>NC_136825.1:8064924-8664924 GCF_951394365.1 Tetrao urogallus | reverse complement strand
TACTGGAAGAGAAAAAATGACAGTGTTCACATTAGGACAATTCACTGAGTTAAACCATCATCTGAACAGTATATTTGCTTGTTGTCTATTTCACATCCTTGCTCTGCAGTCAAGAAAACAGGGTTTCATTCCCACCAGCTGTTAAAAGAGAGTGGTAATATTTCTTAAACATTCTAAGTAAATCTCTAGTGAGAGGTATAGGCATGAACTCAAATTTGATCCATTATTGTGCTTCTTAGGCTATAACTGATCTCAATGCAAAGCTAAAGTAAAGAGCCCAGCCATAGAGGTACAAATGACTACAGAAGATGAGAAGCACCAGCATCAGTGCATTTTCACCATTAGTACAAAACATATTTTGCTTCAATATTGTTGCAGGCAAGTCCATCACTTCTAAATTTAGCTGAAATACTGACACATGCAGGAGATACCTGAAGCTTCTCTCTCAGCATAAGGTTTAAATGCTGAAGCATATCCCACCTACGTAACATACACATTAACGCAGCATACAGCCTAGGAACATCCTCAAGCCCTGAAGATTCTCAAGGTTGGTCTTCTTTCTAACAATAAGAACAAAACTGACAAGGAACTGTCTGTGCCTTCTCTGCAGGTTTCCAAATCAGACACCTAAGTGTCTTCTCTTGTCTACTTGCAGGAATGCACAACTGAAATAAGTCTGTACAAATGGGCACGAGATAAAAATATTTGCAAACCCCTAATTCCAACTGTGATGGAAGCTCTTTCTACTGATTATTTTAAATCAGTAGAAAGAGAAGAGGAAGGACGCTGGAGCATAAGGTACAGGGAAACATTGCTTCCATTAAAAAATCCAAACAAATAAAAAGTGGTATGTGGTGAAAAAAGGAACTAAAAAGGCTAAGTATCTGTTCCTCCGAAATAGAACACCCTGCATAAGAATTTTTTAATCACATGCTATGTCAACTAAAGCAGCAACGTCTTGGCTTGAGTTTGAATGGCCTGTCTCTATAGCAGATTCTCCTGCTTGGATGTTTTTCAAATGACATTTTATGCAAAGAAAAATCTTCTAGATATATTACAGTGGAAGAGGCTCAATCTGCAAAGCTTATTTCTTAGTTCAGATGGAAACTGCTTTAACTAAACTATCACTGTCTTCTTTCCTTCTAGCAGGATCGGAGTAGTTGTCATGTTAATCACCTTATTATCACTGGCAGTAACAAAACTGAATTGAACCATCAGTAAATGAACACAGAAAATACACAAAATCAACCATACAAAATCTCCCTGAAGCTTAAATTAATGTCTGTAAACTAGATGTTGTGCTTTTGTTAAGAATTATATATTTAATAAGCTTCATTTATATGGAAGCATCTCTGTACTACACACATCCCAGATCAGCAATTATCCTCTACTTCTGCAAGGCAAACATTTGGGAAATTAGTCTCTAGGATATCGTGCCTTAGCAACAGTTGAAACTGCAATTGTGGAAAACAGCTGAGTAGCTCCAGGTGCCGTTCTCCTTTCAGAATTGAATGCAAGATGTCCTCAGATAATTTCCAAGATAAGTCCCGAAATCCTGATTTTCAAAATCATTTGATTCAGATCATTCCACTCAGGTGAAATGAAATTCCCCTGTAATCTTAAATCTACTCTGGGTAATTTCTTTGGATTAGGAACATGGCCTTTGGTCCTGCAAACCTGTGATTAGTTTACACATATGAATAATCCCCTTAAAATCAGCCTTCTCTTGTCTACTTGCAGGAATGCTGCTGTGTGCATGGGTTGGTTCATCATGAAGAGCAGATTTGCTGTGTGGGCCAGTTTTAATTAGGAGATGAGGTCATGGATCATAGCTGTATGACCTTCAAGTGACAACTGATGAACTGTTCCATTTACATGAAAATGTTTAAGATCATCCAAATTCCTTTGTTTTGGACTAACGGTCTTGGATATTTCTGCATGATAGATTAATCCCAACATCCTGTTTTTTTCTATCTTACCTTCATATTTTTTTGAAGTATTTAAAATCAGAGCTGCAATTTGCCAGTTTCTTACTCCAACTGTACCTAATTGCTCAGCTTGCATCATTTGACCAGTAAGAGAAACACGATTGCTTAATGCAGAGTAAAGCCTGCTGTTCTATTTGTTGGAACACCAAAGGGAATCCCTCAGGCATCTGAAGATGGGGTAGGACAAGGCTGCTTAAAATAACGTTCTTATTTTAAACACGAATTACAGATTGCACAGCTCTTTCTTCATAGCAAATAAGTGGGAGGGCTGAGTCATATGACTGCATCCACATACTTTAGGAATATAGTTATGTGGGTTAAGAGGCACAGAACCTAAACAAAGTCACCCAAGAAACACATTAATGTTACCATAAACAAATGGATGTTTAAATTAGAATGAGTCCTCCGTAATGTCTTTGCCTTGTTACTCTGAGAATTGATGAAGCACGGCATACATCCCATCTATAACAGTCACCTTCCACTTTCTCCTTGTTAGGAACTGCTCAGCACAGAGTTGAAAGGGTTTGTGTCTTATAAAAGCAACAGACAAGCTATATTTCATGAGGACTGTACAGTGTAAACACAAGTGTTTGTAGCTAAATTTCCATGGTAACAGTAAAAAATAAAAAAATAAAAAAATTATAGCATTCTCAGAACTTGCTATCCATTCTTCCTTAGACTGGAGTAACTCTTTATTGCTTTTCACTACTGCAGAGCTGCAGAAATATTTTTAGTAATTTAATCTCATATTTAAATCAATCTGAAAATGAGTTGACTCGAGTTTGCTGAAAGATGTCAGGCAAAGCTTTCACTGATTTGATTTTACTCGTTATGGAGAAGTTACACCATCTAACAACAAGAAAACGTCCAAGAATCCTAGCACAATTTCATTATTTCATTTCAATTTCATTATCACTATTCTGAATTCAATTTAAAAAAAATGCTGCTGTTTGTGGAACTGTGAAGGCTTGCAGTATTTCAACTGTAGTCTGAGTAATATCATTAATTATACATTCAAAGGATCTCAAAGCGGATTGAAAAAATTACTCTTACAAGTTCTTGCAAGAGGCAGGCATAATTTAACGTATGTTACAATAACTGAGGAAGGGGTTAGTGATGGCTGTGAATTTACATATTCATTTAGAAATCCAGTCAAAGTCAATAGCAACTGTTTTCTCTGGAGTTGTAGTTTGCCTTACTGATAGGTAGAATGAGCCTGGCAAAACTCAAACTTCAGCCCAGCATTTCTTGATTCCCAGACAACTTATAAAGCCACTGCACCATATCTGGACATTTTTTGATAATACAAGGTAAAAACCTTCTTATGGCAAAGCCTGGTCTTCAACCACAGCTACTTTTAAAAGCAGACAGTGTATTGCCATTTGAGCAATGCTGTCTTCTTCAATTGCATCCTAAGGCCTGCTGCTTCTTTAAAACGAATTGACAAAAAAGATTAAGTTCTTTCGATAGGAAAAAGTTCTGGGCAGGTAACAACAGATGAAAACACACTGCAGTAAGGAAAAGGAGTGATAGAACAAGAACTTCATACCCTCCCCCCAGTGTGCCTGGACAGTGCTCCAAGAAGATGACTTCTACACATACTTACTCTTAATATCGATTTTCAGTAAAAATTTAGATTTAATGTTTTTTCAGAGACCCTTGCTGCTTGAGAATGAAGATTGTTATCCATATTCTCACGTTAATGTTTTACCCATGATTCCAAGTTCAGTGGCCAAATTGAACAGGCCCATTATTATTTGAAGGAGAAGGGCCTATTTTTGAAGGGCCTTTTTCCAATGGATCCAGCTGAAAACATTTATACAACAGCAGAGACGGGCAGAGAAAAGCAGAGGTAAGCAAAAATATAGTCAACAATCAGTCTGAAGTTGCAGAATGGTTTTTTCAATTACTGTTCAGAAAATTTGAGTACAGAAATGGTTTTGTTAATACGCATTAAGAAAATTTAACATGTAAAATAAGATCCTTAAAGATAAGGCCAGAGGAACAAAATCTTTTGACTGCTAATAACTTGGTTTCACAATTCCAAGATTCTGCAGCACTTCTGGACAGCGTGAAAATGCTATTGTCTCTTCTAGGGAAAGATAGAGAAGATAAAGTGATAATCAAATCATACAGGCAGCCTGTGACTAATCTAGAATTATACTCTGTTAAGTGCCTTATCCATTTAACTCCTTCCTTATAGATTCAGCTCCTGATAACAATCACATAAGTGCAGTTCTACTGAAGCCAGAAAGACTGCATAGAATAAGAGGACTTGACTCTCAACAACAAAAATAGTGAACTTTCAAATGAGACTGAATCAGATCTTAGCTTTGCTTTGAATTGAAACATTAGCTCTCTAGATTTTACATCAGTATTATACACTTCATGCAGAGTAGTTTCTATGGGACCAAATCTTATATTTCACTTTGTTTCCCTAAAACACCACAGACATCAACACTAATTTACCTGAAAACAATCAGAATGAAAACCTCAGCCTCTAGCCCAGTAAGAACTGAAAGATCTGGGGCTAGAAGTTGCTCTGCAGGGCCCTCAGGAAAAATAGTGAGCACAGAAAGCAGTTGGGACACTTCTATAGCAAGGGGGGCCCTGACAACAACACTGATATTAAGCAAAACTGTGCTTAAATACCCTTCCACGCCTTCTTGAACTTGAACTAACAGTCCACCTACCCATAACTGCCACTGTTAAGAAGGAATACTGAGCCAAATAGGCAGATGTGCAGTACAGCTCTTATTGTCTACACTGTCTTGGATTTTTTAGATGTCTTACTGTGATGCAACTGTCCCACTTTTTGAAGCAGACAGAACAGAGTTTACTGATGTTTCAGTGATGTAGGAACATGTGATCCTTGATATTTATAGAAAGAGCCCTGGGACTTCCATACACCAGGAAAGCCTGCAAGATGCCATCTGGGATTCTGAAGTCTATTTTATGTCAGTGATACACATTTTATCTTCAGGGTTCCAATTTCTCTCTTTGGAATATAAAAAGCCAAGAATAGTGCAAGCAATGAATACATTTGAAGATCTCTGTAGAGATAACTTCCCTTTTAAAATACTGTAATTTGATGCACGAACAATACTTGTCATGAGAGTTCATAAATAGAAAGTAATTTTATCCAAATTTTTAGTCCAGCTAATGGCAGAATTTCACAGACTTTGGTTAAGATGAAGCCTTAGCACGTTTTGGTGATGCTACATTTCCTAACTAGATCAGCAGTTTGGAGTTACCTACCAGCACAGTCCACATGTTTCATGAAGCAGATAAAGTCAAGTTTTTGGGGATGACTTGCTGGAGGGGAGCTCTGCAGAAAGGGACCTGGGTGTCCTGGTGGACGACAGGTTGGCCATGAGCCAGCAGTGTGCCCTTGTAGCCAAAAAGGCCAATGGCTTACTGGGGTGCATTAAAAAGAGCGTGGCCAGCAGGTCAAGGGAGGTGATCCTCCCCCTCTACTCTGCCCTGGTAAGACCTCATCTGGAGTACTGCGTCCAGTTCTGGGCTCCCCAGTACAAAAAAGACAGGGATCTCTTGGAAAGAGTCCAGCGGAGGGCCACGAAGATGGTGAAGGGCCTGCAGCATCTCTCCTATGAGGAAAGGCTGAGTGAACTGGGTCTCTTCAGCCTTGGGAAGAGAAGACTGAGAGGGGACCTGATCCAGGTCTATAAATATCTAAGGTGTGGGGGGCAGAATGGCGAGGCCGGACTGTTTTCAGTGGTGAGTGGAGACAGGACAAGGGGAAACGGCTGGAAACTGCAGCATAGGAAGTTCCGCACAAACATGCGCAAGAACTTCTTTACAGTGAGGGTGACGGAGCACTGGAACAGGCTGCCCAGGGAGGTGGTGGAGTCTCCTTCTCTGGAGATGTTCAAGACCTGCCTGGATGCCTACCTGTGCTACCTGGTGTAGGGAACCTGCTTTGGCAGGGGGGTTGGACTCGATGATCTCTGGAGGTCCCTTCCAACCCCTACAATTCTGTGATTCTGTGAAGTTTATATCAATCACTTTAGCTCAAGACAGTTGTGGTAGAAAAGGAAGAAGTTTTATCAATTAGCTGTCCACTGTCAGATTTTCTCTCCTTTTCATTGTTCTGCTAATAAAACGTGTTGTGTATAATCAATGAAAAATACTGAAAAAAGAACTGAAAAAGCATTGAAAACTTTAATATAACAAGTTACACAGCCTGCGCAGCTTACAACAGTAGTTATTAGTGATTTCTGCATGTGTGACTGAATGCAAATACTCATATGCATTGTTTTGTGTCTTTAAACTTTTGCTGGGGTAAATTTTTGTTCTTTTGTTTGTCTAGCACTATAATTTTTACTGCTTTAATACATGTGAGCCATCTGTGTAGGCGTGCATGCATATCTGCTTGTTCCTAAATGAAGCTATGTTTGATGAATGGTCAAGAACCCATTTGTATAATTCGTTCACCAAGTCACTGAGGCACAGGACAGCTAACCAGCACATGTTAAAAAAAGCACAATGAACACCCCCAGATCATGAAATTATTCTACATACCACATGCACACAGACATGTTCACACTCAGGTTGCGCTGAGAAGAAAGTGCTGCTATCTTTTCAAAGCCTCTCTTTCAATCAGATCACATTTCTGTCTCTAGGGAAGGGTATAATTATAAATCCATGAGTAAAGTTACAAAGTGCCAGATATCAAAAGAATTGCAATAACACAAGAATTGAGCATGCTAACTTGGGTGTTTGCATACCCACAAGAACACCATGTGGCTCCTGAAGCTTGTAGGACAACTCAGAGCTTTGACTCACTCTTCCACATTTGATAAGGTTCTCCTTGATTACTGCAAAATTATTTTTTGAAGATATGATTTTCCTATGTTAGAAAAATGCTCTGATGAATTAATCCCAACTTGAATTATATTGACAATATTTTTATTGAAATCTCAATGTTTGTTTTTAAAATACCACATGAGATCTTTATGGCAAGATAAACAGCACAAAACATAGAAGTGATTCCAGGCATCCTTGGTAATTATCCATCAAATAAGATGATGTCCTTCTTATTATAGAAGGTGCAATGCTTGATCTCAGAGAGGACAGATTAACACGCCAGACTTGGAAACTTTACTCTAATAGCTAGCTGTCAAAGGAGTGCTGACATCTTAGAGGATTGCACCCTGGAGTATTGAATAATGTTCAGTTACTCTACAACAAGATCACTTCCATACGTAGACAGCTATGACAAAGGTTAAGGGTATAGCTAACTTTGTTCCCACTACATTCAGTGATAAAAATTTCACTAACTTCACTAGGAGAAGAATCATGCCAACTGTAGCCTGATACTTTGTCACAAAGATTACTTCATTGTTTTGAAATCTAACTGCACTTCCATAAATCATGTGAAGAGTGCTGGATGTACTGCATAGCATATTTGTTAACCTCAAATAATATTAGTTCTATGCAAAAATACTTGTCTGATCCCTTCCTTCTCTCCCCACTCCACTTTTTATTTCTTGAATTCAGATGGTGAATTTGTCCTAAATTGGTATTGTAGGGTTACTAAGACATGAATACTGTAAGTATTTATTAAGTTCATGGCAGTATTGGGCTTTGACTGCCTAATCTCTCTAGATAATATAACAACAGAACTAAAAGAATATTAAATTCACTAATTCTAAATTAAAAACTGGGGAAAACCTTCTGAAGTCTAAATGACCCACAGGTCAGTCCCATGAGCATCTGTATGCAAAGGTACAGCAGGATTTTTGTCAGGGAAGAAATCGTATGAAGCTTGTGAACCAACTGGTTAAAATAGGCTTAGATTAATGGGCTGTAACACCCTGCAGACAATTCATACAGAAGGATAGAATTACCTCTTTACAAAACGATTTTGGTACATAAAAGGCTCTAAGAGACACTAGGGTTGCAAAGTCTGTTTTTTATTTAGGATAATTCACAGGTTAAAGTTCTAGAAGAGATTTATCAGTTAAAATTAGCTTCTAAATCTAAGTCTCTAAATTTAAACCTCTAAGTTTAACCTCTAAGTCAAAGCCTCTGAGTTAGATAATAATTTCCATAAGAAATAGCCCAGACCAACCACGAATTTTCTATGTCATTCTGGATTTCTCCTGGAATGGAAAACCAAAACTCACTATTCCTATTTTGACCTCAGACATGAGATTAATTCTGCTACCAAATACTAGGATAATGGTAGTTCCTGTTATATGTGGAAATAAGAATACTACTTCTAACAGCAGACACCTGGAAAAACAATTAAAAATAAATGCGGAAGTTCCTGTTGCATTTTCATCCACAAGGATCTGCCTATATTTTGCTTTTGCTGTGGCTTGCTTTGCTGTGGTACTATATGACAAGGTGAATGGCATCAGTACTGAACTGTCTTCATGTAATGCAATCTGGCAAATTCTAAATGATATGCCCAGATATTTACCAATCTATGGACTAATCTTGTCCAGAATGCTCATTTTTTAATAATGTGTGATCTAAGATTATTTACAGACAATCCAGCTCTGTGTCTCATCCATTAATCCGTAATTCATTTCTTCTGAATATCTGAGGTAACCAGCATTTATGAAAATATCTTACTGGCTGTTCTGAGCTTTGCTTACACAGCTACAGTTTTTTGTCCTACCTCTTGGGCAAAATATACAAACTTTCTATGGTTAAAAAAAACCACCAACAAAAACTACAAGGAAAGAGGACTTTACTCTGACTGTAACATGAACATTGGGCACAGTCACCACTGTGCCCTCACCTGGGGTGTACTGTATTAAATTTAGGTATGTAGAACTCACCTTTGGTGTTCTACTTCTTACTTAACTAACAAGATGGACAGCTCATTTTTCTGCTGTGAAATCAAAGCCCAGACAGTTCCATTTGTCCTGCACTTTAATATATATATTATATATATTAAATATATATTATATATATATCCACCTTATCTAGCATCTCATGAAGAATACCTGGAAAAAAAAAAAATCTGAAACAAAAAGCAGCACTTTTAAAATTCCTTTCCCTACATTTTTGTAAGAGGAAAGGAAAAAGAAAAGATTCAGAGCAAATGGACAGTAGATTACCAAAGGTCCAAAGGCTAAGTCAGTTGAAAACTACTTTCACTTTCTCTACCAATTCTTCTGGAATAGTCATTTACTGAAGTTTTTCCCTCCTGCATTGCAGTGCCAGTACCAGTTTCGTTAATGGTTATTTGTAACATAATAACACCTACTAACATGCACTGCATCAGTACTTTGTAAAGACAGAATTGCAGAGTCCTCACTCTGTGCAACTTAACAGTCCTGTCACTCTGTTTTATTAGGCTAAATCAGATACTGTGATACAATGGAATCTTACTTCATAGATACAGAAGAACTGGCTGAAGATCCAGGTCCAAACTTTGTTCCCTAACAGCAGCTGAAAAATTTCTACTTATTGTCTACTGCCATCACTGCCAAACACTGCCACTTTCCATGGAGCAGAAACAGAACTTAAGTTGAAGAAAATACTCAGTTCATTGTAATTTAGTTTCCAACTAACATAAAAGTAGACCTTTTTTTTTTTTAAATCTGGAAAAGCTTACCACAATGCAATATAAAGCTGCAGAAGGGATGAGAAGATACAAACTTTAAACAAAACAAAAAAATTATCCTATTTTCTCTTTCCTAACATAGAGTCTTAAGCTCCTGGAAATTAGTGTTCAGTCTCTCCCTTGACTTTAATCAAGTAATTTGGCTGTAATTGAAGTGGTAACTGACATTACAGAGTAAGTATACAACTAAGTCATTGCACTTGTAAGAATAACATCTATTATTTCTAGTGCTTCATTAGGAAAAGATGGGGCTGTCAAGATGTGGTTTTGCACTTCTCTTTGGCTATCCTCTTTCCCACACTTATAGGAATCCTGCTTGGTAAGGGCTGTAAAATGCATTACATAGATCCATTTTTCTTCAGTTTTAAGGGTCAACATTTTGAGGTTCTTAGAACACTGGATTTTGTCCTTGCACTGTATGAGTCACTAATAAAGGCAATGAAGATGAGAGATGATCTTTTAGTAATTGCATAATGCAGTACATCCTGATTGGTTTACCTCTGTGTACACCAGTCTTACATTCCTACTGACGTCAATGAAAGGGCAAAACTTGGGCTTTTTAGTGCTATCAAGGAAAGTGCTAATACTCTCAAGCAGACAGCCAGGTAAGTGATAATATCCTTTTGGTGAAGGCAACAAAACATGATATTTTTTGCCATTGCCTCTCACTTACAAGGGCATTTTAGCTCTTGACAAAGGTGGCACAAGGTAAAGCAGAATATTCCAAACAAGGTACTTAGAGAGTTGTCAGTCAGTAAGCTCATACACAGATTTGGACAAGGCTGACTTACCCACAAGCATCAACGTTAGTATAAACTGTCCAAAACAGATGGAAGATGTTAACTTAGTATCAGGCTTTGTAGCATTTTGTTTTAATATGGAGAGTTTAAACGGACTTTTATCCAATTTTCAGATGACAAAAATAATGCACTTTATATTACCATCTGAAGGACTTCATCCTTAACAAATAAGACCTTTTATATCCCAGTATAGATTCCTGGAAATACGCTGCACAAAAACAAGAGGAGTATTTAAGGTTATATTTGAGGGATGCATGTTGAAGCCCATCTTTACCTAACAGTTTTGCTCCCTCAGAAGCATGTAGTCCTCAAAGCCCCTAACAGTGGGGGGCTACCTATATTTCCTGGGGCTCTCCTGGCTTTAATTGCTGCTCAAGTGGAGCACAGGTATCATTACTGGTTGCCACGTTCTCTTAGAAACTCTCCCTTTCACACAGAGGATGTGCCTGGAGAAGGGAAGCAGCACCATGCAGCTCACTATGTACAAAAGCATCAAGACAAAGTAGTGGTTGAGAGCACTCCAGCAGGTCCTATTTTCGCGCACTCTAAGCTTTGATACATTGAATCTTAAGGAGCTAAACACGCTGTCAGTGGTAGCTATGCAGCCAGGCTCTGAAGACTCAGAAACAGAGGGAAAAGACTAAACTAAAACTTAGAAATAATGCAGCAGTAACCATGACCCAGAAAACGCTGCTTTTGATTTAGGCAGATTTCTGAATGCAATTTAGCTAACTAGATCCCACATTCTAAAGAACAAATCCATAGCATTCTCCCAAACTAATTTGACCTTACTCAGCTTTGATTTCACACTCTCTGACCTCACTGAGCTTTGCTCAGAATTCTGGTGCAAATTTTGAGGTGCAAATTCTTAACTTGCTAAGAGAAAGAGACAGCCCACTTCCTCTCACTGATCAGTTACTCATCTAGGAGGATTTTCTTTTCACTTAGTTGAAATCTTGTACGTAGGTCTGAGTTGTGCCTGCTATGTTTGTTGGCCCACAAGAGACATCTTAAAAAGCACTGCTAAAAACGAAACAGCAGGTTCTTACAGAATAGTCTCGTATATTTGACAGCTACAGTGCAAGAAACAATAGTGACTCTTGTTACATATGTGACAGAATGGGATATGGAAAGAACTACAAAAAAGAGCAAACATCAAGAGGCAAAAGAAAAAGCATTAAGGAACAGGATAGTATTCAGATAGATTTAAGACCTGGTCTGGCCAAGTCAGAAAAAATGTCTCTTGATCTTACTTTATAAGTGCTATTTCTGAGAAATTTAATGAAAGAGCATCAAATTTAATCAAAGAAGCACATTTGTAAGTGCTGGATATGCCCCAAAACAAAACAAAAACCTTACACACACACACACACACACACACACACACACACACACACAAAAAAAAAAAAAAAACCCAACCACAAAACAACAACACAAAAACCTGTGAAGTTTGGCTTTGAAACCTCAAGATCTTCCCTTAGAAAATCAAATAACAAAACTGACAGCGGCCATCAGTTTTAACGCAAATTCACTGGTGACCACATGTTATAAAAAGTGGGTGCTGACTGAGATTTGCTAGCTTACATTACTTGGTCATTAATATTCCTAGTCAAAACAGTACATCTAGTCTATAAACACTTTGAAAGTTTCAGCAACGTAACAAGAGGTAGAGAAATAAACGACCAGTCAAATCCAAAACATCCTTCATGAAAGGCAGCCCTTGTAAGAGCAGGAACTCTTATTCTGATGTTTCTCTACAAGTTGGACTCCTGGAAGTGGCTGCTGTGATATACTTCTGTCTTTTCTTTTGACAGTAGAGCCAGATGAGCATCTTAAGAAGTCAAAAGCAAACAGCCTTCAGAAGCTTTTGATTCTGAACTAAAAATTGGCATTTTCTATACAAACCAGATTCCACAGCTTCCCCAACAAAGTATCCAGCAGTCGAATTTCCTATTAAAGCAAAAATATGATTACGTGGCATTTTCAAACCGATCATCTGACAAGGAACTGAACCATAAAACAACTCAGGGCTATTCTGACCATCTCAGCAAGGAATGATGAGGGCTGGTAGAGAAAAGCTGGATATGATGTTCACTAAAGGCTTCAATATGGCATTAGTATTTACATAGAAAAAGGCATTAGATTAACCTGTCAGGCAACAAAGAGCTGCACAGGTTACCATTTCTGACATACTCCATGCTCCATTAGTAAGATAAGAGTCTGTCTCTAAAAACATTCTGAAGTAATTGCATTTTAAAGGGATTCATGAAGACATAATTTCTATTTCAACATTTTGGTGGGCTTTTTCCTAGAAAAACTCTATGGAAGGGGAAAAAAAGAGGTAGCACTGCAAAGGCACCTAGATGGGAAGTTATTAACAGCATCCCTGAACTAAGAAAAAAAGCACCACCACCAAACACACAAACACAAAGGAAGCACACAGAAAATAACAATATAGCATTTAGACTTCCTGGGTAGGAAAGGTTTGAAAGAGCACCCATTTTCCTTAGCATAATCCAACGTTCAGAACAGTCAGTATTTATCCAGGCACAATACCAGCACTTGTAGGCTTCATCTGAAGAGGAAGAAGAAACAAAGGCAGTGGGGACACTGTAGAAGTCAGCCCAAGCTGCCCTTTGTTTCTGTGCAATCTAATCCAATGCAAAAAAAATTTCAAGGACCACCACAAATATTCTTTTGTTACTTTAACTTGGATCAGTGCATCCTGATCAGCAGCCGTCAGAGAAAGCCTGAGCTGAAACATACAGATTTTTCCGGCCCTCATTCCATCTTGTCCCCATATCTCACACCAATCAACACCGTTTTGTTGTTGATATCATCCTCTCAATCATGACATGTCCATATATTACTTTTTCGTTCTTAATTGTATCTCTAATTACATAGTTCATTGACTACATAAATATTATAGCCATGATGTATAAGAAACAACAAAATTATATCTCAATCAGTGAAAAGGACATGAGGATTTTTTCTCTAATTATGCTGGACAGCTTGTCAAATTAACACATGAGCAATGACTATTTGTCAGTACTAGTGTTACATACATTTCAGGTGAGATTATGAAAGAAAACATGTCAAAATTTGGCTAATGCCCAACTCATTCACGGTCAGCTTTAGAAACCCACATTCTGACAGCACTGCTAGCTGTAAATAGCAGACTGCTATTTTTACTCAGGACCCAAAATGCACATTGCAACATGCTTAAGGACACCCAGAGCAAGAGTGAGAATGTTGCCCGTACTGTTAGTATTTGAGTCTGATTAAAATGGGGGCAGTAAGTAAACAATCGATGCTTCAGCACTGTGCCAGCAAGCATGCAGGCATTAACGAGCTGGTGCACGATTTCTTTCAAAGCAGTTGACAATTCAGATTATTTTCTATTGGCCTTGGTAATGTGTACCCAAACAACATTAAGACAAGAACACTGATTAAATATGGTATTTTTAAAAGCAAACAATCACTGGTTAATAGGACAGAATGCAAAGGAATAATGCACAAAGGACCTTAAAAAATATAATCTAGACTTGTATTTTCTGCTAATGCTTACAGTACATCTTTTTCTGTAGGTTTTAGCAGGTCTTTAACATACTATGGTAACTTCCAGAAGATCCACAAGAGCCTCTCTCAGTCTCATAATAAAGTTAGTCAGCACTGACGCATCTTCTCCTACTCTGCTTTTTACAGGTCCTTCCTTTTCAAGCCTCCTAATCCAACTTTCTACTGCCTAAGGCACTGCATTAGTCTTCTCTACCGTTACAGATAACACAGACACCTAAACTTCAGGTGAAAGCAGTGGGCTTTCCTCCCACACAATACAGCTATCTGCCACGATGGCTTCATCCTAGAATTTTACAGTCATTCCTCAGTGAAAAAGAATCCAGAAATCAAGAAGTTATTTAAACAACTTGATTATTTACAGATGAAAAACTTAAACCACATATTACACACAAAGCAATCCAGTTCTCAAGCATCATGATACACAGATTGCAAAGTTGAATATTTCAAAAGTTAAGATATTTTAAAACATCAAACTTAAAAAACAACCACCAAAACCTTTCTTCTGCCCCCCACAGAACAGTAACCAAGTCTTCTTCCAATGCTCCCTGTCCCCCTGCACCAAATGTTCGTTCGTGGCTCTAAAGCAGGAATTTAAGCAAGACCTAACCACCTAACCAATATTTCTTGTAAAGAAGCAATGAAATGTTACCTAGACTTGCACCTGAAAATGACAGCAAAGATGTAAACAAACTAGAAATTAACTGCTTTCTTGCAAAAATGAAATACTTTCTTAAGATTAAGGCAAAATTAAATGTAGCTGAAAACCACACCTTACAAATGGAAAATATCAGGAAGCCCTAAGAGGCAAATTCCCTTCTTTTTCACTACCTTTTGGCATATCAACCTCAGCTGATTCACGGCCCTTCATTCTAGTCAATGAGTCCATCACGTTTCACTGATGACTGAGAAAATTTGAATCACTTTGTAATAACTGTGGAATAAAAACATGTTTTGACTATAAGTGCTGGACAGATAGCTTGAAAATGGCCTGGTTTAACTCAGAGTTTATTCACCTGCTCACTTTCCTGAGGTGTAATTGAAGTTGGCTTTTCTCACCATTAACTTGTGAATATCAGTACAGATGCAAAGCTGTGCACCAGGTCCTTTTATTTTTCACTTCTGAAAATATTAAATTAATTTCAACATAACCCACCTCTACACTTCACCTAACTTTGGAGCTGCTCCCTGAGAAGCTGACAATGTGATTTCCATTGGTGGACACTATGGACAGCTTGCGTTGCACACAGTCTTGACAGGACAATCATTCAGTGCAGGCCATTGCTCAAGATGAAGATAATAATGGAATTTGGGTTTGCAATAGAACATAGTACCTTCCCATCCTTCTCTTTAGAACCAGCAAAGCAGAGAGCACACCAAATTCTGCAGAGACACATCATTGTACATGGCAGGTTGGTAAATGTGCATCTGTAAGATTGAAACTACTGGCAATGTTGGGCAAAAAAACTCACAGATCATCTGCATGCTGGGACCTGCAGAGGCAGTTCTGTGGTTCAGAGTTGATACTGAAAGAACTATTAGAAACCCACTAGTGACAGCTTACAAAATTCTATTTTTGATTACAACAGTGAAAATTGGCTGTAAGCTGTACGTCACAAATGAAAATAATTGATTATTTCTTTAATATAAAACCCAGTGTCAGAGGCATGTATTCTTCACTGTGACTTTTCTTCCTCAAAAACTATTCAGGAGTCAGCAGACATTAGGAAGCAACCTAGCTGTAAAAAATAGCAGGCAATTTCTAATGACCAGCGCCATAAATTCAAGCACAGCAGCACAGACACCAACCATTTGTTGCTCCAGAAACTACTTCTCCACTGTGATTCACACTGCTGTGACATCACTGAACAAGTTACCTAAAAAAACCCTCCAAGTAACTTGAAAAGAAATGCTTCTTTTTCAGCCTGTCTGAATCACACATAGCTGTGACAGTAGAGGAGGAATTTACTCGTCATTATGAAAGCAAGTGCTGCAACTTGAACATTCATTTCTGTCACATGGCTATAGAAAGCTGTCTGCAGTGGATAAAGGTTGGCACACAAATCACCTTCAGCCAGCAGCACTGCTGAATGATAAATCATTGAATATATTTAGGAGGGTAAGGTCAGCTAGACGACTACGATCACTTTTCTCTATAGACAATTACAGTGATAAGCAGATACGATGACTCATTCTAAATAACTATAAATAGTATCAAGCAGTCCAAAAGCCCAATTCTGAACAAGTTCAAAATCAGGATTGGAAGTTTCTTAGCCTCTCAGAAGAGCATTTCCATAGCTTCTACAATTAAGATTAAATATTTCACCTTCAGGTTCACTGGTATCAGAGGGGCTGCATTCCCAGCCTGTTTCCATCAAAACGCACTGCTCCAGGGCTGCAAACAGGACTGTATGCAAGTGCCTAACAATTATCAGCTTCTGTTATTTTTACTGAACTACAACTTTTCCTGCTTGAAAGGTTAGTGATTTGAAGATAAGCAGCACATCAATCCCTTGTTTCTTCACGTTGTCAAGCAAGAAGGGTTCACAGCTTTTTTTGCACTAAATTTTTGTCAGTTAACTTCAAAAGGGATTTCATAAGCATACAATTTACATTTGTAATTGGAGAAATATTAACGTGAATTCATGTTGCCAAAATGACTGATTGAATCACTTGGAATTCATAGGCTTATATTTCTAAAGCTTACAATCCTCTGATCATACTTTCTCTGCCTTCTACCCTGATTTAATAAAGGGTTATGCGGGAGGGTTTTATTATCTTTTACTTTTTTAAATAAAGATGAAAAATGCAATGAAGTTGTATTATATTGCTTCTGCTTCAAAACCTGTTTTTCAGACATCACATGATGTCATCTGAGGCATGAATCACACATACCGCAAGATTTCTTTTTAGCAATGATGTAATAAGACAGCAGAGACCACATTTCTAGCTGCTGCTTCTAAATCTATGCTTACAAATTGTCAGACGTTTGTGTATGTAAATAAGCATTTAGAATTCAAAAAAAGGCAGACATACCAAAGAAGGTCCAAAGTGGGGCTGCGAAGAGCATCACAGATATTCTTCTTCCTTAGGTTACTAGGTAAGTACAACACAAGAGTGCAATGGAGAGTTGCTGCCTTAGAATATGCAGCACTTTACAAAGAGCTTTATCAGAAAGAGTACTTTTGATACCTTCAGTTACCTATCAGATTAATCCGACATAGATGGCCCAGCACACAAAAGCATGCCATATTATACTAGAAGAAAAGATGTGCTTTGAAGCTGTCACTGTTGCAAGACCTTGCACAAACACACACATTTTCCTGTGAATACTGGTGCTTTTGAGATGTTCTCTTACAGGTATACGTGCTAACAGAAAAACAAATCTTTCTTAAAAATATAGACTACAACACTTATTTTCTAGTAGCCTTATATTAAATTTGGTTCATGCCTATCTACTTGCTGCTATTTTTGCTGTCTTACTCCACACCACTACCCCCACTAAAATAAAATTTTAGGAAAAGCAGTTTTTTTTTAACTTGACAGCATGTTCATGAACATGTACTATATATTACCTTGTGTCACAAGCAAAAGCGAAGGCTCTTTTGCTCCTGAGCAGTCACCCTTGCATTTGGTAAATTACCTGCAGCTTCAGCAGAACACAGACAGTAAGCTATTTTCCTGTCTTCATCGGTCTTACCTATAATGCATGAAAAACTGTAAGACGAATAGTGCCTGTCCAAGCCAGTACTTTTGCCCCCACACCTCCAATCTGGAGGAAGTGCACTCAACAGATCCAAACAATGCCCTTAGTTTTCATTATCTTTTCAGACAGCATATTTTAACTGAACACATTTTAAACACGGAAGCTCTTCATGTCATTTATTGGCTTAATTGCTCTGTAAATAGTCTCCCAAAACTTTTTTCTGTGCTATAGACTCAAATATCATTATTGGGTGGAAAAAATGTCACTTTACATGTTTGGAAGAAATCGTTGGCATAAAGGTAATGCTTAATAACAGCACTATTCGCTTTCAGAGAAAGACCGTAAAAGGAAAGTAAGGTATTAAAGGAGTAGAAAAGGAGAAATGAAGAGAGCTTGCTTTCAGTTGCTGGCTAGATCTTAGGCACATGAATAAGAGATGAGATCACAAAACTAGGAAGAAATATGAGCTGTTAAAAGTGAGTCTACATAAACAGTAAATCTTGTTTGACAGGCTTAATGAAATTTATTTAAGGGCTAACGCAAAGGACACAGGAAGGAAAGGCAGGAAATAACATCATCCACATTCATGAAGAGACACCTGTTGTCTTGCAGCCTAGTAGGCTTGTAAGTGAACGTAGTCATAACACTGAGCAAATAACACTAAAAAGGGGAAAAGGAGTTGTAGAAAGAGTATGGAATGGGTCATCGACAGGATCTGGACCACAGTAGTTTTGGGCATTTGTGTCATATGCATCTGTGAAAGACTGCCTACAACATATACTGTGTAGTCATCTTTGCCCCGGTCTCAAAGGGAGAAGTTGTTGTACCTGCTATTGAGGAAGTCATGGCATCTTGACTGAGAATTAAGAGCAAATTGCCAGCATATTTTTTCCTGCTATTGTTAGTGACCTACAAGATCCTTTTAAGAAGACCGCAATCACATTTCTCCAGGCCCTTATTCATCAGTGAGGAAAAGGCCAAACACCACTACAGTACAGCTGAAGGAAATTATTTCCACCCAGAGTTGCTTTGCTTTTAGCCAATCATCATCTGAACAGAGCTTCCTTGATTAAACCTTACATCTAGTGCTACTGAAGTTAATACTGAACTACAAAATTAAGAAGGGCTGATGGATAAGTTGATTTTACTTCAACACCAGGGAATAGCATACTAGTTTGCTAAACGTACATGGTAGACATCTTGAGGCAAAAGAACAGAACTGGTATCTTTTAGACCATATTAAGTTCTTGCTTTTGACTAGGCACAGTCTGATGTCTTTATTCTGAGTACAAAATAAGCCAAAATAAAGATTCCCTTGGAATCCTACTTCAGTGCTCACATCAAACTGAACTGTAATATGAACACTGCTATCTCTCACTGCTATCTCTGTCACATTTCAACGCCTCCTTGGAAATGTAGCCACTGTATTAAACAGTGTGCCACAGGAAGTTAAAAACATGGACAAGTAGTAAACACTCAACTCAGGGCACTGCACAGAGGTTAACCTCACAAAATTTAAGCTTCCTTCTTTGATTTGCAACAGTAACATCCCTGCAAGATGTGCCTGGGGGGGAATGTCACTTAAGTGGGTCAGTACATCAGATGATGTCCGCACTTTATTGACAAATCTGAACACGAAGAGGTGAGTTATATGCTGATCTCCCACACCACAGTTACAGAGTGATCCAGCAGTGCCGTTTGAAGAGATCAGTGGAAAAAAGAAAGCAAATGCAAACCTTGCCAGAAAGCACTGCACTTATTTGGGGCCTGATTGACATCACAGACCAATTAACTTTAGTGGCAGTATGAAAATAAATTTACAAGATTTCTTGCGATTTCTTCTGCTTCAGGGTCTGAAACTATTTATAAACTGCGTGAACTGGAAACAGATGAAGTTTCATGATAGTCTAATATATGATTTGCCAGTTCAATTATTTGTGTGGTATTTCTTTTAATTGCTAATGCACAGCTTGTTTCATCTGAGTCCCTAGGACATTTCAAAAGCCCAATTATATCTTAAAAGGTCAGTAAGCACTTATTTTTAAGAGCATGTGATTCAGCGCATGCTTGAGTTCAATGTTCCCTGTAACATTTTATAACAACCATCAGAAATTGCTAGTGATTTCATTTACATGAATTCCTTTGTTTGAAAGGAAATCATTTCAAGTGGCTAGACTAAAAGTAGCAATAATTGACTAGCTAAAAGGTGACAATTTAAGAGAAGCAATTCAGAAACACAGCCCTAGAACACTTACAGTGCCCAAAGCCCACTAAAACAATGCTGCAGTAAGAGCACAAAAGGAAATACTCTTCCATCCATAGTTCACAATTTCACAAGGTGCTTGCTTTCAGCCAGAGTTCCATCTGAAGTGACTTCATCTGAAGGTTTCATCAACCTATTGTTCCTGCTCTCAGTATATCCCAAATTCATAGTTCGTATTTTCAGTCAGCAATACTAGCTTATAAAGCCTCTGAGTCTTATTTCATCCAGCATTATGTTTTTACATCTGCTTCTGGACTTATAGTACAAACCTAGTCACTGACCCTTGCACTGGCACAGCAAAACAGACAGTGAAATAGAGCACAAAGGATCTGCCTGAATGGGCTTTGCTGTGAAAATCCAACTGTTGACAAAATACAGCCACACAAGAATGCTGGTATTGATCTTAGCCTCATAAGCAATAAAACTATGGGCAATATCAATATGCCTATTACTAGAGCAACTCAGGAATTGATGCTGTTGTTTACGGGGTCCACGCACAGCAGGATAAGAACCTTACAATGGTAAGGTTGATAAAAATAACCACAGCTTCGTGTTACATACCACTGTCATCTCTGTAGAGACTTGAAGGCTTCAACAATCAGATTTTTAGTACACCAATTAAAACAGTTTAAGTGTCAGCCAGTTCTAAAAAACTTACAATTGTAGTTTTAAAGGTTACATTACTAGATATACTCATCTTTTCTATGGGTTTTGAGGAGTTTAAGGGAGCTGTTGTTCTTCCTACAAAACATTTTCCAAACTATTCTGAAAAATAAATAAATCTTTGCAGGTGCTGACAGGTGCAGACAGCATATGAGCATAAACGAAATTCACCATCTAGACGCTCCAAATCATTCACCTACTTCTACCAGTATCTAATAGCATCCCAGGTAAGGGTTAAGCCTCCATTTTCTGATCTGAAACTTGGCTGCTAAGTATAGATTTGAGCATAATCCAGGCTCCTTCTTCAAAAATGTTAGTTTGTACAGCTGACTTTGCTAAGAGGAGATGGAAATCCGTTACTGCTGAAGAAGTTCCTCACTTTCTTAAATCAACTTTACTAACAATTTCTTTGTGACATAGCTGGTCACAGCTAAAAATACATGGATTTTTTTTTTTTTTTTTTAAACTTTCTCCTCAGAGATATAGGGAGGAGCAATGGAATGCTTAGGGAAACACTTCCACACATTTTCTGTTCTATTTCAAGACTGGAGTATAAATAACTATCTTGTTGCACATCAATTATGGTCAAAAAAGCACTAGGATGTTCAGTATTAATGGTCAGTATTAATCGTAACTAACAAAGACTCCCCAAGGAGGGACATGATTTTGCTAAGATCTACAGCTCTGTGTAGCAGGGCTAGGTCTCACGTAGAACTAGAATTTAATCTCTGGTTTTTCAAACAAGAAGGTACTTCCCAAAGAGGCATTTTGATCTCAGGCTCCTCCATGTTGTGTATTTGTCTAAGACAAACTCCCCTATCTTTTGAAAGAAGTGCTGCTTCAGTCTCTTTTTTGTCACAGTGATGATTCCCTTGTGTCCTAAGGACATGCATACAAAAAGACTGGAGAATTGAGGACCAGCTCACAGAGATTTCTGCATCACTGTTGGTAGTGTTGGAACACTGGGTATATAACTGCCCATAAAACAAATCTTGAACCTACTTTTCTATAGAAAAAAATATACCCCCTTACTTAATGGCTAATAACATTTCACTGCCAAGTCCTCTTCAAGTTCTCTTTGTTTCCTACTTTCATAATGTTATATATATATACACACATAAAGAATGAGGACTTATAAATTATTCCAGTTAAAATTCACCACCTTAAAATATTTTTCCTTCTTACCTCCCACATATATTTCCTTATGATATTTACTTTTTTTATTTGGCATTCTCAAAAGCAAATAAGTCTCATGAACTGATGCTGTTACAGGCTAGAGACCACTCTGGTAAAATGATGAGTTAGCTTATTTTACCAGTTGCTTGTGAATGGATGAACCAGCAGAACTTCAGTGCATATGGGAAGAGACATTTTAAAAACCAAATTCAAAGTTAAGTGTCATCTCTACGATTTCAGGAAATTTCAATAAACCGAGGAAACAATGATTATAATTGTAATTACTTGTCATCCTAATTTAGAAAGTCTGAGTTGGTTTTAAAAATAACAGGTGAAGAGACAGAGAAAGCTCCCTAGCTTGGGTGTCTGAGTTTATACCAATTCCAGTACCCAGAATGCCACTCCTTTCTCTTCAAGGATCAGATCTCAAAGTACAAAAAAAAAAGGTGTTTCACTTTGCTTCTGTTTAAGTCAAAGATAAGAGTCCTCTCAACTTGGAGCAGGGTATACTCAAGCAAGACACTAACAGCACAAAATAGAAGTTCAGTTGCCATGGAGACTGGACTTTTTAATTAGGTAGACTTTATACCCCCCATTTCTCACTATTTCTATTACTAGAAAATAGTCTCGTGTCCTTGATGAGAAAAGTAGCATTACTGCGTGTGGTTGTACAATATAACATCCTGGTCAGACTGCCTGCAGATAACTTGCTGTATTTCTCCACTGTATGATTGCCCCTTCAAACAACCATTTCTGCTGAAAAGGGTTTCATTCTTTCCGTTCCTTCAAACAGGAATTCCTCTTGCCTACCTACTAGGTTCTTACCCCTAGTTATCAGTTGACAAGATTAAAACCAAAAATACTCTTCTGCTCTACATGCTCCACAGTCCAGTAAAAGACAAAAATAAGGACATTTGCTTCCATAAAGAACTGCATTAATAAGTTACAGATCTGTCTGCTGAGCTGTTAGTGACTTCAAACCCACTGAAAAATTTATGGGACAAAGCAATTCAGCAGTAAATGGTGCTGTAAAACTCATAAGACCTGTGTTCTATAAACTGCATAAACCCAGCAAAGATTATTCAAAATTTCAATTAAACAATCTTTTGTTTTCATCTGGTAAGCTAAGTGATGTGTAGGTTTAAACTGAGTTTGCTGGAGTATTTCCCTAGTTACTCCTAAACTGTATCCATAGCACACTGGGCTACAAATAAGCATCCTAAGAACTTAAGGCACAAGCTTTAATGCTCATTTATAAATATCTTAAGTGTGGAAGTCAAAGAGACATAGCCAACCTCTTCTCAGCCAGGAGGGACAGGACAAGGGGAAATGGCCACAAACCTGAACATAGGAAGTTCTGCACCAATAGGCAAAGGAACTTCTTCACAGTAAGGGTGATGGAGCACTGGAACACGCTGCACAGAGAGGTTGTGGATTCTCTTTTTCTGGAGATATTCAAGACACATGTGGACATCTACCTGTGCAGCCTGCTGTAGGGAGCCTGAATTGCAGGGGGTTGGACTCTATCTCTGGAGATCCCTTCCAAACCCTACAATTCTGCGATTCATATCCCTACTCTTCAGCAATGGCATTCCAAAAGAACAGAGTACTACTGCTCTATATCGTTTGCTACAGCTAAATAATATCAAGAAGTAAACCAACAATAATCATGAAGTGAATTTACCAGGGCCACATCCAAATACTTAAATATCTGAGGAATATCTTCTGTAACTGAAATCCCCACATTTATCTTAGTACTCCACAAGTTTGTTCACAATGCATTTTAAAGGACTCCTCCTGACATCTGGAACAAGACACATTTACTTTAGACTAAACTATCTGCATAGAAAAGCTTGTAAGTTTAAACAAGCCATTCTGCTTTGCAGCAGGGTAATTTAGGATAGCCATGATACACATCAGATAATGATGGCAACTTTTCAGAACAGAACATCAACCACTTTGCTTAACTGTATAACACACAAGTTATCAGAAACCAGTAACTCTGTTCCAAAGTTACATAAGTACTTTTACTGCAATGTAATCTTACACTAAGATCCAGAGATCTTAAGGATCTTAGGGAAAAATCATTTTGGTGAGAGAGGTAAATCCATTTCTGAAACAAGTTTGAAAATTACCTTTAAAGTAGCTTTAGTTTCTGGGAAGGCAGCTCTGTTGCTCCGTGCATAGAAATCATGTTTACAACAAAGAATTTCATAAGCTAGTAATAATCATCATTCTTCTTTAGAAGGTAACAGCCAGGGATTCTTATATACTTACTTTCAGGTAAAGAAGAGGCAAACTGTTTCACATGCTAGTTTCTCTGCTCCTTTCCACTAGGAAGAATTCTGAAGGATCTTACTGTTTTGTTTGCATCCAGTATGTGCCGATCAATTCCTCTTGCATTCACTAAATATACTGCTTTTGTCACCTGGGATCTACAACTTTCCCAATCAAATAAGAACATGCTATCCCATTAGTTCACAATACCAAATATTTTGCAGGATTGTATTTAGAAGGAAGCTGCTTCTGTGCAAAAAACTGACTGCTATGTAATCACAATATAAAAGGGAAATGAACAGTAAGACCTAATCCTGAATCTAGAAAAAGGAATTCAAATACTTAATACTTTCATTTCGTTAGCTAACCTTAAATCTGAATACCATCAATAGCTTTCTGTAAAGCTGCAATATATACAACTGATCAGCATGAAAGTTATTTTTACAGGCTGTTGGAAATTACCTTAAATAAACACAGTCTAGGTTTACAGACTAGTGGAATGAAACTTCAGCTCCATACTACTAGGCTTCATTTGAACAATGGAAACAGAAAGAACAACCAGTCAGCTGAGACTGTTTGCCAATTTAGATATCTGACCTACAATTCATTAAAAAAAAAAAAAATCTGTCTTGAGTGGATTAGCAGAGTGCTTCTGTAGTTCTGTAACAAGGAAAATAACTTCCCTTGTTTATAATGAGGGAAGGGAAATTTTCTTACAATTGAGGTTGATGTAGTTCTGAACTGGTGAAATAATTAAAGTATTAAAATAATTAAATGTATGTTCGGGCCTATTTTCAGTAACACAACTGGAAATAAAGCTGACCAAAGCAGCTGGTAGGCACAGGGAGACAGCAGAAGCGCACCCGGGGGCACGCTGTGCAGCACGGCCTGTTTAGGCTGAGTTCCGAGACTTGCATAGAAACTAAACCAAAAACGAAAAAGCAGAAAGTGAAAACATTTTCAGTCTTGTTCAGGAACTGAAAAATCCCATCTAGAAAAACACAGGTTACTGAATTCAGGTAAAAATACTGTGAGACAGTTTTATAAACCCATGGAAGTACACAGAACTGCTCTATCTCAAGAGCTTTCCCTACAAATAATGCAATCAAGTAGGAATAAAAATTAGTTACTAGACAAACTTAAAAGGAGCTCCTACCTATATAGAGCTTCTTTGGAACAGGAGAAACTAACATCTTGAATTAAAAGGTCCTGCAGTGTTCCCATAATCTTATAGAAAAACCTTTGATGAAATTTAGATTGTGATTACTGAGAAATCTGGCCTCAGGGATGAACTGATTTTAATTTAAACATAGATTGAGATATTATATTCAGATGTTCAGATCATTATAAACAAGAGGAGTGTTCCCTCTTGTTTATCCAAGAAGGCTTACCTTTTGGAAGAACCCATCTAATTAAAAAAAATAAAAAGGAGATGAAATACACACTTCAAGACTTTCTAGAAAACACTTCTTCCAAGTATGTGTTCCTTTGATACCTCCTAAGTCTTCATTTAATATTTCCTACCGAGAAACACACGACTTCACTGAAATGCAAGCTAAATGGAAAAATCTAAACAGGCATGCAGCACATCTTAACAGCAAGGCTGGTAAGCTGAGGGGCAATGGCTTTTATTCAAACAGCTACATAGTTACAGTTACTCCTAATTCCTCATACTGTACAAAAAAGGTTTCTTGGACTAGTCTAAGTTTGCACCTGCATCCATAACCCACCTCCTCCCACTTTGGGGAGGGGATTTGAGCACACAGACCTATCTCAGACATAACTAGACAGAAAATTGGAGAGAACTTTTTTGTTTTTAACCTTATTGAAGCTCAAAAGAAGCTTTCTTCATGAATGAAACACTAGCACACTTTCACAAGACTACCCACAAAAAGACAAGCCCTATAAACATCTGCACTTGGGAGAGAGCAAGAGAATTCTGTAGGATCAGATCTCAGATGTAATATAGAACTTCTGTGCCACTAACAGTAATGAGCAGTAACAGAATTACTTTAAACTTAATGACAGACTTTGAACACAGAGCTTGTATTTTATCTTTCCTCATCACAGAAAAGGAGACAGAAGAAAGGAGAAACAGGAACGCTTTGCAGGAGAAGACAAGATAGTTGCAAGTTTTGAGAGAAGTAACACTTACATAAGCTAAGGTTTTAGAGTATTATTTATGAGAAAGCAGGAAATATCACCATCTTTTACCTGGCACAGAATTCTGAACACATTAGATGTCAGGAAATTAATCAGTCTGTTGATTCATTTCCTTGTGCCAGGAAAACTGAGTATTTTTCAGCAAAGTTATCACTAACACAATGAACAGTTTTGAGGTAGTTGAAGGAAATCATCCCTAACACTTATTCAGAGATTCCCTTTTTCTAAAAAGTAATCACTTCTTACACTGGTGACTTATGAATAAACTGTTTCTAATCTCACAAGTTTAGTTGGAGGTCTTCGAAAAATATTGATTTGTTTAGATAAAAACTAAAATCACTGAATGTTGGTTCCAAAAGTATCTTCAGGAATTAAGGTCCACTCTACCCACATGCAGTGTTGCCAGGCCCACCACTGCCAGGCCCAGGCATTCAGTTGTCACATTCACAGTAAAAAGAAATTAGCACTGACTACAAAATTGCATAGGTTGGACTAAATAGGTATTGAACACCACCACCTAATTTATTATCAAAGAACAAAAGTAAGATCAAGTGATAGATAATAGGTAGGTAAGAGACAAGTTATATACCATTAACCTGTGGGAAATGAGATCTTTTCTACTCCAAATCTAAGATTATCCCATAAGTCTTCAGAAAATGAATTTGATGAAACAAAGATGATGCCATCTAATGATGATTATTCTCATGGCTCTAGATTTAAGTAAAAGCCATTGATTAGTCTGATGAAAGTTCCTCTGAGCAGTCAGATGTTGTTTATTCAAATGTAACAAGGTTGTCAGGACTGCTTTACTACCAAGTCTCTAGGCCATTAGCATTCTATTGAAGTAATTCAGATGAACTTTATCTTTTTAGCAGTTTAGAAAGCATATTCTGCCAGAATTACCTTAACATTCAAGCAGAAAGCAGTTAAGTGAGCTGAAACTGCACTTGTTAAAATGTAAATCCTGACAGTTCAAATGTCAGATGTGCATAGTGACATGCTGATGACTTCTGACAAGCTCTCCCAGACAATCTTTGTTTTCATGGTAGAAATGTGCAATACTTACTCAGATCCATAAATAACACAAGATAAAAAGGGGCCAAATGAGAAAAGTTTCCAGTCCAAAGGCAGCTCTGAAATGAACAATGATTAAATAAACCAACCAAAAATGAGAATAGAGCCACTAGTGCCCAAGGAATGTAAATATGAGAGTATTTTTAACTTCTTTCCATCCCCAAAATGTAGCAACACCTTAAATAAAGCAAATGGTTGCTCTGGAACAGAAACAGACAGATGTTTGCAAGCACTGCCTTAATATTTGTTGCAGTTCTTTTTTATTTCTACTTAACTGATGTACCAATATGTTTACCTTGACAAAGTTTTGCTTTAGTCTAATCTGCTCAGTAAGGCAGTAATTATCAGTTAATATCTTGTTTTGGGAGCTAGAATATAAAAGAACTACGTATATAAAGGCATAGATATTTCCATTTCTTATCCCACCTCATGATGCCTCAGCATTACATCCAATTGAAACTCACCAAAAAATTGAAAAATGCATTCTCAACTCCATTGACAAACATTTCACCTATGAGGTTAAAGTGAAGATTATGCAAACCTCACAGATTGTCACCAATTTAGATAAAATATTTTTGTTTCCATGCTTGGGAACCCAACAAGGCTACAGTTTCATTTGATGCAGTTAGATATGAAGCAGCTATACAAATATTTATTCTACTAATAATACAAGTATTTAACAGGAAAGATTATTTTACAATTGCTGTAAAGGTGTAATGTTTAGTCCTGAGCAAATTTCTTACTCTTTGCATATGGCAGACAAAAATCAGATTTTGGTATACAGTTCAAGTAAAGGCAGCAAATTTAAATGCTACATTTTAAAACATTCTGATCCTTGTGATGCAGAAGGGAAAAACCAGAGAAATCTCCTTCCAAGGCACTGTTTTCAAGATGCAAAATGTTCTCCAGGAAAGCCTCTTGTAAACCTGTTTCACATTTTTCAAGGTTGCTATACAGTTCCATCTCCCTGTAGAAACATCACTGCAATTGCATATTTGAGCTAATAAAATGCATGACACAGAGATATGTATCCATACACTGTTAATTGAATTAATGTAACAATTAGGCCACAATGCTATCCAATCACACACTGATTCTGTGTACTTAAATGCACTACAACACCTATTTAAATGTCATTATTCCCTTGCAAGCTACAGATTCCATACATTTTCAAGAGAATGCTAATTCTCTCCAAAAATGTTTAGTAGACACTTGTATGGCTGTAAAATCCCATCTTGCTTCCCTGACACCACTTTCCTCTCCTCCAAGAGCTCCGAGTGAGAAAAAAATAAGACATACTAGGTCAAACCAAAGGCCTATCAAGCCCAGCATACTGGGCTTTCCAGTAGCCTGGAAAGCGCATAAGAACAGGTCTGCATGACATCCCTAAAGAATATTCTCCAAAACTGTGTAAGCAGTACATTTCCTGAGGCTTTTTAGCTCTGCCAGTAAGACATCCTGCTTTTTGACAGCTTCTCATCATCCATTTCTATTTGCCTTACTAAGCAGAGCCAACTGATTCTATCCATATAGACTCCATATATCCTAAATGGATTCTTCATGTTATTTTAGTGGAAATACTGTCAACATAAACTGTCTCTATTCTCAGCTGTTTCTCCATTGATTCTTTTACTATGCCAGCAAAACTTTATCACACATGTGACCAATGTGTGGTGAAAAAGATTAGGGAACAGACTGATCTTAAAATACTGTTACAAATGAATGCTTAAGTTTCTTAAGTAGGCATAGGTTATTCCAAAGGACTCCTTTACTTCTACCCACAGAAGGCAATGACTACCAGCAGGTTTTCAAAGGTGAGACATTTCACTAGATCAAATATGATGAGTGAGTCAGTAGCTCTGTCAACCCCGAGTCAATATCATGCATGGAATTACAGCTCAGGAATTCTTAAATTAAAAGGATTAGTAAAAATCCTGTGTTTGATAACCAAGGCAGAGGTATAAAATGCAACAGAATATACAAAAATAATAATAAACAGCAATATAGTTAAATATAACAAGGAAGTAATTAAGGTACCATGAACTTTGAGGCTGGGAATTCACTTTCACTATGTGCCTGACACAATGAGAATCCCGTGACAACTGGGGTTCTAACTGGTACCACACTACAAATGGAAATAGCACAGGAATGTTAGGCTATACTCCTCCCCATACTTTCTCAAAATCAGCATATCCTCAGAAGAGCAAAGACACATACTTTTTTTTTTAAAAGCAATTAGAAACATACCAGCAGGCAAAGAATTAGCTTCACAACATTTAGCAACATTAGGTCTAACTGGTAGAATCAGTCTTTTCTTTTGTTCCAACCTCTCAGCTTTGCAGTTGAGAATTCATATGCAGAAGCCCTGAGAAGTGTATATTGCTATGGGGAATGCTCCACATGCCTTGGAAGAAAAGCAATTACGTAAATGTGCGCAAAACACCAGAGAAGGGGCAGAATTACTATGGTTATTGAAGCAAAATCTTTTCTAGTAAAACCAATAACGTTAAGACATTTGCAACTCACACAGGATTTTAAGACTTCAACAAATTAAATGCTCTAAAATTGAATCTCACGCAGTAACAGTGATACCTTCAAATCTGTGAGCCAGGTTCTTTTAAAATCTTTTAAGTCAGCTTGAATAAAAAATAACACTAAGCTTAAGAAAGAATTTGCATCTAGAGTTTGTATCTGCATCTGGCTACAATAATTCTGACCTCAGACACAGATATGTTTCCTTTTCCTGCCTAGCAAATATACTTGTAGTTTGTGAAAGTGAAGTACTAACCCATGATGCCACTGGAAGTGTCCATGGAAGGAGTCTCTCAGGTAGATCATAGATATTTCTGCATGTCAGCTGCAGCTAAGTGGAAAAAAAAAATATTATCAAAGCCTCAGCATTATAAGAACAGATTTATATACAACTCAGTGCTGGCACTACAAGAACTGAAAGTTTCACTTATGCATACAAACTTAGAACAAATTCTCAATTTCAAAGACTAACAAAAAGCCTGTATCTGAGTTTGAAGTTAACAACTTAAGCGCATGTTTAAAATCATGTGGTCAGCCAGCTTGAGCAGGCTCATGCCTTGTAATAAAGAGAGCAACCTCATAGTTGCTACTTTTGGTAAAACCCAAGGAGGAAAAACTGCCCTTATTTCTTTTCTTTGCCCCATCACTTGGACAAGTAGAAGTAGAGCATATGCTATGTGCTATTTAAAAAGAGAAAATGGCGAGGCTTTGAAAGATTAACTGCGAGATACTCTTCTCTCCTGACTAGGGCTTCCCATCACTCATAGAAAGGGCACAATAGCTGTAGAAAAATGAAGGTCACATAGTTCAAATCTTGCCTTTTCATTCTCTTCATTCACAGAAGGCCCTTCATGAAGGCAGTGTTACTGTACCATGACATTATCAGTACATACAAAAAGCTCCCTTGACAGCAAAAACAGAGAATGGCAGAAAACAGCCTTCAGAGAAATTGGATTTTAACGTCTGGTGTCAGAGTTATGCATCAGCTTATTTCCTTGCATACCTGGTGCCCTGGAAGAGTGCTGCTCAGCTGCCACCGCCTGGGCTCATCCCCACCGGTCAGTGCCCTCCTCAGTCTCCCCAGAGTGAGGTGCTGGGAGGGGGAAAGGATCCTCACCGGGCAGATCCACAGTGAGGTGAAAGGTCTGTGAACGAAGTACAAGATCAGAGCACAAGTGAAGGCTCTGACAACAAGGGCAGGTTGTGGCTAAGCTGAAGATCAGCGCTGCCTCCTCACAGCTCGGTCTTCGCACGTGGACGACTTCCAAGAAAGGCTGTTAAGGGGCCATTAAGGCCTCCTGGAGTGCTCGAAATAATGACGGCTGTCTCTCCAGCCACGCTCACAAGCACAGGCTGCTCCATAGCGTGAAGGTGAGGGAAGATGGCTGCCCCACCTGACTGAGGATGGCTGCAGGTTTTGGCGCCAGCAGCTCCAGAGTGTGAACTGGGGTGCCAGACGGCCAGCACACATCATAGCAGGCCCATTAGCTAGCTGCTCTGTGCTAATCAACCGCACGCTGCCACAAGCAGGAAAGGAATTCGAACATCCTCATCGCTTGCAGGCCATTTGGTTGTAGCTTGTGTCCTTCAGTCCCCCTCTCCCCTTTCAGGAGGCACAGACAATGAAAGCAGCCAGCAGCGGGGCGGCAGTGGCTGTTCCTCAGCCTGAAACAGCTGTGTGTGACTGTGGCTGTCCCCTCGGCAGTGCCAGGCCTGGGAGGGCTTCAGCATCACAACAGTTGAGCTGCGGTTCCACTTACTGCTCAGGTATTAAGACTTTATAAGCAATTTCATGTGATTTCTTGTGAGCAGTTCCCATGTAAGAGTCCCAGAGAGAAGGAAATACTGGTGATAAAAATATAAATGATCAAAAGTAGGCAATCAGACATCAAATCACAAAGTAGTGGATCCATAACTAAAATAGGATTTACCCAGTTGAATTCAGTTCATTTTCTCTTCACGGTAGAATTAGCAGGAGAGAAACCATTCCCAGTTGTTCAGAACTGTATGAACTTCAAAATGTAATCAGCAGAAGTCCCAACTCACAGTATTTTATAAATAGCAGTTTAAATGTTTTATTTGGGATTTGTTATTGAAATGAGAAGGGAATTTAAAAAAAAAAAATAAATGGGTTGATGAAATGTCTAAAGATAATATATTGGGAACATTTTACAAGCCATAGAAGAAAGAAGCAGCCATCTCCTCAAAAATGCCCTCATGCATTTGGTTTCTGATGCCGCTGTGCAGTAAGAGCAACAAATGATTTAATCTACTCTAACATTTCTCAAATTGAGGGAAAGAGGTTACTCAAATCTCAAGTCATTAGGATGGAGATATGCTGTTTTGTTGACCCATTTACAAAAATAAAAAGATTAATTTAGTTTTAGATTTTAAGACAACACAGGGACTTTACTATTGCATAGTCTGACTCACACGGGATCAGATTCTCAAACAGTGTGACAGAAGCCCATTCAATTCACCCACCATTTGTGCCTCAGCTTTTCAACCTGTTGGTTCTGAATTCCCCACACAACAAGGGAGTTCCTCCTCTGAGTCACCAGGTAGCCTGGCAGCCTTCCTGGTTTCATCCCACCCACAGATCTCTCTCAGAATGAGCACTGCTTGAGCAAGATCCTTTACCAAACACAGATTGAGCTTCTCTGCCAAGACACCATGCTTTCGTGTGCATAGAACTTCACACAGGAAATGCTCTGCAACAGATCTGCATGCAGTTGTTCAGCAAGTTGTCCTTGTAAAGTCCTTCCAGACTGTGTAGACTTATGGACAGTAAGTACAGTTACACTTCTGATATTACAGAGGAAAGGAGTACTTATTAAACATCCCAGGTTAAAAATTTTTGGAGGTGACTGTAAATACCCCCAACACAAGAACTTCATGGCTCTGGCTGAGAATGCATCTTACTGAAAAGTAGCTTTATGCTTTCCAGTGCAGCATATTGGGTGGCCTCATTTCAGACCACATCACTTCATCCCCAGGAGCTGGTGGAATTAATGCCCTTGTAAGATTTGCAGAGATGACAGGAGTAAAGAGCTACAGGACTGTGACAGAGGCAGCTGAGTACATGTACAGCCTGCACTGCCATTACTCAGTAAAAAAAAAAAAAGCTCTCAATCTCTGGAGTTCTCTTTTGAACACCTTTGACAACAGCCACTGATGTCAGTGTTTTCTGCAAGATGAAAAGACACTCAAATGCTTGCTTGTTTCAAGCCTTTGGTCAAGAGATTCCTAATTGGTATTCCAGAAATAGCAGTAGCTTTATTCTGTGTAGCAGTCTACATTAATCTGCCAAGTACCATTACATAAAAGCAATTAATTACATTATTTCTTCATTACTAGCTGTGAGCAAAAACAGTTTTCCCAACGTGCTGAAATGTATTTCTGAAGATCTTGGTAGCTATGAAGGGAAGATAAATGAGGACAAGCAGAGTACCTAGATTAACACCACATGATAAATCCAGGCTTCTTCATGGATGCCAAATTAAATATCCTCTTGTAGGCCTTGACCTAAATCTAACTACTCATGATTTCTCTTATACTTCTTCATTAAAAGGATTGTTAAGGATCATGGGATCTGCCATGTGGATAGGCTATACACTTCCTTTAGCCATAAGTACTTTTCAGAAATTATTCTTGCAGGCTACGGATAACTTCAGATGGCTTCAGAAGTTTCCACTAATTTTTCCAGAAGAATAATTTCATTCTCTATCTTCAGAGAAAAACATTGCTAAGAATGCTGTTATTTATCTTATTTTAAGTACTTCAATCTATGACTGCTTGCAAACAGCTCCAAGCCTTACTGGTAGGACATGATTCCTAGTTTTAATCTTAGAAACATCTTTCCTTTGCTCTGTTTCTTTTTTTTTAGAAAAAAAAAAAAGAAAACTTTCTTTTGTTTGTTCGTACATTTTACCATACTGATGAGTCCAGAAGTATGCAAGCTTGTGGTCACAGCATGTACTGTGCTGAAACTGTACTGCCTTTCAAGCACCTCTAAATATCAGCCAACAGTATTGAATTACTTAGAAGTATTTAATCTCACCTGGTTTTGCAGACTTAGAATATTTTAAATTTTCTTAGAGCTCTCATCTCTCTACATCTTCCCTGTAATAACTAATCTCATTTTCCATAGGACAATTAAAAGACCCCTTTGTCTCCACTGTAGATTCGAAAGCAACCCTAAACTACACTGACCTATTTTACTACAGTGTCACATTATCAGGGAAATTTGACAGATGTCTTAGATAATTCATTATTCCCTCAAGGTATCTGACCTCTCTTAGAATAAAAAGATTGCAGAGGAAGCACTGAATTCCCAATTCAGAGACAACAAATTTTCTGGACAGTTTCAATCAGAGCTTTGGAAATTAATTTATATCCACATTGATGCATCTAGGCTTAGAATCTGGCTAAAGATCTATTCTCATACTAAAGGTTTTGCCAGCTGATCACTAATGTGGATGCTAAAATATGACCCTGTGTACTAAATTCTTATGGCCTTAAACAGTTTCTGGCTCAGGTTAGGCACTAGATACGTGGCAAGGTGAGGGAGAGGAGATGTTCTGATGTTTCTACTGTGTTTGTTAAGCAAAAACTTGTTATTCAAATGCATTGTCAGTTTTGCTTCTCCAGAGGCAAAATTCCACATATATGATGTTATCATGAAAGTAAACAGGTCCACACATGTACTTCTTGAGTGACTTAATTATAAATTATAAAAAAGCCTGTATACTCACATCAGGACTGATTTTTGAATGTTTCTTGGGTTTAAATTAGGGTTCTCCACCTTTCTCTGTCATCTTCACTCAGCCACAATTACCTTTTCCTCCACTTTATGCTTTAGCTCTCTCCCTTGTGTAGTCCACATATTTTGTATTTGACTTGTTGCCCATCTGGTTGTATTGTGCTCACAAACAGTTCTTTTCTCATCTTTGACATTGACATATCTTACTACTTAAGTTATCCCTAAACATTGCAGGCCTGTAAACTTGAATGCCAGCAGTACAGCTCAATCACCTTCTTTAGTTCGCTGAGTTTCTTAGGGAACTTCTATTGCTCACAAGTTCTGTTTCAAAAGCTCTGCTTATTGTCCAAGGAAACTAGTCCAAAGATACTCTCATTGTTCTAGGATGCTTCTACACGCATTGAAGCCACCACAATTAACCAATCCTCAATTACACAGTCACCACAAACACTGAGCAGCTCAGTGGTAACACAGTTCTACAACTAGAGCTGGGACACACAGAAGTTTTGAACTGCTGCAACTTACTGCTATGTTGTTTTCAATATCATTTGCTCAGTTCAACTAGAAAAAAAAAGATCATCATAAAGTGCATTTTTAATCTTCCCTACATAGATAACATTACATAAGCAAAAATACATAGATAAAAGCTCTTAACAACAATACTCAGTATGATATACACCTGGACTGACCATCTTCCTTTCTGCTTTGAAAAATACTACCTGTTAGGCCTTTTAAAACAGGAACTAAACTGCTTATTCTTGTTATGTGCAATAGAACAGAAAAAAAAAAACTGTGTCTGCATAAACTTAAACAACCAGCCTGTATCTCAAACTGCCACCCAGAGGTTCATGTTTAAAGCTTTCTACTGATTTTTGATAGAGATAATTGAAATGCATCTTTTCTGATTGAACTCAAACCACAGCAGAAAAAGCCCATTTGGTTACCTTTGTAATGAAGATTTTTTTAGAAAAATGAACAAGATTTCCTGCAAAAAGAGTCCTGGTTGACAAACATGAAGTTGTCTTGAATTGTTTTGGTAGAGCAGGCAGTGACAGGACAGGTTTAGAGATGGAATAACCTGATCTTTGTTTGGGATGGCATAGCTGGCAAAGCTTTCAGTACAGGGACTAGCAGCAAGGGGAGGCTTACTCTGATTCTTCTCCGGTCATAAAAGCTATCAATCTAACACCAAATACAATTTCCCCATGTATTCTAAAGACAAACAAAAAAAAAAATGTGTTAGCACATTTTAAGGTATGATTAAAGTAAACAAGTTTATAAGGTTTATAAACCAGTACAGAACTGGAAATAAATATAATCAGGTCTGAGTCAGCAGGTCCAGAGCCCAAATCAGAACAAACAAACTATAATCTCTAGATGCTCCCTATGAAAAAAAATTGTGTCTTAATTTGACGTGTCAGTATTAAAAGGAAAAATACTCTGACTTATGACAGCAATAAATGCATAGTCCGTAGTCATAAGGTTTGGAAAATCTGTCCACTGCTTGAGGGTAAAGGAGACAGTGAAATCACATTCACTGTGAAGATCCATACAAATTAGATAAGCAAATTCTTATTTTTAGCATTCGCCCAAGAGCAAAGACAAGGGAACAACACATAAACAACCCAGAAAGGAGCAAGTAACCTAAGCTAAGACAGGGTACACTGAAACAGTCAAGTTCCAGGCACAGGGTGTTCTCATATAACTGAAGAGCACATAACTCTCATAATTGGAGACAATTGTAGAAGGCAATCAAACAGGAAAGGTAAGCCACATATTTCTGTCCCTATTTTGCCATGCCAGGTGCGATCTTGCAAAATGCAATATCTTTTGCATTAAACTAAGGGCCAAAGCAAATTGAAGAGTTCACTTGCCTAAATTAATGAGTGTATCTGGGAATTTATTAAACTCCCACTGAGGTCATCTGGGCTTTAAGAAGATAAGTTTCTGGGAACCTGGTTCTTTGGTACCTAAAATAAAACTTGCTTATAATTTGAAACAGACCCCAAAACGGTGATTTTGAAGCTTTTTCTTTTTAAATCTTTTAAGTCTGAAGATGCCTGACACTGCCAGTTATCATTTTCCCTATTTCTCTGACAGTGGCATAAAAATAGAACAGCTCTGTAGCATGGAGAATATGGAAATCAATCTTAAGCTCTTTCATTCACACATTTTAAGCAAGAGGTATGAATAGCACACATCTTCATATTTCCTTCCTGGGTAACAGTCTTTACTAGAAAAGGGTGTGCGTCAGATAATTAAAAAAGGAAGCTCTGATCTGCTCAGTGAGTGAATGGACAGAAGTGGAATCATTTGGAAGAGGAATCAGAGCTGTAGAATCTGAATGGACCAAAGATCCTCCTTGACTGAAGAGAATAAAATAACTTGCAAAGCAGTGTGTTAGATCAGCTTGTCTTCTTAGGAAACAGCACACAGCTTCCTGTTCCACATGACTCTAGATTCCTTCTTCTCGCTTTTCCAAATTCTCCTATAATTCTACATTGGGAAGTCTGCTTCTGAGAAGAACCTAAACTTTAGACATATCTGTTAGTGAATCTGACATTGTAAACCACTAACAATTACACAATGATTCAAGATCTTGTGAAGCATTTGAGAAAATAATATTATTTGATAACTTGCACATCCTGAGCTGATTAAGACTCAGTAAAACGTGCACTGTATCAGACTGTATTATGACCCCACTGGTTCTACTGCCACTGGCTGACAGAGAGAAGGGAGGTTGTGATTTGCTCTGTATAACAAGGCATTGGGCTTGGCACTAGTTACACATTCAACCCAGCCTCTGAGCACACCATTCAGCTCTAAGCCTCTGAAAAGAAGCCTGGTGTTCATTTTTTATTGCCTATCCAAGCTAGGCTACATTTCTTTGCTAACTCATGTACTAAACCCTCCATTCTATATATATATACACAAGTCGAGGAATTAAGTTCCCTGTCAGACATACACTTACCCCAACTGGAATAAAACCAAGGCTTGTAGTATTGATAGCATCTCATCTTGTTAAAATAGTTAAATATGATCAGGATTTGTTCGCACTATAAACTGAATTTCACTATAATCCCCTTCACTGATTTGATTTTGTTTGCAAGAACAGACAGCAATTAAAAGTGCTGTTAGCCTAGTAGTAAGTATTTTTCCATCCTCCATGTGACTCTTCAGCATCTGTGTTCCTGTGAGCAATTATGTGATTAAATTCATCATGTCTCTAAAGATAATATCCCGATTTCTGCTTTCTTATTTCCTCAGAAGAAAAATATTCCTGTCTGTAACCTGATAATCATAAAAGTGAGTGTATTTAGTAAATCCATTTTTAAGAAACTTGCTAGGATGAACCAAATAGATTATCAAAATGCTACCATTTCAGGCTCTCCAGGAGAAAAGGAAATGTTCTGTGTATCTGAATTGTAAGAAAGCCCAGCAATAAGAGTCACATGGAGTGAAAAACAAACCTTTTTCAGAGGAGAAACACTTGGAGTAGGATCTGTTGCATCAGTCCTGGTATATAGCAGTGCATACACATACTGTTCGTAAAAGATGATTTAAGAAAAGTCTTAGACCTTTGCTTGGAAGAGATAAATGGTAGCTCTGGAAAAGATGAAAGCGTTTACAAGCTCTTCTCACAGTCTTTCTTAAAAACGATCAGTTGTAATAGCAGGGGCCTAACATAACTAGTACCAATGAGAAAGGGTAAGATCTTCACCTAGAAGAGGAAAAATAAAGATCAGTGAGTTTTCACATCAGCTGGACCTGATGAACTTTGTCATCCTAGGGTTTTTAAAGTAGTAAGAGGCAATCCCATGGCTTATAATGCTTCTCTTTAAATGCTGGCAGAAAAGTATACTAAGTAAAAAGAAAAAATAAAGAAACAGTTCCTATTTGAAGAAAAGTTGAAACAGCAGCTGAAAAGTTATAAATTAAGAGGGATGACTTAACTCATTGAGAATATAGTGAAACACTTCCAAGCAAACCATACATAAAAACACAGAAGAACCCAAAGTTATTACAAACAGCATAGGTTAATTGAGAACAAATTCTGTCAATACAATCTAATTTCCTTCTGTGAAAGGTAACAGGCTGTTGCGTGGAGAACAGCAGTAAGCATCATACCTTCAGTAATGCTCTGGCTATTATCTCAAACAGCATACTCAGAAAGAAGCGTTCTCTAGATGAACCTGCTTTTGGATGAGAGAAGGCTGTTTGGAAAGGATTACATTGCAATCTCCAATGATTCTCAGTGAAAGATCAAGCACCTGCCTAACTGGGTTCTGCCATAATCTGTCCCAGACAAGAGCTACTTGCTGTGCTTATGAAATCTGTAACTGCTAGCAAATGAGAGAGACTACAAGTGTATAGGATAAACAGGAAAAACAGTGAAAACAAATGCAGTTCACTTGGGATACGTGCTACACTGCTTTAAGAAGAATAAAATAAAACACACGGAATTACCAATAGAGCAACACTAAAGCTGAACCTGAGAGACTCAGTAGCTCAGAAGGTGGTCATGAGTCAGCATAGTAATAGTCACAATAAGTGGAAAATGGAAGATGAAGTTTAGATAAAAGTAAGGTCTAGAAAATAAATATGAAGTGACCTTTCACTTTTGTGATAGAATATGCTTTTGGGCCCCCATTTTGGAAGATACTCTTCAGGAAAGCTGTAGCTGAAATTAAGACAATCCAGAGGAGGACTACACAAAGGATCTTTTATTCTCTGATTGAACAAATTGTGACTGCATTGATCAAAGCATTGAAAAGTGGGAAAGCAGTGAAATCCTACCTAAGACGAACAGGAAAAAGAAATAAAGCCCTAAACAGAAGTTTAAAAAAGTTCAGATTCTATATTAGAAAAATCTTTCCAGTAGTAAAAACAGCAACCCTCAAAAACAGCTACAGTAAGCAAGGACTCGCTCAAACACAACAACTATAGGCACAGAAACAAAGGAAAGAATCTGCTTACCTTCAGAAGACCTCAGGTAGGCAGGAATCTCCAGCAAGAAACCCTCACCTGCTCTGCCAACACTTAAATGAGGGCTGGGAAGGGGTGCATCCTGGCTCCACCCCTTCCAGTCACTCAGGTGCACTCAGTGCATGAGCTCCCCTGGGTTGGCCCTGCCTTCCCACCAGGTGCTCAATCACTGCTTCAAGCCATAACTTAGCATTTCTGCTACTCCTACTCTTATTTATAAGAGGAGTATGTAAGAACTTTGTAATCTCTCATTTCCAATTTAAAACTTTCTGTATACTACGAAGTACTGGTTTAACAAAACAGATTTTCTTCTGCTATATTTGTAAAAGGATTTATTTTCTTTTAGAAAATCAGCAACCTATTTGCTGTGAAATGCTGTTTATGCTGTGTTTGTTTCTGTCTTATTTGACTGCTTCATAAATAGTCTATTAATCTGAGATTTTCCCACTAAATACTTTAGGCAAGTCTTCTACTAAATGGAAAGGAATGGGGGGTCTCAGACTAAACTCAGTGCTTGTGTGTGGAGTGATTCCAACAGAGATTCCCTCCATAAATATTCTACTGGACCATAGAAGATGTCTTTTTTAGAAAGCTAAAGAATAAGGAAAAGTTCAGGTGTTGAGTTATGACTCTCATTTTACTTCATTGAAATGTATGTTGTTCATTTCACAAGCTATTCAGTGTTGGTTTTGAAGCCACCAAATTAGACTATCTGAGCTTTCCATTTTTTCACATTCCATGTTAAAGTTATCACTGACAGTTTAATGTAACTGCTTTCCATACACTCTTCCCCTCCAAAATGATAAAGTATTATATAAAATTTAAATTAGAGTTGATGGAGGAAAAGATGTGCAAATTGACTGTTGCACTGCATAGGATTTTGTCTTTTGTTGGACTTCTTATCTTCTTTAAAAGTAAATAAAATGAATGTTTACAATCTAATTGGGAGGATAAGCTCAGGCAACTGAAGGAAATGCTGTGCTACTAATCAAGGTTCTTGCCTTTCCTCTAACTACTATTCAATCTATAATCCTGAAGAAAAAAAATAGCTTCCAAGCAATCATGTCTCACTGGGTGAAATAAAAAATAAAATAAATATATCTGTGTATCTATATTCACTCTGACTTGGGTTGGGTTAGAAGCATGAGTAAAGCACAATCTGAGCACAGCTAGATCTGATAAATGACACAGGCAATCTACTGCCACCATAGCTAACAACTCAATGTGCAATTAATGTGATGAAAATTTACAGAGCTGGATAGAATAACATTAACAAGAAAAACTTCGTTTCAGTAACCCTGGTGCCTCTTAGCACTGAAGACTTCTTACTGCCCATTGCTGCTTCAAACAGGAAATCTCTCTTGTAATTACAAAAATTGACTGACCTTCTTTGAGAAATAATATGCATGATAAAATGGAGAAGAATATGTTCTGGCTAGATAACAGCTTGTTGTCAGTCTTGTGCTATTTTGAGAATCACACTTCCTATACTATAATTCAAGCCAGAGTATTGGCTTCTGTCAAGGATAAAGTTGTGTGTAGGTTTATAAGGACTTCATGTTTTTCAACAGGACTTCAAAGGACTGCTTTTGTAAAGCTACTCAAATCAAAATTGTAGTAATTAAGTAGTTAAATAATACTGTACTGAAGAATATTTCAAGTGCCTTTGTATAGTATTTAGTTTTAATTCAGCAAGGTAGTTAAACATTGGTTAGTTGCTTCAGGATATACAAACATAGCTTGCTGAAGTAAAACCTAAAATACCAATAATAAATTTCTGGGCCAGATTTTCAAAAGCAGATTTCCGTTTAGTGGCTTACCAAATGTGTTTATTGCTAAGAGCTAGGGCATAACACTTTGGAAGAATTTCAGCATCTTTGCGTATCTCCAAGCCACTACAGTCCCTTCTGCTGGCAGACAAGATTTTCTGTGAGCAAGAAAATCAGTGAGAGGCCTGCATCTTTTGATTTATATCCATTGTCTCTCCAAAAGCTCACCTACACAATCACAAAATATTAACAGTTTCCCTCTCCATGTGTTCTAATACATCCTCAGCCCCCCTTCACATACAGATTTATCAGTTGTCACTCTGCTAGTGTGTGATGGTACCTCGTGTCCCTCAGGGATGGCACTAATGCAGATTTTCTCCTCTGCACAACCTTCAGATTTATTGTAATTTAATTATGACTGAGAGTACCACATTTTTGTAAAATTTGGCTAAAATTGTCAATGGGTGTAAAACATCTTTAGGGAGATAGTACTGTTATTACTAATATGATAGTATAAATCTCATCTATAAATCTCATTTTCATAAGAAACGAAGCTATAAAGAAAATGACTGTCACCCTGACAGAAGCACACTTTCAGGAGAGAGAAGGTCCTTTATTGGAATAAGTTTGTAGAAGTAGCAATACTTATACCAATAGCCTGTAGGTCTTCAATAGCTGTAAGAAACTAAGAATCTGCTTTAGCATGGAGCTCTGAGTAAATGGAAAACAAGTAATCACAGGGTTTTGGTGAGGAAAGGGAAGAAGTAAGGGTGTGGGCAGAGAGCACAGGCAGCAAGCAAAGTAAGTAGTGTTCACTGTGATTTATTATATTGAGCATTTGATTGTAGAGAATATCTTCTCAACAGACTGAACCATTGTGATTATAACTTCTCTGAATCCAGTAGGTAGGAATTCAGCTGATTCTCCCTTCTCTCATAAGTCAAATCCAGAATGGATCAATAGCCTTCCTTGGCTGAGAATATCCAGCGACTGAAGTCTCAAAGAGAGCATTCTTACCATCTTGTCTAACAAATTCCAGAGATGGTGACCTGCAGGGTGTAAGAGGTTTCTGCTGTCTGTAGTTTTTCCAGAGGCGCTGACAAAAGACAGATGGAAGGGAAAAATCAAGTGTGCACCGTGGGAAGGACTGGTGAAGATTTTCTGGATCCAACTCATGTTCTTTGTCTTATCTTCTTTTCTTTCTTGGACAGTGGTAGAATAGATGTATAGATGTAAATCTTATAGATGTAAATAGATGTAATATAGATGTAAAAATCCCTAAAAATGTGTGATCAGACATAAAACCTGAATTTCTTTGAGAGATTGTCTGATACTAACAAGTCTTATTGAAGATCTGAAAAAAAAGCAAGTGCCTGTTTCTCGATATTTCAACTAAACTCCTCAAAAAATGGTTTATGTCTTACCCACTAACTTACTTTCTAAACTCAACTTGACTTTAATTTTTATTGCTTAACAGCCTTATGACATATTTTCATTAACCCCCTGGCTGACCCAAGGCACACGTTAATGCATCTCTTCCTCATCAGCTTCACAGGAAATTATATTTTTTCCTTATGTGGCTTGATGCATTATGCCAAGGGCTCTCACAAGCATTTTCAATCTATGTTTCAAGTTTATTTTGTGAGTATAATGGAAGACAAAACACTTGAACTCTACTATTAGATGTATTCAGTGTACAACCAGTGATTTTCCTTCCTTAGTTCCTCAGTCTGCTGATTTTGTACAGGGGAAATATTTTCCTGCTTCACAAAGGGCCTGAGAGGCTTCTAAAGGTGCAAGAGCTCATTAAAGAAGATTCACTGGGAAGGTCCAGCTGTGTGAAATGCTATTCTCTTATACGAGGAGTCACAAAAGCAAGGTGAAGCAAAAATGTTAAAGAGCCCCTCAGCAGTGTGGATACTTCTCTTTTCTAAGCGATCCCCAAATTCTTTTTTAATACACCTCACATTTTCTTTTTTGTTACTTTGGATCAAATGCAAAGCATTACACTGATGAGCAGTAACCAAAGTAATCTTGTCTCCTACTAAAATTAAAAAGAAGAAAAATGTTTGAGGCTGGAGCTACCATCTGATCGGTTTTTTTCCATGCAAATGGCAGAAAATGAACTAGATTAGTAAAAGTGAAATAATGAAATTTTCCAATAATATATTCTGTTTTGGGATATGTTTTGTACTAACTCTATGACTACACAAATTGGGATAATCCAACATCACTGGGATTTTCTGACTTGAACAGATTAGGTCTAAAGAACAGTGCTGACAGTTCAGCCTGAAGGTCTCAGTACATAAAGCCAGTGCTAATAATGGTTCTACAAACATTTCTTAGACCTTCCTAACCTTGAATCAATAACATATTTCTTTGATTCATTTATTTTAAAAATGTTAGTTATATTCAGGAGAAAAATTTGTACATCATTTTTACTGAAGTGATTATTTCCTAATTGCTTAGAACTGTGCTTTACATACAAGATCTCCATTCTGGAGGCAAGATTTTTGCAGGACTCATTTGTAATTGGCAGCTGATTCTCTTTGCATGTAATATGAGCAACATTGAGCTACGAAAAATATTAAAATTCCTCCCAGCTGCAAGCACGTGTCTGGAAACTGTTTCCAAATATATTTTTGAGGTTTACACATATCTTGTAACATTGCTCCAGAATGTCACTGTAGTCTAGCTCACATCCAAATGGTTTTGCAGAAGAGGTTTTATATTCCCTCTCAAGTTGGACACATGCCCAAATACACCCATGTGTAGGGTGCAGTAGGATGAGGTCTGCTTTCAGTAATACCAACTGCCAGTAAACTCAAGAGGCCTATTAAAAATAGATACAGTTAATAAAAGCAGTGCAGCCACACATTTTCCTGGCAGGGTAGAAAAGAGGTGCAGTGGAGCTAAATAAATTGCAAAATTAAAAGGATTCCCTCTGCTGTGTAAATCACACCATAGCCATCAAAAGTTACACCATCAAGAGGGGCTGCATTGCAGCCATATTTTAGCTACAAGTAACACTGTACCTCATTGACTAATGACAGAAACCCCAAAAAACCTTTTTCTAGTTTCAAAATATAGTAATTTCAATGACATATTCAGAAAGCCTTGGTAGGCTAATGAGCTTGTGTTTGTCCACTTTTATTGTGGTCCTCCAATCTCATTCTTACTTTAGTTTAAGATTAGGTCTTCTGATAAATGGAAGGTTTTGGGAAATTAAAGGAAAGACTGACATTTTTCATTTCAGATCGCTGGGAATTAAGATGTTGCAATTATTTGATGATCCAGATGAGGAGAAGAGACAGAGGAATCAACTTTCACTGAGTGAGTAAAAATCCATAAATTTGTATTTCAGAGTTTTCCCTAGTTGCAACAATAGCAAGTTTTTCACAACGAATCAAAAAGGTTCAGAAGAACAGAAATAAAGAGGGCACAAATTGTTGTCAGATCACAAATCTGAGAAAGCCAAGAAGAGCCATCTTCTTCCTCCAAGATGCCCTTGAAAAAATAGCAAGTAAAAATAAAAAGTAAATGAGCAACCAATTTGACAGAACTCTGGAGAGAGACACAGGTTTTGCATTGCTATTGCTTCCTCTTCCTACTCTAGCCAGCAAATCTGGCAGTAATGTATGAAAAGAAAAAAAATCAGAAAGGAAAGGAGCCACCTGATGGGAGCTGCATCTCACTTTCATTGGGTGATGGCTGAGAGGTACGTAGTGCTCTCCAAGTCGGTCCTTCTTATGTCAAATCAGTAATTGTGAATGGCACACAGAAATAGAATAAAGATACAGTTGCTGACTGATTATGTCTTCATATCTCTATGAGTTGCAAAGGCTCAGCTCTTTTCAGTGCTAGAACTGCTGATATCAGTGGAGACTCAGTAGTGACCGTAACTCAGGACAGCGTCTCACAGGTCTTCTTGAGCAGTCAATCTGATCTCACTGTGGGAGAGTACCACAAGCTGAATATGTGAAGAACCCAGTAAAAGGACCAAAACCAGTTACTTGGCAGAAAGAGAAACCTCTTCCTCCCCTACTCCCTTTAATCTGAAAAGTCACCTTGCACATTGCAAGAGCTTTCTCTGTCCAACTGGCAACTTGGCAATCCTGACAAGAACAATTTGACTTTGGATGGAAGTTGGATCTGTGGCAAGCATATAGTTATAAAATAAGTCACGCTTTCCTTCCATTTGAGTGCATGTTCTATTTATGGCACATTCCAGATTATGCAAGGATTCCCAGAACACTGCAGACTCTGGTTCAAAATTATATCTGCAGAGCATGGAGCAGATCAAGAAATATTTTAAAATCCCACTATTAGCAAATTAAGGATCTTGCAGTATTATACCTGCAGAACAGATGAGATAAATGTAAAATATGTCATAAGGCAAAGAAAAGCAGTTAGAATTCATTTTATTTTGCTTGTTATATCATTTTAATAAATTGCATATTAAAAAACATGCAAAGAATAAAATAGTAATTACATTAAAAGCTTAAAAGCCAAGATAAATAGTTCATTTGATTGAAAGTGAGACTTCCCTGATGTTTGAGAGACTGGGGATGTTTTAGAGTGTGAACAATTTAGGACAAGATTATTAGACTCCTAAATGCTTTAATGTCAATTTCCTCTCAAAATAAATAAAATAAAAAGTTTTGCTATCCATTCAGACATGGAATAGGAATTTTCAGTGAAATTTTTTATGTTCTGTGAAGCAAACATCATGAATTTCTTAATGTTTGTGTGGAACGTATTAAATAATAGAACTCTTTCAGCCAGGGCTTAAGCAACTGAAGTGACACATGACAACTTCCAAATCCTTCAGAAAAATAATGTAACAGGAGAATCGTGCAAATGCAAAATCCAAACACATATACACTGAATGTATCTCGTTTTTCGGTGCAAGTATACTGGAAACCTCTGCATCTATAAAGCATTTTCTGCTATTTATTTCCCCAGAACACTTTAGTCATTCACATAAACTTGAAGTACTTTGTGTGCTTTGAAATAGGACAATTGACAAAGCTTAGCTGAATTTTCAAATAACTGATCACTCCTAAAATGCGAGGCACGGATTTCTGAAAGTCAGGCTCAATAACAGCTATTATGAAAATTTGGCTGAGGTTTGTCAAACGCAAAGATTCCTAATTGTATTACAAAGTTTATTAGCACTGAGTCATCACAGGTTTTCACTGAAATGTCACTACAGACACAGGTTTAGGTGAAAAGTATTCAAAAATATAAACTAGAGAAACGATTTCCATGCCACTGCAATCTGTCAAACTTTACAATCTTGATCAATATTTAAGAAAATGGATGTATTGACTGGATATCCTGGACTGCTGCAGATAATTAATCAATTTGGAGCTAAGCTATCTGGTTTGTTGGCTGTCTAATCAACCCAAGAAAAAACTGTACTCTTGCTAAATTTTTGCAGTTTTCCCCACAATTGCCAAGCCTTATTATACAGTGAACTCTGCAGTCTAACAGTAAAAAACACCTGTAAATATGCAAAGTCGTAATAAATTGAATTAGCAAGATATCTGGGCTTAGCTGTAAAATTGTGCAAGATGTCTTAGATACATTAAAAAGCAGAGTTTATACAACTGGAATTAAAAATCTTACCCTCAAAACTACCTTTCATGCTTGAATTAGAAGCTGGAGCTTAGCAGTGTTTCCTAGCAAAATAACACTGTCACCATCATTAATGAAGTATTGCTGTCTCCATACTTACCAAAGCAGAGTTTCAATCTATTAAAAATATAAAATAAGTGGAGAATGTGGAGGAAAGAAAGGGAAGTACTCCAGCCCCAAATGTAGTGAGACTTCTTTGTAAAGTGCTTTTTTTGTTTGTATGTTTTTGTTTTGTTTTTAAGTGTATTTTTGTGAAATTTTACTTCAGTAATATCATTTATACTCTTCACATCACTCAAATTTTCAGCTCTGAAGCAAAGTTCTCCCATCAGTGCACTATGGAAAGAAGGTGATGTGAGCTGCTCTGTTACCTATCCAATTATTCATCATTAATGGGCTGAGTTGCAATATAAACCTTCATGCGTAACTTTAGAGTCAGAAAGGAGCCAGATTAGACAGTTTTAATTACCCAGGAGTCATCATTTGAGCTTTCTCTTCTCATCCCCTTTCTTTTAAATCAAACCCCCAGTGTCACTCACATGTTGATTTTCTCACATCATCCATGAGATACTGGACTATTTTACCCAAGGTGTGAAGTAGTCTGTTTTTAGCTATCTGTTACAAAGTTAGCAATGTTACTATTCTTACTGGGCACAGTGTGTAAGATGTATTCCCACACTAGGAGAGTATTTAGTAAGGTCACAAGGATGCCCAGTCCTTATCAAACACATTCCCTGGAAACTTGGCAAGGATTTCATTCCATGGGGGCAAAACAATGGCATTGTTTTTAGAATCACTTAAATTTTTCAGTGTTTGTGCAGAAAAGTGTATTACCAGCCTGTAAAAGAAAATTTGTTACCATCAGCATTCCAACTCTAGTTTTTCTTTGAGAAATTGATTTTGTATTCAATTGAATTGTTTCACATTTAAACTAGTACAAATGAAAAAGAAGCAGGCCTTCTTCACACCACTGTCAATTACTTTAGTCTTTTTCATCATTCCTTAAGGAAGAAAACTGAACTTCTAACATAATTTTAAACATAGCCAGAGACAAGCACAAGATGTAAGAACTGGATAAAAACATCTTTCATGTCAGAAAAGGATTTTATGCAACTCAAAGAATAACAGAAATGTGCATAAACAGAAAGCATAAACAGAAGTGTGACTTGGAAATAGAACTCTGTAGAAAGGAAGAAGGTCGGAGTGCTGTGTCTATCTCTAATAATCACTGAGAAAGAGGGAAGTCCCTCCCCACCTTGTTTTTTGTAATTTTTCTGACATTTTCCTCATAGTCTCAATTCTGCAGAAAGTGAAGCAGAACTCTCTCCATCTTTGCAGAGCTCCCAGATGGTCTATGTAGTAGCAGACTCCAAATTCTGCTGCTAAGCTGGACTGAGTAATACAGCCTGAAGAGATGTATTAAATAAGACATACCACAGTGCAAGCAGTGGAAAAAGATGTGGTCTGCAGTGCTCTTCAAGATCAGAGGAAGGTGAGCAGGGAAATGCTTAATTTAAGCATAGCAAATATTTTGAATTACATATTACCTGTATAAATTCTGCTTTCTAGATACATAATTCAGTGTAACATTAACTATCTATTACACATGGAGACCTGCACAACTTTCTCAGCTTCAAAAAAAAATTTGAATTTGAAGCCAGACAATTCATTTATTTTAAATAGGAAAAGGACTAATGCCTATATACCACCATGTACTACATCTGTGTAAATTAGAAATTATGAGTCACCAGGAGTCTTTTTCTGCCCAGACATGTACCATTAGGCCACATGTGCATTATACCAGGCAGCTGTGCTCCAGAAGAACAACTGGCTAGGCTGCCAGCTTGTACTTTGCTCTATCGTTTTGTCTTTATAAGCACACTGGTATGACACCTTGCCATTTGCAGCAAGTTCTGGCCAGGAGACTGCATTTGGATACAGCTCCACTCCAGAAATGCAGCAAAATAAATTGACTCAGCCTATCAGCTGGAATAAAGTCTTCTAATAAAAGATACCCTTTGTCAGAAGATGACAGTACCACTGAGGACAGCTGCACTTGGGAAACTTGAATTCTGTTCCATCAGAGATTTCTTCAGTGACCTTGAACAAATTAATAGTCTATGCCTTGCTTTGCTGCTTGAAAATATTTGCAGGGCTTCTTAAGGGCAAGATTGCAAAGCCCTCAAATACAGTGGTACTGAGGACTAGAAAAATGGACAGACACTAACTTTTTTTGGAAATACAAATTTCTACTTCAATCATAAAAAATCCCCAAGTGTATCAGAGTGTGAGCATGAGGGTCAGAAAATGCTGTGATTGCAGAGAGCCTTCAAGATCTGCACTTGGGTAATGAACATGTCTTCTGACACTTAATCAGCCACTACTGGCTGATAAACAATGAACAGCATCTTGCCCTTCTGGCCTAGAGAAAGGGTCATCACATATAAGGCCTGTGAGTTTTCTGGGAAACACAGAGCTTAGGAAACTTCTGCAAGAATTATGTAGTTCTGTAATATAATTATCATTTCTTCTCTAAGATAGAAAGCTCACAGATGGTAACGCACCCTGGTTTTCCTCACATTAGAGTCACAGTGTTCTCTGTGTAACGCTGCTCCTGGAGCTCATGGTTCAGTAGCTTTATGTCTGCCTTGATTGTAAGTGGCATTGTCAACGCTTATTCCAAAAATAAACCCTCTTGACTAATGACACAGATACTCCACAGGCTTAGAATCATCTTTTTATAGCAGCTCTTTGATTCCAGATACCAAATGTCCACTATTTTTGGCACAGGAGCTCAGAGAAACTTTCATGATCTTTTGCCTACATGACCAGTTTTACACAGTTCAGGTTCTGTGAGAGTGCTCATGGTTTTCATTAAACATAGAAAAATATGTTTGTTCTGCTGTATATTTGTACTCACTAGAGAAACAACTGACCTAGAAAGCAGAGACTGTGCTATCGCATGAGGTTTTCCACATTGCTGCAGAGATATTAAAGGCTTGTCACTTCAAGAGGTTCTTGAGGGTCTGATGATTTGATGCTCAATGGAACTGAAGAGAAAAAAAATTTGCATTGAATTAACTAGAAGTGAAAGGTACCTATGGGATGACGTACATGTATGAGGGCTGCTCCGAAAGTAATGCTTTCTGTCTTATTATGTTGCACGTGACATCAGAGGCAGATGTAGGTGGCATGGCATTTGAAGTTGAAACTTCCCACCACTGTTCTGTTACATCTTGTTGCCATGTGACAGATGGCAGCAGAGGGGCAGTCTTACAAAAGAGCATCCAACATGGAAGTGCATATGAAGCAAAGGTGCATTTTGGAATTACTCCACATGGAAAAAATTGTACACATTGACATTCATTGACACTTGCTGAACGTTTACGGAGACCAAACCATGAATGTGAGCACAGTGAAGAGGGGGGTGGTGTGTTTCAGCAGTAGTGACAGCAACATAAAAGACACAGGCCAGACAGCCATGCACAGCTGTCACACCATGAAACAAAGAGCATCTCGATCAACTCATCCACATGAATTGCTAATGGCGGTGACTGTGCTGAAAAACAGTTCTTCGTAGCTGAGAATTTCCTCTATCAAACTGTGTTATTGTGCTCTTCATATTTGTTGTAGCTTACATGGAAATAAACAGGAGGCATCGTTTCAGAGCAATCTACAGAATTTCCTCATTTAATGATCTTGATTTAATAACCTGGTTTGTTTATTTTAATAAGAGAATGTGGTGCTAGTGCTGGATGCCAAATTCACCCACTTTCGAACAGAAGTTCACTGTTTATTCACAGGGCAAAGTAAAGATGCCAGTATTCAATTTTTTTTTTTTTTTTGTAAGTTGTAATTTTCTTCTAATGCAACTCCACCAGCCATAAACAACAGCAGAAGCTAGTATGTAGGTAAAGCCCGTGGTTTTTTTTTAACCTACATCTGTTTAGTATATCTGGATAACAGAATAGTAACATTTTGGCAGTGCTACCTGATTCAGCCATTGCTGTCAGTATTCCAGTGAATAACATTTCTGTTGTTCACTGCTGTAGTCAGACACAAATCTCAAGGAAATATGTATTGCTACTAAATGTTCTATAGTTTAAAAAATGCTTACCAGATTAGACCTAGTTCTACAACAGTGAGTACAAAACTTGGAAAGTAATAATGTTCTGATCCTTGTATAGGATAACATTACTAGTAAGATTTTTTAAGCAAGGATTACCATTTTCATGATAACAGTATAATTTGCAGCCAACTAATACTAGTCCAGACTATCAAATCAACTTTTACTTAAGAAAATGTAATATTATAAACTGGAACAAGTAGACACTTCAGAATCACAGCTTTAGAATGAGAGAGGCCATGGCTGAAATACTGTTTTGGATCTCAGCTCCCCTCACTCTTAAGAATCAAATGGAAAGCCACAGAGAGAGTAGGGACCTTGAACATGTAATATGTGAGAAGGAGGTTTGTTTAGCCTGGAGAAAGGAAGGCCAGGGAATGTAGGTGTTCTCTTCTGCTACCTGAAGTTAGGGCTTACACAAAAGACATGACAGCACTGGTCTGTTCTCAAAGGGGCACCACAGAAGCACAAAACAGCACAAAAACAGTCACAAGATGCAACAGGGGAAAGGCATAAGGAAAATGTGGTTCACAACAAGAGTCATTAAGCACATGTAACAGATAACAGAAAGAAGATTGAAAATCTCCAAGGTTGGAGGCCATAAACCCAGGAAGACTCACATAAGCAAATAGGTACAAGTATTACTTTGAGATAAAGCTAGTGGATGGCTGACTTCATTTCCAACAAACATCTCTTTGAATTGTGGTAGAAGTTATTTGTTTTATAAGGTTTTACATTAACATTCTGTCAATTCTATGGGATTGAAAATTTGCTTTCAGCTTGCCTCCAAACTTAACTGTAATTCTAGTTGCTGATACGGTTTAACATTTGTAAATGTCTGCAGTTAGAACATCTGTAGTCCTTGCACTTGCCACTATACAGAACAAAGACTGCAATTCATGTATGTTATCCAGGGCAGGCAATTGAAGGGAAGGTAAGAAAGCACAGAGATCCATGGTTAATCATGAGAAAATCAGAAACAGATTCTCATCTGTCAGTAAAGCTTTTTTTCCATTGGAGTTCCTTGCTCAGTTCCCTTTCTGATAATTAACAATCACTCTATGTAACAAACAAGGGGAAAAAAAATCAGTATAATGGGCACTCCTACCAATATGAAATAATTTTTGAAGTTGATTACACAGTAAACCAGTGAATAGGACCCTGTTTCTTTTGTAAATAAATATGGACCTAAATACCAATGCATTAAGGCTGCTTAAGGCTGAAAGTAGGTTGATTCCAAGCTGCCCTATTTTAGTAGGATAGACTCAAGGTATATACTTTAAGACTCCTGAATGCAATTCATTTCACAATTACTTTGAAAGGATTGAGAATCTGTCAAGATTAGATTCCAAGCCTGGTCATCAAATTGTTGCAGCTGAACACAGCGTTGGATATAACTGTTTATTTTTGTTGTTCATTAACGTTAATATGCACTGGTCATTAAGATAAAATTCAATCCTTTAGACTTTCCCCTTAAGGCATGCTGTCCAATTATGACTGTTAATCCAACTAGTAAACTGTTCTCCCTCTGTATGTAATCTCCCCCTCCTTTTAGCATTTGACCATTTCAAACACTCAGAGACTATAACCTCCCATGGAAAGCTTGTCCTCTAAATAGCATAAAGAAAAGAATGCAAGAAAACTGAAGGATGGAAAACTTGTTACCACTGCTGGATAATTCAGTGGGAAAAAAAATGTTTTCTTTCTAAACACTGTTACACAGTGTATGTATGTCTACATTCTTAAGCTTTGGGAGATTCCTACTTCACCTTTGTCAGATCTCTACAATCACATCTGATGACAAGGATCAACCTATGGAAAAGTATGTTATCTTGCACTCTGTTTGTCAGGAGGTGCTTTATTTGGAGGAAAAAAAAAAAAAAAAAAAAAAAACAACAAAAACAGAAAGCAGGCTCAACTAAAATTAATAGAGAATCATAACGTATATTTTCAACCTGAATATGGGCAACAGAAAAATACTCAGTAAAACAATGAGCTGTTTTGCAGCAAAGTATAAGGAAGTTTTCTTCCTTTAGCTTAGATTTTTAAATTCTGCTAGTTGTCAGTAAAAATACTTAAATACTGCTAAACATTAAAGCTGTAGTAAAATGACTCACAACCTTGTCTTACAGCAATGCTATCAAACCTGGATAAGGAAATATGATGCATTTTCTTTTTTCTTTTGTGCAAACACTTCACAAAGATTAATTCACATGCACAGAGAGACTCCAAGGTGAGGATATGCCTTCTGTTTATAAAGACAGATGGTGCAGATCTCCTTCAGCAAGCTGTGATTCAGAACCAAAATGAAGCAGCCATATAGCACAACACTGTACAAGAGGTGCTGCTAACAGTTTTTAACTAAGCAGAAGCATTGCACCTCAGTAACTGCTTGCTGTCTTTGGAGTCCAGGCAGGTAACTCTGATTCTGTGTCATACTGAAGTTAGCTTCAGGTATTTAGCAAAGATGCTGTATCCCACTATGCACTATTTTTCAACTTACCATGGAGAACTTTCTGATACATTACAAATACCTATGTCAAGTTCCTGACTACGTTACATTAGTGTGAATTCAGCGACTCCAATGGGATAAGAATTCCTCCAGATTAATCCCCAAGCAAGAAGTCTAAATCTCAATTCTCTTGGTTTGGTCTAGGCTTGGTTGCCTATTTTTAACCAGAAACAACATTTATGTGTCTTAAATACACAAGGTTCATGATTACGCTACTCAGACTGAGTCAGACAAGGTAAATGACAAGGCCCGGAACAATGCACAGCAGATTGCCAGATAGAAGCGAGTGATTCTGAATTTTCTTCATTTGGAATAGGCTCCAAACAGCTCCAAAAAAGGTGAATGTCAGTATGCAAGCAATAGACAACTCATAATTCTCATCTGAAATCACCTTGCAATTTAGACTTCTTTTTAAGAAGGCAATAACCATCAATTATAGGGACCACAGAACAATATTAGACCATGCTTTTTATAGATAAGTGCTATCAGTTTATTTCCAAGACTTTCTTAAAACCTTGTGTCATGGGTGAGGATCACTGTCAAATACAGTCTTTAGGTAGGCTTTTCCTATCCCCAGTTTGATGTGCTAGGTGGAAATGAGGACTCTGCTGACGGCAGGCCAGATGGTTGATAAAATACAGACCTAAGACTGAATCAAATGCTCTACAATCCCAATATACACAATTGATAGAGAGATGGATGCTTGTCTAATTAATACTTGGCAAGCAAGAGTCAGATAAATAATTACTAGGCAGTTTACTGAGACCTGAAAAGTTCTTGTAATCTGTGTAACAGATTCTTAAATCCTAAACCAGCTGCCAGTCAGTCTGGGGGATTTCTCTAGACAGTCACATGTACTCACACTTCTTCAAAGATGCATTTATTCCCAGGTGTTATCCTTCCTGTCTTTGATTAACATCCCTGAGAACCAATTCTACCTACTATTGACACTGCTCCTTCTTCTATTCATCCAAACTATTCTGTTTCCCATACATACTTGGAAGAAAACATAAAATCCAAATATGACAAGTGACTGCTTAGTATCCATCCTTTGCTTAAGTGGAACTGCAAAAAAGAAGAATACAAAAAAGAAGAAGAAGAATAGTTCTTGTTCCTAGAATGTTTTGTGTTTTTATAACTACAATCATTCCTTCATAGTGATTGAATCGTTTCCTTAAGAAACTTGAGTGATAATCACTGGAAAGAAAAACGAAGGGTAAGAAATAACAAATCCTGAAGAATAAAAGAAACTGTGAGATAAAAATTGAGTCACCAGCATAATAAAAAAGATAACTTACAGAAATTGTGTCCCAGATTTTCAGGCATCTGGGATTGAATGTCAGAGACGGAAGATTCAGGAAGACAGAGATAAAGCCTCCAAGATGTTGGAGACTACCAATCCTTGCCTAACACAAGCAGATTGCACTCAGTTAGCTGAAGCCTTCTTCACAGATTCAGTGTTATTAGAAGATTTTATATTTGAAAAGTAAAACTGGAATCACATAGGTATGTGAGTCATTTGGTTTGGACTTCTCAGTTTTCTTGAAGTTTACATTAGTTTCTATTTCATTCAACTAATCTTGTCTTTGAACAAAAATAGTTAAGAAAATACAGCATATCTCAAAACTTATAATGGATTTACTATCCCCATTAAACCTCCTGGTTTTAACATCTTGTTTTCAGCTACTCCCTGCAGCTGTTGCAACTAAGAATTCATCCCTAAGAATCATTTCTTTGAAATTACAGGAAGAGCTTTCTGCTCAGGCAGGGCAGAGCAAATCTGTTTGCGACCAGGACAAATCTGTTCTCAGATAATTTCTTTCAATTACCATTGGCACAAACTCCATTAGTCCATAATACATAGTAACTTTTGCAAAGTTGCTAACACCTTATTCAGTTGTCTCAGTCTCTGAAATAGATATGGTATGGGAGAACTAACAGTTATTGCTTACCAAAGAGAACCTGAAAGCTAAACAAACCATCCTGGAACAAACTGCATTAAAAATACTCAGCATCAGATTTCCTTTTATTATTTTCTTATTCCGAATAAAAGCATCCCAGAAGGATAGTTTCTTTAAGCATGAGACTGCACCAGAGAACGTTCAGCATCTGATACCATCAGTCAGCTCTCCCAGCCATGTGTTGGACTCCTGAAATTCTCAGGCAATTCCATCAAATGTGCAATAGCACTGAAAGAAAAAAAAAAAGTGAAAGAATGAAAAGCTTTTACCATGCAGTTGCTAAGACAAAATGGCCTCTAGCTACTGACCATTCATAAAGGGATTTGAAATGAGCAAGCTTACAATAAGGAATGATGCAAACTTACATTACACGTGAAGTGGGTTTCAAATCTATGATATGACATCAGTATAAATTTTCTTTCCAAGGTCAAATGAAACGAGCATGTTCTTCAAAGGCTGATAGCACTCTGTCCTCACTATTCAGTCTGAATCAGTCTCCTCAAGTTACAGGCTGTGATGCTGGTATACAACGAAAAGATTTAGTCTTCCCTGTTGTGCGTGTGTTTACTAAATGTATCACAATGTAGCTGACGTTGCTTAAAGGCTGTATGTACCTCATCAGTGCCACTTTTTGCTGAAATAAGCACTTGCAGTTCCTAGGCATTTAGGAAGCATAATATTTCCACCAGCCTCCCATTTGTTACATTGCAGAGGAAGGATTAAAGATTCTAAACACACTTAACACAAATTAAGAATCTAAAAATCAACACTGGGAGAAAAAAAAAAATCAAATGAAAAATCTGGCCACATCACAAATGTTGTGGTATTAAATAGCTGTTCCAAAACAGTTACTATGTACTTTCCATGAAGACCATCTCCTCAAGAAACAAAACAAAAAAATCCAAATGAAAGTATAAAGAATCAGTCATTTTCATGTCGAAAGGAAAGGGAGAGTGTTTGTTACGTTTTGAAAACTTCCCAGTAAGGTCTGAACAGAATCTGAACAAGAGGAGAAATCAAGATGAAAATAAGCAGAATTGTTTTGAAATGAGTTGAAGATGGTAAGGAGGTAATTAAGATTCTGGACAGAACTAATTTTAGTTTAAGGAGCAGAAAGATAGCAGCAGCAAGGTTAGAGACCCTAACAACACCATTTTCTCTGGAAATGTTCCATATACCAATGCTTGAGCTGACACTCCAGGCAAGCCTGGAAGCTGAATGATAAGAAAGAAAGGTGAAAGTAGCACAGGAAACTCAACACTGATACTAAGAGAAAATAATGAAGGGAGATGAGGACTGACAGCAAATGACAGAAGACAAATACTACTGGAGCTGAGGTCATGGAAACAGAAGCAGGATGTGAAGGAGTACACTAATGAGCCATGGTCTCCTGAGTGAGACCAAATCAGCAAGAAATCTTTTCTGATTAGCTGGGAGATCTGAGCTCAGAATGCAGAGAGAGTGAAGACATCAGAAAACATTCGGTAGTTACATCAGGTGGGTCACTAACATGCAAGTTTAAAAAAAGAAGTGGAAACCACAGAGGATGAGGGAGTTGGAAATCAAGAGGAGGGGAAACAGTTAAGTGGAAAGAACATAACAATAGCACAGATGAAGTAAAGAGAAGAGCTGGATATGAGTGCAATGTAAATGGAAGAGAAGCTGAAATTCCTTATTACCATCTAATCTGTGATGACTAACAGAAATCAAGAAGAGGCCTCCATAAATGAGAGAGCCTCCAGATGCTCCAAGACGCAGACTTCCAGAGACTGTGGAGGTGCCTTCTGAGCTCCACCAGGCAGCCCAGACTCCTCACAGAGCTCTGTGGTTGCCCCAAAGGCATGACAGTGCCCCAAAGGCAATAACACACACAAAGGAACCCAGGTCTCAGAGATCACAAATACCACAATCCTTTGGCTTGGAGAAAAGGCAGGGTACTGTGAGAGGAATAGAGTACAGCTTACTGGAATTAAAAGTTTAAGAACTGGGAAGAAAGACGCCTCGCCACTCACAGCCAACAACAAAGAAATGGAGGAGTCTCGACATCTGGCTTTAACAAGCAAAGAGGCAGAAAGCGGTGTTCAAACAACAACAACAAAAATCAGTATTTTGATGGTAGAAATGCATGAAAGTCACTTAATATATCAGAATATGTAGCCTGCATACCTAAATAATATTCTATTGCATCTGAACCATTCCTAGGTAAGCCATTTAAATTCAAACAGAGCTGGTGCATGCACAGAATAGCCTTTTCATGGAAAATTAAGGCTTTCCATTCCTTTCCAGAGAATAGAAATGAATTGTAAGGTTTATTTCCTGTAGCATTTTATTACCTCCAAACATTCAAATTTCTACCCTAGAAAATCCAAGTGCGACTGTGAGGCTATGAAATATGTGGATATTATATATTTTATAGCCAACATAAAATTATTTTTTATTTTTGATGAAATATGTGGATATTATATATTTTATAGCCAACATAAAATTATTTTTTATTTTTGTGAAAGTTCATGTTCTATACTGTACTGAAAATATCATACATGCTTTGAAACTTCAAATAAAAACAGAAGAAATACAACAACAACAACAAAAAAACCAGTCTTTTCATAAAGAAAAAATGACCACTTCAAATTACTTTCAAATAGAAATTGTTCCTCACTCTTGCTTGGCAGGTGATAGATTTTACATACAAGCCATAAATGCCCCAAATAGACATCAATAATATAAATAATTACACTGTCTTTATAAAGCAGTATGAACAATTATAGTGCAACATAAAAATCTATTTCCACTATAATCAGCAATGAATCAGACGCCTACTAATGAATAAAGGTTGTGAATCACAACCTTTAGAAGATCTAAGACCACAAAATACTACAGCTTCTTAAAAATTTGCCCAGAAGCTTGTCTGTGTTAACAATGGTATGACCAGAGAGAGTTAACAAATAACTTGAGTTTGGGTTCACTGAGCTAGCCTGGGTACATCTGATGTGCACCAGTTGTTTTGGTATGGATTTGAAATCCAGTACACATGGGGTCAGCCAACTCCTAAGGACACATTTTCACAGTATACTGGGAAACTACCATGCTCCGACTTAGAAAATACAGTGCCATACACTTTAAAAAGATAATTTCAAAAAGCAAAAGAGCATGATTTAATACAAAACACTTTTAAGTAATTTCTTATTTTATCTGAAACAATTCACTCATCCATCAGTATCCAATTAAATCTGGTATGAGTCAGACTGTAATATTGGGTGCTGATGACTAATAAGGCAAGTCAACATCTATACATAGAACTACTCAGTGATGATACAGCAATTGGCAAATTCAATTAGGGACAGTGACCATGTTTGTTTGTTTCAGTTTGTTTCTTTTGCTTTGAGTTTTTGAAGAAACGATAGAAATTGTAGTAAGACAAATAAGAAGAGGATACAGAGGTCTTTGAACCTTGGTCTTCCTTACCGTGACTTCTAAATGCACTAGTTACATCTTTTAATAGATCTACATAGGTCACTCAGAAATAACAGGCATTGCTTTCAATTTATTCCCAAAATTACAATGGATACGAAGAGCACAGAAAGACTGCTTGATAGAGCAAATTCTCAAATGTTTTTCAACATAGTCACAACAATGAGCTGTGCATTTTCACCAGTGATGAACAGCAGCCTGCATGAAGTGCTCAGAAAAATCTGCATCAGTGGAGGTGACCCACTGTCACTGCCACTACTGGTGAAATGCATCACCACTGCCTCATGTGCTCACATCCACTGTTAGGTCTTCACAAACATTCAGCAAGCATCCATGAATGTTAATGAGTCCAATTTTTTCTGCATGGAGGAATTTAATGACACATCTTTGCTTCATATGCACTTCCATGTTGGATGCCAATTTCTCAGACTGCCCCTCTGCTGCCATCTGTCACACAGCAACAAAATGTAATGGGATACTGGGGGTAAGGTTCAGCCTCTACTGCCTTACTTCCAACATCTGTCTCTGAGTTCACGGGCCACAAAATGCTTTGTCAAAGAAATATTCTTACATCAGAAATTTCCTGTAAATTGGGAAGTGAAAAAGATAGTTTTAAAATATTAGCATAAAAAAAAAAAATCAGGAGGAAAGAATGACATCACTTAGAAGTTGTATGTATTAACAACTTAAATAAACACTAGAAAAAAGACAGAATTAATGCGCATCTTTTTAATTGAGTAGAATAAGAACATGACTTCTCAGTTGTTTTTTTTTTTTAAATTACTTTTCTCACATATGAGAAAATAAAAAGGCTTCTTACAATCACCTGTTATATGTAATGCCTCGCAGAGACCACACACTGCGAGTTAAGATTCAGCCTTGTCTTCATGTCTCCCAACTGGCTTTTATCCAGGCCACCACTTCACGTTATGGTCCCATCCACGACAGTAATACTGTGCTATAGATAGTTGCTTCAGAGAAATGTATCTGAAACCTAGCAGGCAGAGAAAAGGATGCGCACACAGATTCAAGACATGGTTCAGCTATGGTTTGCTAGCCAAGAAAATGTTTCTCTTTTAGCGGAGCCAGTTGATACGGCAAAGTGCTGAATGAGTGCTGTCTAGCCCTGCACTCCCTCAGATCTCTACAGTGAACTGCACACTCTACACCAAGTCTCATTTTTTCTACTTTTAATTACTAAAACTATACCGACAGTCTGCTGCTGCTCAAAGTCCACATCCCATACCTGCATATCACAACTTCTCATATTCACAGGACCCCTCTTTAAATATAATCATTTAAAATGCATGTTGTAAATAATGAGTTTCATCTATGAACCTTTCATTATAAACACGTTCAACAGATGAACTTGTCTGCCTTCTGTATGCAGTAAGAAAGCTGAAGTGAAGATGTGCTAAAAATACAGCATAAGCAGTGAGATAGTACTATTCCTAAATAGCAAATGTACATAAGCTAAAAAAGTAGCCTACAGTTCCTCTTCAGTTACTTACTGTGCCTCAAGACAATAGGGTCTCTCTCTGCATAGTCAGTATACTTTGTTTCTCACTGGGGAAAGAGGAAGTGAAGAAAGAAGTTAGTTTTGTTATCATGAAATAATATCCTGACTTAATTAATTAATTATTCAGCCACATTTGAAGTCACCCAGCATGGGAAGAGTTAGGACAGTCTTCATGCATGCCCTAGCACCAGACTTTCAACTTCTGGCAGGCACTATGTGCCAGACACATTCAACACAGAACTTGTGCACAGATCCTCACGTTGTCCCCAGAGGACATACTTCTAGGCTGATGCAATAAGCCTTTAGTCTTCCATGAGACTAGATAGTTCAGAGGATTAATATATTTTCCATTAGTAATCCTCCTTGAGATGCTGAAATAGAATCACTTCTCCATAAATTTGCTTTACCACTTCACTACCTAGCATTGCTAAAGGAGACATCTCTGTCTCTTACACATGAGGAAGATAAGCAGGGCTATTTTGTTACAGGATTTTGATTTCATGCAAGCCTCACCTGAAGAAGACAACTCAAAATACCAGAAAATAACCCACTGTATACATACTTCTTTGTAATATCAATGTTGTTTTTTTCTCCTCTTATTCTAATATATACTACCTTGAATCTCTTTTCTCTTTCTATCACCCTAAACAGTAACATACTAGTAGTCCATTCACAGCATAACCCTTTAGAATCTATTTTGAGATTTGCTTGTATTTCATCAGCTCAAAATTCCTGTGTATTAGATCAGATTTTTCCAGTGAAGATGCTAATGAGGTAGAATTTCTCATTTTGGTGCCCCTTAAGTTCTATTTATAGAATCCTTTCCAACAATGAATTCTGTTCATAAAACAAGGCCTGACTGCACTCAGAAATAAGTTACAATGAGCCCTGTCAGCAAATATTAGATAAAGGTAGTGCTGAAAGAGAGAAATGAACACTTCACATTCATTTATGATTTATGAGTTCAGAGTTGAAATGGAAGCTGCACATAATAATGAACAATGGAAATATCTTGTTTGGCGAGGATGAATTGAAACCTTCAGCTTGAATAAGCTATCAATAGATTATTGATCTAAGCCATTACTGCTAAAAGTAAGTTTAAAAACCAATGATAAAAATACACTATCAGCTACTAGTTAAAATTCTCTTTCATCACCATTAGGATATAAATCTATAATCCCTAGAGTCACGAGTACTGCACCATCTACAGCTGCATCTCCTCTGCAAATAGAATGCACGCATATATAGAAGTTTCAGACTCTCACCCGTTTCAAGGAGAGGTCAATTGACTCTGGACAATATCCCAGGATCTTAGGGCAGTAAACCTCCATGTGAGCACAAGAGAGCTCAACAGTGCATTTTCCACTCCATGACAGAGAATTAATTTTTTATTATTATTTTTAAAAAGGTAACCGTATGTGTTTTTAGTACAATACTGGCATCTTGAAATGAAAATAAAGAGCTGGTCCACTTGCTGTATGTATGAGGTTGGTTCCTACTGCTTCAGTTAAAAAGCACAACTTGGCAATTTCTAGTTTCTTCAAAAACATCCAGCAAAGCAATAGAAAATCTTCACACCAAGCTGAAAAGAAATCTATTGCATCTGTAAAGTTTTTGAACTTTTTGAGCAAAAGAAATTTCAGAGGAGATTGTTCTCATCAGCACTATGAATAAAACATGAGTTGGCATAGAAATATTTATTACTAGCATTCACCAAAAAACAATAGAATGCCTCTAAAAGCCTGAATGGAAAAAAAAAATTAAAAATTAACTAGGACTACAGGAAAGGAAATGCTGATAATTGAGGACACCTACTTTTATGTCACATGACTGGAAAACCACACACACAAGTTAAAATGTAATTGAACTCCATTCTTTTTTTAACATAGTTGGAAAAGGGGAGATACATGGCATTGCTTTTGCAGTTTCTACAGAGGTCCTCTGCTCTTTTCTGTGTAATGTCACAAAAGAAACTTTCAGAATATTGACTAGTATAATCCTATATAATCCACAGCCAAACATTTCAAAGGCACGAGAACTTACTTTAAACAAAGTCACAATAAAAATAAATCTTTTCTGCGGTGTTAGGCATCTTTTCAGGGTCTTCAGGAAATATACTCAACTATTTTCATAGTTAAGTAAAAAATGCAAATATCTTTAATTCAAAATGAGAATTTACAGAGGATTTCCCAAAAGACCACAGAAAACCATTGGCAAACAGCAAGTTTCTTTAATGCATTAAAACATCAGTTAGGGATGGATGCATAGCTTTTATGTGCTTAACGCAGTCTTGCCAAAAAAATTAACTCTGTTTTTACTTTGTTTAAATTAATAAATTGCAGCATAAGCCCCAACCCTACTAGATTTTAATTTTGATGTACATCCTCTGGAAACTTATTCAATTACTCAATTTCATTCTTAATAGAAAAAGCACAAAAAAAGATCTGATTAGCACATAAATCAAATGGTTTTGAGATCAGAATCTGACCCAAGTCTAAGTATAGAGCTATTCCACAGAGGATCAACACTAATCCAAACACAGCAGCCTTGTTCTGCTCCAATTCCACCCATCATTTTAATCTTTCAGTTGAGTTGCCAATATTGTCTGAATTACTTTACTTCCATGGTAAGCGATGAGAAACAGAGGCTCAAACCTATCTCAGACTGAAGACTGGCATTAAACAGAAGGTAAAGTAAGCCTGCAAGGACAGTCCATCTCTTACCTGTGACGACACAGAGGACAAAGCAATTATCTGTATCACCAAGTACTTCAGATCTTTGATACATGCTGTACTACACTGCATTGCTGTAAAGCAGCCAAACAGTTGAAAGAGCTTTTATTTTGCTGCTTGCAGCATCACTTCAGTGTGTACCAGGCAGAAAGCATGTCTTAGAATTCCCTCCCCTACTATGTGTGGAGGAAAGACATCACCCTTTATGTTGGTGGAAGAGAAAGCTGTGTTGCCTCTAAAGTATTTGCCCACAACAAGAAACGGAACTAATCTCTGTGAAGTAATGAAAAGAAAGCAAGGGTGGAGAGAGCAACAGCAAGAATACATAAGAGATGCAAGCTTCAATAGTTACAGCAGCATCCAGTGCAGGTACATATGTCCAGAAGAAATGCAGTTAATATTTAATATAACACCTATCTATTCCTCAAGCCTTCATTTTTTCCAGAATTCCAGCTGACACTGAGAATGAACAGAAGGATCAAAATGTCTCCATGAACACCAAGACACTGAGATATAAGAGTAGACCTCCATCATCTCAAAGAAGCGAGGCTCGTTTCTCTTTAATTTCCAAAACAGAATTCCTTGCAAAAGCTAACATACTAAACCACAGCATAGCCAAGGGGCAGCTGTGAACATCTGCAGCATACAAGCTGCATGACAGCACGAGTTGGGCAGACAGGTAACAGTTCAGTGAACAGTTCTTCAGCTGAAGCAATTTTTCTTTCTTCAGCAATTGAAGACTTGAGGAAGGAGGCTTCATTTTCTTGCATCAAGCAATGGCAAGACAAGGAAATTGTTTTCTCTAAAGCTTAATCACTTTGGTTACTTGAGCCATTACACCCTAGCTTTGGCAAAAAAAAAAAAAAAACAAACAAAAAACTGAAGTTAATCAAACCCTTGCTTAGATTACCCAGTTCTGAGGAGTTTCGTTAGCAGCACCCAAATTTCTTTTGTTAGGGACCATACCTAAAAGCAAAAACGTATTAAAGTCATCAGAATAACATAGCTCTCCTGCAAAACACAACTGACATCTTCTGGCCAACCTTGGTTTTACTGGTTGGTAATCAAACACTTCATTCAGATATAGCAATCAAATTGAAATTGTTTTTGTTAAATAAAACCTCCAAACTCTGGAGCATGAAGTCATGATTTAAGAGCCACTCCACAGCAACAAGAGCCATTTCAGAGAGCATAAAGCAGAGCACACTGAACAAAGCAGAATAGAGAATATCAAAGGTTCTGCTGTCAGAGCTCACCCCCCCCACCCCCCCCCAGCTGGCAGTAGTTTCCAATACCTACAACATGTTTCCACAGCTAGCATCTTTTGGCTGGTGTGAGAGAAGTTTGCAGTCAGTCTGAGCTAACTAGCGCGCTCTGTTTGCTCACTTGTTTGCCGACTGTGTTTCCAGCACCTTTAAGCCTTGCTCATTGACATTCCTCCCCTGCCCCCATCCCCCATTCTTTCTAATTCAGAAAAATAACTACAAGGTTAAAAAAAAAAAAAAAAAAAAGTATATTTTTTTTCCCCTTTAAGAAATGCCCAGTTTAAAAGTTTATTTCCTTAATCCAAATAGAAACCAAAACACTGCTTCCTTTCCACAACTGCTCTGCTCTCATTCATCTTTTTCCTTCAAGTTGTTAAAAGAACCTCAAGCCAAAGCATTCTGAGGGGCTCCATTCAAAAGGCATAACTACTTGCCCACCAGCTGAACTGCTACACGTACTCCAGTGTGTACCAGATTAAGAAACCTTTTCTAGAACAAAAGTTTTTTTGTTAATTTAGCATTCAGTGTTTGCAATTGTAATACTGAATTACATCCAGTCATGCACAGTCAAAAGCACAAGCATTTAATAAGAAACTAAAAACTATTTTAAGAACAGATGAATTGGATGCAAAAAAAGGAAAAAAAAAAAAAGAAATCATTGCTAAGTTTCACTTGGAGAAAAAAAGTATATGTAAAGCTCCAAACCCACAACTACTATGAGTTTATGCATAAGACCTCATCTGCTTAAAACTTCACTTAAAACTTCAAAATGAAAACTGAATACTTTTTCATCTGTAAAAGTGCAGAAGGATAACGCATTAAGTGAAGTTAAACAAAAATTTATTTGCATCTTCTCTGCCACATCTCACACAGCAAAACAGCAGAGATAGCCAGTACGCATTTTTGCTCAGGCTCAAAGAAGCCAAACTCGAACAGATGCCCAGATGTTTGATAGCACAGAGATCTGGCAGAGGCCAAAGGGCCATAATGTTGCTGAACAGCAGCTAACTAACGCAATAAGAAATAAGACTCTCTCTTACCTGGCTGATAACTGCAGAGATCTGACAGTAGCTGCTTGAACTGGCCCTCCAAGATAGACAAGGATTTAGTAAATACCAAGCGTTTCATATGACAATTATACTTATTTGGAGGTTAACTTCTCAGCAACAAACACAAAGAAAAAACACCTCTTGTTCATTTCAAATCATGGTTTGCAGCCTTAAGACCAACACATCCCTCAGATACTTTTCTGCTTTCTCTGCTAGGGCATCACAGTAGTGAAGATTGCATAGAAACAGCATGCAGCAACAGCGTGATACTGACAAAACAGCAAGACGTTAACAGTTCTACTTTCAGCTCCACTCAGTAGAATTCTAGTGCCAAATAGTCTTTGACTAAAATACCAAATGTGTGTATATACACACAAACATACACATACACTCAAAGTTCAAACAGCCTACCTTACCCTTATTTTCTTTTCATCCTGCAAAAAGGCAAGACAATTGGAATGAATGGAAACAAAGTTAAACCTGAAAGCCTAAGTACATGAACACTCACCAGTGTGCTGGAATTCAACAACTTTCAGTGTTTCTGTAGATGTCACACTTGTGATCTGTTACAGCACACACAGAGCTTTACCCTCGAGTGAACACACATACGAGAGCCTATGAAAGATGTAATTTTTTTCATAGACAGTGAAATTCACCAAAGCACAGACAGGCTGTTCCGGTCAAGGAACACATGCTCCCTCTGCTGACTGGTTAATTTAATGGAACCCCAATGGTACCAAGATGCCATTGTGTATTAACAGTTTACATTGTGAGAGTACAGCATCGGTACAAGCTTCTAAGGAAAATAATGGAGCCTATTCAAAGTACTTATTTTTATCCGAGCTTGAATATTTACCTTCTCTGCACAGGAATCTAGTGTATTTTCCTGTGAGCATTCAGCAGAAAGAACGCCAGGTTCTGATAAAGTAACCACAACATTAAATCTTCCATACATTTAATAAAAAGCACTTTAAACTTCAAGTGTGACATAAATATTTTTATTTACAAAAACAGTGATTTTTCCCAATTTACAAAGAAGTTACAAAAAAATCAAATATATTACGAAGGCCTGAATAGTTGGATACTAATAACCACAATCATTCAGGAACAAGGAATAAGAGTTTTCAACAAAAAACAAAGTGGCAAAATTGTACTTCAACTCAAGCTTTAAATATTAGAAAAGAATGTGTGTTAGTATTTACATCCACACTTAATCTCAGGTGTGTTACCTCATGGCAGAATACCCACCTGAGACACCAGATCTTGAGAAACATAATTTAGTTGAACATTTTCAACTACGGCTTCTTTAGCTAGTCACAGTATTTAAAAAACCACACTCCAAACACAATGGATTCTGCAGGACTTGCACCTAAATGTGCTTTCAAGTCCTCACATCGGGGTGCTTGCACAAGTACATTAAGGCATTAAGTTATTAAACAACGTTGACTCTGCAAGTCACAAAATACAATGTCTATTAATACCTATTAGCTGTGTTTGCACTCAGAAATGAAGATGTATGTGATATAATTCAAACTGATAATTATTTTCTTTACATATCAGGATATATTGTTGTCATTAGCCTGTAACAAACTCCATGGAACGTACAGTTCAATCTCCCATTTGTTTCTTCACGAAAACAAACTAACTGGTTTAATTTATCCTTTTCCACTCTAGGATAATTATGATGCTGTGTGTTAAACTGAGCAAAACCAAGGAGAAATTAGAAGCAGTACTCTTCTGACTGTGAAATGGATTCCCTAAAACGATCATTATTGACTAGCAGCTGCAATTACAACAACCTGTATAAAAGCATATTTATGAGTAACACACAGAAAGAGTTGTTGTAGCACTCTATCAAGGACAAGGCAGATTTCATCTCTGGCTCTACTTGAGAAAAGAACAGAACAGCCTATTTCTGCACCCTTTATACTAGGAGCCTTGCTGTACATTACAAATTTGCTAGATAACCTACATAAGAATTGTATCACTTGATACCAGCTCTAATGTGGTTTGGTTTAGGCTCTTTGTTCCTCTGGCCACACTGTTAAGTAATTTTTTTATTAAGAGGTAGTCTAGTAACATATGCTTTTACACCTAAAAATCAAAGCAATGAAGCATATAAGTATTGACCAGATATTTTCAGAGCAAACGGAACAGCTCACTTAAAGCCAAAGATGTTCAGGAACACTGTTTAACGATGCCCCTCCTCATCCAATTGCCTTGCAGGTAGGCTCAATCTTTTCTTAAAGATTATCTTAATCTTAACTCATAGCCTGACTATCGTTGTTTGGTTTTTTTTCTGGTATACAACATTTTTGTCTCATAGTTCCAGCCTCAGGAAGTGGGTGTATTTTGAATTATTGAACCCAAGTGACAAGAATTTCAGCATCCTCTGTGAGATGCTGCACGAACCTGAAGCTCTCCAGCAGTCCCTAATGCCAAAAACCTAAATCTCAGAAGTCTCATGCCAATACTGTTTTGCTGGTACCATATGCTGCCCGCTCCATTCAAAAGGCATAACTACTTGCCCACCAGCTGAACTGCCACACGTACTCCAGTGTGTACCAGATTAAGAAACCTTTTCTAGAACAAAAGTTTTTTTGTTAATTTAGCATTCAGTGTTTGCAATTGTAATACTGAATTACATCCAGTCATGCACAGTCAAAAGCACAAGCATTTAATAAGAAACTAAAAATTATTTTTAGAACAGATGAATTAGATGCAAAAAAAAAAAAAAAAGAAAAAAAAAGAAAAAAATAAAGAAATCATTGCTAAGTTTCACTTGGAGAAAAAAAAGTATATGGAAAGCTCCAAACCCACAACTACTAAGAGCTTATGCATAAGACCTCATCTGCTTAAAACTTCACTTAAAACTTCAAAACGAAAACTGAAGTACTTTCTCATCTGTAAAAGTGCAGAAAGATAATACTTAAGTGAAATTAAAATGTTATTTGCATCTTCTCTGCCACATCCACACAGGTTCTCACACAGCAAAACAGCAGCAAATAGCCAGTACACATTCTTGCTGCCATCTAATGTGCATAAGCAAGAAAAAGAGCCACAGGAGAACACCATACGTGAAATGTAAGCACAGTTCATTTGCAAGCTTTGGATAACCACCCTAGAAAACAGTATTAAACTGTTTTAAAATGCATGGAAGTATACATTCAGAGACTAGAATATACATTCATTAAAGAAAATATCTGTAGCTATAATAACAAGCTGATGTTCAAAGGCAAAATTAAAGAGATTTTAGTGAAATAACAGCACTTCTGTACTCCAAGTCAAATTTGAAGACAAAGGTGTTGTGTGCTGTTGTACCTACCTTTAGATGCACTTTTTATCTTCTGAGTCTGTGAAACCTCACTTAAATTACAGTTGGAGTTCATATGCAGCATCTCATAGATCTATACTTAATACAAAATATTTATTCTCTAAGCAATAGATGAATGAATGCTTGAATTTCAAATGTTAATTCCTGAGCAGGGGACCACTGAGTCCCTTGTGCGCATTTGAGCCACATGCTGTCATAGAAATCCACACACAATTAAGAAAATGCATTCACACTTACATCACTGTTGAATACAGTTTTGTTTCTTAGCTTAGAAAAACAGTAGGAAAAAGTGTCCAACAGTCTCAGGGCTGCCTGAATCGCCTCCCTTAGTGTTGTCTCTCAAACAAAGCTTCACATACACAGGGTGAGTTCCTGACACTGTCACATCAAATAATGGTTTGGTAGTTTATTGAATTCAGTTACAGTGCTTCAGGAGAATGCCACTCATTTTCTATAACAGTAGGACTTCCCCACGCTCCACACAGCTACAGGTGTTACCCATCTGCCTACTAAATTTCAAAAGCCTAATTCAAATTTGTCTCCTTTGCTCGTTTGTAAAATTTTACCAGCAGTTCCCATGGAATCAGAACTGAGTCAGCAATCTTTAGTTCAGCTGCACTGCAGTGGAATTTCATCAAAACATTTTTCTTCAGAGCCTACAGACCTGGAAATCCAGGGAACTGTCAGCAAATTCACTTGCAGAATTTTTCTTTTTTCAGAACTAGTAAGTAACAAAAAGGTTTCTGACACTGGTAACAGCTTGACTATCAAGGAAAAACAGTAATGGTTTCAATATCAAAGTTGGCTAACAGTACAGAATAGCAGCTATGCAAGTCTCTATTTGTTGTTTCTATAATAGTTTTCAATTGCTTCTGAATTAAAATACACTACAGTAACTGTGATATCATCTCTGTACATTCTCGCAAGGTCTTCAGGCAGTGTCAGCATCGCAGCAAGTTTCTCTTGGTCCACTTCCCCATATTCATTACTCCCAATTGCGTGCCGTATTAAATGTGTCGCTATGTTCTGGTCCAGTGAGGTGATACCCCTGTTTTTCCTCTGAAGTAACAGGTTGTGCAAATAACCCAAATTAACTGGTTTCTCAAAAGCTAGTTGTGGTTTCTGCACATTAAGCTCTGTAAGGTGTCCAGCAACTAGTTTTACAACCCTTTCATTACTGAGCATCTCCCATAGTCCATCTGAAGCAATAATGAGAAACTTATCCTTGCCTCTTAGTTTATGGTATGTGACTTCAGGCTCCGCTGTTAAATATGGGGGCGTGTGATAGTTTGGAGGAACATACTGATAAATATTTAACGCCCCAACATCAGAGCTATTCTCAAGAACGCTGTGTTGCAATTCTTTACTCCATTTTAGTTGCACATCTCCAAAAGCTCTGGAGGGCATGAGAATGCCCAGTAATCTGTCATTCACAAATAGCGTTTTCTCCTCAGATCTAGGATGTTCTCTCTTTAGTCTTCCGATTTCAGATTCATCATAGGCATTGTGGTCTCTTGTTAGAGGGAGAGTAGACCAAGTTCCATCTTCTTCATGAACCCCTAAAATTGCTCTGCAATCACCAGCATTTGCAACATGCAGGTGAACACCATCAATGTGAGCTACACACGCTGTTGCACCAGAAAAAGCTACCTGAAGGGCAGTGTTTCTCACCAATTCATCTTCCTGGGGAGCCTGAACTTCCAGTGATATGTCTGAGTCTAACCTTTTGAACGCGCTTATCATGGCTTCTTCCAAACTAAATCCTGGCTCAATGTCTAGGTCCAGTAAATGCTGCCAGTAAACTCGCAGGCTCTCAAAATACTGTGAAGTCATTTCTCGATGCTCTACATCATTTGGATGCTTGTGCAACTGCAGAATAGGAATAACTGGTTTCATGCACTCCACAGCAAGCTCCATTTCTTCCAAAGTTTGTTGAGACATGAGAGAAACTGCTATATAATGAAGTAGTCTCTCACTTACTGCCTGAGCACAAGCAGAACCAGCATGGCCATCAAAGACACCAAACATCATCCCCCTGGTCTGCAAGCAAGTGGCTGCGCTCCTGCGGTCTTCAATAGGAGTATTGGATGCCAGTTGGTTACTTTCAAACCTCAACACAGAATTAGTACTTTTACAACTTGAATCCAGTATTTTATGGGATATTTCACCTGCTCTGAGTATATCGTTGATTTGTGTTGGAGACAACTGGAAAGAGAATTCTTCTTCTTCAGTGGAGGTGTGCCTGAATGCTTTTCTCAAGGAGAAAGTATTGTCTAAGCTGCAGGTCCCAGCAGGGTAAAGAAGTGTTTTGGAAAAAACAAGCTTCCATTTTATTTTGTGTCTGTTTGGGACACATATGGAATACAAACGTCCTCTTCTTTGTAACACAAAGGTGTTCTTTGCTGAGCCTAAGATCCAGGATGATACAGTTCTTGACATCATAAGTCACTCCACAAGTAGAAGCAACTCTTTCAATCAAACAGGATGTCCTTACAGTCTGCAATAAAAAAAAAAAGCACACAACTTGCAAGTTTCACAAGATGCTTTCTATACAGCAATTTCCTGTACAGCAATATAAAATCTAGAGCTCACAGAAATGTTCAGAACAGCTATGGATACAAGCATCTAAGAAGTGACCTAAGAAGTGACCTAAGAAGTTTCCATTACAATGGAAACTTAATTACAATCTCTTTGCACATGACTGTCTCTTACCACTTCATTCAACAGAAAAGCTAATTTTTATTTGCCAGGTTGTTTTTTTTTTTTTTTTTTGTCATTACAGCAAGGCTAAGGGGAAGCTCCAACATTACAAGAAACATAACTTTTCAGTGAAAAGCCCAGTGTAACAAGATACAGAGGAAACAAATTCCTCTAAGTTTTTCAGCCTAAGAGGCAATTAATGGCCAGCTTTACAGACTGCTACAGTCCAGCTCTATTAATGCATTCTAAATATGAAAACCAAGAGTATTCAAATCCTACAGGAAAGCTGAAAGAAACAGCAAGCAGATTAACATTTTATGTAACTTGCCATGATCTTCTTGTCTAGAGCAAGCTAGCCGACCTTTCTAATTCTGTTCCAGCTTACGTGCTTGATTCTTTTTATACCTTTCAGGTCTTAACACAGGTAGGATTTCTGCACAGCTGAAGTCAAGTTTTACTGTTTATCACAGCACTGCACACTTAGACAGTACAGAAGTTACACCGCAGTTTTACTGGTGACTTTTACAGCTTCCAGTTAGGCATGCTCATTTAAAAAGCAATGAAAACAAGCAGCAGTGAAGAGCTCTGCTGCCAAAAGCAGTGGAACCTGGGGCATCTGAGGTACTTCTTCTTCCAGGGAAGAGGTCCATCCTATTGCTTCCTCCTTTAAATCAGGTGTTCAAGCTGGGGGAAGCACAAATTGCTGCTAAGCACAACTAGATGCCCCAGGGATTTGAAAAGCTAACTGTGTTGTAGCACTGCAAACACAATTACTCCCAGAACACCACAATGGCAACAGTTACAGTTTTCCAGGAGCTCAGAAGCCACTTGAGGCTGCTGCTGGCATTAGGTGCCCCAGGGCTTAGCCCAGAGGTGCCACATACTACTGCAATACTGTTGTGTTAGCAGGGAACCTGAAGAGAAGTAGCAAGAAGTCAGTCCAGGCAGCTGCATAAAGAATTGTTCTGAGAAACCAGCAGCAGCTAAAAACAAACCTAAACTATTCTAAACAAAAAGCCAACTGATAGAACCCAAGGACTTTACTGAAATCCCATCTGGAAAACAAAAGCAAAGTACACCACCATGGCCAGCTGAGGGGAAGAGCAGCGAGCTCCCACCGCCTGGGGGCCCGAGGAGTAGAGGCTCAGGCTCACGGTGTTACTGCTGCCATCCAGAGGACAGGCGGCAGTGGCAAAGCCAGCGCGTCAGCTCATCGCTCAGCGCGCGCCCGCAGCCTCCTGGGACAGGGACATCTCCTGACAGCGCCCCGTGTTGTGCGGCACGCAGAGTGCAACCCAAACAAAGGTAAGGGGAAGACAGCTGGCACTGCCCGCTCCAACAGCGAACCACAGCACGCAGCACTACCAGAGAAACCTTCTTCACGGCCAACCTCTCCCAGGCCACTACCCACTCTATTTCTTCTCTCTAGTCCCAACCTGCCGAGCCAGCTGGGGCAGAAACAATGATGACTTCTATATTCTTAACTGAAAAAGCTCACAAAAACAGCCTGCTACAAAAAACCCGGCCTTCCCCCGCTCACACCAGCCGCTAACCAGCCTCCCGCTGCCGAGAGCCGCACGGAGCGCACCGCGGCGCGGACTGCGCTGCTGCCGCCCGGCACGAGCCGCGCCGAAGAGCGGCCGTTGCTCGTAAGGGCAGTGCGCCGAAGGCCGTGATGCAAGAGCCGATTACATCAAACTCAGCTCCCCGCACGGCACGCCTACCGCTCCGCACCAACAGCGGCACTTCCTCCTCAGCCGCGTTAGTGCCAGCCGTACAGCCCGAGCTGCCCGCACCGCGACCCGGAGCCCGCAGACGGAACGGCGGAGACCGCTTCCCAACAAAGCGGCGGCCACCCACGGCGCTTACCGCACACCACACCACCCCTCCCCGCCGCCGTGCCCGTGCCCTCGGCCCTGTACACCCACCTCACCCCCGCGGCTCCGTTCCCCGAACGCGGGGCCGACAGCCCCCGCCGCACGGCCGCCACGCGCCTGCACCTCCCGGGCCGTCTGCCGCGGTCCTGCCACGGGCGCTGACTGACGGCCCCGCCGCCCAACCCGCGCCGCCGACAGCGGAGCCGCCCCCCGAGCCCCTCCCCGAGGGATTGCGGCGGCGGGGCGGAGCCACGGGGTCCTGCGGGGCCCCGGCGGGACGGGGCGGGAGGAGCGGCAGCTGCGGCCGTGCGCCATGTTCTGTCGGTGCTGCGCGCCCTTGGAGGGCGAGGTGTGACGGCGGAGCGGCGAGGTACAGGCGGGGGAGCGGCGGTCCCACGTCCTGCGGGGCTGGTGCTGCCGGCTTAGTTGTCAAAGTCACAAAGCGCCTTACAAAGTGTCAGGCCCTGTAAGCTAAGAACAACCGCAGTTGCGGCTCACGTGGCAGCTCCGTTTCCGTGCCCGCTCTCTTGCTTGCCTGTGCTGGCATTTTCACAGAGACCTCGTGCAAAGCTGAGCACGCCAAGGAGCGGGCCTGCAGCACGGTGGTGGATGCGTTAGTGTGCCTTGTGGAATGGTCCCTGCCTCAGCTTGTAGCAGGGATTTAGCAAAGGCGGGCATTTGATAAGACCCGTTCATTTTTTCATTCTGCTGGCTGTTGGAGGTATTGGTATTGAGGCATTTCTCTTGTCAGAAATGCGTTGCGGGTCCTGCATGAGGTAAATGCAAGCCTCAGAATGTCTCCAGTGGGAGGATGGGTGGCCATCATCACGAATCTGAGCTTTGGCTGTTCCTGCTGTGGTTTGGTTTTTAAGTAATATCAGTGAAACTTGCTTTCATGTCAACAGGAAGACCAAAACAAGAAGAGCGAGGTTACCATAGAGAAAAAAATCAGGACGTTATTTTAGCATCTGTGGAAATGATCATTGGACACATTGCTGAACTAAAAAGTCCTCCACGTCAGCCCTGACCAACCCACCAGCTTCTTTAGCTCTTGTGCCATTGCAGCAGTGATAAAACTTCGTCTGAGGGGTGTGAGGAGAGAAACAGGACTGCTCAGGCTTGCAGTATTTTTACCCTCAGGAATATCTGATTAGAATTGTAAATTTCCATGGAAGCAATGGATTGGTTGCCATGGTGCTCAAGAACACAATTTTATTCCAAAGAGAAAAAGTTTAGTTGATATTCTTCTGAAATGGAGAGAAAGATTTAATTTGGTGCTGCCTGTTAGAAAACAGCCACAGATCTGAGCCCCTAGGAAATCAGTGTGTGTCTGTCACGCAAGGGAGGATAGGTCCTGCAAATGACTTGCCCCCAATGGAGGTGGGACTTGCAGTGGCTCAAAGAGTGCAGCGGTGTGCCTAAGATGGCTTTTTGAAGGGAAATACATACAACTTCAGTCCACAAAAACACTTGGATACCTTCCTGCTCAGGGCCTTGCTAAAGAACAGTTGTTTGCTAGGTGTATTTTGCCCTACGAATAGTATGTTGCCTTTTATTGGCTGTATATTACATTTTCAATTTTCACAAAGGGTACCTGAGCACCTTACCTGCAGAGATCTCTAATCAGGGAAAAAAAAGAAAAAAAAAATCATGTATGAGACTGGGAAAAATTAGTTTTCACAATGTCTGTTAAAGCAATTGCAATTCCCAGTTTGGTTACAAAACAAATTTCCAGTCTCTGATCTCCCTATATAATCTAAAACAAATATGCAAACACCAGAAAAGCAAACAAGCTGCCAAAAATGTCAACAGAGGTAAATGCAATGAGCAGCAGTTGGACAACTGTCATCCCAGCTCTTCGCCTTCAGTTAACCCTTGCTGTTACATCAGCAGCTGAGCAGTGTGTCTATAAATGAAGTTGCAGGGGTTGAATTGATTATCCAATTTAAGTGACAGGGCTGGTGTGAAGGCATGTATATACTTGCTGTGATTGGATCTTAACATCACATTCATAATTTTCACTGGGTCTTGCTTACAAACTTCTTCAAATTAAACCGAAAGCCACTGTCACATGAAATGAATGCTCAGGGTTCTGTACCTCTGTAAAGGGGTGTTTAAATTTCTTGAGGATAACTTACCAGTGCAGGAACATCTGCTGGCTTGATTTGGAGTGCTCACATGTAGAAAAGTATGTTCCTTTCCTCCTCTCCAAGTTACACCTTTTTCACCTCCAGCAGAGGAACACCTGAATTCCTGCGTTTAATGTTCCATTCTAATAACATGAAATGAAATCAGTGATTAAAATCTGGAGGTAGTACAAGCAGTATTCCGGAACAGCAGAGGTATAAATGTTCTTTGCCTTACAGCCATGCAGTAGTGCTGGTGGAGTTGATCAGGTCCCATCCATCTATTACTATTTCCTTCCAAGCAGTGAGAAAAACCATGAGGCCCAGCATTGCAGGTGGAGTATGCAGTATGAAGTGTTGTATGTGTGGTGTACGAATACTGAGTGCTGTATGAAGCGGTCACCTTTGCCTGCAGAAGGAATTCAGAGAGGAAAATAGCTAATCTGAAGTACAAGATAAGATCTCTTTTGTTCAGGCTTATCTCTGGTTTTTTTTGTGGGTTGTTTTTTTTTATTTTCGCTGGAGTGGTCACTTTTCTATCTTTCTGACCTCTGAACACCACCAAGAGCCCTGTCTTGTGACCAGGTGCCTCACAACATTTTTCTACCAATGCTTTTGCTGAGCTTAGTTTACACTTGTCATGAGAGATGGTCACGAATCACTGCTAGATCACATCAGCTGTATCAGCTGCCTACAAACCTTCCTGTTTGCAAAGGGTAGAAAAACTCAGGTGATTCTAGGCTGAAGCTATTAAAGCCAAACAGTTAAACGTAATGGAGTGTGAGGTTTATCAGGAGAGGATATCTCTGGCCTGCCAGTGAGAAAGAGATCACAAGTGACGCAACTGCCTGTTGAGTTTGCTTTGTTTTATCTGATAAAGAGGCTTCAAGGACTGCACGTGTACAGCCGGCACCGGGATCTCAATTATAACCACCTATAACTTTAAAAATAATCACGGCCAAAGTTACCGTTTCACTCATCTGCTGTACTGTCACTAAATAGCTTTTAAAAAATTGCGTTTTGAGTGTCAGAAGCAGTGAGGAAACAGGCAGCCACCAGGTGGCATTTCCAGCCTGCTGTCAGCGCTGCTCCATTTCCGTCCCCGTCCCGGACGCGGGGCAGCAGCTGTGCGGCCGCAGCACCTCCCTGCCGGGGGGGGCTCGAGGAGCCGCGCTGCTCCGGCCTGGAGAAGAAAAGGCGCCTTACCGCAGCCTTCCAGCGCTTGAAAGGAGTTCACGAGCAGAAGGGAGATGTACCTTTTGCACAGTCTGATAGCGATAGGACAAAGGGGAGCAGTTTAGGCGCTAGGGAGGAATTTACTCGGAGGGCAGCGAGGTGCTGGCAGTGTTACCCAGAGAAGCTGTGGATGTCCCAGCCCCAGAAGTGCTAATGGCCAGGTTGGATGCGGCCCCAGGAAGCAGGGAGGCTGGAACAGGATGACCTTTAAGGTTCCTTCTAACTTCAGCCATTCTGAGTACGTTTTTTCATGATAGTTTTTTAAAAAAAACAAACCACTGAGAAAAGCTGTAAATAAGATAAAATTGTATTTCTAAAACAAGGTGTAATAAGCATCTCCTAGAAACTGAACGCCTTGTGGGATTCAGCATTTAAAGCTTCTTATAATATCTAAGCTTTTACAGTAATCTTGTGAGCTAAATATTACCCTTCTGTTGTTCATGAGCAAACCACACGTAAAGCAGCATAGCACTACGTTCAAGGTCGTGGGATGGGCACACTCTGTAGATAAGTTTTTTATTTTAGTGGAGCAAATGGTTACAATTGGGAAAAACTGAACCTAGCTTTTGGTACAGAAGCCCTTTTAACTGTGTGTGTGTTTCTCAGAGTGAGAACGGGCTGCAAATACTGATCGGTGCCCTGCTCTGTTAAAGTGCTGCTGCACCAGTGCATGGGTAGTTTATACATAAAGTGATACTGGTTAAATTTCACTCACAAGGCCTAATTTATATCCATAAAACAATTTGGCTCTCAAGTCTGTATTGTTCTTCTAAAAGACCTTTTACACTTTAAAAGGTCTTTTGTGTTACTTGTAATTGGGAAATAAATCATAGCAAAGCATAACAAAAACCTAACTCTGGCACTGGGCAAGTCATCAAAGACGTACAAAATGTCAAATTGTTGTCCATAAGAATAAACTACAATAGAAACTGCTAGTCCTAGAGGGTGGAAAGAATTGTGGCACAGCTTTTAAACACAAGTAGGGGAACAAATGCCCTGAGACTTCAGGGATAACGTATCTGTATTTGCATTATTCTACTATAGCAAAATCAGTACCTGTGAAACTGAAGTCCTACACAACCATATCATTCATTAGTCTGAGATTGATGCATCAGTTAACGATATCAAACTGTTTCTTTGTAAAGGGATTCCTAGAAAAAGCACTGCAGTACGTAGAGAGAGAGCCTGTTCAAAATAAAAGACGAGATGCATACATGATTTTAAAATATCATTTATTTACCTTGGTAAAGAAATTAAGATAAGTAGATTTTTTGCAGTAGTAGTTTTCATAACTAGCCAAGTTGCATTCATAACAGCTAAAAACATTGCATTTCATAATGATTTTTTTTAAATTTTTCCTCTAGCATCTTCCATATAGGAGTCTCAAATGTAAAACAACACTGAATTAGCCCTCACAGTATCCCTGTGAGGTAGATATCAGTGTTACTTTCTGTTCCTCAATTTATTCTGAAATAAACTGAATGTTTTATATCAGTGTGCAAAAAAAAATTGTAGGAGTTTGGTCTAAATTCTAACCTTCCATTCCTCGTCCTGTGCTCTATGCCTACTACTTTTGTCTCCCTTTCTGAAAAGGGAGAACCAGCTGTAGGTGTTCTAGTCTGCCCTTCCCACACTTCTCCCTTTTGCTTTAAGGTTTTACTTAAACGTTATCAGCTTCTTCATTTATATATTTACATACAGATTCTTTGTTTAAAAAACTGAAAGCTAATAAACATTCGTAATTTGTCTGAAATATACAGATTAAGTAAAACATCTGAAACCTAGAAATAAAGTAACTGAAAATACACTGACAACAGGTACAGACGACATCACTATTTTTTCTTACTGGACACAAAGGTCTGAAGAATTTTTTCACTAAGCTGCAAGCAGCAGCAATACAAAAGCACGGCTTTTCTAAAGTGACTATTTTGCAGATGTATCAGGATTCAGTAGAGATTAAATCTCAAATTTGCCAGGACCATCCCTGACCGCTTGCCATGGCTATGGGATGATTTGTGCAGTGATGTACATTCAGTGCAATCAAGATCTACCCACACAAGATCCTTAGGATGAAGAAATCCATGTACATTCTTCAGGGCAGACACTGACGGAGGTCACATTGAAGAGCAAATCACTTCACTGAGGTAGAATGTGAACAATTCAGATAGCCACAAGTACATACCTGAATTGCTACAGATGTTCCTTCTCAACAAACTTAATGAGGGAGTTACAATTACGTATGTTGCATAGGCTAAAATAATTTATGTCTGAACAGTCTTGTGCAATAAACAACATGACCGGTTTTGGATCACAGAGCATTTACATTAGTTATTTGAAAGCAGTTGTACAATAGTATCTTGGAACAGTAATTCTGAAATATATAGTTTTCATATCAGTGCCTTCATGAAGCGAGTACAGAACCTTTTTTGAGTACTGCTAGCCTGTTTTGTGTCAATAGACAGCAAAGATGGTGAAAATCTTCTAAGTCAGAGGGAGCTCAGCAAACAAGAAAAATCCAAGAAAAAATTAAGTCCAGTTTATCCAAATTTCAACTATTCTTTCATCACATATTAGACAATCAGAAGATGATTACCACCCATCAGCACTGATTACTGCCTATTTCCCATCTTATATTAAGTAGGATTTCATCTTAACTCCAAGAGAATGATCCAGATCACAATCAATTTTTTGTACTAAAAGGAGTTCCAGTTAAAAAGACCTAAGCTTGTCTTAAAATTGTGTGATTCAAATAAAACACAGCATCAGAAAATGTTTGTCCCCCTTCAAGTACAGAGTGTTGTTGGAAATGGCTGTCTTGCGTGCTCCATGAGTGATCTGAGCTCAGGTCTATGGTCATTACGTGGAAGCTTTTAGATGCCCCAGGGCCACTACCAGTTTTCTTCAGGCCTTGAAGGAAGCTCGAACTGTTCTCCCCTTAAGCGGCTGAGGGGGGCGGAAGTTATTCACCATCTGGACCTTCTGGTCTTCCTCACTGGTGAAGAGGAGCATGCGGAACTTCTCCAGCTGTAAATTCAAGTGAGATAATTTACTGCTTAAAAAGGCAATTCATGTTAAAGTTGTTGAAAAAAAAAATACCAAAGGAAAATATTCACTACATTAGCCTGTTTTTAAAATATGTTTCAACAAAGAATTTAGTAGTATTAAAGAAAAAAATAGAATCCCTGAATATTGAACAGGCTGACTATTCACAGTCTTTTAAGTTGACCGCATTGCAAAGCAAAACAGTCATTGCTTGTAGATACAGAGTCAAAACCTAAAAGAATTGGGAGAATGTCAGAAGTTTACCTGTTTCTCAGAAATACTGATGGGTTCTTTCAGCACTACCCATATTACACTCTCGTTAAGGGGTGGTGTTGTCAAAGATCCAAGGTATGTCCAATAATCTAGACTCAAAGGCAGGAGACATTTGGGGTTGAAGCTTCTAAATTGAGCTTTTGTCCCCTGGAAGACAATTGATACATTTCTCTTTTTTCTTAAAACAAACGAACAAACAAAAAAAACTTTCAAGTGCAGGTTAAAGTATTTTCGAAATAAAATTAGAGTGATACTAAAGAGTAGGGGAGCAGACGAAGAGCATGTAGTGATCCAGTTGCTTCATAGCAGCTGTTACCTAAGTGTAAGCCTGAAGACAGAATCAGAGAACTATTACATTCTCTTGTGTGGCAAGTGTGACCTCTGCTGCTAGCTGATGGAGTTGATGTTTTTGCGCCGTGGTCTCTACGGAAGTTCAGCTTTCGTCACGAAACGTCCAAAAATAGTGTAGGAAATATATTCTGTATATAGTTTTCAGTGTGATCTACAGATATCATGAGAAGATTCCTCATCTTGTTACTTGAAGTTTTTGATGCAGTGCATCTATTTCAGTAGAAAATCTGAAACTGTGGAAAACTTCGTCTAAAACAATCAGTGCTCTGAGAGAAATATCAGCTTTAAGAATGAGTTGACCAAGTCTAAAAGCAGAGCGAAGTGCATCAGGCAGAAGGCCAGTGCAAGAGGTGCTCTGTGTAAAGTAGTCATCACCTTGACTACTACAGTCTAGGACAAGATTTTCCAGCCTGTCACTGTATTCAAAAATACCTGAAAAGTATGTAGTCACTCACAGAAAGCACTGCCCAGCAATCTGGGGAGCTGCTAATCTGGAGCAGACAGAGCAGTTTACTCCTGGTGGCAAGCTGGCAGACCTTCCATCACTACAACTGAAGTATAACACTTTCTTTCCTCTAAGTGGAAGAGATCACTTACTGAACATCAAAATTTCACTTTGTGTCTACAACCTATATATGCTGTATAGTTGCCTTCATCTTCGGCCTTTCACAAACATGCACAAAAGAACAAATAATACTATGCCTAACACAAGTATTAGATAGAATTTATTTTGCGTATTAAAACTTACACATCCACAACGTGCATTAATAGCCCATATAAATCCAGAGAGGATAATATTCGCACTCATCTAATTGGTCTGCACTCGACAAAGAGCAGCAGACATCAACACTGAGATCTCTTGGACGCATCTGGTAAGGTAGGTTGAGTTACCACTCCAAGAATAGATAGACTAGTTCCCCATGATGGTTGTCCCTTTATAGAGCTTTGCAGCAGAAATAGGCTGAACCATGAGCTTCGACATTTTCAAGGTTAGGCTTTGTGGAAACTATTTTGCTGAGTGTAAGAGCAGGCCTGATGAGTCATGGAATTTTTGACTTTAAATACTTCCTGAGAGGCAGGACCCCTGAAGGACCAGTGGGGTCAGCAGAGCCTTGGGAGGCACTGGAGCTTAGGCAGACATTGAGGTCTGGAGATGAAGAGAGCAGAGATGTTGCAAAAGAAGAATACAACTACAGAGACGTTCTGGTGATGGGAGGATTTGTGGTGGGTGGTTTTCCATTTCTGTTTGTCTCAAACATATGACTTGTTTTAATGATATCCCAGAAAGAAGAAAATCTAAACAGCTTAAAACTTACTTTAAATTTTACCATGTACAAAGCATCAGTGAGTCTGTTCATATTGGCATGTTCTTTTCCAATCTACAATAGTAACAGAATAGACAAGTTAGCTAAGAATGACTGTAATTATGCTTTGAATAGGTAGCATATTGTTTTCTTATCTGAATCTCAAGATTTCTACTAAAGTAGGTTTAACAGCAATTTGCAATGAGTTATTGCTTTCAGTAAGTCATCTGTTTCCCCTAACCACCTCTCAAGTATGTAGCATGGTTCTCAAACATTTGACAGTATAATGCTTTTCATCATGTAAACCTGCTATTTTTGTGATTGTTACCTCCAAGAAAACACCAACTACAGCCAAGCCATCTGGAGCTGCTGCTGCTTCTCCAAATGTTGCATACTTCTTGGCATTCCAGTGAACTAAATGGAGCTTAAAAAAAAAAAAAAAAAAAAAAAAAGAATTAAACACATTAGTGATAAAAACTGTCAATATAGATTTTCAGATGCTTAATAGCAACGGGAAAGGCCTATGTCTTGTCCCAACTCTGCAGAAAATCCTCAAGAACCTCCCGATGAAGCTATTTCAAAGCTATAGATGGCATCAGCCACAATCATTTCACAGGCTGTGATCCTCAGCTGTAGCAGGTTAACTGTGCCAGCTTGGTAGAGATATACACTGCTTTTGAGCATCATGTTTGCCAGTACATCCTTTGTGTTATGCAGGCAGGCAGGAAGGATGTAGTTGAGTGTAGCAGACTAAACCACACAACAGAGTACCACTGGTGGTAGAAGTAGTCTTGTGTGAGCAAAACAGCCTAGCTGTAAGGCAAGCAGAGAAACGTGGACAGAGGGCTGCACGGGGTGGGGAGAAGTTTGGACTTCCAAGACAGGGTAATTAACAGATAAATAATTTCACCATAAGGAATAAAATTCTCATTAAAGCCTGTGCTGACTTAACCACACTGAACTATCAGAATCCTGAGGGAAATCCAGACCCCACTGCAAAGCTATTTGTCAACAGCATGAATTCATCCCATCTGTAAAAAATGTTACCTCACATGGAAAAGGTTTGCCATCAATTGTATGCTCTGATCCCTCACTGTGCTTTGCCCCCCAGTGAAAGTGGAACTGCTTTAGCCGAAAGGGACTCTCAAAGGGGCCACCGCTGATCACTAGGCAGAAAGAAAGCAAAAAAAAAAAAGTATTCAGGGTTTTTAGTTTCCTGTTACTAAAGCCTAACAACTGTTAGCTGCTGGTTTGTACTACTGTGCCTTTCCTAGTTTATAACGTAAAAGAGGTACATCATCCAGGTATTTTAAGGGTTAGATTTGTTCATGGAAAACAGCTGAATTCATGTAAAAAATAATTTGAAACAAATATTGAGTGGCTTCATAAATTGTTTCTGAAAGAATACATTTGACATAGGAACATACGGAAACTTTTTAATGGTTAGGCTTCTCCTTTTTAACACAAAGCCTAAGTTGAAGACCAAAAAAAAAAATCTTAAGTACCTAAAACATCATCAATGTGCTTCTTTTGTGCAGAAGAGCCTAAATGCACTGAGCATCAGATAGACAATCCAGCTAAGTATTTCCTCTAAAGAGTATTCTTTCCAGTAGAGGATATCTGTATTCTGCCTCCTTGAAGTATCTTATCCCATAAAAGAGGTAATATAATAGCTTGTTCTTTACACAACACCATTTAGAATCTCACATCACCTTACGAAGACAGGGAAGTGATACAGAGAAACTTCATACATCATTTAGAAAAAACACTTAAGATGAATTTTTAAGATGCCAACCATAGATACTCTATCAGTGGCAATTCTTTTGTGCTTTTATACAGCACTGAGCCAATTAAGTTTTGCTCAGCAGACAAAAACTCAAAAGTTTTAAATTAAAAAAAAGAAGTACACTTAGCATGTGTAAGCTCATTCCAGTCTATAACATTAAAAATAAAAAAGGTACAGTTGCAGCATTGTGTATGCTCCCACATGCATCATTCCAGCTGTTCTTTGTACATGAAACTGGCCTTCCCACAGCGGTGCTCATAGAACTGAAATTAAACACACACTGTCCAGTATGTTTCACTGAACTTAATCGAATGCATCACCTGTTCCAATGCTTTAGGAAATCTAGCTGTGTTGGATTTACTGTCAGAATTTTGTTGTACCATTTATGCAAAGCTATGAGTCACTAAATCTATTTCAAATCAACTAAAAACTCTTAAACCACGTTTGTTCTCCTAGCAATCGTCTTCCTGCTAAGTGTAATTAGAACATGGTACACGCATAACGTAAAAAGGGCAGAGGTCTTTATTGCTGCTTGTGCTCTCACTGTTTACAGTGATGCATAGTGCTCTTAAATTAAACTCCTGAAGTTGGATAAAGTTCACTGGTATGTAGATACAGTTCAATTTAGAACTGCATGAAAGTAGTTAGCAAGCTAAGATAATATTTCCAGAAAAAAATTTAGAAGTTCTCTGTAGGATGATATCTTAATGCATTTTTATGCAATAAGCTTTTGGAAACTGAGCATTTAGTCTTCCTTTCAAATTCAGTAGCTACACTTGAAAACCTGACCATTAATTTGGCCACTGTTCAGGTCCATTCAAGATGAGGAATGTTAGAATTAAGTAGCAGGAATTTTAATCCCCTGACCCTATTGCAAGAGGTTTCCAGCACAGACAAATCACAGGAAGTAACTTGTTCTGAGTACCAAGGTCTCCTATTAATCTAGAATTGATAAACACACTCAAGTAGAAGGTGAAATCAATTGATAGGTTAAAAATTATTCACAGTATTTTTAAATGCTCACGTCTCTATTTATCAGAGATGCTTTGTCTCCATTCCAATGCTGCATTTGTTGGCCTCCTTCCTTCCCCTCTCTCAGATGCAAAAGCAAGGCTTACCATGGATGTAGAATTAATAGAAGTAATCTCATTTATATTTTTGCCAAGAGCTAGGGAAAATATATATATATATACAATGGCAACATCCACAAGCTGCAGCCAAATCAAAATAAGCTGAAGACTGCAATTTCTAAAGAAGTTGTACTGCTATGAGGCAGTAAGAAAAGAAGAAAACACAAGCTAATAGATAATGACTGGTCCAGATAAAAATAGGTCTAGTGCAGTACAGCTATGATGGCTACACTGTACGACCTCATCTCTGATAATCCCCTTCCTTATCCGGCCTTGTGGATGTAAACTGGGGAGTGAGCCAGACAGCACTAGCATCCCAGTGCGGACTGTCGTGGAAGCAGTGCACTGAGCAGTACGTACCTGCTGTCCTGCTGGCTGCGGTCTAGCAGTGCTGGAGATCTGCATGGATTCCCTCTCCAGCAAACTGATAATCCCTATATAAAAGGAACCCCTCCAAACAAACATTTTCCCAGTACAAATGCTCTTTCTAATACAGAAACTATTCAGCCGTGAGGTATTTAGTGCTGTTAGAGAGACTCAAATGAAGATAAGGAATAATGCTCAAGCAAACAAAATATAAATGGTTTTGTTTGCATACTTTGTTCTAAAGTGAAACTATAAGTTGTATAAAGTATACTATAGAGGATGTACTTCATCGTTTCTCTCTCTAAACCATAACATGTCGTTCCAAGGTAGCTGGTTATGCATTAGTCTCACCTGTCTTGTCATCAATATCTTCAAACTCAACCATAACTGAATGGCCATTGTTGGAGATGTTGAGAGATGTGCAGGACTCATAGGAGATAACAAGTGGCATCAGCTTCGGGTCATAGACTGCTTTTGCAGAGATTATATCAATAGGTGACTGACGGTTCCCTTGGGCAATAGGATAAGACTTGTGCCACTCTGCAGGTCCTTCAAAACCAAAGAAAAGAGAGCACATTATTTTCTTCCTACTACACACACACACGCAATCATTTCAGGATTTCATGAGGCTTGAAGTAAAGCTTGCTGAGTACTAGTGACTTGAAAGTTTGGCATTTGACAAGCTCATTTAAATTCTGAGTTTTGCGTTTTTATTAGCACAGTGTGCAACTAGATGGGGGATTGAAGCACATTATACCAAATACACTGGGGAAGCCAGAGCACATTAACAGACTGCTGCACCTTCATTTACTTGCACTACTAATCTTTTGTGGAGTCAGTAATTACATTTTTAAGGTGATCCGAAGTCCTCCCAAGGTGTGTGCAGATGTAAGCGCGCTTGTAGGTACACATGCACTCCCTCAAAGAAACAGCATTTAATTCTTCCTAGGGAAGATAATGTAAAAGCTCCTGTGATTCAAATTAGATGCAGATGACTCAATCTCTTTGCTACTGACTATGCAGTTATTTTTAAAGTCATTTTAGGATTGCAGTAAATCTTTGGAGCAGCTTCATTCTTCACTCATGCCCATTACAATATCTTTCTGCCCTGAGCAAGAAGTACAGTGTGGTAATTAACACTTCTGGACTTACTGAACCCAATAGAGCAGGGTGAAAGACCAATTTAGTAACTTTGCTCTCTCCTGGCAGAGCTGGAACACCATCATGCTGTTTGAGATAATAAAAGCCTCTATGTATAAAACAATTACTTCTGACCCCTTTTTTTCCACTTCAGTAGAGCAGGAAGCAATTCCATGCTTCCACTGCTCATATTCAGGAAATATAAAAACTAACAGTTTCACTTGAAGATTCCAAAGATTACTATTATTTTTTTAAATGGCAGCATTCTCACCTAATTCCACAAACTGACTTTTTTGTTTTATTTTAGTAAGCACACCCTCTTTGAGAGTAACTAATTCAGTGATCTACTAGCCTCCTACCTTCAAGATTTCTGAAAAGTTAGACATTAAATAGTATGTTTTCATCAACCTGCCTGTAACGATTGGAGTTTAAATGCTGTTACACAAGATTAGACAACATCATTTACTTCTTATAAGCTTTGCATTAATATGTGTGGCTTTATTAATAGCACCTAGATGTCTAAATATGTAACGGCACCCACTGGCACTATGCAGCTTCACTCAGTGTTCAGGTGAAGTTGGTTTTGGACCAACTAGCAGTAGAATAGCTGCTGCCAGGAGCCTAACAGAGAAAGAGAGGGGCTCCTGGAGGTTACGCAAAAGATGGGCCATTGGACAACAGCAGTCATTCAGCCATCACGCTCTGCAAAGGTACAGGTGGCATGAGACACTGTCGTACAAATCTTTCAGTAGTTTCACACATCCTCTCACTCTGACACACAGTTCTGTAGGTGGGAAGCAAGGGAGGATGACTAAATTAAAGACTGCCAAATCAGAAAGCACAATTTGTTCAATAAGAGATCTCCGATACTGATTTGTGCAATTTATTCACTTTCCAGAAATACATACGTGATTTTATTCACTTTAGAAGCCTAGATATCACATTTCAACAACTTCACAGAATCAGATCTATTACTGCTCTACTAAGTCTTCTAAGAAATGCTTTCAGAAAGACAGACAGTTAATCATTTTCATAGCAGCCTTTTGGAAAAGGACCCATCTGTAATATCTGCAGCCTGAGGATAAAACTGCTCAGCACTGCTTCCCTCTATTTAGGAGCAATAATTGCAATAACAAAAGGCAGCAGGAATAAGTTTGTACATCTTTCAGATACCACCTTCTGCAGGCAACCTATCATCAACCCAGTAATTAACTAGCTGCTGTTTATACTTGACGCTTGCAGACGTAGAGATGCAGGCAGCTCTGCAGGACTCAGGCAGCAGTTCCAGAAACAAAACGAATGGGGGAAGACAGAAAGATGCAGCACGGAAATGCTATGACCTACCGTCATCCTGCCCATATCCCCAACTGTGGTGGCCAGTCATAACGGGACAGCTGCACCCCTGCTGAGCTCTCAACTCTTTGCCAAGCACTGCTGCTTACCTGCCTTTATAATGGCTCACCGGGGGATCGGGTCAGCCCCTTAAAGACGCAGAGCAGCCCGAGCAGCTCCGGCAGGATGGGAACAGCCAAGTTTTTCCCGCTCCTCCTTGTGCTAACACAGTGCAGGGAAAGGAAAGGGCAAAACCCGGGTCGCTGGAGTCCAAGGGCTTAAGGAGGAACCAAGATCGTCTGGGGGGAACTAGAACGAATGTTTGGGAATTAAATCTGGGGAAAAGGAGCAGTTTTTACTCATTCTGCATAAGGAAGCAGTAGCTTGCTCTGAGCATTGGGCATGGTAATGTGCAGATTGTAATGGGAACTGCCCATTTCTCCTGTGTGCTCTGCAGGGATGAACATCACCTGGCTTCTGCCTCTGTTCTTACTCTCTCCAGCTGCAAAAGAATGACAGATGTTGCCAGTTATTTGTAACTACAGCTTTGGAAGCAATGCTTAGATGAGATGGAGAACATTCTCATCTCAGAAAAGTGATTTGTGCTACACTTAAGCAAGGCAGTACCAGACCAATTTAAGATAAACTGGCAATCTGTTTTGTTGTTGTTGTTGTTGAACATAGAAACCCTTTAAAGGACAAGAATGTAAGTAGTGTACTTCTATTAGGAAACACCCTGGCAGACTAGGGAAAGGAGATGAGCTGTGAATCAGTGATGTGCTGTAACCCACTAGTTGCCTGCATCTAGCTACAGAGCTACAAGGAGATGCACAGTCTGTACTTTAAAAGCTCTTGGAACAGTTTTGTAATAAGAAACATGGTTCCTTGGTAGCAATTTTATTAGATCTAAGGAGATACCATCTGTTAAGGCAGCATTTTATAAATACAATATTGATTTTCATAAAGACAGGAGCACACAGATAGGGATCCTTCTATTATGCAATGAAGAAAATGGGAAAAAAATCAATGAAAGCATTTTAAGCTTTTTTTTTTTCTATTCTTGTACTGCCTCGTAGCAATACATTTCCTTTTTCAGGAGCTTTCTGAGAGAGTCAGCTTTAAAACTTCTGAGATTTACGGGTGCAGGCTAAATCACTCAATAAGGGATGCTGTAAAGGTATCCACGTGGCAGTTTTACAATGACTTACTCAGATCCACTCCTCCATTTACTTCTGTTTAACTTGTGTGATGTGCTGAGGTCCCTGAGCAGAGCAGGCAGGCAGCAGGTGCTGACCCTGCAGGTGTGTCTGTGCAGTACATGGCCTGCACTTGTCCTGCTGCCCTGGCACTGGGTTAAAAGCTCGGCTGCTTACGAGGACAAAGCAGCTGGGAGAAAACTATGATGCTTCTCATTCTTCTTCTGGTGTGGCTCTGATTCAGCAACCAGATGTAGGCAGGGTCAGTCAGGCAAATAACAAATAGATGTGGTGGGGAAATCAACCTGCCAGTGAAAAGAAACGCAAGAAGAATTTTGCACCTTAGTGAAGAGAGGCCAGAGGAAAACTGTATTTTAGACAAGGAGCACTTCATTCAAGAGGAACTTGAAAACTGAGGCCCAAATTATGCTCTCAGGGCACAGTGCATCAAAGTGGCCTAACGTGTATGTGTGTTTGATACCACTCAACACTTCACCTTTTATGTCTTCACGTTCAAAAGCACTAAAGATGTGTATTTCAAAGGGAAAACAATGAGAAAAGAGAAAACATGCTGACAACATGACAGGAAGTGGACTCCGCTAAGCGGGGTGTAAAGAGCTGACTTAGCAAAGGTGAAAAGAGGAGTGACAGTGCATGAAAGATAGAAACAGACTGAATGAAATAACAGGTATAAAGATAGCCATATCTCTGGTATATATTTGTTTATATACGCAGTACTTAATGTGTTTCCCTCATCTTTTTTTTTTTTTTTTCTTAATGGAGGCAAAAATTAACTTTTCCTTAAGGCTAGGATGATACGCTGCATATACAGATACCGGATTATTCTTTAATCCCAATTCCTGTTGACACTGACTGCCTCTAATTGTGGATTTTCACTGCCCTGAGCATATCATTTGTCACTTTCAAAGTTGCAGTAGTAATCAAATTATGGTCTTAATAGTACTAGTTTTTACCAGTGATAATTACATCACTCTGATTAAATCCAACTTAAGGAACTGAGAAGCAGAGAGTGGTAGATGTTTAATGGGTAGATTTCTCCATTGAGAAGCTAAAAATGAGGTACCCCTGATTTCCACAGATTTCCTGCAGATTCTGACTATACCTCAAAACTTTCTGCTCAGCAGTGAATGATAGGAAGGCAGAATTCCATCCACCATGGTGAAAAGTTTCAAGAGGTCTCAAAAGAATAATTCTGTCTTCCCTCAGTCTTCACAGCTAGCATTTTATTCCTCTTGAAAAGAGAAGCAATGATGGATGAGCAGTGCAGCAGCCTAGGACAAATACATGGGTTCTTCTTCTAAACCTGTCACCGCATTGTCATACCAAACTACTGACACTTTGCATTTCCTGTTCCCAAATACAGAATAGTTGTTTTTGTTTTTGTTTTTTTTTCAAATAATTTGAGGTCCCATTATTGAAATTGCTATGTAAGTACTAACCATTACTGTCAAAAAGCTACAAGGAAATTAGGTTGCCAAATTGTAATTGAACACGTAAAACTTTGAAGATTTGAGAAACTGATTTTTTAAGGTGAGCTGTCTCTGTGACACAGATCTGGTGTCATTGGGAAATATTCACAGAAGGAGACTGTGTCACTCGGGGACAATGCTTTTAGTAGATATTACTGTGTCACTGTAGAGCGATGGAGCTCTGTTTTAGGAAACATAAAAGGAAGAAAAGTCACTGTGTTCCAAAGTGAATGGCTGAAGGGTATTCCAAGAGCATTTGCTTGCATAACTTGGCAATTCTCTTTGCTGAGCATCTTTAATGGTGGCAACACACATTTGAACAACCTGACGTGTGCCTTCTTAATTTAGTAGATATGCGTCATTGCTTTTGAACAAAATATGACAGGAATACAATCAGTTTGGACACAGGCTGCTCACCCCAGAGCCTTTGGAATACAGTAGATAGGAGCAGATGAAGCGTTAAAACATTCATCACTCCAGAGCTTGCCTACACCTCAGGTTCTTGAGAGTATCTGGTTTATCCAGACAGCTCATCTCTCTTCTTGTATTGCCATTACTGATGCTGCCAGTTTCCTAATGGGTGTCGTACTAAGATGATACTGGGCAAGGTGGGGCAGAAAAGAGGAAGTGGTGCCTGGTTCTGGGGAGCCCCCAGCCTCCACACACCATTTTTGCTGTAACTTGTCTTTGGCTTTTAAAGCCATACGTATGTGGCTGCCTTATGCCAGAAACAGGGAACTAAGTGTGAAAGGGTAATTCTTATAATTTATGGCCTGACCAGTGGAGGCCATGTAATTATAGCAGTCAGCAGGTACAGAACGAGCCAATTTTTGGTTTGGGAAGACAGACTGTTCCCACTAAATATTCCAGCAGTTCCTCAAGTGTCAACAGAAGGAAGGATTTACTGTGAGAGCCAACACAGAGCCCGATAAGAAGGAATTTTGGGGGGGGGGGGCACAGCGTATGGGAAAAGAAAAGAGGAAGCACCATGCTGTGTTGAAACGTCATCTGCAAAGCTTATAGCTCTGCGTTACGATTGCACTGCTGCATGCTGTATGCCAGGGGTAAACAGCAGACCAAGTGTAGTGCTGGGCAGTGTGATGGCCTGTGTGGGCTGACGGAGCCGGAGCCAGGCACGGCGCTAGGGCTGCTCGGAACTGACAGAAACGTTGGCAGGTGTGTCAGTCTTGTCCTTGTGTTGATTGATCTTACATGGAAAAGATTTTGTAAGAGAAGTTCATAGAGGTACAAGCACAGCAGATTTGGGGTTTTACTGTCCGCCTATTGATAAGCAATGACTGCAACAGTGCAAGCTGTCTTGACAACACGTCCCTGGGACTGTGTGACGGCGGGTACCAGACGCTACAAAAGCCCCACAGCCCCACCGCCCCGCCGCCTACATGGGGCTGAGAGACGATAGTGGCGCGCTCAGGGCTCCTCAGGCCGCCCCGCCCCACGCTCCCGCTGCGCCTGCGCAGCGCCCGCTGGGAGGAGCGTGCGGCCATGGCGCAGCCGGGCAGAGCCAGCCTCAAGGAGCAGCGCTACGACCGGCAGCTGAGGTAGCGCGGCTGGGCCTTCGGGACTCCGCCGGGGCCGCCGTACCCGCAGCCGGCCCTCAGCCCGCTCGCGGAGAGCCGCTTGTTGCGGTGCCGGCTTCGCCTTTCGCTTCGGGCCGCGCTCATGTCTTCCGGCGGCGGCCTCCCCGCAGCCTTGGGGCGGAGAGCGCCGCGGCGGGACCGGCCGGCTGCCGGGAGGGGCTCGGGTCGGCCCCGTGCCGCTGAGAGTCCTCGTGGCGGCCGTGAGGAAGAGCTGCCCGGAATGGGGGCTGGGCCCAGCGAGCGGCGGCCCCTGTCCGCGGTGCGGTTTGTTGGGGCCGGGGCCGATCTTCAGGTGCCTGCTAAAACTTGAGATCGTTAGCGGGAGCCGTAATGCGTTCCGCGTCCCTTCAGTAAGCGTGCTGCGCGCTGCCGAGCGGTGAGATCGCAGCGCCGTGACATCAGCGCGGCGGTCCGGAGCGAGCGCTGCCCGGCCGCAGCTTCAGCACGGGCGTTTCTGCCGCTCTGCGTTTGCTCGCGGCTGTCCCACCTGCCGGCGTTATGGTTCTGGTTCCCTCTTGTTTTTAATGCTCTGACGTTAAACGTAAGCGAATAAAAGAAGCTTCTTTCATTATCTGTGTTAACGGTTGCATACGTGCCCCAGGCAAGCCGTGACGTTGGCTGCCCCTCCACCCCGCAGCTGCTTCGCGGCTGCTGTGCAACCCGGTGTCTGCCAGCATCTCAGGCTGTAGAAGTGTATCTTCTATAAAGGAACCTATGAAAAAAAAAGCGTTCTGTTTTAATATTTCTTTCCAACAGCAACTTTTGCTGAGGAGTGTTTTGACCCATACTCATGGCTTAAAAGTGTGTTACAGTAGAAAAACGTGTGTGTGATTGTATGATAAAGGGAAAAGGATGGAGAAAATGAAATGCCACTGACTGATTTTGTTCTTTAAGAGATATTCAGGTTTGTCACAGTGAGTTTTCAAAGTGGAGGCTTATTTTAGCTGGTGCTGGTTGGCCCTTCTCCACGGCTAATGGGAAGCAGTATGCCAGCCTTCATTTGTGGTGGCTGATTTCTTTTTTTTTAAATTTGTTTATTCATTTCTTTGCATTCACTTTACCAACAGAACTGAAACACTTGCAGAATGTTTATGTTTTTATTCCAATATAGACTGTGGGGTGACCATGGACAAGAAGCTTTAGAGTCAGCCCATGTTTGTGTGATAAACGCAACGGCCACAGGAACTGAAATACTCAAGAATCTAGTGCTACCTGGTGAGTAAGTAGCAGCTGTGTGCGTGCTTAGTGATGCGGCTGGTAGGTTCATGTAATATCTAGTTAGTCACGCTTTTTTTTTTTCCCACCAAGGTATTGGTTCATTTACAATTGTGGATGGGAATCGGGTCTCTGGAGAAGACGTTGGAAATAAGTAGGTTTGTTACTGTTTGTATGCAAATGAGGAACATATGGGATTTCATAAGTTTTTCCATCCTTGTGCTCTTTAAATTATATGAAATTATTCATGCTGTTAAGCCTGTGTGTTTTTCTCAAAGTCTTCTATGGCTTCTGATGTTTGTGACAAATATGCGATCAGCACTTTGATATTTACTGCTAAACTTTTTTCCTTTGGTTGCTGTTTTCATACCTATTTTCTTCATACATTGGGTTTATAAAGGCAGTGGTATGCTCACTACAGAAATGTTTGTAAATAACTTGTTAGCTGTTGCTGAGAAATGAATAAGATTTGCTTTCACCTCAGCGTGGTTGAGGTTATCTTCTGCAGTGCCATAGTAATTTTGTTGACAAAATGTATTTTCATTAGCTTGCTGTAGTGAAACCATGGCTGATAATCCTTCGTTAGGTTTCATAGCTCCAAAGGTATGCAGCTGGGGGATAGGATAAGGAATCTGCAGAGCATTCCTACCAAAAATAATCTGTCTTTACTAATTGTGTCTCTTATAGTTCAGGCAGATAGCTACACATAGCTGACTTTCTAGGGGGTTGCTTGTGGGGTAAGGATATTCTGTTACATGAAGAAGTAAGTACTAATGAGTCTTTAATGAGCCTAGTGAAAATGAATCTGCAGTATGATCCTGGCTTCTGGGGGGGTTTGGCTTGTCTTAATTTTCAGATTGGTGGCCAGGCAATGGAAGTTTTCCTTAAGCAGCTGATCATGAGGAAAATAAAACAAAGGCAGTGAGGAGAGAAGCAGACTTCAATGGGAGCTTTGTTTGTGAGAGTCAACAACATATTTTGCAGTACAGAAGGGGGCTTTTAATATTATTTTTCTTTGAAATACAAATTCACGTGTTGTGTTTTTTTTCTTGTCTCCTTTTCAGTTTCTTTCTTCAAAAAAGCCACATTGGTCAGGTAAGGATGTAACTTTCAACGTTTAAAAATGTCTCTAAGTTTATTGGAAGAACGAATGTATTGAGTAAGCACTCCTAACTCTAGATCTGAGTAATTCCCAAAACTTACATATTAGGTTAAAAAACTCTGTATAATAAAATTCCCTGTCCTTGTTTTTGAGTTCTTCATAAGAGAGAAGATAAACTCAGTTCTGGAAAGATTGAATGAAGAAAATAAGGTCTCGTTGAGAATGTCTTCGGAAGTTTAAGGCGGAAGAGAATTGTGGTTGAAGGAGTAATGCTTAGAGCAGAGGGTGGGGGGGGTTGAAACCAGCGGAACAGGAGAGTACAAAAAAGCTTTGAGTAACTCCAAAAATGCTCCAACAAACCTGGAAGTTCATAAATAGCTTTGCAGTTGTTTTGTTTTTGAAATATCACTAACAAATAAATGTCAAATAAGTGTATACTGTTATGGCTAGTGTATTTTTTTCTCCAGATAAACAAAGCTTGGAATATCTCAGTTTATGAAGAAATCTCTTTACCCTGTAGCAAGTGTAGTACTTATGTATTACATAAATGGCATTTCTAACAGCTAAACTTGTTTTCGTTGCTCCGGAACAGAGTCGTGCCCAGAGCGCTACTGAGCTTCTGCAAGAATTGAATAGTGATGTTTCTGGAAACTTTGTGGAAGAGGTTTGTTTTTCTTTTTCTTCCCAATTATTTGTGGATTTATTCTTTTCTTAGATGCTACAGCATTATGACTGTGAAATAATAACTAGCTGTTGCCTATACAGTGTGTAGTTTAAGTAGGTTCACGATAAGGAGTTACGAAGAAGGTCTTAACATTTCTGAAATTAGATCTGTGTATTTGAGCATTATTTTGTAATTTCATCACCACTTCGTAGTGCTTGCTTCATGGCTTATATTAAAAGTTGAAAATACTTTGTTACCAGAAATTTTTATCATGTTTTCTGACAATTTTTTTTTTCTACTACTTAGAGTCCAGAAAACCTTCTAGACAATGATCCTTCCTTCTTTAATCGATTTAACTTAGTGGTTGCAACACAACTATCAGAAAGGTAAAGAATCATCTAAAGTTGTTAATACTCAGCCCTCCCACCCCTCTTGCTTACCAGAAAGCGGTAGAAGTTATGCATATCTGTAGGAGAGGTCTTTTCCACTATTCGTTGACCTTTTTTTGCTTAATTAATCTTCAGAGCATTTGTGACAATGGAGTTAAAAATAAATAAGACAATGGATAAACATATTATCAGGCTATGATAAATTCCTGTGTGAAATCCCTTTCTGTAAGGGAATGAATTACGTGTGTTAGAATCATGATGGTGGAATTTTCATAGAAAGCTTTTTACGTATGTAGCTTGTGCAAGAGTTGACTTCATAGTTAACTGTTGTTCTCTGGTGTATCTGAAAAACAAATTGTCTTTTTCCTTACAGTACAGTGCTACGCTTAGCTGAACTCCTCTGGAATTTTAACATTCCTTTGCTGATCTGTAGGACTTATGGACTGGTTGGTTATATGAGAGTCATCATCAAAGAACATCCAGGTTAGAGAATTGGGATTTTTTTGAGATTGTTTTTCATATGTAAGGTCAAAAACTTGTGAGATATTCAGCATTTCTTTAAGTTTCACATTTTGCAATTCCTTACCAATATACTATGGAAAAATTCATCGGAACTATGGACTGCAATAGATAGGTTTCAATTACATTAAAATTAATGTACACAAAACACTTTGAGAATCAAGCAGCTAACTTGCAGGTGATGCACTGCATTTGATGTATAGGTTTGTGTTGAAGGTTGGACATAGAACAATGAAATACATCGTGTAACTTCTTTTACAGTTGTTGAATCTCATCCTGACAATGCATTAGAAGATCTGAGGCTGGACAAGCCTTTTCCAGAACTGACAGAGCACATTCAGTCTTATGACTTGGATCAGATGGACAAAAAGGTTGGTATGTGGTTTGCAGTGTGTTCCATAAGACATGCTGACACAGAGGGGGATTCTGTGAGAATATCTCTTGGCAGATTTTTTTTTTTTGGTGGTGAGACTTACTTAAATAGCGGTGACAGTAAATCAGTCACAAGGCACTGCTTTTATTGTGTGGCCGTTACTGCCTGTATTTAAATCTCTAGCAAGGAGCAGATCTTAGGAAATAAAGAACATTCATGGGCAGTTTGTTAGAAGACAGATTATGACTTCCTTTCTGCTGCAGAGCTTTGCAGTGTGGCTGTTTGTGCATGTAGGAGTTCCACTTCAGAAAAGTTTCACTTAGCTCAGCCACACTTTCTTAAGACAAAGGAAGAATAGTTTGTGTTACAGTGTTTAGGAAATGTTATTCCAGAATGAAAATGTGAAACATGGCATATTTAAAGTAGTAAATATTAAAGTTTACATTTTAAGTAAGTTTGTGATTTGTGTCTTCTAAGTTTGACAGTAGTTTCTATGTTTTTCAATTACAGGACCACAGCCACACTCCATGGATTGTGATTGTTGCCAAGTATCTAACAAAATGGTTCAACGAGGTATAATGCAAAACTGGACAAGTTATTAGCCTATTTCTATAGCTTTTATGTATTTCCACTTCTACAGAGTTGTCTGTTCTAAACTAGCTTATTGTTTTGGTAGGTTGTAGCAAGATGGAATAATAAAAATATTACTAATTAAAATACAAATAAGTGTATGTGAACTTGGTCAGACTCGTGGAATTTAGCAGTCTGTATGCAATGAAGATATTAGTAAGTATCTTTAATACAAATGTCTTGCTTTTAAATTTAGAAAAGTGATCAGTTGCCTAAAAGTTACAAAGAGAAAGAAGCCTTCAGACAGCTGATCCGGCAAGGTAATATCCTAGGAGTTGATTTTCTGTACTGTAGAAATGTGCAAGTTCTCTCAAGGTTAATTTATGGAAGTCTGCTGGTCTGTACAGTGTGATCTTTTTGCAACCTGTTTGCTTCAAACAGATGAATCTTAAGATACCTTGATTTGCTTACAAATACAGTTTAACAGTGTTTTTTTACTGTTTAAGATAAGAGTAAACACTTTTTTTAATTTGGGTGGGAGGAGAGGCACTGAGAAAATCCTGCTGAAAATGTTGATATTAACATTGCAAATGTGAAGAAGAAAGTGGCTTTTGACATTGATTTTGCTACTGACTGAAAGCACTTTGTTGGTTGGCTGTCCAAATTGTTGGTAAGCATTGCAGTCCTAAATTACTGGTCAAGAGAGATTATGGAGCTACTGAATATACTGCAGTCTGTGAACAGGCTTCATTTACACAGGTGTTCCAGTCGAACATCTTTTGCAGATGATAAAATTAATGAGGCGTTTTTGACATCTAGAAATACATTGTCTTAAATGTTGGGAAATGGTGTTTTCTCACTTAAACATGACCTACGTGTAAGTTGTTGCTAAGAATGGTTCTGTCACTTTCATCTGTAGTGTCTGTTTGATTAAATTAGTATTTTACTGGACTCTTATTAATTGAAATTGTTGTCTGGATTCATAAGTATTTACCTTTAAAAAAAACAAACAGCAGAAAAATAAGACAAGATCAGAGGGAGAGTTTAATGTCTTATTTAATTTCTTTTTAAGCAGCATCTACCTTAATTTTGTGATTATTAACTTAATTATTTTTCTCACAGAAATAATTGTTGTTCTTGTGGTAAATAACTTCTGTTTAACATCAGCACATGTATATGTGGTTAGTTCTGTCAGTATGTTTTGATGGATAACTTCATTTTTTGCTACTGAGGTTTTTATGCCTCAGATACATACAGTACCGATCTGCTCTGTTGGTGAGACAGAAATGATGTTATTTGGGATGTTGTGATGTGTGTTTTTTTTCTTCAATAAGGTATCTTAAAGAATGAAAGTGGGACTCCAGAAGATGAGGAAAACTTTGAAGAAGCTATAAAAAATGTGAACGCAGCATTAAATACTACAAAGGTGAAATAAATGTACACTAAATTTGAAGTAGTATGAAATGCCTTACTTTTTCAGAACATTCACTGTAGCACAGAGGTTCCATATGCAACATGGATATGTAGGTAAAAGAGGATGAGTACAATTGTAAAATTGAAATGATGTGCAGTAGAATAGACCTGGACTAAGTGACTGTAGCTTATGCAAACTCTTGATTTGCTTGTTCTTGAAGGGAAGCTGCCCTCCTGATGACTTGAAGGAGTAAGACAACAACCAGAGCTCATTGTTGTGTTCCTCTCAAACTTCTACAGCTTTAATCTGCAAAGGAGAATCCAAAAGGCAGACTGCTAATTATACAGAGTTAGCAGTCGCTGGTGGGGATGATCTTTAATTTGAGTGTGGTGTTAGGATTCAGAAAGTGTTCCTTGAAGTTTGTGCTGTATCAACGCTGCTGGCTACAGTATTTTTTCCAAAAAGAAGTGGAGGCTTGCAAAGGATTTCTGACTAAACACATTCTGAGCTCATTGGAGTTGGATCACCTATGTGATGAATATTGAGGTGATTCAAGAGGGTAAATCAAGTTAATACAAATTCAAATGTTTTTTACAGATTCCAAAGTGTATTGAAGAGATTTTCAATGATGATTGCTGCATAAATCTCACAGAACAGGTAATGAGTAATTAAAGGTTTGGTACATTAAATGCAGAAAAAAAACACTATAAATAATGCTTAAAATGTAGATAACTTTCTTGTGCGTTTGTAGTCCCCTTCCTTCTGGATTCTGGTTCGAGCTGTGAAGGAATTTGTGGCAAATGAGGGGCAAGGATGCTTACCTGTCAGGGGCACAATTCCTGATATGATAGCAGACTCCAGTAAATTTATCAAATTACAAAATGTGTAAGTATCCTCTGTTTTGTGGTTGTATCATTTTAATAACAAGTCATGTCTATTTCATCTCTATTTCATTAGTTCAGATCTGTATTTAAGAAACAAACAAAAAACTGCGTCAAAGGTGAGAAGGGGATAAGAAAGCCTGCAGACTTGGTCTGTCTACTCCTATCTGCAGCTGCTCTTCTAAAATTTAATAGTATTACAAACAATTGGAATAAGAATGCTTTTTGCACTGATAGATTTCTAGATTGGTTATGCATGTAGTGTGTACATCAGCAGCTCAGCTCTGACAAGCAGTTGTACAGAGAGGTAATAAGTACATGCATGGCCTTTAGGTAGCTTGCTTGTATTTGTGGTGCCTTGTCTTGTCTTTGTAATATAAACCAAAAAGAAATGGTCTTCACTGTAAGGTCTAAGATCATAGTTTTATGCTGTTATTATTGAGACTATTTTATTATTGACAGGTACCGTGAAAAAGCAAAGAGGGATATTGCTGCTGTGGGTAGCCATGCTGCTAAATTGTTACAGTCCCTAGGAAAGGTAACTACAAATATATGGCATTTCTAACAGGACATAAATATTTTTCTTTTGTTCTGTACAGCTCTAAGCCAAAAGAGACAGATAAGAGCTTAATTATATAATTCTTTGAAAGTGCCCAAGTGATTTCTAATGATGTTTATTATCTGTGGTTTGTTTTATCTATCACTTTTGGCCTAGTCTTATAAAATAAAACCAAAATACACAGATGCCTGCTTATTCACCGATCAAAGAACTTGTTTTACAAAAGCAAATAGTTATTTTACAACTAATGTGTTAATGTCTCTGAAAACATGGCGTGTTTGGCCACTGTGTGTACTGTGAGAAGTATATTCTCTGTTCTAGGCGCCCGAATCAATTTCGGAGAGAGAACTGAAATTACTTTGTGAGTATGCTTGGATTCCATTGCAGTGATTATGAAAATAATGAAATATTCAGAAATGTTTGGATGATCACGGAGTTACTAAATGTTACCTCAATATTTGAGCTTTCCAAGTGTTTGCTGAGCATTTGCATCCCTCATCTTCAGTGGAGGTAATATGTTAGCATGTTTCAGTAGTGAGTCTACAAGGACTGCCTTTAAAACAGATGCAGTACTTCTCAGGTCCAAATGTCAGGCAGCAGGTTGCCTCTGCTTCCTGTGATTAAATACCTCATTGCTCGTGTGCAGTACAAATGTTAGAGTGTGAGCTCTGTAAACTTCTTGTAGTCTGTAAAGATAAAACAGGGATGTAGGGAGGAGTAGGGAGGTGTACTGCTCATGGCAATTCAGGTCTTCTGTGTTGAGTATGCATGTGTGACCACACAGCAGCCTGAATCATCTTGCAACTGGAAAATTTTCCTGTAAGCATGCCACCAAGAGCATGCTGCACTGATTGATCTTTTGCTATGCTTTTTGAGTTCTGGGTAGTAACTGCACATTGGGTTGGTTTGTTGCAGTAATGCTGGAGGAGAACCTTCTTACTGCTTATTCTCAATTCAGATTCTAACAGTACAGCTATAGTGGATAATAGAGAACCCATGTTTGTTTTCAGCATGGAAGAGGGCAACGTGAACCCGATGGCTGTGGTGGGTAAATTACTATAAAGGAGATGCACACACTGTGGGCTGTTACATTAACACAACAGTTATGTTTAGAATCCAGAACCAAATAAGCAAAAAATAGGTCTTAAGTGCTTGTAAATCATAGATGTAAATGTTCTCTAATACTTAGTAGTTTGAGCTACCAGAAGAAACAGAAGCGTCAATACAGTTTTACTCCTTGATTTTAACAAGTCAGAGATATGCATTCATAGATTCAGTAATTGTTGACACATTCAATAAGCAATGCTCTTCTTTTTGCACCTTCTGCTTAGGCAGCAACTCAGCTTTTCTTCGTGTAGTGAGATGTAGATCTCTGTCTGAAGAATATGGTTTGAACACTTTTAATAAGGACGAAATTAGTAAGTACTCCTCCTTGACACATACTTTAATTGCTTTTTCAACATGAATGGTTTGGTGATCAAAGTGAATTATGTGTTACACATACTATTTCTTTATGCAGATTTATAATTTGCCATCCATTGGAATTGTTTTGTCAACTCCAGAATGTTGATTTAATTCTGATTTTTGAAAAGTTCAAAGATGACCTTACAGATCACTGTAGGTTTATTCTTTATTTCAAGTTTTATTTATGATACACGTAAATAAAACACTGTTTCTTTAAAATTCTCTTTTCTGTGTATCAATTATTTCTGACTGAGCTGGAATGGTGCTTTTGCCTGACCGAAGATTTAGCAATAATTATCTCAGCCTTTCACAGTTTAGGTTTTCAATATGTAGATATAAATGAAATAGAAATGTAGTTACTTTATAACAATTCATTATATATTTTTGGAACCTGCATAAATTAAAAAAAAAACTGGAAATTTTTTACCTTAAAACTTGTTCAGATGAAGGCCTTGCAAGTCCTCTAAGGCTTCTGGACAAAAAGTTACACACATGTATAAACTAAATGCATATGTAAGCTTTGCAGTATTCCTCATTTTGGTAAAAGCTCCTTGAATTAGATGATAGTATCTAATGCAATTTAAGAAGCAGTTATTGCTTAGGTTACTAAACTGTGTGTTAAAGACCTGTGTGTTCTATAATTTGACATTATTATTTGTGAAACATGCATTGCAAAGCCTGAAACTACAGCTTATGAGTATCCCAACTGACACAGCAGCTGGCAGTTAAAACATGAATATCTTCACTGAACAGAGTTTATATCAAATATGTACAGCATGACTTTGTCACATGAAATCTATCAGCTGACCCATTTATATTCCCAGTGACAAGATTTTCAAGATTTCTGCTTACAACAGAAAATGTATCTAAGGGAAATACTTGATTTCGGGTAATTAAGACCCTGCCTTTTGCCTTGTAATACCAGCTAACCACTTCTCTTGCTGTTTTCAGTTTCTAACATGGATAACCCGGACAGTGAAGTAGTGTTGTACTTGATGCTACGGGCTGTTGATAGATTTTATAAGCAGCATGGTAGATATCCAGGTATGTTTATACAAGCTATGTTAGTGCTTTTATAAATATAAAAGTCCAGTAGTTAATACAATACTCGGTAAAAACTCCATGTAAGGCACTTGTTGTTTTTGTATTAACGCAACTTTAATAATGCAAAAATTATGTTTTTTGGGGGGGGAAATTTAAGGGATTTATCTAAATTGATACAACTGAAGTGGTTTATGAATTAATTTAGCTTCACAGCAATTTGTTATTATCAAGAGGAGCACCAATAGAATGATTAAATGCTAGTCTACTATTGCTAATATTAGTTGGCTTCTTTTCTTTTTCTGAAAAATCTCTAGTTAAGCTGTGTTTTAACCCCAATAATTTTGAATATAGTATTATAGTTCTATGACAGAATGGTGAATTTATTTTCCAGGTGTCTACAACTATCAGGTAGAAGATGATATTGGAAAACTGAAGTCATGTCTTACTAGTTTCTTACAAGAGCACGGTTTGTCTGTAGTGGTGAAAGATGACTATGTTCATGAGTTGTAAGTATAATACCATAAGAGCCACCTTGTAAAACTGACCTGAAAATACTAACTGTTACTTTGCTGTCCAGTTGTCGCTATGGAGCTGCTGAACCACATGCTATTGCTGCCTTCATGGGAGGTAAGAATGCTGTTGTGTTTCTAAGGCCCCCTAAATAACAAAGCAAACTACAGCTGTACCTCCCTCCTTTCCTTCAGAATCTGTTTAAGCCATGGGCTTGTCAGAGCTAATACTGGTATCATGGACTGTAGACAAAGTCCTTTGTTCTTTAGTTATGACTCCTGCTGGCAATGATTTAGAGTCAGTAAAAGAAACCAAGTAAACTAAAAACAATCCAGATGGATTGATTACAGTTTATTAAGAAGAAGGTTTTTTTTTTTTTAAATTGACTGAAAAAGGCTTTTTTTAAGGGATTACTTAAAATAATTTTAAAATCTGATATTCATAGTAATACCAAATTAATTATGCAATTTTAGAGGAAAATGTGTACAGAGTTAGTTCTGTGTTGAGTACTGGTTAAATATAAATAACCATTACCATTCACCTTAATACCTGCAGATTGAATTATCTAAACAAAATGTTTTGACTCGTACATCACTTCTGGGTGATCTTCTGATTGATGTGATGCAGTACCAGAAGTGGTTACTTTAAATGCAGTGTAGATTCGGAACTTCTGATGAAGCAGAAGTGGGTATGTGTGGTGCTTTAGGGAAGTATGTAAAGATACTTATTTTCTGAAGAAATCACAAAATTTGTTCTTCCTACAGTGGAGCATAAAGTTGATAGTGAAGTGACCCTTTATTTTTACACTGTAACTGTTGAATTGACATATTTGAGTGGAACTCGAAAAATAGGAGTTTCCGATGTCAGTCCTTCGGCGATCACAACTTGTGTGTGTTTGTGTATGCCTGTACATGGCTGCTGTGTAGATCCGTGCCTGGAGACGTGTGTGCAGCAAAGCTGAGGCTGTCAGAGCTCTCAGAGCTGGGGTCAGCGTGCAGGGTGAAAATCTTGTCTTTGTGGGGCTTCAAGTGATCTTGTAACTACGTGACCTTTTGCTTTTTTTTTTTCTTTTTTTAATAGGAGCTGCTGCTCAGGAGATCATTAAGGTCATCACGGGGCAGTTTGTGATTTTTAACAACACCTATATTTACAGCGGGATGTCACAGACGTCAGCCACTTTCCAGCTGTAGGGTGACCATATCCGCTCGTTGCCGCCGAGCGGTGCTGCAGCGCTCCGTACACAGCGCTGATGCGCCACGGGGCGGGCCGTCGGGCAGAACCCGCACACTGAACTCCTTGGCTGTCATGTTTTGTTGTTGTTTTTTTTTTTGTTTGTTTGTTTGTTTTTGTTTTTTTTTTTTTTCCCTGAGGACGAATAAAATGATCCCAAATCCTGACTGGAGCCGCAATGCAGGCCGGGCGCCGGCTGTGGCGGGCGGGCGGGGCGGGAACGGCGCGCGCCGCGAGCGGGCTACTCTCCTCAGGCGGGCGGCGGCGCGGGGCGGGGAGCGGGCGGTGCCGCCTCCATGGCGACAGATAGCTGAGCTGTAAATGGGCTGCGGCGCTGGCTGCTTTCGTCGGGTTGGCACTGATATTTTTCAGAGCCGTTGCTCTACTTCGAGAGGGACAGCTAATCTGTTGTTGGGCTGGTTTTATTGCTGCTGAAAAGTTTCCGCCTGCGGCTAGGCCATTGCTGAGAGCTTTGAGTCGGTGACTGCGACGCTCGCATCAGCCGTTCTTCGCGTGTGGGACTTGGAGCTTGGTCAAGGAAAATGGCGCGATCCGCCTGAGTGCGCTTGGGCTCCTGGGCGGCGGTTAGCTGAGGCTGCCCTTCGGCTCGTCCCAGCACACCGCGGGTCGTGGCCTGGGATAAGCAGCAAGAGCTGCCAACGGGCCTTGGCTGCTGTTCTGCTTCCTGAGCGGGCGTAGCGCTGACTGCTGCGCCCAGATCACGAGTGGAGTGCGCCAGGTTGATGTAGAAGCACTGCTATGGATATTTTCATTTTACATATTGTGTGTGACTTCAGTGAGCTAAGATAAAGTCTTAGTGTGGGAAATACTTCTCCTGCTCGTTACTGCCTTTGTTTTTGATACTAATAAAGCAGTGCAGTTTTGGCTTAGTGACGGTAGGAAGGAGATGGTTTGTATTGGATGTCAGATGTGGTTATGTAACATTATCTGGTGATCTCACTGCCTTTTGGCTGATGGCAGAATTGGCAGCCTACTGTAAGCAAAATCTGAGGAAATTTATTGCAGTAAATGGCAGCACTGGGTATATTTGTTTTAATTGTAGGTGGGTTCTTTGAGCAATTCCGCACTACCATCGTAGGTCACTAGGTTGCTGCAAAACATTAACTTTGAAAGCCATTGGCATAACACAGTAGCTATAAATACTGTCCATATGAAATAGAGCATTTCTAAAGGAAGGCTCTGCCGTGCAAGGCTGTATTAAACTCTGTGTCAGATGATAGCATAAAATTTGAAAGCTGTAAAATTGTGTATTTTTAAATAGCAATAAAAAGTTATTTAACTTACACTCTGTACAATGCTACAGACACTGCTGATTTCAGCAAAAAGAAAATGCTTTTTCCTTGCAGTTGTGGAACAAGAACAGGGATGCAATAAAAAATGGAAAATCAAAAGGTGCAAAAACCACAATGTGGTAAGATACCTGAAATCATTTCCTTTATTACCTAAATCTATTTTACAAAGCTTTAGTAGGTTGTGACAAGACTTTCCAGGGAGGGTGAAGTATTAGAGGGAAACGTTCTTTTTCCTTGTCAGATTTTAAAATTCTTGCCTTGTTCAAATGATAAATACTGTTACCACAAAGTCACTTTCCTGCTAATATTTACCCATGTTTTTCTAGTATTGTAACTTTTTAAAGAAACCCACAACTGTGCAGGTGCTTCAGATATACAGTATCTGCTGCTGCCAAGTTACTAAATAGTCATTAAATGAGTCATTACATTATAGCAGAAGTCTAAGAAACAAGTTATCATAATCATTTATCTCTTTGGGGTTGTATGTAGTTGCCCCTTTTCCCAAATGCTTTGTATTAACCTGCTGACATAAGCACCTGAGTCAAGGTGCTGCCTCTTGTGCAAGTGATTCAGTCTTTAAATAAACACCAGGTAGCAAGCCTTGGCATCTAGCTTAATCCTCCTGGATTCTCTTGGTAATGCACTCAGATTATCATGACTCTGTATTATTCACTAAATATACTTAATGCATCTTGCAAGTGGAAAACATATTATTTAGTAACTTATATCCCATTTACTAACAATTATTGATATTTACAATAAGGTAATAATGAAAGACCAGAAATATTAAAATGAGGCTGCCATTTTTAGCAAAGCAGTGTTCAAATAGCTAACTATGGGTCATGATCAAATCACAGAAGATAGGAATGTCTATAGTGGGATGTAGGTTATGCTTGCTATGTATGGATGTATAAAACTGCTTTTCTTGTGCTTTTTTTTTTGTTTGTTTGTTTGTTAGATTACATATCCATGCTATGTTTTGGGGAAGTTTTACTTTAATACAGAATGAATTTATATGAAGAAAAGATAACACTTCATGTGAAACTTCCTTTTTTACGTTTAGATATGAAAACAGATTTGAACTTACTGCTTGAATGCCTTAAATACCAGATGGACTGCCCTTCATCCCAGAAAGAGGCTTTGATCACTATTTATTCAATTTGTCAACAAAATAGTAAGAACCATTTTTCCCTTGGAAACAACACAGTCATTTTCATTTGCAATGTATGTTAAGAAATTGGTTGTTACTGTGGGCAGAAAAAAAAAACATTAGCCAAAGGACATAAGACTGGAACTGTAACATCTTAAGATTTTCTTCTTGCACAGTAACAAAAAGAAAATTAATTTTTTTTTCTTTCCTGTTATAGGTGAAGCTTGTGAATATTTACGAGAAATTGGTGGTTTGGGGTTTATAAATGATCTTGCAAAGTCAAGTGCTCATGGCATAGTGAAGGAAGCAGCTTTATTTACACTAGGAATCATAATAGAGAGTAATGGTAATAAACACTACTTCGTGTATTTCCAAGTTGGCCGTGATAATGTTATATTGTACTTTGTCCCTATCTTTTTGCATCAAAAATCATGTTACAGAATAACAAGTTAATGTGAAAGGCAGCAAATGTGTTGCTATTTCACTGACCACCCCAAGATTTGAAGAAATGGGGTTAGGGTTAATATATCTGTCTGTGTGGGATTTATGTAGCCAGCTTGTCTGTATGACAACAGGCAACTCTGCTTCCTCATTAACAAGTGTAATGACATGCAGACTGTTCCAAAGTTTGCCTGGGACTGAGGTAATTTAGAACTGATGGCAGGAGGAAGCCCTGAGTCCCTTTGTAGGCCTGTTTTGATTCTGCTCACCGTGTATTGGATACAACTGAGCATCTATTTACTGTATTAACAAACTAATTAATGACTGTGAATAGTTTGCTTTAGGAATTAATGGTTTTTGTTTTCTGGTTTCAGTTTACTGCCAACAAACTTTGTGTTCTTCTGCATTATTTGAGGACCTCATTTCATTTTTAATGAATAAGGATTCTGGTGTGAACTTGAAAAGAATGTCTGTTTATGTCATCTTGGCACTGGTTTCAAATAATAGTAAGTGTTTTTTTGTTATAACACATATTTTACTCACATTTTCTTTTTATGTTTTCCAATGTGTGTGATGGAAATTTGGAACACTTAATCAGTAATGTTTTTGTAAAATCAACTTATCAGATTGCATGTAGATCAGACGTAGCTGTAGAATCATTTAGGTTGGGAGAGGTCATCCATGTAAGTAAAATAAATCTAAGTAAATTGTTGTTCACTGGGATTTCCTTAAATAGAAAAAAATATTGTAGTTTAACAACGTGATTATAGTTTTTAAAAAATTAAGCCAGTGGTTTCTGACAATGTAGAAAAAGTTAAGCATAGAATAGAAATGCATTTGCCAATGTTTGTGTGATCCTCTGTTGAGGAGAGGGTTGAATATGCTTAGGGAATGGAGGACTTAAATGCAAGTTAGATTTGACACTAAGATTTTGTTGCATTCTGCTATTTGTTCACTTTCAGAACTTGGCCAAACCTGTGTCAGAGAAACAGGCTGCATTGATCTGCTGCTGCAGTTATTCAGGTAAACAAACAGCTGCTGTTAAAGCAGGAAAAGTAATAGAGCAGTTAGGACTTGTTTGCTTTGTTTTCTTAAACAGAACAACTCTTTCCACACCTGAGCTGAATCTGTCAGATGAAAATACAAATAGCTGCTACCAGCTGTGGTGTTCAGTCTGTAGCACTCTCTGTGCCTGTGTTAACAATCCTCAGAATGGTAAGTGCTGCTGTTTAAAAACTGTGGTAAATTATAAGCTTTGTTCTCGTTTTTACTGTTCAGCTGAAATTGCACATTATGCTTGGATTTGAGGTTATTTGTTTTTACTTTCCCAGAAGCTAATCAAAAGATTTGCTGTTCAGTCTTTCCGTATGCAAAAGAGTGGCTAGAAAGTTGCATGGAGCCTGAGATAGTTCGTCCTATTTGTTCATTTGTTGGCCTCACGGTTGCAAATAACTGTAAGATAAAACTTTAAACAGCTTTTATTTTGTGCACTTCGATACATAAATGTTTAATTCCCTATTTTTGTCAATCTCTGCAAGTACTTTTGCTGCCCTTACGGCGATCACACTGAAAACTAGATTCGTTGGCTTTTTCTTACACTGCACTGGCTGCCTAAAAATACAAACGGCCTCATTGGTTACAATTTAGAGAGGTCAGTAAAAACAGTTTGTGGAGCTTATTTTACAAATACGAGTGATTACTGCATCTTGGAAAACAGAATTTAGGTGGAACTTGGGCATAATGTTCACCGTTTATATGTATGTATTTCATGTTAGGGCAATTATTGCGTTTCTCAGGATGAACATAAATCCAACTTCAGTTCCTTTATGCGGGTGTAAATGATTAAAAAGTGCGTGGAAAAATAGTGATGGCCTAATTAAGAAAATGCTAAAACAATTTGATACGATTTGAGACTTGTAGTATTTAAGTCACGTTTTTTTCTGTTCTCACTAAGCCCCCGTGCAGAAATATTTTGTTTCTGTTGGAGGATTGGACACCTTGGCTCAAGTCCTCATCAAGCTGATGCGTGGTGATTCCTGTCTGAGTCACCCTAGCACGAAGCTTGCAATAGTAGTAACAAAGACTCTGGATGCCTGCATTGCTAATGACTGTGAGTGGAAAGACTGCTGCCACTTTCATATCTGATAATTCTAAAATGCATTTTATTCAAGTCTAGTTTGAGAATGTGGTATGAATGGATATAAAAGGCAATTAAGTATATCCAGATCCAGTTTGTATTGCAGAATCTATCAAATTCAAGTTGCTAGTGGGAATGGTTCTGTTAATCTGAGGTGGGATAGTGAAATAAACATTAGAAAATTTACACTGAGAACAAAATTAAATTGCTGGTGCTAGTTTCCTGTAAGTTGAACTGAGAACTGGAAATGTGGTAACCTTGGATCCTGGAGTTAGAGCTGTGCTTCTGCAGGCCTATGTCTGTACTAAGAAGCCGCACAAGCTCGAGCACGGAGCGACATAAATGAGAAATGTGAATATAGTTCCTGTTGTGTCTGCAAAGCATCGTTACGTTGATTTACCGTCTGGATGGTGATAGCTCAATGAGGTCTTTGTGTATTCCATCAGAAGGCTTTGTGAAATGAGTCTGAGTCAGGGTGGCCATGATCTAGTGTATTTCATGCTTCTATCTCAAGTGCTCTAACTGAAGTTTCAAAGACCTTAAGAGAATATACCTGCACTGGTTTTGGGCCTAGTTTACAAGAAGTTGGTATGTGACTGGATTAGGTTTCAGCATGCACATACTAGCAGTGCTGTTCCCAGTTTCTGGTAAAGAGGGAACATCTTGCTGAAACATTCCTAGCTCCTTTTGTAGCAGTTCGGTTTTGGAACCAATGAAGGATGAGGAAAAACTCAGCAGAGGTGTACGAAACTTGCACGTTGCAAAACTCTCATTTGTCAGATTGACCACATCTCTACTGAGTGCAATTCAGAGGAAAGGGCAGTGCTGGTTATGAGGAATAGCACACACGGAATTACTGCACCAGCACAGGTGTGGTAATTCAAACTGTTGAAATGAAAGTGAGACAGAAGTGGGACTGCTTTTGGAGGTCTGCTGACAGTGCCTTTGAACATCATATTTGAATGCTGCATGTTTGTTTATTATCTGATAGATTTCTTTAAATTATTTTCAATATGATAGCTGCCATGGCTGTTGTTTTGGCGAAGTATCACACTGTGTCAGAACTGCTGAACCTACTGTCTAATGACACTCTGGATACGGGAGAAAAAATGAGTGTTATTCTAACAATTGGACACTGTACTGAAGTCTCTGGTAAGATTTTCTTCTTCTTTTTGATATATTTTTACTGAATTCTCATACATCCAAATACTTTAATGGTATCATTTCATCAAATTTGGTAACCTGAGGGAAGGAATATTCTATTAAATAATGTATTTTAATATTCAGAAAAGTTTACTTCCACCTCTAAACTTTAAGACCTGTTAACTCATAGTATGTTTGAGAGAAGTAAGCTATTATGTAAGAATTCAGAGCTGGTTTTAGGGATCACAGGGTAAAATTCATCTGAAAAATTCTACAATTAATTCATTCAGACCAGAGGTCAAGAAATACAAAGCATAATTCAAATATTTTAGACCACAACTAAATGGGTACAAATGTCTGGTGTGTGATTTGACTTAGTCCTTCGTCATGTTTCTTACAGCAGTTTTGAACTGTGGTCAAAGCTTCTGATGTGATGTAGAGTGCTTCTGCTCAGCCTGGGTGACAGGGTCATTACAGCGTGCTTGTATTCTTAATAAGAATCTTTTACAATTAGTTGTTTTAGAATTTCCCTGGAGGTTACTGGTTTTTGTTTCTAAAACTGCTTGTCAGATTAATGTGTATGAGCTTGGAACGAACTGATTTTCATTATAACTTCCTATTTCAGAAGAAAACCAGTGTGAACTGCTCAAGAACAATGGTCTTCCACTTATGATTCAGGTACTAACTGAGTCTCAGGATGAGGAACTACACAAAGCTGCTACTTTTGTGCTGCAGAACTGCAAGCAAATGAGTAAGCTTACTGTTAGTGCTTGAAAAATCAGAGAGATGGTTTCTGTGTTTAAGTTCTCTGAACTTTCTAGATCATTTTAAGTATGAAAGCTTTGTGTTCTTTGTACTCAAAGATATTTATTTTCTGCATGAAAGTTGTATGTTGCCACCATATAATAATTATTTTATAATTTTATTATAAATTATAAAATATTTGTTAAATAATTTTAATTTTGTTTTATACAGCTGAACAATTGTCCTTGAAAATAAATGAGAAGTCCCTAAGTGTGAAGAATGCGGAAGAGCTGGAGGTGGACATGCAAATCAGAGAAAGAAATCAACGAAACTACTGGAAGAAAGCAAAAGACATTCTGCACAGAATAAACTTGATTGAAAAAGAACATGAGGAGATTAGCATGTTTATGGAGGTAAGGTAAAACTACAGATTTTCTGAGTGTAAGGAGCTATAGGAAATAAACCATTAAGATAATTTCATTGTGAGCTAGGACATGAGAGAACATTGCATGTATGAGAAACTACAACCTGCAGCTTTTGCTGTTATTGCACATAATGCATACTTAGAAATATGAACTTAGAAGTGTGCAGTGCAATCAGGAAATGCAAGCATTTGTATTCTTATGAGCTATTTTAGTTGATTGTAAAATCAGATTTTCTATGAAGTTGAGATCATTTAGGTTGGAAAAGCAACAGCTCGATTTTCTTTTAATTGCTGATCATTTTTATTTGTGATCTTAATATCTGCATGCTTGAAATGTCCATGATTGTACTGTTGTGACAGGATAGCTAATGGACAAATGTGATTACAGAATATAATATTGTTATGCCATATTTTCTTTGTGCCGTGTAACTACCATGGAACATGGTATCTTTGATTGTGGAGTAGCAATTTTTGTGTTACTTGGCTGGATCTTGAGGTAATCTTAGACTTTTCAAGTGATGTGTATTAGTAGCAAATTATTTCAGCCTGGCACTATGACTTAATAACTGCCCTTCAACTCTTTTGGTAGCTGTGCTGTTTTGTTGGCTCTCAATCAGTCAGGAGTTAAACTGATGTATTTTAGTTAATCTTGTTAATAGGTTTATTCAGCATTTTTAATAGAGCTTGTTAAGTCATTAACAAATCTTTTCAATAAAGGAAGGAGCGGAAGGAAGACCGTTTGACAGGAGTTCATGGGATTTTGATGCTTCAATGCTGGCTTCTGAAGTGAATCCCAGTGATACAAAAGCATGTATAGAAAGAACGCGCAAAGAATTATGTGGTCCACAGTTAACTTCTAAGTTGGATGATGGAGTTCTTGCTCTAGCTGTGAATTCTTCTGCACTGACTGAGAATCCAGTAAATGCTTCTGCTAGAAAAAGTAAACAGAGTGATATTCCACGTTCAGTTTATGCGATGCAGTCGGACACTGCAATTCAAAGTCGTAGTGTAAATGAAAAAACAGCAGGTGAAAAAAGGCAGTCTGTTCTTCAGCTAAGGTAGGTATCTTGCATCAAACCAAAATTAGTAAGTTGCTCTTGATTATCATTTCCTAATTGGATGTCAGCCTTTTCAATTATTGCTTCCTAGCTTGGTCTTTTGCTACGAGTGAAAAGCTGTAAATGTTTGTTGTCCAGCAGGAAAATATTCTATGCAAGTGTTTTTGACATCAGAAACCAAAGATTATAGAGTCTGTAGTACCATCATCTGTAAAGTCCTTTTTTCTCTTAATGATAGGATTCTGATGGTGAGTATGGAGAGCCTGTAACAGGCCACATTCCAATGCCTTAAGCCTAGTGGTGAACAAGCATCCATAGATTGTGGCCTTCAAATTCTCACGTTTGATTAGATGAGGAATTGACCTGTTGGTGTGGATGAAACCAAAATACTTCTGTCATGTGCATTTACTAGAACTGCAGTTATAGACCAGTTCTGCAAGAATTTGCATTTTAATGTCTGTGAATTAAGAAGAAAACTTTGGTTTTCTTATGCTTCTCTTCCTTCCTTGCTCTTCCTCCATTCCTCTGCTAAGTGGGAAGAAAAAGATGTGTACAGTTACTTTGCTGTTCTCTTGCTTTGCCCGCTTGTCTCACAGAACGCTTGCTTTCCTGTTTTCCTTCTCACGGTTATCTTTCTTACTGATAAAGAAAAAATTAATGACAATTTGCAAGAATATTTGTGGTACCATGGCAACGTGTTGGTTGCATAAAAGTAATTGCTACATTGTGTGCAAACTGTAGCATTCTGCCAATTGTGGAAGTTTAATGTGTACTAAAATGTGACATAAACCAGAATTGAAAATGACTCTGGAAACCAGCACTTGGAAAACGCTGTATTCCTGATGCTGGAGCAGGCGTGCTGAGCAGCACTGCAAGGAGTGCTGATAGCAGGCACTTGGTAATATGCTGCATGCTTCTTGCTGTGTAACTTGTAACTTGTGGGACAAATAGAATAGGTAATAAATAGAATTGTTTTGTTTTTAGAATTTTCTTTGATTTTTGTTTAGTGTGGTTTTTGTTTTGTCTCTGAAATTTGTGTATTAATGTGCAGTTAAATGTGTTTTAAATTTTGTTCACGTTGTTAATCTTTCTAGGAAAGGCTTACTTCAACAACCAGGGAAGACTATTAAGCATATGAAATGGGCAAGCACACCAGGTACAAGTAGCTAAATGTATTCTTATTTTTAGATAATTTTGTTCTTAACTTCTAATGCTTGCTTTTATCACTACTTTTTATCAGGTGTAAAATCTAATTAGATGACAAAATACATTATGTATATTCTGTAACTGTTAGAGTAATTTTGGAATTCTATATTGCACACAGTTTTACCAGGAGAGTTTGTTCTGCTTTTATTGTAATACTTTTTTTTTCCTTTTTTAACTATTCAAATGAATGTCTTACAGATAAATACTTAAAGTCTGAATGCAACCTGTACTGAAAAGTATAAGCCCCTAATAGAAAATGTGCAGGGGAACTGCTTTTGTACTGCGCTTGTAAGAGCAAGGGTAGAACCTACCTGTGGGAGTGATTTCTGCCTGAAGCTCTCTGTGTTGAATGCTTGTAGGATGAGGTTTTTCAGATTTGCACTGATCTTCTTTCTCTGGGGTGTTTATTTCAGAATTAGGATCTGGTCAGTCAAATCCTTACTCATAATGTAGTTTACCATTAATTTATAAAACCATTCATGAGTTTACTGTTTGTCAAAATGGTAGCTGTACAAGGGTCCAAGCTGATCTCCATGTGCAATTATTTAGATAGAGAAAAAGCATTATTCCATTATATCACACTTTGAGCATCTGATTCTAAATATTGATAATGTTTGTATGACTTCATTAAGCAGTGTAAGTTTACAGGTCTATTTTGGTCTGTTCAAGTTCAAGCAGTGTGCTTCATTAGGAAATGAAATGTAATTATTCTGGATGTACGACAGTGTCAATATGCCCATTGAACAGAAATTTCTGAAGTTAGTTTTCTGCTGTTATGCCAATTAAACTTTCCTAGTAATCTACTAATAGAAAATACAACTGAACATTGGTATGCTCATGTGTGATTTCCACAGAAAAAGATAGCTTGCATTTTCTTCCTAATGTTTTTTTCTTCCTACTTTAGACCAACATTCATTCTACTCAGAGAAAACCAAGGAAGAAAAAATTAATTTGATTACAACTGCATCCCTTAAAATGACAGACTTCCTGTGTTTGGGTAAGTATCTCAGGTCTTTCTTTGCTAAGTTCAGAAAAGAAAAATTAAAGAACCAGCAATTCAGCAAGTAAACTTGGCATTACATAAATTACTTATTCTGTAATTTTATGTGCTTCCTTTCCTTTTTCTGCATTTAAATAAAGCAAATGTTGACATAGAGCTAACCTATTCCAATTCTGTTTAATATGTCTTTCCTCAAGCTTAGAAGAGCATATTGTAGCTACAAGAATACTTAGGAGCAGCTGTTTTCTTTTTCTCTTTTTGGAAAGAAGGAGGGGAAAAAATGGAGCCCTGTTCAGTTTATTTTGGTATTCATCTAGCTAAGCCTCTAACTAGTATGCAGTTCTTTTTTTTTTTTTTCTGCTTTACTGCTGTTGAGTGCAGACAATTCTGAGACGTGTAATGAAACTTGGACATTAACTGAAGATCACAGTCAGCAAAATTCTGGATTTTACGATGACTACCATCCCTATTTTCTTCCAGGTTGTACAACAACAGGACTGTCTTTCAATAGCAGAACTTTTAGTAAGATGTTGCAAACTTGTCCATACCTGTGTGGCCGTCACAGAGTCATTCTGGAAGCTGAGGAAAGATATAAAAAGAAACTTCAGAAATCATGTGGCTCTAACAGAAGACATGCAGCTTATGAGAGTAATTTGTTTTTTACTAACTGTCCTAATTCTTTTAAACTGCATTTTGAGTTCCAGACTTGTTTAGCCTGATTCTGATCATGCTGCTCTTGTAAGCTCACTTGTTTTGTATGATTTACCAGTAATCCTGCCAAATGAGGTTGGAGCTAGTCACTTCTGTTTTGACTTGGTGTTTTTGAATCTTGTACTTGCAATGAAGATTCACCACTGCTTCAAGCAACGCTGCCAGAGTTTGTCAAGTATTATTAATAGAAGAGAGTATATGAAGCTGAAATAAATGTGAATGGATGAACCTTGTAAGAAGCTTGTTTCATTCTAGTATAAACTGGCAAAGGATGTAAGAGGCCTATAATTATTAATCATAATTTTAATTAAAAGTACATCTGCTATTTTATGGTTTGAAAGAGGCATTTGAAAAAAAAGAAAAAAAAAAAACAAAACAGTTTTCTGGCATTTTTAATGGTGTTCCATTTGATCTTTCTAGAGATAGTGCTGACTCCAGTGAAGAAAGGAAAACTGCTAGTAGAGACATCTTTAAAGAGCAAACAGGATAATTTCCAAAGTAAGGCCTTAACTTGGAAGTTAGTGCAAAAACCACTTATTGTCTGAATAATTCTCTTCCAGGGCTTCACCACGAGAGCTTGTGGGTAGGAGTTATAATAAAGTTCTGTGGATGCTGTCATAAAGCTGTCAGACAATGTATGTTCTGTAATTGTGAAACTATTACGCTACTTAACAATTAAGTTTTCTGGTACATTGTTGAATCCTGCTAGGATTTCTTTTGTGCCACCTGCTATTTTTTGTTTTGTTTTGGTGCTTAAGGTGTGGGAAAGGTAGTGGAATCAGAGCACAGTGCATCTGTCTGTTCTTGGATTCGACATAATTCTATTGTACCGTTATAGCTGTGTTATCCTATCATACCTGCTTTTGTTCCTTCTTGGAATTCTGACAGGCACTTGAGTTTCTATGTGCTACATAGCTAGATGTGTAAAACTTCAATTATACAACAATACTGGAACAAGTATCAGAAAAGTATCAGAAAGCAAACTATCAGAAAATTAAGTAAATAAGGTATTTTTTACCTGTCCTGCATTATGAGAGGTTGAGTAAAATGTTAATGACAAATGGAGATAGACGAGTGAGGATAAGTTCCATCAGTTGCCCCTTTAAAAAACAACAACAACAACAAAACCTGATTATCTTTGATAATGCGCAACAACTGTTCATTTGTAAATAGTGGAGTATGTATCTTTTTAAATACTCTATAGCACAGTGAAAAGTAAGTTTTATTAACTCTTTTCATTACTCTGCAGATGCATATATTATACGTCATTCACAAGGAGTTTTCTTTAGAATCTGGTGATTCTGGGTACATGCAGAGCTTTGCCTACAATCATGAAATAATATGCTCATAGAGTAATAACCGATACTGTCTCTTAGCATGGATGACTGGAAGTTGTAACACAGGCTAAAGCAGCTCTCTAAATCAGTACTTAAATTTTTGAACATTAATATTACTTTAAAAAAAAAAAAACCAAAACAAACATTCCCATTTTGACAAAATCAGCCCACCCATCAGGGATTCCTTTTTAATGATCTCTTTCCAAAACTTCTGTTTACTTCATTATTTAATTTCTGGTAATGGCTAGTGGATGATTTTTATTTTTTTAAATCAGATTCAAAACCAACTAATTTGGCTATGATGCTCATGAGAATTTTAAAAAGCTTTTCTGAAAAGAACGGTTTATTTCATCCAAGAACCCATTACACCAATATATTACTTCTAGCAATTAAACATTTTCTGAAGTTAATTGGATTTTTCAGTCTTTCCTCAAAAACCAGGTGGTAGCATGGCTCAGAAGATACTGTAAGTTTTAGTTCCTGAAATGTTAACTGTGTGTTGCTGTTCTGTTTTTTCGAAAGTAAAATACATAATGTTTTGTTGTTTTTAAGGTATTCTTTTGACTCCAATTAGAAAAAGCAAACCCAATACTTTGAATAGATATCAGCATAATAAAAATACTCGGTTATCTGAAGAATATAACTTGCAACCAACATATGAAAAATGTGAGTATCGCCAGAAAATTAGTTCTGTAACAAGCATAACTGAAAGATCAGGTTTTACCTTTAGTTCAGGGCACTGAAAAAAGTGTCCGTGCTTGCTGCTTGGAAACAAATGGCTGAGGATTTTAACAGATATTCTTGTAGCTTCAATCATAAGATTACTTAAGTTTATTTTAACTTAAATGCTATTGTTTTGCTACTTGCCTCCAGTACCTAACTAATTCAGACATGTTAATGCCAATAATGAGAAAAAGATCTAATGAGAAACAGATATTAGTAATAAGGCAACATGTGCGTATCCATGTTCATTAGAGGCAATGTTCCTTCCCAGCACAAGAATCAGGCTTACAGTCGAGTTCAGTTAGTTCAAAGTGGCCGAGGGTTGGCCTTCTTCACAGTTTTATAGCCTTCCAAAAAAGGCAAGATGCAAACTTGGAGAGGGTGTGAAAGAAATGTGCAGCCATGAATGCCAACGGTTAAAAGAAAATTGTCTACGTTCACTTGATGAAGATGAGGTTACCTGTGTGCAGCCTTATACACTTGTCTTTATCTTTGTAAAATCACTGAAAACTGTGTAATTCCATTTGAAGTCACCTTTAACAGGAGCCCAATACCTAAGTGAACCATATTAAATACAGATCATTTCCCTGATGATTCTACTGCAGTCATAGTGGCATATCCCTGAAACAAGTTAACTATTTTTCTATTGTTAGTTATTTTCAAATAATGGAACTTTCACAAGTAATGGAAATGGAAGTATGCTTATATCCTGAGCTTGTGAAAGTTGGCACAGTATAGAAATGGTACACACCTAAAAGAAATAGCTGTCCTGACGGGAAAACAAATACTGAGAGTGTAAGTTATGTAAGCGCAACAAAAATGCAGTATTTTTCTGTGACATTTGCCTTTATTTGAGTAAATGGGTGACAGTGAAGAAAAGGCTGAACATAACATGTTTGAAAAATGTCATTGTATTGACTGTTTGCTGGCAACACAATTCTCAACTAGTTCTGAACAATAATGCATTCCTTCTAATGTGAGATACTATGTAAGTTGACATGATTTTTAATTACACCAAAATAAATGCAGAACAGTGAGAAATGTTACCTGGATATAAACACAAGAGCTTTAAACAAGAGAAGAACCTGAAAAAATCTCACAGATGAAGAAATTAATGATATTTTAAAGAGAGTAAAATAAATGGGTAGTCACTGGAATTTGATTTTGTGGTGCTATGCATTTCACAAAGGATGGACAAATGTTTATCTCTCTGAGAAATACAGCAGGTTACAGGTAAATGTCAAACTTTCTCATATCATATGCACTATCAGGTCATTTTTTGAGCTTTTGTTCCTGATTTGCTTGCAAAGAAACGTGGGATGAAAAATTGGCAACCTGTGAGCTGATCTTTGTGCCATTTCACTGCTGTGCACACTGAGGTTTTGAATGGTCTCTGTAAACTAATCAGTTTTTATGCTAATGGAGAACTAAACTGGGAGGCATTAGAGTGGCACCTGATAGGGTACAAAGGGTTTCAGCTGAGGGCTGGATTAATACCCGTGTTTGCTAGGAATTGGATATGTTCTTGGTTCAGTCAATTGGTGAGGGTCTGTGAGATTTTCTGTTGTAGTTTTTGCTTTGTTTCATGTGTATGCTTCTTACACAGAGGTGTGGTTTATGGATGGAGTAGGTAACGTTACTGCTGTACTCTCAGTAAATGTGGGGGGGTTGGTGGCAACCATTTATACTCTGAAATCTTTTCTAAAAATTGTACTGCGTTTTGTGATAATGGTTGTCTTGATATTTTTATCTCCCATCTTGCAGAAACAAGAAAAACAAGGATCATCGTCAAAGTCTTTCAAGAGAATTTTGGATTTTAATACATGAAGTTGAAGAACAGCATTGTTAACAGTGAGGTACAGTTACTACAATTCCAACTTCTAGAGAATTTAGATGAGTTCAGACCCATGTTTTGTACTGCTAACATTCATAACAATTGTTGTGCTTTGCAGATTTCAGTTAAACTGTAAGTTTTTCTAACACCAATAAAGCTTTTGCCAGTAAAAGTTACTTTTAGTTTTTAAAAATGTAAACTTCTTTGTAAACTTTTGATCGTGACAATTAATTTGGCTTTGTCTGAGCATTTTTAGTTTGCTTCATCCCATTTGCAAGAAAAGGCTTATTGCCAAAATGCTAGAAGCTGGTAAGAAGCAGTGTTCTGACTTCCTCTTCATCAGTGAAATTAGCAGCTGAGAGACTTTGTCATGGGTTTGGTGTGTATGGGAAAAATAGGATACACTGTCAAATGTGTAGGAGGGATGCAGCCAGGTCAGCAATTCAAATTAATGGAAACGCTTGAGTGAGCGTGGAGGTGATAAAAAAAAAAAAACCTTTCTAATGATATTGAAACATTTATGATATAAATGCTACCAGGTACTGAATTGGAGAATGCAATTTGTTACTCAAGAAATCTACATACTAGTGGAATTTCTGTACACAAGATTGGGTACTTTTAGAGAGGACAGTGGTAGAACAATCTTTTCTATTCTTATTTGCAAATAATTTTGTGTGAGACAAGATATGTCTGTGGCAGAAAACACTAAAGGTATGTTTGAAAACTGCTCAGTATAGTGGATGAATCTTAAATGGGTACAAGTAAATGGTAATGCAGGGCTTGTGAAAATGGCAGAACTTACAGGTGGAACATTTAGTATGTGGTTTATTTGCAGTATTTCTTGACTAGTATGGATGACTTGGATGGTATTTGTGGACCTACATAAAATACTGCAGCTGTGAATGACGCACAGTGTAACTACTGGTAAATTTGATTTCATTTTATGGTGGGACTTCTTTGCTTGTTGTTCAAGTTGGTGAGCAGAACCACTGTTTCTGTTAAGTTCATAATATTTACTTAATCTTTTGTGAAAGCCTTAGTGGCTTGTTTTTCTTTTTTTTCCCATGATAGCCTTATTATTTGAATTCTGATTGTTAGTATAGAATGGCAAAAATGTAGTTACTTTGCTGTGGGCTTCCACAGCGGTGTAGCTCAAGTGCTTAAAAACAAACCTGAAGTGGAAGCATCAGATGATGCTAATATAATAAATAGGTCTTTTAATGGTTTTCATCTTTGGCACTCCCTTTTTCTTACTCAAATGCTCAAGCAGCGGTAAAAATGCCTCGAGTCTGTCTTGTCCATCCTCTTTCCTCGAGCTGTGCAAGAAGGGGGCTGTGAACGTCCCCTTAAGTCTAATGAGGCGCGTTCTGGAACACGCTGCTTCCGTGCCGCACAGCGGGCGGAGCGGAGTCGCGCCGTGTCCGCCGCCACCAGGGGGCGCCGCCGCGTCCGCCCCGCCCGCAGAACGGCACCGCCCAGAGCGGGGGGCGCTGCCGGGGCTGCCCGGGCGCCGCCTGATCGGAACGAGGCGCGGCTGAGAGCGGCTGACGGCCGCCGGGGGCGGGGCGCGGCGGGGCGGCGGCGAACGGCTGCGGGGCCGGGAACGCGGCGGGCCGGCCGCGCGGGCGGGCCGGGGAGAGGGAGGAGCGGGGTCCTCGGCGGGCCCGGGTGAGGTCACTCTTTGTGGCGGCGGTTGGCAAGATGGCGCCGGTGCCGGTGGAGAAGAAGCTGCTGGGGCCAGACGGGCCCGGCGGCGCCGATCTCCCCAGCGAGGAGGAAGAAGGGCAGAACCTGTGGTGAGCGGCCGGGCCGGGGGGACGCGCCTTCCGGGCCCGCGGACCGAGCTGCGCCGCGCTGCTGGGCGTCCCGCTCTGTCACGGTGGGGCAGCCTGCCTCGCGGGGCCGCCTTCGCTCCACCTGCGGCCGGGGGCTGGCGCGGGCCTCTTCGGGCCCGGGTCGAGCGAGCACCCCGCTCCGATGCGGCAGGGCCGTGAGGCGGCCGCGCTCGGGCCCGGCGGGCGGGGTGCGGTGGGGAGCGCGGCGGGGAGCAGCGGCAGGGCTGGGGCCGCGTCGCTGTGGCGGCGGCGTGCGGGGCCGGAGCGGCTCTCACCGCGCGGGGACCGCAGGGATGGGGTCTGTGAGGCTGCGGTGCTTGTTCTTAGGCGCTTATCTCTTGAAAACAGTGGTAACGGAAGAAAAATGTGTGAGCGAAATACGCTAATGGATTGTGGGAAGAGTTAGTCATCAATTGGAAAGTAATGCATTGCAGTGACGTGACTGCTGCTAGGGGAAAAAAACTTCACTGCCTGTGCTCTAGGGATTGTAAATCTGTCCCTGCAAAGGTGGCTTATTTCTGGAAACGTTGGAAAGAGAAATGAACTCAAATTCTTACCTGTTTCATACCTGGTTTGTGAACAGGGTGAGTGTACCCCAGCCCGTGTGGGCTGTGGAACTCAGGGTGCTGTCAGGGAGTGTTGCATGTACGAGCTGTGTGTCCCTGCTGATGGCCTGACCGCACCTTCTGCCTTTCCAGGTCATCGATACTGAGCGAGGTTTCCACCCGGTCGAGATCTAAACTGCCCTCTGGCAAAAATATTCTTGTTTTTGGTAAGTAGCAGATGCAGGAACGCGGCCCGTCTGCTTTCTGTAGAGGCAAAGCACGTTGAGAACAATGATGTGAACACACTGACGCATCAGTTGGATAAAATTAGCTCCTGTAACGTGATCTGTGGTGTTCTTTTCTCCAGGCTGGCAGTTTTACTTTCTTTTTGGCTTATGCTGTTAACTTATAATGTGTAATTAGATAAATGGGAGGTAGTGATAGACAGTGGAGTGCTTCTTTCTTATTTCTGTGGTATGAACCGTTGGATTCAGCTGGCATACTTGGAAGAAAACCCAGCAGGTTTTTCCCATAATCAATAAATACACAAGAAGATTTTTCGTTTCCAGGTGTGTTTTGAAATTCCGTTCAAGTTAATTCTGAAACTGTCTTTTTCTTTCCTGTAAAAACTTACTGGCAGGTGATGATGGCTCAGGTAAAACCACGCTTATGGCTAAAATACAGGGAGCGGAATATGGCAAAAAGGGAAGAGGACTGGAATACTTATATCTAAATATTCACGATGAAGACAGAGATGGTAAGGTCATCTTATATGTAATCTGTTTATGTGATTAAGTAGCTGACGTTTTTATGTAACTCTGGCTTCAACTTTGGGTTACACCCAAGTAGCTGGTTCCAATGTTGTGTGTGTTCTGTAAGGTATATTGATTTCTTAAGTGAAGGGCATTTTATGTTCAGATTTGATCTATTTCTTGCCTGTTTTATAGCTTCACCTGTGAATGAGGTAGAAGTGTGCTTGACCTATTGGTGTAGCTCAGGATTCAATTAATTTCAAGATAAATAAGTCTGCTGGTGTTGAGTTACAAGGAGATTATTTTCATTTAGTAGGACTGCCTTACAACTACAGAAAGGTGGTGGTGATACATCATCAAAATTTTATTTGGATATCAGATCAAAATTTAATATGAATTTTGGGATTTAAGGTTTTCTTGATTTCTTGAGCGGTGTGTGGAATTTTGATGAACTGTAGCTGAACCATTTTGTTGGAGTTGAATGAGTAAAGAATAGAACATGAAGTCAGAATTAGTGTTTCTCAAATTGCGGGTTTTCTCACTTGTCCCTTTTTGTTACTGTTGGTGATGATGATGTTCAGAAAAGCAAGAGACTGGTCTAATGGTGAGAATATCACTAATCTCATTTCATCTATTCTGCTGAAGGTTAGAGACAGGAAGAGGTGAAGAGTGAGCTCGTTGTTCTTGCTCCTAAATCTGCCTGTCTCGTTTGGGCAAACTACTGAACCTCTTTGTGCTAGTTTTCCTCCCCCAAGACTGGGAATGGTGGTCTTCCTGTATATGACCTTCTGAGTTTACAGTCGGGAAGAAGGAAGCAGTGATGGTGGTTTAACTGTGTTTCTGAAAAAAAGATGAACTGGGAAGATCCTGTCGTGGCATTTTGGAAATGGAAATGTACTGAAAGGTTTGCATGAGTTATTAAGTACTGTATGCATCTGGTTGTTATGGAGATTGGTCCTGTGCTCATGTGGTGATAAACTGTCTTTAGATAGTAGATTCGGCGCAGCTCGTGTATGAGCGCACTGCCTGTGTCATCAGTGGGTGCCTGATCTTACAGTTCCTAAAAATGTTCTGTGGTGTAAGTTTTAGCATTGAGGCCATTCCTTACTGCTTGAGGTTCTTCATGTATGTGCTTCCTCACTGTGTATCATAGTGTTCAGTACTGTGTAAATAGATCAGAGTGAAGAAACCCTAGGGCTGTTAAGATGCTGTGTGATATGGAGCTTAGGGCAGCTACAAAGGAGATGGTATTATAAGCAGATGTAACATAACATAAGTTAGACGTGATGTTCTTAGTGGTGCTGTTAAGCTTCAAGTATGTCCCTACTCTGGAAGTATTTGTGGGCTATTCCTGAAAGTGATAAGTATTTGTGGTGGTTAGGAGAGGCTTGTTGTAAGAGCTCTGGCAGTGTGTAGCAGGAGAAAATCAGACCTTTTTGACTAGCTGACTCAGCTGGATAATTCAGGTCTTCGTGCATCCCTTCAGTAGATGTGATAGGATCTAATAATATCTGCATCTTTCCTTTTTGTCTTGTTAGCATCATCAGCAAGCTAAATAAATAGCAAAGTAGGTCAGGACCTCCTGACAGATGAAGTTAACGCTCTGATTTCTCCAGTACATGCTCTGTTTTGTTTTAACTCTTCACATGCTTTAGGTGTGTACGTATTTGGATACAGTTTTGGGAACTAAACCTTTGCAACTGTCCCACAGTTCTTGGAAGCCGTGAAGAAACAAGAGATAGGTGGTCAGAAGCTAACTGCTGTATATTCATTTTTCAGCATATCTGCTTTTTACCATATTCTGGTCTACTTGAGACCAGCAAACCACATGGATTTATTTCCAGAGATGTCAGGTCAACACTGATAACTGAACCTCTGCGTCAGGGTGAAGAAGGTCTTGTCAGCTTCTTCCTCAAGTGCTGGGAGATGACTTTTCCCTTTTTTTGCTTTTTGGAAGAGTTTATTATTTCCATGAAAAATATTTTCAGTGGCAGTGGTGGATACCTAGCTTGGGTGTCAAAAATGCATGTCAACCCTGGTTCGGTTCTGTTCCATCAGGCATTAGATGGTTGCTGTAATACATGCTGCTTTGATCGTTAGGCCTCAGGATAGCTTAGAGTTTCAGTACTGGATCTCTTCTACCTGAAAAATCTCCTCCTTAGGGTACTATCCTAAATTCTGCCTAGGCTAAGACATTTGTTCCCGTAGAGACTCAGGGACACCCAACCAGCAGTACTGAGAGAGAGAGAGAGAGAGAGAGAGAGAGAGAGAGAGAGAGAGTTCTCCTAAGATACAGTATCCTTTGAGCATATGGCTTCTATGTATATGGCCCCTCAGTTCATCTGGATGAAAGTACTTACAGCACTAGCTGTGCAGTTGTCTCAGAATATTTAATGGCTTTTGGGCTCAGGCCCTAGAATCCTCTGTTAGTGGCATTTCCCAGGGATGTAAGTTAGAATTCTTTGCCTTTGTGTTGAGTAGGTGTCTTTGTGTCTCTGCTGTTTGCAAAGTCTGTTTGCTTTTGAGAGCTGTCTTAATTGGTGGGGTGTAGATGGGGGGGGGATCTGCATAATTTTATTACAGGATTTATTTCTGGAGTAACTTTCAGACTCTCATAGGATGATAGGTCACAGTTAAAGAGAGGGTGTGCAGCAGGTCAGTGAAATAAACTAAGTCAGCTGTTCAGGTGGCTGGCTTCGTAGCAATGCCCGTATGGGTTAGCAGGCAATTATAAATACCATAGAGATCTTTCAGTTGGTCTTCAGATTACCTCTGCAGTACAGTTGTCTCTGGCTGTGCAAAACATGCAGGTGAGATACAGTCATTCATACTTGTAAGAAAATCAAGTAGTCTTTTTTTTGCCTCAGGTTTGGACTGGCCTCAGCCATATCATGTACATATTCCAGTTGAACTGGTTATTCCAGCGTGAGCCAAGGGCTGCTGGTTTCTAATGGGATTTTTTTTGTCGACATCTTTAAACTAGTTCTATTGAAAGTGATTTTCTCCTGTTTTCTTCCACATATGGCTTGGATAATTACCATTGATACATTTTAAATAAAGGAAATGTTATTGCACTTCACAGAATCAAACTTCTGAAGTAAAATTGATCAAAGGTGGAAAACCCTTTCTGGAGCTTAAGGATAAAGTATTGACAGGATTTGGAGATGTAGTCTTAGCAGTGATTGTAATAGTCTTTAGTGAGCAACACCTGTTACTCCAGCAGGATCTGGTAATTATTTGCTCTGTGTTGGCATCTTGTGTCGTAGCCATGATGAAAGGTCCAGTTAACATTCACATCGTATGACTAATAGGAGCTTGATGTGGTGCTGACGAAGTTGAATTTGCCTTCTAGTCCTTGCCAAACTGTCAACAAGCAGTGCTGTAGCTTTCGGTGTGTTTTATATTTGTAGCAATTGAAAATCCCAAACTATACCTGATGGTTGTCTTTTTACTATAAGAAGGGAGGAAAACCTTTCACTTTTTATTTTCATATGGTGTTATATTAAAAAAAAAAAAAAGAAGAAAAGGCAAGCAATCAATGGTGCAATTACATTACATTAATGTGAGAGTTGGGCTTCTGGTCTTCTTGGCAGGTTGATTTCATTTGAGTGACAGTTCCACTGTGCATTCTAGGTTCAGTATGCATTCTAGATGTTAAGTACAAACTAAAACCTTAAGTAAGACAAAGGTGTTTAGTAAACAAAATATTTCCAACCTTTATTGTTATTGGCTTAAAAAAGTGGCAGCAAATCAGGGAATTAAGTTGTTCATTGAATTTTGTTACCTGCTAGGATGTGGAAGTCCTTTTTGTATTGAAACAGTCACCACAGGAGAAACTGTTGAAATGCAAATGAGAGTTGTAACTTTTTATAGCTTATAGGCAGAGTTTAGTTAGTTTTCTAAAAGTTAGTAGTGAGTATGGGGAGGAGGGAAGGGACAAATAATTGATTAATGATGTATTTCTTAAATATGCAAGAATTGTTTTAACTGCTCACTGCAAAAGATAGTTCTGAAGTGCCCAATTGGCAGAAAGATCTTTAATTAATTGGGAAGCATAACTGTTGGCCTTTGTGATGACTGATGATTGAATGCCCTGTGATACCCTAGCAGTACCTAAATAGGAGGATAACAGAGATGCAGAAGAAAGGCTGCCTGTGTACAGCATCTTGATGTAGTCTGTCTGTAACTTGGACTGTTCTGTGATGTTATTCGAGACCTAATTAGCAAGAGATATATGCATATCTCTGCGCTCTTTTCTCCTTCCAATTTCTTCAGTCAAATTTTTGCCTTTTTCTAGAGCCAACGTTTTTTGATCCTGATGTTTTTTTTTCTTGAAGTTCTGACAGCCACAGAGACTGGATTTATTTTGTGCAGCTGAAAGATTTGGAACACTTGTCAAGGAAACACAGGGACAACGGCTCATAAAACTCGGTAGCAGTTTTGAAAATCTGTGCTCTGCAGAGATTGGCCTGCAGACTGAGTGCATGTATTTCATAATTCATCTCTCATCTGTAATGCTTGTGGAGACCCACTGTTCCCTCTGGACATCTGGAATAGAATGGAGAACACTTTGAAAGAGATACTACAAAGAGTCTCCTAAATACAACAAGGAGACTTGCGTCTTTTCCACTGGAAGCTTCTGAGGATTATGTAATTTGGTTAGACTTGGTTGTCCAGAGTGCCTGATGCATCACTCCTGGATGATGCTGCATTTTCAGTTTCTTCTGTTCTTGGCAAAGTTCATGCTTGCTGCCTGTCCCAGGGGATTATTTCCCCTTGCATTTCAACAAAAGTTGTTTGATCACTATCCAGGTGCTATGGGGAGAAGCAAAAAACTGAAATACCAAGTCTTTTGTCCTGTACTAATTCTACAAAGACACTGTAAGTAGAAGCCAGTGTTAAGTCACCATGAATTAAGGGCTGATAGCTTTAAAGTTTGGTAGGTTTTATGTTTATCCTGTGTTTGGCTCCTCCTACTCCTGTGCTAGAGACCTAAGCTGCTTACTGTATCTTGTTTGCAGCTTAGTTCTGTTGTGAGATGTCTTGGGTTTGTTAAAGCAGTGTCTGAGGGACACTTAAGGCTTTCTGACCGAATGCAGCTGTGCCCACTGTCTTTGGAACTTGGCATTACACATGTGTTAGATGGGTGCTTGGTTTACTCGACATATACTTACCTCAAATTGAGAAGGGCCATCTGATGTCTAAAAGCTGTTGTGTCATCTGCCAATAATAAAAGCCAAGGAACTGAAATTACATGTTAAGCAAGAAGATTCTAAGTCAAGAACAGTCCTGTTTAAATGGAGGCATCTATCAATTAACGTAGGCACTTGTGCACCTGTGAGAAATGACAGGATCTGCTGGTAGCTGGGCTCTGCTCTTTCCTTTGACACTGAAGAAGTCCTCTGTTTGCTCCTATGCTAGCAAAGCAGCAGGCTGACATCCTTTGAACTACAACTATGCTTTTTCTTTTCAGATCATACGCGCTGTAATGTTTGGATTCTGGATGGAGACTTATACAATAAAGGCCTGCTGAAGTTTGCCGTTTCTGCAGAATCCCTGCAAGACACCATTGTGGTCTTTGTTGCGGATATGTCTAGACCTTGGACTGTTATGGAGTCTTTACAGAAATGGGCCAGTGTCTTGCAAGAACATATTGATAAGCTGAAAATTCCTCCGGAAGAAATGAGAGACATGGAACAGAAGTGTAAGTTTTTGTGCATCCCTACATAATTGCTTTTTTTTTTTTTAACCTGTCTCTTGCCACTTTCTTTGGTAATGATTAATATCTTCTGGTTAGTGTTTTGAGAATGCATTGAATAACGATTGCTTTGAAGTTATGAACATAACAGTAGACTGTTAGGCTTTAAAAGAAGTCTTGCAGTTTTGTTGTGCTAGCAAAATTTCAGGTGAATTGTCTAAATTCCTTGCAATCATGAGATTTTGATAATTTTTTTTTTTAAATCATTGCTTAAAAAACATGGAATCATGTTTTTAAAAACAGTGTCAGAATTCAGTAGCAAAGTGAGCTGTCTGCTTTCCTGTGGGTATCCAAAGCAGGTTCCATTCCCTACTATGTATGCTCCCAATATATTTCTTTGCCCTTGCTTTTCATGAGCCTCAGACCATGGTCCTGGTACGTCTCACTGTGGCTGTTCTTGCCGTGTGACTTTAGGAATGTTGTATAAATTTAGTTTCTTGCCTGGCATAACTGTGTCAGGAATGAATCTGGCACAGGCAAGCAGTTGCTGCTGCAGTACTGCTTCCTGCAGCTTCTTTTCTTCTGAAATAATTTGGAGAGTTCTTACAGACTTCTTTTCTGTATTCAAATTGAATTACTCCAAAAATAAATTCCTTCGGTGGAAAAGATCTTAGCAACGTGCTCCTTTGCAGCTCGAGTACAGATGGATACTGATCCTGGGTGGGCGCTGCTTTCTGTTGTTGGTGGTTTGTTTTTTGCAGGACTGGTTGCTGTGTTTACACCTTGGCAGATTCGGTCTCGTAGCTTCCTCAAGTTCACTTCAGGGAGCAGTGTAATCTGTTTGGCATGTGGGCATTCAGATGTATTTCTATAGCTGATCTCCTTTCTGAATGTTAAATACTGCTTTCCCAAAAGGCCTGTGCCTACACCATACTGGTTCAAGTATATGCTTGCTGATTGAAGCCATCTGTGGTTTGATCATCAGATTATATTAAATAAAAAACAATAAGGGAAAAAGCATTATTTTTGAGGAGTAGTGGATGGAAAAGCAGTTTGATTTCAAAATACTGCCTTTAACCTGATTTGCATTTTTGGAAGTGCACCGAATTTTATGGCAATTGAAATAAAGATGGAGTTCTTTGTGCTTCTGAAGCTGACTTTTGAATAGGAAAGTGTGTTCAGCCTTCGCTGAGTGTGCACTATGTGGAGGATTCAGTTACAGTCACAGCTTCAGCACAGCCCTTGGGGAACTGAGAAGCCGTTCCAGGAGTAGTGCCATGGACAGTTACAAAGGGAGTACCTTCAAAATTCCTGGTGTGTCTTGGTTTTTGATAGAGGGAAAGGAAAATGTGCAAGCTGCCTGTTTGACACGCTTGTAGGGCTCTGCTGCCATCGTGTGGGTGAGCGCTGAACTTCAGTCTGTTACAGACACGCAGGTAAAACGGGGCCTTCGTCTCGGCTGCAGAGCATCCCTCCTGCTGCTTCTCTCAGTCACTGTGTAGGATAGTTGTCTGCTCTCATACGTGACTTTTAAGTTTCTGTAGGCTGTCCCTAAGGCTAAATTGCTACTTAAAACTTTGGCTGCTGTAACGGCCAAGTATGCCCAAGAAATGGATGCTATGGTTCTGGCCATATTTTGCAGCATAACTTCTTTGAAAATAAAAAGCATGTGTGCCTGAAGTGTGTTTTGTGACTATGGTCCCCCAAAAGGCCATGCCTGCAGAGTTCTCCCTGCTGAAGTTCTGTACTGCCTCCTGAGATAAGCTGCTGCTCAGAAAGTGGAGAACTCCATGCAGCAATAGCAATTATGAAAAAAAAATGGGGTGATAAAGCATGTATGTAAAGCAGGCAATCAAAACATGGAACAGGTGCAGAGCTGTTAAATTCATGCTAGTAAAAGCCCCTCTGCAGCATTCTGCCTCATGGAGATATGTGTTTCCTGATTTCAGCTCTTATAACCATGTGCCCTTCTGCTTGCTTCTAGACTTAAGGTGGGGCACATGGATAAAGCTTTCAGTGGCAGCTCTGGTTCTTGTTGGCTCTGGGGAAATGTTTTCTCGTATCCATTTAAACTGTTGCTAGGTTATTATTTCTCTATTACTCAGATCTTACTGGTAGTTTCCGGAAAACGATGTTGTTAGCTCACCATTTTTGAATGGAGTTGAATTTTGGACTGCCTGCCTTTGCTTTCAAGGTTTTTGTGGCCTTTCTCCACCCTGCCTTTGGTGTTTGCTGTTTGAGATACAGACTCCAGGCTCTGCTGGGTGGATAATGCCAGGCTCCATCTGGCACATAGGAGACTTTCCCTTTGTGTTCAAGAGCTTCTATGATGGGAGGCAGGATGCATGTAAGGAAGCAAGAGGCTGCCTTGAAAAGAGCTGAAATATTCAGACTATACCAAGAATGTAATTTTGTCTGTGCTCAGTCCTCTTACTGAGCTGCTCTTGCTCGCTCTGGATTCAAATAAACCTTCAGTTCATGTGTTTTAACTTCATATTTAAATAGTGATTTATCAGAATTAGTACAATCAGTTCAGAGAAAGCCTGAATTATGTCTCCATACTTAATAATGCAAAAAAAACCCAAAAACAAACAGAAATCCGGAAGTGCAGAAATGCAGTATGCTTGTAAAATGGCTGTTATGTTATGGAGCATTTAGAACTGAATACATGAAAGACAGTAACATACCAGAAAATTAAGTCGTGTTTGAAGCTGAAGTGGTTGTATGTTGTCTGCCTTTTCTGCATCAAGCATACAGCTGTAAGAATTTGTAAAGTAAAAGAAACATACTTTTTCTGGACATCTCTTCAGCAGTTTCTCACTCAGACCAACATTTATGACCACACTGCACAAAAAAAGCCAAATGCTGCCTGAGTTATTGGTGAAGTGGAGTAGAGTGGTAGCAGGGCTCTGAATGCTTTTTGGTATTTTTCTTGTTCTGCTACTCAGTGCTTCTGTGTTCTGTGCACTCACTGAAGATGGTGTGTTTTGTCTGTAAAGTCTGCTAGTTGCTTTTTAGGTGCTGCTTCCCATCAGTTGCTCCTGTGCTAGGAGCAGTGCCTGCCCTTACAGGTAACTTCCAGTGATTCTTTGTAAATAATCAGCAGTATAAGAACAGAATTGTTCAATTAACTGGAAACTTGAATTTGCTTACTGTGTCAAATGCAAAAGTACCCTTATAATCCATTAAATACAAATAAAGATCTTACCTGGATGAGCCACAGGTTTGATAGTCAAATGAGCACACTGTAATGGATGCTTGATTTTTTCATTTTTATTTTTTAATTGCATGTTATCATCTGGTGATAGTTTTCAAGTCTGCTAGACAACTCACTGTGCTCTCATCCTTACTGGTACATAGCAGCAGTCATTTTTCTGCCTTTTATTGAATGTGCACTTGCTCCAATTTATTTCTATAAGAAAAAATGTTTTTTCACAGATCATTAAAACAAAAAACGGTGAATTAATGGCTGTACCTTACATAATGTCATTCCTTAATGTGGCGTGTATGGCAGAGAACATACCAATAAGCTTGCTTTAAGGAGGAGAGGAAATGCAGGCTCCTGTAAGCTGTTTGGGTGCATGATGAACTGCAGGTCCAATAGACGTCTGAGAGCAGAGATCAGGCGGGAAAGCAGTGGATGAGCGTGAAGTTGCTGTATGACAAAGGAACGCCTGAACAGAAATGGGTGTGCACTGGTAGCAGTTGTTGACAAGAGCTGTTTGTTGCACTTGTGATGCAGGTTTACTCCCACTGAAGTTCTGCGTGGAACGTGGGGCTGAAGGGGAGTCCTGACAAAACTGCTCCAGCACCCACCACTCCCTGGTGTTTAAATGGCTTGAAGCATGCTCAAAGCAGGTGCTTCTGTGCTCAAGATCCAATTGTCAGAGTTTCTCAGTACAGCTTTCAGCTGCTTTTATCCGTAATCACCAATTCAGCAATACCTTTGCTAACTGAAACTGTGTCTAGAAGCACTTCTCAGTGCTAGCCCTGGGTTAATAGCAGGCTGTGTGCAGGACTGACAGTGGACAGCAGCAGTGGCTTGTGCAGTTCAGTCTGTGGTGAAGGTTTCCTCCCTGGCACCAGATCAGCCAGGGTGGGATGCAGCTCTCTGTGTGCAGGGTACAATGGAATTTCCGTCTCCAGCTGCTGAATGTGAGGCAGTACTGACAGAGGGCATCTCCCTGAAAACATTTTGGTTTCTTCTCCACCAGAAGTCACTGCCTTCTTTAAGCCAGGTTTAAAAGTCTTTTTTTTTTTTTTTTTAATTAATTAAAAAAAAAAAATTCCTTGGTTCTTGTGAGATTCTGAACTGATGACTGAAAGTCTGTAGTAATCCATGTTTATGTATTTATTTTTATAACTTTGTATTTATATTTTATAACAAGAGCTTAGAGCTCTTTCATGAGAATGACACACGTTTGTTTCTGACGAACACTGCCATTTGTGCAGCTTTGGGCAGAATTGTTTTTCTGACTTGTCCTTTCTTCCACATCTCATTCTGCCACAGAAGTATTTCCTATTTAGAAAAGGTACAGTAACTTCATTTTGCAGGCTTTGTATTACAGACTTTGCTGAGTTTTTACCACTTCCTAAACCTCAGAAGTATCAGATGGCCCTGTCACGTGGCTGCATGTACTGAACAACAGGCTCTTTGTGAATGTGCTGGCGGCTCAGCCTTGTGGAAGAGCTTTCCTTACTGTATGTATGGTCTGCTCTCACCGTGGATCTGAGGACTTTGAGTGTAAGAAGGATGCCTTCATGGGAGCACGTGGTGGAGCTGTGGAGTGGTTGGCCTGGCGTGGACAGTGGGCTGTGGCACACAAGAGCTGCCACCCAGCTTGGTGAAGGAATGTGTGGGTCCCACTTTGCTTCCCGAATGGTGCTAATACTATTTTTAGATGCTTCAGTGTTTGGTAGTGCTCAGTGTATCAGTGGAACACTCAGCACTGCCATAGATGGAAGGACAGAACGCATCTCGCTTTCTCCAGGCTGTGCTGTAATTGTGCAGAATGTGGTTGAGTCTCTTTTGCTAACGTTTAGATGTCCTTGAGTCTGTATTTATGCAGTGTATGTTTTATGTTTCTGGCATTTGGCTCCTGTAAGAGAAATTTAGAGTAACGGAAACTTCAATTATGGTCTATAAGGTAAGTATTGTAAGAGCGGCTGTTTCAAAATAGTATTTTTTTTTTGTCCATTTACTAAATTTTGGGAGAGTTGTGTTTGAAGAGGCAACAAGGCTTAAAGTTGCATTGTGTTCTTGTGGAATGCTCATTTTAAAGAAAAAGAAGAAAAAAAGGAGATTTCAAGTTAGCGATTGATAAAAATATTTTAGCTCACATTATTTCTGATCTAAAAAGAACAGCTAATTCCTTTATTTTGTCTCACAAATATCTCTCTTTTCGTAGTTATAAAGGAATTTCAAGAGTATGTAGAACCTGAAGAAGGCTACCAAGGATCACCCCAGAGAAGGGGCCCTTCTTCAGGCCAAGAGGATGAAAGTGTTTCTTTGCCACTTGGAGAAAATGTGCTGACACACAACCTTGGTATTCCTGTGCTGGTAGTTTGTACAAAAGTGAGTTTCTAGTTCTGTTTGCTACTGTGGAAGCACCTAGTTACTTTACTGTTAGAATGTTGCATTATACAGCCATGCACAGTTTATTTTTGGATTAATAATATAATTATTATTAATCAAAATAAGACACTTATTTTAAAAGTAAGCTTCGTCATCAGTGTCAGTTTTTAATTTTGCAGAAGGGCAGTAACATGCTGATCACTTCATCTTTTGATGTAGTGGTGTCGTTTCAAAACCAGAGACTCAGAGTAAACGTGGTGTTTGTAATACTAAGGAAAGGGTAGAGACGTGCTGGGTTTAAATGATTGATTTTTTTCTGATATTGTTTTTCTCCTATTCTTCCAGTGTGATGCAGTGAGCGTACTAGAGAAGGAGCATGATTACAGAGAGGAGCACTTTGACTTCATTCAGTCACACATTCGTAGATTCTGCTTACAGTGTATCCTTCCCTGCTCTGAAGAGATTTTCTGAAATCTAGAAGCAAGAAAATAATGTTTTTGTTTTGAATTAGGCATAAAGTTAATCTGAGGAATTGCACTTCGAAGTAATATTTAGCTGTTTATTACATAGCTTTTCTTGCTGTAAAGGTGTTTAAAAATGCATACAACGTGCAGCTTTTCAAAGTTAAGTGACTAGGAGGCACCTAACTTTGGTATGTCAGTAAAAGTATCATGAATCTTCTCTTGTTGTGCTTCCTTTCTCTCCCCAAACACTGAGTGGTGATAGTTTTTGTCTAATTACTTTTTCAAACATGGATCCTAATAGATATGTGACTGTTGCACTCCTTTTTTGAAATTACTAATATAATTTTAAAACTTTATCCTATGTATTTTTCCTTAAATAAGTAATCAGATGGAGCTGCCTTGATTTATACATCAGTTAAGGAGGAAAAGAACCTTGATCTGTTGTATAAGTACATTGTACATAAAACGTACGGTTTTCAGTTTACCACTCCTGCCTTAGTGGTAGAAAAGGATGCAGTTTTTATGTAAGTCAATTGTACAAAGCAATCTGGAAGCATATTGCTTCTATTAAATGCCACACATTATACAGACATAGATGAAAGACCTACATCAATTATTTTATTGTATTATATTAAGTTGGAAATGGAATGTAAACTACGATAATAAATGTAAATACTTTAAGCAAGTATCTTTTTCCTTCTAATGGAAAGGATGTCGTATTGCAAAACTAGTCTTTGAAAATAGTATTTGAAGAAATAAGTGAGACTCGAGTTGCTGTCTTTTGTCATTTTTCATATCTATGAAATACTTTCAGACATCTCTTCTAATTATATGTTCTCAGTCTTGTTTTTAAACAAAAATGACTCTAATGAAATCTTCTGACAAACTTCGGCACATACCTGTTGCGCTTCCAGCAATTTGGAAGCATCTTTTAGAAGTGCCACTTTTGAAGTGTTTTGATTTTTGTTACTTTAGATAAAAGATACCTGGAGCATACTGGCTGGTTCTGAAAAGAGCAATATGTAAACTTGAATGGTTTGTGTCATTTTTTCGGAACAAGTGGTCTCTGTATCTGTAATTTCTGTGGCTCAAAAGACAAAGCTTTCCTTCAATTCTTTTCATAGACCTGCTGGTTGGGACAATGAAAAGAAAATTGCCATTTTACATGAAAACTTCACAACAGTGAAACCAGATGATACATATGAGGACTTCATTGCAAAACCTCCTGTACGAAAGGTAAGAAGAGGTAAACTCTTTTCCGTCTGATAAATAAGTAGAGTTTGCTTGAATGGTTTCTAACAGCAGTGTTGAAAATCTTCAAGTCTAAATACTTTTTTTTGTATCCAAAAGCATAAACTGTCAGGTCTTTATTTTCCACTAATTTAAGATACTAAAACAAAGAAATCATTCACCCTAGTGAATCGAAGGCAGTCCAAAATCATCCATTTCATGTGAACCTTTTGGGCAGTGTAGTGCAAAAATGCCTTTTGTAAACTGAGTATGCTATTCTAAGAGTTCAACAGTTTCACAAGTGCTTTTTAGGCTATTATAAAAAAGAGACCCTGGTAAGGAAGAAAGTGTATTACTGACATTAGTGCTAACCCTTGTTGTGATTGCATCAGCTGTTAAAATTGATCAAGGATCAGTGTAATGTTTTTGGGAGCTGTGGGGTTGAAAGGTTTTACAGAGTAAGGTAATAAAATAGGTATTTGAAAGATGCTGATGAGATTGAAAACTGAACTTAAAAAGACAAATATGGCTACTTATCAGGAACTCTTTTTCTGAGGGGAATTTCCACCAGCTTGCTTCCTTGCTAGGTTACTTATTCACATAAAATGTTTTTTAATCACAACTTCTTCCATATTTCTTCTCTTTAATGTGTGAAAGAAGTTAAATTATTTTAAGTAACAGTGCTAAACTTCTGTCTCCTTTTCTTTGCTATTGACCACCAAGCCAAAAAAAAAAATTGAAATCAATTTCTATTTTTAATTTTTTTTCAACAGTTAGTCCATGATAAAGAGCTGGCAGCAGAAGATGAGCAAATATTTCTTACGAGACAGCAGGTAAAAAAAAACAAAGCCTTACTGTATAAGACTTCACTTTAAGCTCTCCATTATTATTTGCCTCCAGTTTTCCATTCCTCATTCGCTTTACAAGATAATGACTTCTCAGCTTTGCAACTTCAAATGTAATTGTGAGCTAAGACTTGCATGTATTTGTATGCATATGAGTAGGGAATATGGCCACTTGACTTGGTAAATTGAAAGGAAAATATGCTGAAAACAAAACCAAAAAAATCATTCTAAGGGAGAAGAATAAGATCATTTGAAATTTCACGACTTGCATAGGTCAATCTGTAAAAGTGTAAGTACCATTTTCTTACAGCTAGAGGCTTGAAAGCAAGAAAATAATGTTTTAAATTTGAATTAGGCATAAAGGTGTCAAATTTAGCCATGCTGTGTCTTATTCTCCTTTGTTTATAAGAGCTGCTCTGTTAGTTAAAAGAAAACAAGTAATAGTTTTCTGTGTAGTTGATTGTAAGTATCATAAAGGTTACAGAGACTTGAGTGTCAGTGGTTCTGATTTGTGGTTCTGAAATGTGTTCGTGTAAGACAAAGGACTAAAGGAAATGTATTTGTTTTAGCTGTCTCCTAGTGGTGAAGTTTGGAAGTCTATCAGTACTGAAGAGGAAGTCTATAAATAGCAGAAAAGTGAATGATTAAATAAACTAATAGTGAGCTTCACTGTATTTTATTCCTTTGTAGTTCCTGGAATGTATTTAACATTCTTAATATGCTGTTTTTGCAGTCATTCCTTGCCAAACAGCCAGCAACGCCTACAAGAGCATCAGTAAGTAGATCCAAGAGAAGAGTAGGAGGTGTTTTGTTTTTTTCTATGGAAAAGAGTGAGAGATTCTAAACTGTAGAGGTCCATGTTATAAACATGAAATAGATAATCTTCTCAAACTTCAGAAAATTACAAAATATTTGATAATATTTTAACATTACTAAGAAATGAATTCATTCTAACTAGCTGTGGAAACAGAAATATCTGATGATTATTGAACTGAAAATTTCATACACTGATTCATTCTTTCCCTTAGTGGAGGCACAGACCCAAAATAACCTGCGTTGACTTTATTTATTTCCTCTGGTGTATAGAGTACATTGGCAGTATGAAAGTTTCTTTTTAATGTTGCATTTAGTTTATGTAATCAATTCATTCAATTTGTTCTCTGATCTGTGTGATACTGATTTTTTTTTTTTTTTCTTTTTTCTTTTTTTAAGGAATCTCCTGCAAGAGGACCTGCAGGATCCCCAAGAACTCAAGGCAGAGCCGGTCCTGCCAATGTACCTAGTGCCTCACCAATAACATCAGTTAAGAAACCAGATCCAAATATCAAAAGTATGAATTAGCATCTTACTATTTTTTATTGTGTTGTTTCCCTTAGAAAAAAATATTCCTAAAAAATAAAGATCTTGGAATTTATTCACTAGTAGTGTAGTGTCAGTTTAATAACACAAATCAATTTATGGCATCAATCCATTTTTTTTTTGTTTGATTTTGTCATGCATGTGACTTGCAGTTCTGTTACTGACAAGCAGTTAGAAAGAGTTGAAATACATTAATTTTTTACATTGCTTAAGTACATTTTCTATGCATTGATTGGATTATTAGAATGCAGACTGGTTTAAAGTTCACATTTTTATACTTTTCAGCCTGGAGAAGAGAAGGAAGTGAGGTGACCGGATAGCGGCCTTTCAGTACCTAAAGGGGAGCTACAGGAAAGAAGGGGAGAGACTCTTTAGCAGGGTCTGTGGTGATAAAATAAGGGGAAATGGTTTCGAGCTAAGGGAAGGTAGGTAGGTTTAGGTTAGGTATAAGGGAAAAATCTTTTACAGTGAGGTTAGTGAGGCACTGCAACAAGTTACCTAGTGATGTGATTGATAACCTGTCCCTGGAGACTTTCAGGGTAGGGCTGCATAAAGCCCTGGGCAACCTGATCGACCTGTGGTGTACATTGCAGGGGAGTTGGAGTAGATGGCCTTCAGAAGTCCCTTCTAACTCTATGATTGTGTTCTATATTTGAGGTTTATTTCCTTGGTTTGTAAATGTTATCTCTGTATGGGAAAAAATAAATTCACTGGTAGTAACTATTGTATAAATATATAAATATGCTTTTTGTTTGTGTGTGTGTGTGTTTTGTTCAGATAATGCTGCAAGTGAAGGTGTCTTGGCTAGTTTCTTTAACAGTCTCTTGAGCAAAAAGACTGGCTCTCCTGGGAGTCCTGGTGCTGGAGGAGTGCAAAGTACAGCCAAGAAATCAGGTATTTGAGTTGTTACTGCATGTTTGAAATATTTTATTTGACCTGTGTTGGCCTAAATGCTTGTATCTTTTAAGCTGATGAGTGAAGTGGCAGATCTTGACAGATGACGCAATGCCAAAATGTGCACATGAAGTTCTCTTAAAGTACTACTGCAACTTCGTGACTCAGGGCTTCTATTAAACTTGTTATAACTCAGTTCTCTGAGTGAAATGTAAATAACATTTGATTCTGTGTCCAGAAGGTGCTAATCTTTTACATTAGAGTTCCTTGTCTTCTTGACACTTAACTACTGTACTACTTAACAGAAGAGCATTTCATTGGGTTTAGAATGTAGTTTCCAGTTGAACTATTGAAATCTTTACATCATTCAAATTTAAATGAATTATATATTACAACAGCTTGAAGTTATCTCATAATTATTTTACTATTTTATTATGATTCAACACATCAAGTGGATTTGTTCTGTGTATATGCCTATGACTGCATTGTATGAGATATTTACTAGTAAACAATTACAGTATTTTAGATGAAAATAAACAGAACAAATAGAATAGTATCTACAAAATTAAGCATTATCAAGTGCATGGTTGTTCCAGCCAATCTTAGAAATTCACTTCTTTGCTGATTGCTTTACTGTGCATTTTCAGTAGTGGCATTCCTGTCACACTGTACACTCAAGAGCCTTCCAGAGTTATTTCACTACTGAATTATTGCTAGATACTCTACTTCTAATCCTAGAAGCGATTTCATGTGTAATTTAATGATTAAACCCACAGTTTCTGATAATGCTTAGAAGAGAGTGTAAGACCCGAATGTTCTGAACTGGAGTTAAAAAAGAGGTTTGATGCCAGACAGTGATGATATAGCAATTGAAAGAACAAGAGGGAATAGTTGGAGCATGTGTACTGGAACTGGAAACTATTTCTAGAGAATTAAAATAAAGTGCGTATAATCAGTCATTTATTTACTTATTGGGAAGACTTTTACATGACACTTTATAAACTGTAATCTCCAGAATGGCTAGAATTTGATTCAGTATTGAATAATACTTGAGTCAGTATTTTGTGGGTCTGATTTTTTTTTTTTTTTTTTTTTTCCCTCCAACATTTGCTATGAATTCTGCAGATCTCCTAATTAGATCTCCTTATTGAATTTATTTATTATTTAAGTAAAAATAAATGGGCTTTTGTATTATATATTCCCATTTCATTTTCATTATAGAATTTTATCTACATTAAAAATATTAAATTCTGCCCTAAAATAGAGTGCCTTCTCCCATTAAACACTGCTCCATCCAGTTCACTGTTGTGTGATTACTTACTGCAACGTCAACTTATCTGTTTTTATAGAAATGAGACTAGAAATAATTTTTAGAGGCTATTTCATCCCTTTTCTTTATCAAAGTAGAATCAGTTTTGGAGCCCCTGAGTGATACTTGAAAAACAGCAAACCAACAACAAAAAATAAATGAAAACCAACCGAACAAAAAACCTCTGAGATAGATGCAGTGTCATCTCTCTGGGAAGTCTGTTCCAGAACTTAACTTCTTAGTTATTTTTTTTCTAACATACAGTCAGTATATCACTATTCCAGTACTATTCATCTTTTTCTGGAGAGATGGAGGATATCCTGTCTTTCTTCAGAGCAGTCTTCTGCATATTGGAATACTACTGGCCATTTTCCTGTGATTTTTGTCCAAACTGCAGAAGTAACACTTGTCAGCCAGCCTTTCCTCATAGGGTGTATCTATGGCTCTGATAATTCTGACTGTTATGCTATGTACTTTTGACTGTTTAGATGACCTTTTTCTTTTGCTGCTGAGATGTGAATGCACTACTTCAGACAAGGCTTTGTCGGCCTTAACAAGAAATTAATTAATCTGCATTACCATCACAGCATGACTTGTGCCAGGGTTGTGTTTTTTTGGCTGTATGATATTGGTCAACCTTTGTTAGAGCAATACAGACAGTTTAATACAATTTCCGCATCCTAATAGGATGTTTTCTAGGCTTGATTAAATTACCTGAATATTTACAAAGGCACTATTTTATTTCTTTTGCTTTCTGTTTTTTGACAGTTTATATAAATAACTTTTTTACATCTAATTCTCTTGTTCAAAATCCTTTGTAGTTTCTTTGAGAATGCTAGCCTGCATATCTGGGAATGGTTGGACAGTGTAGGTTGTTGTTCTTGAATACTGACTAGTAGTATGGATAATTAATGGGTAATTTTATAAATTACAATTCTTTTTTTTTTTTTTTTTTTTTTTTTCTTCCCCTAAGTAGAGACTGTTTTTTCTAGTTTATATGAAGGTTATGTGAGATGTGATATCGACCGCTTCTCCCTTCTCCACAGGACCTGTTATCCTATCATAGAAAGAAATTTGGTTGGCTTGACACACCTTATTGGTAACAGATCCATGCTATCGTACTGCTAGGCTGTTCATAAACATCTAAACCATCATTGCATTTTATGGACAAATAGTAGAGTAAAAACTAACTAGTTTTTAATGAGCTTTACTATTTCCTCTTTCAGTCTTCTAGAACATCATGTGCCTTCAGGAGTTCTCAGAGATGACTAATGGCTAGTTTTAGTTGTTGTTTTTTGGTCAGCATTAACTTCTAATTTAAGTAGATTATTTCTCTCATGAAACATCTAGAGACAGCAGTCACACATCCTTTCTTAACTCTTTGTTTTATTAGACTAAATTAGATGAGTTCTCTTCTAGCCTTCTGATAAAAGCTGAGCTCTATTTTCTCTGCTAGTTTCTTCTTCATTACTTGCCATCATTGGCTTATCTTTTCTTGAACATGAGTGATTAGAATTGTGTGCAGCACTCCAGATACATCTCATTGTAGTGCCTGCAGCAGCATTTGTCTTTCTTTGGTGGAAGTCCCTCTCCTGAGGGATCACAAGATTGCAGTTGGCTTTTCTTGGCTGTATCAAGTTGGTAGCTCACACTCGTCCCCTCACTTTTGGAACAGAACTGTCGGCTTTCAGTCACAAGAGAATATGCCTGTTCCTTGTCAGATGATGTTCTCACATCTTATGCTCAAGCAATATATGATTAAACTTTCCTGAGAAGGTAAGAAGGACTCTTAACACTGATGTCTGAAAAGCTCTTGTTGAGTTTATAAAGGCAGCTGTTTAGTTGTTCTTTTGTGGAAGGGTTGAGGAGAGTATCTTAAAATGTTTTAAAATGAATTAAGGCAGCCTTGTACTAAAATAATATTTGTGAGGATTATAAGTATCTAATTAAACTACTTTAAGAGCCCTAAGTTTTCAGAAGGTTGCCACTAAAAGTATTTGTCTTTTTAAGAGATTGCCTGTTTCTCCCACCGTTGTAAATATCCTGTGGTTGAAATTGAGATATTGTTACAGGTTGAGAGAGACATTATGGATTTCAAATAATGATCAGCCTGATCAATTGGTTTGCCCCACATCTTATTTGAGAGAATACTCTGATCTGGGTAGAAATCCATCTTACTCGCTTCTATGCTGTGCAGTTTTTCACCCACTCTGTTTGCTTTGACGTTGCTGGACTATCTTTTTCCAGTTGTAGATCTTGACTCTTCAAAAAGCTTCAAATGATGGATTCTGTGATGAACATCTTATTTCCTTATGTATCTACAGATACGAAAGATTTATTTCATTTCTGTTCACAAGATACTTTCACTTTGAAAGGTTTGACTTCACCCTTCCAGATGAAGAGCTGGAGTTCCCAGCTCTCATTTTACACTTAATTGGCTAAGGCCGCTACCACTCTTGGTGATATTCTTGTAGGGAAACTGAAAGCAAATATCAATGTAGTTTACAATGGAGGGGTATTTTAAATTTTCTTAATAAGAGCTCTTTTGTTTCTTTTCATTTGAAAGGTGGTCATCTGTGACAGTGGTAATGGGGAGTGTATGAAACTATGTATTGCTCAATAGTTTGGCAGTGTTTTTCACAGGTGATGTGAGGCAGTGGCGGGAGACAACTGTAATGATACAGTGCATTTCTTATATATAAAAAAAAGCCATGATTGATGTTTAGACCTACTTTTGCTCAAGTGGTTAGAATTTATTTAAATCAGAGTGCCCTTATTCTACCAGGGAAGTTTTTTGTATTGTAATTTGTAAATTTATTACATTTTTTAATAAAAATTGTTTAAATATTGATGCTTTGAATAGATGCTTTTAAGAATACTGTGGCTTATGATCAGCATTTAAATCTAAAACCAATGCAGTGATTAAAAGTAGCCTTTTAACTTAGTCTTTGTACTTTGGAAAAAAAAACTTAAATCTTCAACAGTCAAATCTTGCCTTCCTAATGTTTTCAGCATGTACCCTGGAAAAAATCCACCTAATATTTCACACACATTTGAACTGGAAAACAGATGCTTGTTAAATTCTTTGGCTGTGTAAGGAAGCAGTACATGGTTATATAATCTATTTTTTTGTCTAAAAGTATAGGTTTTTAATCTTAAATGCTTGTACACTGTGGGCTTTAGAATATATTGTTCCAATTTTAATGATTAATTCATCTGTGGGTTTATAATTTTCAGAATGAGGGAATTAAACTGTAGTTTAGTGGGAGAATTGTTAAAAAGTTTTGAGTCTAATATAAAAATGTATGATATGCTGTTCCATGAAATACTTCAGTGTGCCTGTTTTCAATTGAAGAAGTCCTTTGAAATGATGGCTCTGAGATATTAAATGAGTACGCAGTTCATGTCCCCCTTTGTAAGGGAAGCATTGTCTGCGGACATGAAAGAGTTAGTTGTTTAATATTGAAATGCATCAGGAATAACTGCGACCAAACAAATGTGATTTTTCTAGCAGGTGTCCTACGTACTTGGGAGAGCTTGTGGTTGAAATCTTTGTTGAAAAGACTCCTTGCTATATGTATTAATAATAGAATTGTGTACAGTTAATTTTTCTAGAAAATTCTAAGTGTGATTGTTTTTAAGATTCTTGTTGCTTTGGTGTATGTTGCAGATATTTTCATGCTTTGTATCTTGTTTTTGGTTGAATCAAATCTTGTACCGGTCTTTATGTAGATGTTACCTTGTATTTAGTCAGGCCCAATGTTGTTGGGTAGGTGGTGAAATAAGAAGCAATTAAATAGTATACTGACATAAAAAATGATCCTATGAATGCATGTACTCATCAGTTAAAATCTTTTCTGGAAGGTAGGTTGCTTTAACCTTGTTCTTTTCTTTTTAGGACAAAAAACAGTTTTGACAAATGTTCAAGAAGAATTGGATAGGATGACTCGCAAGCCAGACTCTATGGTAACAACAAGCTCTCCTCCGACAGAGAATGAAGCTTGATAGCGCTTAAAAATGCATAAGTAAATGACCAAATAACTATGTATATTGATCTGATAAGACCAGGAATTTTCTGCTATGGCAGATGCTATCAGTTTTTTTTGGGGCAGGGGAAATGAGCTTACTATGTCATTGCCTTGTCCCAGTAAAAAGTGCACATTCAGGAAGTTTGCATATAAAATCCCTCTGTATAAGATAACCATTTAGAGTTTATATAGGGCAATTCTTTTGGTTTTCGAGGTAAGCAGGTGCAGCTGCATTTCCTGTTGTGAAGAGCACAGAGAAGCAAGATGCAGAATTATTACTAAAATACTACTTATGACTGCACATAAGGCAAGAAAGAAACGGAATCCTCTCTCAGAATTATTGGAATTGGCTACTCGTATGTTTACAAATGAGTTAAATACTTGGAAAGGTGGTGGTGATGTAACAGAACATTAATTAGGTTGAAAGAAGCCTAGGTAGGAGATGGAGCCCTAAAAGGGAAGCAGATTTGAATCAGTAAGAAACAAGAATGTTGGATTGACTGGAGAGGAGCAATGTTGTCAAATCCTGTGTTTTGCATAGGGTAAATAATCCCTGTTTTAAAAAAGACTACTTTATATTGGAGAATTCCAGGCCAAACACTAAGCATCATGGGAATTTATTCTTGTTATAAATCTTGTTTTAGTTTAGAAGAAAAGAAATGTCTAAGAGTGTGGATGCCCTTTCTGGTGTAGCTGACAAAGGGAGAAACTTAAACTTGTTTAGATCCAAGTGCCTGGCACAGCGTGTGATGTGTCTTTAGAAGGTGCTTGAATTTATTGTGCACTGTAGTACAAACAGTCACTGTTTGGTTTTATTTTAAAATGCGTAGTTTGGCAATTTGTATTTAATTTTAAGTCCTGTTTTCTGATAGCTTCTGCCTTTTTTTATGCCAAGAGGCTAGCCTATGAAGAATGGTCGGTGACGTATCATTTTCCCATAATGAAATGTGCTACAGAACACTCAGTATTTTTTTCTTACTTTTTGTAACTAAATATTTGCTACCAAGCTAAAACTGTTTCCTGCCTTATACCTGTGGAAGTTTGTAAAAAGCTTTCAAGGCCCTGTTTCCAACCACATCTGCTGCAGGTGCAGCCAACTCCCGTTCTGAAGGTAACCTAAAAAGTACGAATGTGTACATGATGAACATAGTCAATAACTTGTTTTGTATTTTTTTTTAATGTAGCATTTCATTTGGAAAGATGGGTTGTTGTCCCTGTTGCTGTGACGGAGCTCTGCCCATGGTCACAGAAAACCATCCTTCTGTAAAAACAAAACTGCTATGGTTACTGAAATGGCACTTTTGATTTTATATATGGTATGCTTGTTTTACATGTACACACTACCCTAAATTAAAAAATGCCAAGCATATTCTGTGCTCTTAATGCTGAAGGGAAAAACCACAATTTGAGTTACGCAGAGTTTACTTTCTGTTGTTATAAACTTGTACTAAATCCGATGTCTGGATATAACTTCCCTAATATATACTGTTACTTAAATATACAGAATTAGGTTGACCACTAACACAGTACTGGATGTTAACTTCAAATCCTATGTAACATCAAGAGGCTGTTCTTCACGTAAGTCTGTCTAAACATTATCTAGGAAGCTAAGAGTATTTACTTGCCTCTTTGACAACCATTAACGTGAGCATGTTATTTGTGCCAGTTTTGTTAAAAATGTTGGTTTTTTTTTTTTAACTTTTTAAAATAAAGGGTATGACCTAAAGTTACACAGTTGTCTAGATAATGGACTAAGACTGTGGATGGCTGATGGGAATGTGGATGTACTTCCTGGTGTAATGGGTGCCAGTTGCAAGTTGCCACACCAGAAGTAATTACACTCTGTCCTTCTGACACTGAGAATTGAGACTGAAACATCAAAGGCATTACAAGAAAATTGGAAAAGTGTGTGATTGTAATGGGATAGAGTTCGAAAACCTCAGTCCAAAATTGTGTTTTTGCCATCTAACCTGATAAGCACTTTCTCTAGCAATACAGCTGAAACTTACAATTGAAGTACTTCCCAGTTTTATAAAAGTGTTAAATATACTAAAATTTATCAAAACTGATAACTGTAACTTAATAGCTTTGTGAAAAGATGCTTCTGACAAAACAGAAACAGATTTCCAGTTTCTAATTGCAAGTGAATGCTCCTAGTTTATCAGAAGAGTTGTAAGTAATGTAGCATCCTGTGGCTGCCGAAGTCTGCCAGCTTTGGTGAGCTGCACAGTTCTTCTGGTGTCTTCAAGCATTGGAACCAAAGGCCAATTGCAAACAGCCTTCACATTTTCAAGCAAAACTTCATTTTATTTGCAGATACACTTGTACGGTAGACTGTTTAAACTATTATATGACTGTATTTATATGCATTACGGTGACTGCATCTACTATTCGTGTTTAAGAAAACAAAAAAAAGAAATTGTTCAACTTGAAGCAAATATAAAAGTTTAAAGATTGGCCCTCCATAAAAATGCTGTGGTTATGCTGCTTGATTTTAAGTTTGCACTTTTTTTATTGGCATTTAAAAAAAACTGTTTAAACTGAATTTCATATTTTATTTAATTTAACTGCATTGAAAGTGACTGCTCTGTACATCATGAACTTAACAATATACATGCTGTAAATGAAAGTTTACTGTCCTGTATACTAAGGGTGTTTTTTGTTTGTTTTTTTGGGGGGAGGGAAGGAAGGTGGAGCAGGGTGGGTGGCGGTTGTTTATTTTGTTTGTTTTTTTTCCAACTTATAATTAGGACTGCAAATGTATGAGACAAACCTTAGACCAGCTGTATGGCTTTAACCAAGTGCAGTATGCAGTCATGTGGGATCTTGCTTTCTAGTGCTGGCAAAATAAGGACATCTTTAATTACTGGCTTCAATAAACACGAATCCAGACTGCTCTATGCTGTGATTTTTTTTTAAAAAAATTTTATTTTCATTTTTAAGATCACCCTTCTAGAGCTGTTTCTGTGGGAGCAGAACATCAGTGAGTTCAGTGAACAGGAGAGTTAAGTCGGCTCATACTTGTGTACAGGGTGGAAAGCTAGCCACTTGGATGGTGTAATGGACTGCTAATAACAGAACTAAGTTTTTTTTCCTCTTTGGTAAGTGCAACAAGTTTTTCTTAGTAAGCATAGAAAGAACAGGCCAATTTAAGTAGAATTTTTCTGTTTCCTTGTTACTTGAGCTGGATGCCTTTCTGTTCTCCTACATAGCCTGAAGTTCTACTTCATTAATGTTTGTGACTGATTTCTGTTACAGAAGCCAACTGAGGTTTTGATTGCTAAAATACATAGTTTGTGTAGAAGTGAAGCTTTATGAAGCCATGAAGCAATTATTCTGTGGAGTTACCGTAATGCTTCTTCTTTGAATGAGTTCATTAATATACAGTAAAGTATTATTTTTGGTTCATTTAAAATGCAAAACGTTCAAGGTGGGATTTAGAAAGTAATTTTTGAATATATGATGAGAAATATATTTAGAGGGGAACTAAATGAAAGTTTCATCTTCAGATGAAATGTATTGAAGCTGGGAATGGCTTTATTCATAAAGACCATAGTAGTGGATAGAAATGAAGGAACGCCCCTGTAACTCTTGTGTGTACTTCGCTGTTACTTGTCAGTAGGGTTGTGGGTTGTTAGTGATTTTCTTTTTTTCTCTCTCTTTTTTTTTTTTTTTTTTTTAAAGGCAAATACCTCAATAAAGCAAACAGACATGAGGTAGCATGGTTTTTATTACACTGGGAAAAACATCTTGCTGGAGGCTCGAAGCTACTTGCTCAAAGTAAATCTTCCCCTGACTCTGCTGTTCCAGAAAGGTGGCATTAAGCCTTCTGGCTTTTCAGTCATGGCAGGCTTTTGTTAGCATATGAAGTTCTCAGATAAGAAACTTTGCATGAATAAAGTCAGTCAGTTTGTGAGTCTTTGTAGTTCAGATACACATGGAGGAAGGGGTGTTGATGACCAGGATGTTGCTGACAACCTAAAAGAGCCTCTAGTTGTCTGGAACAGTACTGTGGAACTGCACAGAGTATCTAAAGTTACTGTTCAGTACCGAAAGTAAAACTTGTGTGTTGCTCAATCTTTTTAATTAAAACAAACAAATAGTATATTCAGAGGATAGAGATAGTTTAATTCCAGAAGCACTCTTCAGGTGGAGCTCAGTTTTCCCTTTGATGTAAGTCTTCTAGCCCTTCTGGTACAGCCTTCATAGAAATGAATTATTTGTTCTCTGATCCACTCAGATTTTGCAGAGAAGTTGATGTAAACACAAGTAATTAAGAAAGTCAGCAGTCTGAACAAATGCTTTGGGTCACTGCGTGGCTCTGGTTTCACAGCAGAGATGTTTGCAGTGAAATGTTACTGTGCCTCATAATCAGCCATTCCAAGTAGTGGGTGTTGCAGTAGTGTAGGTGAGGACAGAATCTGATCTAACATGCTTTCTTCTTTCTAGAAAAGTGGAATGAAGCAAGTGCTGATACGTGCATGTATGTCAGTACTTCTGTAACGCTTGGAATTGAAATACATTTAAAAGAAAATAAATGCTTTTCAAGTGGTAATGAGCTACAGGGCTTCAAAACCATGGATGTCTATAAACTGTAAGTGTGGGTGGGGCATCTAAGTCTGCCTTAAACTGGCTTAAAAAATTAGTTGTATCGGTGCATTGCACATTTCTTGTGCCAAGCACAGCAGTGCACCTAACAGCACACAATGCTCACACTGTTTAGAAATGCCCCTCTTATAAAAGGTTTGAATTATCCATACTGGCTGGCATGTACATCATGCTAATAAATGCATACTTGAAAACTATCTGTAGGATAATGCTGTAGACGTGGAAGCAATTATTTTTCTCTACTGCCATTGTTTGCAGACTTTCTGCGTGGTAGATTGAACATTACTAGTTGTAAATTTTATTTGAAGAAAAAGATCTTTGACTCCTCTCTCCTTGACAATTAATTATTAACTATGTTTGACTGAAGGTTTTTGTAGATGCAGTGTTCCAGATGGTGGTGGTCTGAGATCAGTGCCTTTAAGCAGTGCTGCTTCATACACCATTTTAAGATGGTATATTCTTTGCTTGTGATGAGCCCTTAATAATTCTTGTGTGGCAGACTTTTTAGGCCAAATGCCTTTCAAAGAGTAAATTGCAAAAAAATACCAAATGAAAGCAGTTTCAATTAATTTTAGTAGCAGTTACAATTCTAAGAATTTTCCTAATATGGGTTAAACTTTTTTTTTCCTGAGTCTTAACTAAGCCACTCTGATTCTTTGCTTTCAGAACAAAAGCTTAAATAGCAATGTCCAACCCTGAAGAAAAACAGTTGTTTTGGCCATACACACAAGAGAGCTGAATTTGGGTGCAGAAGCTGATGGAATCATGCACAAGCTACCTTTTTTCTCTATGAATGTAGGTTTAAAGAAGTTGTTAATGCTTGCTCATATGTAGCACTCAGTGTTCCTTTATGGTCATGTAAAAAATGTCATCCTTGTAGAAGTGGTTTAGAACAATTTCAGAAACTATTCAGAGTACACCAGAAGAATTTTTGCAACATCAAGGTTCTAGGAATAGTCTTAAACAAATGTAGAAAGAATTTGCAGTAAAACAGTGAATTTCTATAGGAAGGGAGACAAGCAATCCTAAATCTCTGACACTCAGTTTATCAGATTGACAGCATTCAAAAGAACAAGGACGCCTCTTTGAGAGAGGGATTGAAATGGCAGGATTAAACTGAAATAAATAGCAGGAAAAGAGAGAATATGATTAAAGAAAAGATAATGGATTCAGATGGCTACTGAGGCTTGGATCAGAACATGTAATTGTTCGCTGGACTTTGAGCCAGAATGCAGGGTGCCCTCTAACTAGTGCAGATTGCTCCAAGTGATTGGCTGCAATCTTTGTCTTGCCTTGTGTTGTGCTTGTTTCCACTCGGAAAAATCCCAGCCAGGTTTTTGTTCTGACACTGACCATTTGACTGCAGTACAAAGTGGTAAAGGCCTGTCTGAGCCAGGAACAAGGAAGTCAAATTGTGGTCCAAGAGCACATAGGAATGGTGGGTAGGTGTTAAGAGACGATGATACGTGGCTAGGCTGAGTCTCAGTAATTAATGTCTGTGTTTGAACACAGCACTTAACACCCATTTTGGCTGCAGAGAAGACTTGGATGTTGCACTCAAGTTTACTTGAATTTATTGATCATGTTGTAAGTGGTAGGACAGAGGTGGAGATCAACGTTACTTGCTGTGGTTGGTTAATGAAAACTGTTTGATGTGGATGATAAATCACTATCACGTTAAAACCTCTCTTTTCCAGAGGAATCAAGTGATTATTTGTGAAAGACTTAGTTTACTGACTGTATTTTTGGAGATGGTTGGAAGGCTAATGAGATAAAGGTCTTCATCTGCTCTGAAAGGTGAGGCTACTATGGGAAGGAGGAAAAGCTTAAATTTTATTAAAAATCAGTCACTGACTCCAGAGAAAATTACTTAAAACCAAAGCAAAGGCAAAAGGCTTAGGGTGAGCACTTGGTACTTGTGGCCAAACCCAGGACTGGATTTGTGTAGCTTAGGCATGGGGGTCAGTAAGGAGTGATTCAGAATTGTGCCATCAGTGCAGTAATCTCACCGTGACTTGAATGACAAAACTTCACAGCTAACAGTATCTTTTGGTAATAATTGTTGGCTCCTGTTGTCAGGGGCTAGTTTTGAAAGAAACAAGTGGTGTATTAGTCATTGATATATGTAAGAGTATTAGATTGCTGAATTAATACCAACATTCATGTATGTTATAAACCTGAGTTATTTTACGTGGGTTTATTTTCCTGGTAAAGCAACACGTGACCCAGAAAAACATTGGATTGCCAGAAGGCAGCTATAACTAGCAGCTGTTCAACTGGCTGTGTTAGGATGTTTTGATTTAAAAACAAGCAACGCCTTGCAGTGCTGTTGTAAAGGGCTGGGAGATTGCCAGTGAAAATGGCAGGATCTGAAATATTTAAAACTTAGCTTGTCAGAATTTCTCCGGATCACCTTTTAGCTGAGCAGAAGGTACAGCACAGCTATTAACAGAATGCTGTCATACTTAAAATATTTTACTTTGACCACAGTTTTCCTCTTGCTTTTGCATGTGTGCTCTGTCCTATTCTACCCTCTCATTATAAGCAACTCGAGTCTTTTGGGCCATTTCAGTTGAGAAGGATCTCAGAGCTCACTGAGCTAATACCAGTTGCATGAAAATTAGTGGCTCAGTAGAGAAGATAGATCCAAGACTTCCTGTGCTTAGGGAAGCGTTGCCAAGGAAGTTTGGCCAGTCAGCAGGCGAGACAGGCCAAGCGCAGATCTGTCAGTCTGCACACATGGAACCTGGCAAAGCACTTGCTTTCTCTTGCTCAAGCAGTAGTTAGGGACATAAATAGGAGCTAAGCCTACTGCGTGTGAAAGGGGACCCTCGGGGGATGCTGGGTCACTGGGCTCTGTGGGAGGAGTGAGTGGGAAGGTGGGAAGAGAAGACTGAAGTCTGCGGGGAATTGGGATTTATTAGTTCCGCTTTATACAGCCTTGTAATTTGGGGCAATGTGCCTGCCTTGAGTTTATAGCTAGTGATGGAAGACTTGAAATTATTTTTCCTGTTTAAAAAAAAAAAAAAAAAAAAAGCCTAAACTTTCCATTGCATGTAGAGGACCAAATAACTAAAGAAAGAAATACTCTGCAAGGAGGAGAGCCAAATTTGCTGAATGTCAAATTTTGTTGCTTGTAGGAATTAAGTGCTGTTGAGTGAATTAAGTTCTTTGAACTGCTGTCACATTAGCTGATGTAAGCAATAACTGCAGGTAAAACAAATTCCAAAGAATAACTGAAAAATGAACTTCTAAAACCTTTGGAATTCTCCACCAGAGGCAGAAAGAACTGCTTGGTTTGGTTACGTAACAGCAAACAGTATTAAAACAGTTGAGGTCAGTTGTTTTCGCTGGCCCGTTTCATCCATGGAAAGAAAGAATGCAGTGAGTGTACTTCATCTTCGTATTTATTTATACATTTTATTTAAAGCCTGCTGAGAGACCTTTAAAACTTTGTTTGTAAGGCATGGTTTATACAATTTTTCTTCCACCTTCTCAAAAAATAAAAATGATCTTTTTCCCTCCAAAGGGCTGCTGTATCCTCCACACTCCATCTCTTGCTGAAAAAACTCTAGATGCCACAGGGCAGCATGGCCATGGCCATGCAGTCAGAGGGAACTGCTGTTCCCTGACCTTCTGTTCTGGACTTGTGTATTTTTATGGTATTATTGGAAGAAGGCTACCTTTTTTCTCAGTTGAGATTTTTTTTTTCCCCTCTGTTTCCTGAATAAATGTAGTGCCATGAATAAAGTAAACATTGCTGTCAGTCTCTCTGCATATTTTTCAGTGTGCTTCATTATACAGAATTCTTTCAAAAGAAATACAACCCACGGCCTTGGCTGGTTCCCAGCATCATTAAAAGTCCACTGGCACTTTTCTGAAGAACATGAGGCTTTGCTTCTGTTTTTTATAGAAATTAATTTAACCTCCCTCATATAGAAAGCCTGCTGCCCTTCATCCCAGATGTGGCTGTGGTGTAATCCCTGTCTGGCACTTGCAGGTTGCAGATGTCCATGAAGGCTTTTGGAGGTGAAAAGAGTCAGTGAATGCTTCACCAGTGACGAAGGTGAGGGGAGAGAACGGGCCAGTAGATGCTATTGAAGGAGATGTCAATTTCTAATCCAGGAGAAGAAAATTTCTCTTGGATGGTTCATTGTTCATAGCATGTAAAATGTTCATCAGTCTGCAAAGACTGATTTCATTGCTGGTAGTGTCTTAATTTTTATTTTTAAGGGGAAGTTCTGCTTGCTGATGGTGAAATTCCAGGAGTGATATTACTCCTTTTCCCCTTCAGAAGGTGAAGCCAGCCCTACAGAGCTCCCTGGGGCAGGTCTTGTGATGACTTCCAGCCACCAGTGTCCTCTGGTTGCCTTTGTGAACCCTCACAGCTGCCCCGTGATGCACGGGGGAATCGGGCTGTAAGGCCTTGCAGGGCTGCTCTGGATGTTTTGCCGAGTGCTGGAACACCGGTGAAGATGTTGAAGTATGCATGGGATGATGTGATAGTATAACAATGTAGATGTGAGCATATATTACTATGTTTTGAGAACGTTCAGTGGAAGAAGCACTAGAAGCATTTATACATTGCCCTTTAAATTAGGTCCCTTCTGTTCTCCTGTCTGCTTCTCTTATTACTTCCTTCTATCTGACTGCTTTGACCCCTAGCTAAGGAATGCAGTTCTTGGGGTGGCTTTGTGTAGAGTGTTCTTAGCCTGGGAGGCTGTGCAGTACTCTTCTGCTGTGCTTGGCTGAGGTCAGGCGGGTGTCCCTGCCCCACTCAGCAGTGGCCGTCATCTGCCAGTTAGAGATTACTGACTGCCTGACTCCCTGCCATTGCATCCAGTTGTCTTTCTACTGAAAGCCCGTTTCAGAACTTGTGTCTTATCCGTGTTGTACTTGCATTATTTTATAACCAACTCAGCTCAGTTATTTGCCTGCTTCCTATGCTGCCAGTGGCCACAGAATTGATGTGTGCATGCCATACTCAGGCTGTGAAAGTGAAGAATTTGCTGAAATAAGGCACTTAAAACTACCAGATGTTTTCCTAAAGCAAATTCTTTATTACATTTTTAGATTTTTTTTTTTTCAAATGTAAAGTTGAGAGTGCTTCAGAATTTTATACATTGAGAAATTCAAGGAAAAAAATCCTCTTGATTCCTGAGTTAAATTCTAATCACTGCTCAGCTCTCCTGGAATTTGGCAGCATACCAGTGCTCCTTCCCTTCGGTAGGTCATGTGGAAATACTGGAGCATTTTCTTAAAGAACCTCTCTGCTCTGTTCAGGTACTTGCATTGATGTAGCTTTCCTGTTAGGATTCTAATTCCTTTCATGCTTTAACTACATTTTTCCTCACAATAAGCACTGTTCAGATCTACAAAATTTTTTGTATCAGCTTTAGAATACTTTGTGCATTAAAACTATACCAATGCAACTTCTAAAGTCTGGTTTTAAGTTGTTGTGAATAGAACCATATGTTAATTTTGAAAATGAAATTTAAACATGTTTCATGAAATGAACCCCCAAGAAGTTCACAGGTTTATTAAAAGGTGTATTGAAGGCTGAAGTTTATTAAAAGCTGTATGAATAGCTGAGATGAGCTCAGTCTAATCGGTGATAATGTTTAAAATCATTTTTTTCCTCATTATTTACACCTAGATTATCATTTGGTTATAGCTTATCATCACAGTCCTGGAGATTCTTTCTGATGGGGAATTTTTAATTCTGCCAAAGCTGGCTTACCCGTTCTGTAGAAATACAGATCTTCAATTCCAGCGCTTATGAACAGCGTCCAGGTTTTTGCTTGTTTCCACTCTTCACTCAATTTGTTGAAGGATGTGAAGCGTCCTCTGACAAACGCGATGACCTGGCTATTAGCTTGATGCAGTGATGTTATCCTGAGTGCTGATCACTGACACGTTCCCCATTTTCCAACTTGTGGAGTTCAGGCGCGCAGTGAAATAGCAGGCTTTGTTTGAAGAGCTCATGAACTTGTGAAAACAAAGTTATCTGAAAGCAATGTGATTTGCCTTGGATGAATGCAATGACCTTTTTACTGGATCAATACTTTTATTTACATATTAAACGTAGACATTTTTTTCCTTCAAGTGCTATGGAGCAGAGTGAAAAGGTGCCGTAACAGGCAAGAATGTGTGTAAAGGATTCCTTTGTTAAATGTTGGCAGAAACCTCACAAGCCCTTGCCAAGTCTGTCCAGCCCACCCACCCATCCAAGAGGACGCCAGAAAACCCCCCAGTATGGCTTGGTATTGGCTTTGTGCCACTTGCAGCATGGGGAAGCTCACTGCGTGCTTCACCGTGCCGAAAGGGGCAGCGTGGCCGCGGCTGGCGGTGCCAGTACTGCTGCCCTGCACACAGGTAGAACGTCTGAAACCACGGTGTGTGACAGTGTCAACATGCCTGCTGAAAGCACGGCCCGTAATTGTGTTCAAATAACGTTGCTGAGACATAACGTTGCAACAAAGAGAATGCTTACTGTGCTTCCACGACTCAGGCAATTAGCTCCCTGAAGAATGGAGCATTTTCAGTGGTTTCATACTTTGCAGCATTCTCTGAGTGCTTTGATGATTTTAAATGCATTTAGACCTTGTGTCCTCCATTTTAGAAGGAAAACAAAGGTCTTAGGAAGCTTGCAGAAGGCTTCACAGAAGACAAAAAAGTGGAATTGAAATGGAATTGAGGCTTCTATCTCACTTTCTTCCTAAATCAGTCAGCCATCTCTCCCCTTGACCTTCAATTGCCTTCTGCAGTACTACCTTTTTTCTCCTTTACTGCTGTCTAGATTGGAAGTGCAGGAGATAAATCCAAATACTGGTTGCTGGATGTTTAGAAATGTTACACTGCTCACAAGATCTTTCTCAAAGCAGCATGTGGTCTCCTGCAGATTAACGCTAAATGTATGGGCACAAGAGGAGAACTGATAAAGAAGCAGAACGTAATGGGAACGGGAAAAAATACTGCAAGGTTTGAAGTCCTGCTTTGTTGGTGTCAGCAATACTGCGATGGTAAAACACTCGGGCAAGAGAAAAGCAACGGAGGAATTAACATATATGTGAAAATCCTGTGAGAGAAATGAGGGATGTCAGGAGCAAGGGCTGCAATTCTTTTTTCTGCGAACGCAAAGGCCACCTTGAATAACCCAGAACGATAGCAACATTCTTTTCGATACGTGCGGATTCAGCGGTGGGAACTTCTACCGCGAATACGAAACAGGTAAGGACCAGGCGAAGCGCCGCGCCAAGGACCGCTCGGAGCCACGGGGCGGCAGCGGGAGGCACCGCGCCGGCGGGACAGACAGCGGCCCCGGGCAGGTGCTGCCCCCCCCACCCCCCAGCCGGGAGGCTCCGGGCGGGGCGGGCAGACCCGGCCCCGGGGGCAGGTGCCGGGCAGGGCCGGGGGGCGGAGCGGGCTCTCTCCGCCATTTCCGCTGAGCGCAGGGGGGCGGAGCGGTGGCGACGGCAACGGCAACGTCCCCGGCCGGAGCTGCCGCGCCGAGACGGGAGCGGCGGGAGGGAAGCGGGGCGGCGGGAGCCCGGGCTGGGAGACGCGCGCGGGCACGGCGACTCCGCGCGGCCCTCGGCGGGGCGAGGGCGCCCCCCCGCGGCGGGGCGGAGAGGGGCGGGCTCCTGCCGCGCGGGGCAGCGGCCGAGGCGGACGGAGCGGGCCGGGGCGCGGCGCCATGCGGCGTTCGCGCGTCCCGCGCCCCTCCGCCTGACGGAGCCCCAGCGGCCGGCACGGCCATGCGGCCGGCGCTCCGCTAGCGGCTCAGCCATCCCTTCGGCGGCGCGGCGGCGCCGAGCCCGGCACCATGAGGAACGGCGAGGACCTGGAGGGCTTCGACGGCGAGGCGTCCAGCACCTCCATGATCTCGGGGGCCAGCAGCCCCTACCAGCCCACCACCGAGCCCGTCAGCCAGCGCCGCGGGCTGGGCGGCCTCCGCTGCGACCTGGAGTACCTGCGGGGCACCTTCGGCAGGATCAAGCTGGCCGAGGTGGTGAGTAGCGCGCCGCGGAGCGGCCTCCCGGGCGTCCTCCTCGGGAGTGGAGGGGCGGGAGCGGCTCTCGGGCCGGAGCGGCCGTGGAGCGAACGTCGTCCGTCACCTGCTGGGCCGCTCCCCGCGCCCGCGGGACGCCGATCGGCCGCCTGCCCGTGACCCGGGCCCGCCCGAGGGTGTGAGGAGAGCGGGGCCGGGCGCGCGCGGTGCCGGAGCGATGAGCCGCTCCTGGGAGGGGAAGGGAGAGCGGCGCGGGGCCGGAGCTGCGCTGTGCCGGCGCTGCGCTCGCTGCGTGCGTGCCTGGCTGAGTTCCCTGAGCCCGAAGTGAGGAGAAACCCTGAAAGCAATCAAAAAAAGAAACAAAAAAAACCCCAACCCAAACGTTTCTCCGTTCTGAAAGAATTCAGGTAGCTTTTCTTCATCCGGCGCTGCCCGGCTCCGTCGCTTGGCGGCTGGGAGCCCTCGGGGGGCTGCGAGCACCGCTGCGGTCGCGGTGTGACGGCTCCCGGCTCCTCAGGTGCTGCTGACGAGGGGCTCCATCCGGACCGCGCTTCGCAGCTGCACGCTGTTCACGTTCTTGAAATTAGCAGATGGATCTGAAAGATGTTTTAAAACCGATACGAAAACGGCAGTAATTTGGAAACAGGTTTCTATGTAGTTTCTTATGGGGTGCTGCAAATGGTTTCTGTAAAATAAATTCCTTAAGAGCTGTAGCGTTTTTAAAAACAAGCAGAACTCATATGCGTTACTTCAGTGTTCAAAACCACTGCTGTTTGTGCAAGGCAGAGCTTGCACGTGCAGGTTTCATGTAAGGTGCAGTCGAAGTCCCTCGAGTCCAGCAGTGAGCGCGGGGTCACGGCAGGTTGTGCTGTCACCATGTCTACAGAAACGCAATGGAACTCAGCACTTGGAAGTGCCTTTTGTGTTCTTGTCCCTGCGCCATAGAGCAAAATGTGGGAGTGTTACGTGAGTGCCCTGAGCAGGCAATGGCAGTGTGTGCATTGCATGTTTTCAGGAGTGAGGCTGGAGGACCTGCTGTTGCTGTGCAGTGCCGACCTGTTGCTGTGCTGCTGAAGCTGGCCCTGCAGTACGAACTGTGCAGTGGGGCTGCCCAGTAGGTGAAAGCCGTCTGCCCTTGGGATCCTTGTTTCTGATCTCACACTGATCTCTTCTGTAGTGTGCTGGTAACACTACAAGTCACCTTTGAAGCCTGCCATTCAGCGAGTGGTCACTGATCATAAATAAATAAGTCCATTGTTGTTAGGATAGTGTTTTAAAACATTGTTATGAAAACATGGATTTGTATGTAACTAATTTAAAAGGTTTGTGGAATGTTTGTGTCTGCCACTGGGGACATGTAGTTCGTGTGTGGAGCATGTGAATGCAGCGGTCGGAAGCTGACAAACTGCATTAACTGATGCAGGCTGGAGGACTATGCAGCACCTCAGCGAGCTCAGGCTCTGTGTGTTTGAGCTCCAGAGGAGCTGTGTGGCTCATGGTAATGACTGGTGGGGCAAGATGCTGAGTTCTGCACGCTGACTGGAAGCAGAGCGGTCCTGGATGAAAAAAAGGAAGAACTCATTCCATGATGCACTGAATTCACTTATTTGCCAAATGTAATTTAGTTGTTATTATGCTTAATAATGCCTTTAATGTACTGTGGGAACTGAAATGTGTCAAAGGCCATTGTGTAGTGCTGACTTGTTTTTAAAAGTGAGGAGGAACTCCTTTATTGCACAGATGGGAACCTTCTCTTCCTCCATCCTCCCTCCCCGCCCCCCCCCCCAAAAAAAAGTGTGAGATTAACAATGTCTCTAAATATTGGTTTAAGAAAGAAATGCAGCAGGAAAGATGACAGTGCAATGCTTCATTTAGCATCAGGGTTTGTGTTAGGTTGGCAGGCAGAACTATCAGTTCAGAACAAGCACTGCCACTTGCATTAATCTCTCACTGAAGGACTCCCACAGCACAGCTCTCGTGCTGTGGATGGGGTAGGGCTGCTGGGTGCTGCCATGGTGGCATCCACGTGTCCCATTTTGGTTCTCAAAAGAAGGAACCAGGAATGGGGAAAAGGCAAAAGCCTGAAAGGAAAGGCAGAGGGCTTGCAGGACTGTACGTTGCTCATCTGTTCAAAATGCTGCTGCAGGAGTTGTTGCAAGATGGAAAGCAGTGTGAGGGGGAGGCCTGTGGAGTAATTGAAGCGCTGTTAGATGGGAGGATGGTTTTAGCTTGTTATCCGTATCTCAAGAGAATATGCCATAAACTGCCCTTTAGAGGGGCCCTGCTGCATTGTGAACACATGATAATGTTGATGGTTCATGTCGTGAGCAGCACTTTCCACATCTTCTCTTGGCTTCCATTTCCTCAGCTCCCAGATAAGGGTGAGCAGCGTTGCATGTTGTTGTTAATGATAAAATGATACGTGAACCAAGAGAACTATTTTGATATTTGGGATTTTCATTAGTCAAGGCTAAATTTAACAACTTTTTGGTGCATATGGCTGACTGCTATCTATGGCTGTTAGCATGTAATATGAAGACTAGTGAGAAAGTAATAGGAACAAGTAGCCTTGTAGAAGAGCTAAGCGTTTAGCAGGTGTTACCTTTTTTTTTTTTTTTTTTTTTTGAAGACTTTGTTGTTAGGTGAGCTTTCCAGAACAGCTCTTTAGCTACTCCTTGCCATTGCAGTGGGATAGCTTTATGTGTGTGTTTGGATGTGTGAGGAAGCACCTGGAGTAATGGAGGTTGGGCAGAGCTGTGAGCCTCTTTGGAAGGAGAAGAGGAAGGTGCTGAGCAGTGGGTCGCGTTGGGACAGGAGAAGGCAAGAGAAGCTAGCGCCCTTATGTGCTGAGTGTGGTGTGATGGCTGTCCTTGGAGATGAGAACAGAAAAGCTCTGTAGTTTATTTTCATTTCTCTGTGGTGTAATTTTATGTTTCTTATGCTTTGGGGGGCTTTAATACTTCCCATGGAGACTATTGTATGATGAAGCAGATACAAGTGCAAAGCTTTCCTATGGACATCCTCAACTGATTTGTTGTGTTTCAGATTTTTTCCCCCTTCCCTTGACTTTTACTAACATAGTCTCTCTCTCCTTTCCTGAGAATGTTTTTTTGGCATATGAGAAACTTCTTTGTGGGGAGTTGTTTGACTTTAGATAAAATTGAAGGTGTGAGAGAAAAGGAGCAGCTTTTCTAAATGTGTTACTGTCTTTCCTTCATTGTTATAACTCTGCATTTTGCAGAACCTTACCATTATTATTGGAGTTGGGTGTCAGAATATATTTACTGAAATTTCTGAGGAAAATCATGCCTGCCTGATGCCTGCTTCTCCATCTCTTTGGAACTGCATCTCCTGGTGAGCTTCTCATCAGGAAACCAGCTGGGCGATGAGGAAACGAGTCAGGATCCTGATGGGGATCTCACTGTTCTTGTTGGAATCCTGCTAGATTTTCGTAGGCAGTTGATTTGGGATCAAGGAGCACTTATCTACAAAATGGTACTGAGCCAGGTCTTGTCATGCTGGTGGTAGTTTGGAATGGTTCATCTGGAGAAGCAAGATTGCAGAGCAACCTTCTGGCGAAAGCAATGTCATAAACCTTTATGGTGTGCTGCCGGGGGGAGGCTGGGTGACCGCGGTAGGCAGTGGTGGCCCCTGTGGCTCAGACAGTGCTAGACATGTTCTTAATGTGCCAGTTCCAAAAATCCATCAGATTCCTCTTCAAGGAGATAATGCTTCTGCTTGGGAGGTCTCTGGGCTGCAAGTCAGTGATGAGCGTACTGGGAAGTATCGCTGCGTGCTTCTCTGCTCTGGTTCCTGTTCTGTATGCTATTGCTTGTTGGTGGAGGGAAGATTTTGGGCTTGACAAAATCTGGTGGGAATAGCAGTTCATATGTTCACAATTTTCTGAGTAAAAAATTCTATCTTCATTGGTGGAGAGTAGCTGAAGGTTGGAAAAAGGGTTGTTTTTTTCTTTGTTTTTTTTTGGTGTGTGGCTTACTATCATTGTATGTTTCCAGATCCAGACATTGGTTAAGGCCAGGACTACACTAGGTTTTTGCTATTAGGGTCTATTACAGTGAAGAAATGAAAGTGCAAAAAGCCTGTCGTGTTTACGATACCTCCATGTACCTACAGTAATTCTATTGAGAGTTCCCACTGTTTATAATAGAAAAAAAATGAAAGCAGTATTTACTGTTCCAAGCAGTGAGATAACTGCCAGCTACTTGAACTAGTGCAAGGTGTAACCAGCCATTTTGTTTAATTATCCCAGCACTCCTGTGCCTTCACCTCGGAATCCCCCCATCCAGAAGTGATGAGAGTGGGATGACTTGCGTGCCCCGCTGTTCAGTGGGATCCAGTGCTCAGCATCTCAGCGCTTGAACAGCTCTGCCCTGCTTCGTTGTCCCGTGATCTGCCTGCACTACTCTGTGCACCTCTCCTGGTATTTCTGAAGGTTACATTGTTGTGTTCTGCTGTAATTTCCAAACAGCAAATTTGTGTTTGTGTAAAAAGTCCTTGTGACTTTGCATCATATGTTGCACTTGGGTTCTTGGTGCTGTTCGTAGCTTCCTGTGCACATGTCAGGAGTTTGACATTGGATACTGCTGGTCTTTGGCATCTGGCCCTAGAAAAAGGACTTGCAGTATCATGTTAAAAGGATAATATTTTTAATACACAAATATGCTTAGAAATTCAGTGTAGGTAGGCCATGTCTGCCATGTCTTTTGGGTGTCTCTGAGCTGCTTCATTTCTCTTTGGTAAGTTTTTCTTTAAATGTAGCTTTGTGTGCTGTGCAGCAATATTTTTGTACCGACATTGACCATAGAAGGAGAGATGATGAGATAACACCAGCTAGCTTTGCTTTTTGTTATTTCTGTGTGTGCGTAAAGAAAAGGTGATGGCTTTCATCCACGGGAAAAGACATTTTCATTGCTCTCTTTCATGGGGTCTCTTAAGTATCATCTAGACGTGGGCTGTTGTCCTGCTGCTAAACTCCTAATTCCAGTTAGAAATTTCTCTTTAAGATGCTGGATAGCTTTAAATTCTGCCTTCAGCAAGAAAATTTAGTAATCTCTGTAATATATATGCTCTATTTTTTTCCCTACTGTTGCAAGGCATTGTAAGTGGTACTAGATACATAGTACTTATTGTGGATGCTGCGGTGAGAACTGTGATTGTAATGGGGTTATGGTTTGAAATGCAGCTTCTTTTCATCTTTCTGGTGATCTGCCTGAGACTGGGAGACCTGGCACTGCTCAGCACGGAGAAGATTGAGAGGGGGTCTGATCAATACTTACAGTGTCTAAAAGGCAAGAGTCAGCTGGATGGGGCCAGACTTTGCCCAGTGGCAGAACAGGGGGCAGTGAGCACAGACTGGAACATGGGAAATTCCATAGGAAGGTGACAAAAATTTTCTTTCCTGGTGCTGACAGAGCACTGCAGAGAGGTGGTGGAGTCTCCTTCTGTGGGTGTATCGGAGACCTGCATGGACGCTTTCTGTGCGGCCTGCTGCAGGGAGCTGCTTGGCAGGGGTTGGACTCGGTGACCTTCAGAGGAGCGTCCCAACCCCTGCACTTCTGTGATGAGCCTCCCCAGAGATTTAATTATCACTTCAAGGTAAGACAAGGAAAAGGACTAGAAGTTTAAGAGGTTGTGGTTTTCTTGTAACGTAAACAGTATAGGAGGAATCAGTTACTTCTGTTGCTGGTTAATGCAGTTTGCCAGTTCATCTTCATACTGGTTGATAGTCATCCCCCTCTGCTCAGGGCTGTGTGTGAGAAGCCTTGCTTCCTGCAACCAGTAGTTCAGCACTGAAATTTTCCATGGGGTCATTTGAATAGAAGTCCTGACAGTGGGTCATGTGCTGTCAGTCCGGTGGTAGCGGGTCATGATTTCTAAATTAGAGCTGAATAAAGTACATTCTGAATTAAAAAAAAAAAAAAAAAAAAAAAAAAAAAAAAAAATTCACCTAATTAATTCTCAGGTGATTGATGTAGTCAGCTGCTTCCAAAACATGAAGTCATGTTCAGGTTTCTCCAGGGCTTGTACTGTCGCATCTTCAGAATACTGGGAGGAGGAAAGTGGAAGCTTACTGTGCAAACTCTATGTAGAACAGATGTAGGAATGCACAGTCACGGCTGAAAATGTGTCAGCAGTGTTGCTGGCTGTGGGCAGAGAGGTCTCGGAGCTGGCACAGCACTCAGCACCACTGAGAAGTCAGCGTGGTGCAGAGTGGCATGGATTGAGCTGCGCTCGATCTCTACATGTAGTAGATGTCCAGGGTGAAGTGTGTGCTCACACTGCAGTTTGTTCAAATAGCATCATGGCTGACGTGTGGCTTCGGGTAATTGAGTTGTCTGTAATTAAACACAAGCATTTCCATTTTAGTAGTTTTCTGTATTTTTGTACAATTTAAACTGAAATGTTCATACGAGAAAGTAGCAATCATAGCTGTAATAAATATTATGGAACACATATGCGCTGTAAGTAACGTTAGTCCACCTTTATCTCATGAAATAATTTTGATTCTAATAATTGATGTTATGACTTGAATGTGATGAATAAGTTAATTAGAAGTTTAATTGTATACTGTTCTAAAAGAAACTAATAGTTGCACCTAATGCTTGGAAATGTCTTGACTAACTTAGATGAATCCTTGTAGTGAAAATTAGGATCTTTCAATTTAATATTGCTTTAATATTGCTTGGTAGCATCTTCAAAGCACTTGGGGAAGAAAGTGCTTCTGAGCTAGAGGAATGTTCCCTGAGTGCTGGCTGTGTTTGGCTCACAGCTGTGGGACGGTCGCAATGACAGCCACCAGGCCCGGGTGATGTTGGCAGAGCCTGAAGGCTTTTGTGTTGTTAACAATGTTTTATAGTGCTTGGGCTGCGCTGTGTGAGTTGGTTTCAGTCCTGGGGCAGATCTGTTCCTGAGTTGTAAAATTCCAACTAGGTGAATTTGCCATTGTGCGGTGAGAGCCTCTGGGTTCCTTTCTGTTTGGGTCTGCTGTAATGCAGTCTGAACAGCCGGACGGGCTGAGGGCTTCACGCATTCCCTGGTGCAGCTGGCAGTGCTCTTTTAATGTTCTGGCCTACATCTATTTTTTTTCATGTTCTGTTTTACCAGTATGTCTAGACTCTTTTTGCCTTTTAAGGCATGGCATCTAAGGGAGCCTTCAGATTGCAATCTTGGGAACGCTGGGATCGCAAGGACATTTTGCACCATTTCCTTTAAACAAAAACAAACCCAAAAAACTCTAATGGATTCCTTAGGACTACTCGAAGTTCTTGATTGTTTTCTCATTAAAATTCCTTTCTCGTTTTAGTAGTTGTGGGATGTTTGATGTTTTCTCATAATTTGGATTAAATGGAGCTTTAAAGGATACGGACTGAGTACAATAGTCTTAAAAGAGAGCTTTTGCTTACTCTGAAATACCCGAGCAGCCTAGTGAAATGTGAGGCTGTACACATCAAATACCTTGACAGTTGAAGTACACCTTTAGCTTTTAAAACCAATTAATTTATCCTTCTGTTTGTTACAGAATTTATGGTGCTGTGTTTTAATGTTGTTTGAACTAGTGTGGTTTCCAGCACAGGTTGGCTTATGAATGAGCAAAGCAGACCAGAAATGCTGTTTTGTTAATTTAAAAAAAATTTTTTTTTTAGGAGCTGAGTTAGGAATTCTCATAACTGCAGAGTAGCCCACATCTGTATACTTGATTTAGGATTCGCACAAGTGCCATGTCAAGAACATGTTGTGTTCCAGCAGAGAGAGTGTGTGTGCCCAGTGTACAGAACATGTGTGCAGCCCAAAGACAAAAATAGGGCAGCTGTGTAGAGCTGATTTTTTTTGATGGCAAAGGTATGATAAGTTATGAGTTCTTGTGGCTTGATGTAATAGAAAACATGTTATCGTTCTTAAACTAGTAAGTGCTGAAACAAGACCAGGGCCTTTCAGTGCGACTAATAGTTATGATAGTCGTTAAGACAGACCATTCACCTTTAGGAAGCTCAGATGCATCTTCCTCTTTCTTTGCGTCAACAGGGAGAGGGTTACTAAACTTTTCTTGAACTCAGCTGTGAAGAAAATTTTTCCCCATTCTGTTTCCTTTAGTCAGTTTTTACTGTGTTACTATTTTAATAATACTGCGTGAGTATAACTAGCAGTAAATGGGACTTCTGGAAAAGCATTTTATTCTTCCTCCTTTTTCTGCCTCTGTAAGTGCAGCTGGCAGCGATTGAGGAGGATGCAAAGGATTCAGAGCGTACAGAATTAAATTTAGTGCGACACTGAAGAAATGTGTGATGTTTTTCTGACCTATCCTTACCCAGCACGTCTAAGAGCATGATACGCAAATGCCAGTCAAATTGTGATAAAATTAGACTTGAAGAAACTGAACTGAGTAGCTTCACACTTAAAGTATTTCCACCTTTCTGTTATGCATTTGATTTAATTGTACTTCTTATCCACCCTGAAGCATGAGGTGCTGCCTGCAGTGGTTGGTCTACATGGATCTGTGCCCTTGGTGTGTCTGTCTGTCCCTTGGCATTGGGGTGGCTGGGTCAGGCTTGTAGGGCTGCTCACAGGGTTTTAGACTAGATATTAGGAAGAAATTCTTTACTGTGAGGGTGGTGAGACACTGGAACAAGTTGCTCAGTGAGGCTGTGAATGCCCAATCCCTGGAGGCGTTCAAGGCCAGGCTGGATGGGCCTGTGAGCAACCTGGTCAAGAGGGACATGTCCCTGCTTTTAGCAGGGGGTTGGAACTAGGTGACCTTAAGGGCCCCTTCCAACCCAAATCATGCTATGATTCTGTGATTCACCACGTTTGCTGTCTTGCAGTAGGCAGTGTGTTGGTGAGTCTGCCTTGTAAAGCTTGGGAGTGAGAGAGAGGTGGCTGTAAAAGGTTCTGCTGACAAATATCTGTCAGAGTGAGTATGAGGCAATGAAGAGGAAAACAAAGCCTCAAATATCAAGAGACTGTGAAGAGAGATGGGGGAAACTGACCTGCTGTAATGGAGTATTTATGTTTACTCACTGAAGCCATTGGCCCAGTGCAGTATTGTGGATCTAGAATAAGCCTGCACATTTATGAGCATGGCTGCGTAAGAGGTAGGTGTGCCATATGAAAGGATGAGCAAGATAGGGATGTACAACCTGCTATGCTGGGCTTCTGGTCCTTACTGTCTTGCATTTCCTGTCATTATGAACGTACATGGAATTGCAGTGTGCAGCAGTTGTAGTTCCTGGGGATCAGGGGCTTAAGTTTGTGTTGAAAGGAATCAGTGGGAGAAGCTGCTTACAGTTTGCGTGGTTTGTTTGCCTTGCTCCTGTGTGATATTCAGATGGATGCCTTTTGGGATGGGGTTGCTATGGAACTGCTGATAGGCTTTTTTCTTACGGGACGGGTGATGTTATATCTCTTTTTTATCTAAGTCTTGTCTACACCTAGAAGAGGTGTATTGCTGTGCAGGCAGCAGCATCTCTTGCATGGAGGAAGGAGACGGAGGTGGCAGGGCTGTGGTAGGGTCTGGTGCTGCAGCATTGTCCTGCACAGAGCAGTGTGGGTCTGCTGTGGCTGCTCATTGGGGCTGTGTTGCTCAGTACAAGGAAGCCTTTGCTAAGGTGGGCTCATCTGCCTGCTGTCACTTGATGTTTTGGAGAAGTGTGGTCACTGTTGTTGCTCTGAGCCATTCCTGGGGAGTTAGGATTAGAGAATCTTAGGTGTAAATGGCACCAAGTAGAGGTGACACTGGGGTGGTGGCAGCTCTTGGGATTCCTGGACAGGAGCCCTGTAGGCCTGGGCTCTGCTGCTTTTGACATCATAGCTGTCTGCCCGTGGATGTATTACTTGTAATGCTACAATGGATTTTCTCTAAGAACAATATTATCGTAATATGAAAAAAAACCAAATTATTTGGCAGACCAGTAACAGGAAGAGCTATGTATGTTTTTCTTTAAAAACAAACAAGCAAAAAAATCCAAACAAAACAAAAAAAACCCCACCCGACCTCAAACATTTCCCTACTGCAAAACATACTGTGTTTTACAGCATCTGAGTTGCAATTGGTTTTGCATACACGTAGCAGATGAAATGTTTGTTGTCTAGGCAATAAGCAAAATGGTCCCGATGCATATAGAGCAGGAAATAAGTACTATTTGTAGATTTCTTCCGTTCTAGATGCCACGATTAATTTCACTTGTAGAACTTGTGCATTTCTGTTTGAGTCAGGTGAGGATCTCTTCTGTTTTTAATTCAGTCTGGGTTTGTTTTCTGGAAGGTAAGTTTTGACATGCATATTGTTTCAAAGCAAGTAACTTTCTGTTGTTAACTTTGAGTCTTAAGAAGTTTGCTCATTCTTAAGTATGACTCCTAAAATGCGCCAGCAAAATGTTTCTGGCCTCAGAAATATGTTCTGTATTTAGAATTGGTCTTCTGCCTAAGTAGAGGAAAGGAAGTCAGCAGTGGATGAATCTTTGGAAGGTTACAGAAAATGGATGGTGGTGGCAAACTGTCAGCTGATTTAGTAAAGATTCCTCAATATTTAATGTGCTGAATGCTTGCTGTGTTACACCCAAAAAGGAAGGAAGGAACAGTGGAAACTCGATTGCAGCTACATGCAACCTTAGAGGTGCAGTGAGGCCTGAAGTTTAAATGATTCTGGTATTGTTTCTATCATCACTCGCAATACCAAATCCAAGTTGAATTCCAGAAGTCTTGCTGAGTTTTTCTGAATTTGTTTCATGTTATGTTTTTGTGCCATTTGAGCACAGCTTATGCAGGGTGCTGAGTTACTTGTGCTCGCTTAAGCTTCCTTCTCTGGTAAGCATTGTTTTCCTAAATTTGCCTTTAAGAAAAGCTTAATGCTCATTTGTGATTTAAAGCTCCTTGCAGTCTGATTACCGGAGTTAATAACACATTTCTTTTGGTCTTAAGGATACAGACAAAGAACAGGCGGGAAATCAACCATTCTTCTGCTTCGGGTAAAAGATGGTTTCCTGCTGGAGAAGCAGTACTGCATTTCAGCCATATGATCCCGAATATTCATCTCTGTGCCAGCTGTTTTAGATGTGGGAAATGCATGTGCTTTGCAAGGAATGAGACCCGTTTGGTTTCATACATTAAGTTAGAACTGCTGGGCCAAGTAAATGAGAACAATAAATCTAGGTTTTAATTCAAGAAAGTTAAATGTCTTCAGATACTTTAAGTGGTGCAAAAGCAATTTATTTCTTCTCAATTTTGTGCATGTGTATTTTACTGTACCATTAATTTAAACAGTCTGGATGTAGAAATGTCTTGGTAGTGTGACATTCTTACTGATATTCTGTGGGTATTTTTCAGGCAGAAAAAATGCTGACCGTTTAGTGGGTTTTTGGAAATGATGCATAATCATGTCATTGAACCACACAGTATGGCTTTCTGTGGTAACCTCATAGATAAACAGGAAAACTCTCATTTCTTAACTTTGTTTTCATTGCAGAACTGTCTTTTTATTTTAGTGCGAAGCTGTTGGATTATTTTTTAAATTATTTTTTTTCCCAAAATAAAGCACGGCGTGTTTTATCTTTGACAGGAGAGATGCAGTGTTAGCAAGCTCCTGAAAGCTTGCTTTTGTCGTCGGGTGCCTGTCGTAACACATTTTCTCCATTTGGGGAAATACAGTACTTTAAGTCTGATGTGCCTGCATTGCCAAGAAGATGATGTAAATATAAGCCATTCACATAGCCCTAAGGCAGATGATTTCTTCATTAAGTTCTCTTCTCCAGGGGAATTTACAGGAAAATTGAGACAATTGCAATAGTGGTATGAAGCTGATGTGCCTGATTCAACAAATGTTGAATCCAAATGTGGAGGCTCTCTTTCAATAATTAAAAGGCTCTTAATTGTAGTAGCTTCATCCCTTTCCAGCAGGGGGCTTCTGAATTGAGCTGACAGATGGGCTTTGCTACTCTTGAATAGAATAGCCTCAGGTTGTACGTGAGTTCCCTTGGCAGTCCTAGGTGTCCCGACCAGTGATATTGGCTAATAGGTTGCCAGTTAATTAAAATGAAAAAGCTCCCAAAATCATTGTAGGGAAATAATACTTGTACTTGGTGCTGTCATTGGAGATTCTCCCGTCTGCTTTTGCTCTGGGCAGTAGTGGGCAGTGAGGAGTGAGGCAACTGGGAAGTTCCTTCCATCACAGAGCTCGAGGTGCACTGCCCCTGCTGGGCTGCAAGTCTGGGCACACCCTGAACTCAGGGTGTTCTCAGCTCCCCTGTGAAGCTCGTTTTTCTCGATCCTGCTTTTGTTCACCTGGCTTTTGCATCTCCTTTGCTTGGGGGAAGTGTGGTTTTGCCAGTGGCCTCGGGTGCCTTTGTATAGACCTGTGTGCCCAGTAGAATTAAGCAGAAGGGTTTGTAGGGATAGAGTTTCACATTGATGCAGTACCTACTTTGTTCCTTTAGGAAGGGTGGAAGTAGAAGGGAAACCAAAACTAAGCCTCAAAAAGGAGGAAAAAGAAAGACGACGTCATAAATCTTACCTAATTGAACAAATTAGGATGGAATAGAAAACTCCCCAAAAGTACTCACTACAGAGGAAAGCAGCTGAAAAGTTTCATTTCATCTATCAGAGGGAACTTTTCTGACTCTATCCAAGAAAGCTGTGCTGTGTCGTTTGTGGGAGAGAGCAGTTATTCCTGTAAGAGGAGATCTCTACCACATTCAACTTCTCATTTTTCCTCAGTGAACCAACCCTGAAACTTCTGCTTCTGGAGAACTTCTCGTTGGTGCTCATCACGCTTGAGTACTAAAAGAGGTGTGACTCCAAAGTAGGGATTGCTTCTGTTGTCAGGAAAGATGTTTTCATTACAGTTAAGGAGCTCTATGGGAAAAGTGGACAAAATGATCAGCTCTAAACCTTCCATGAGTTCTGTCCGAAAATAAGCTGAGATGAAGACTTCCAGCCCGCCTCCAGATTTGCTGTGCAGCTCTCCTGGGTTCATACTTCCTTATGATCAGATCTGTCTACTTTATCGACACATCAACCAGGTGGTGTTCTGTGTGCCAAAATTGCATTCATTCACTGCCTAATTTACACACCCCACCTGAAATGATCTATTTCCTGTGTTTCGGGATGCAGTGAAAATGAGTTGTTTTTCTTGCAGTGTTAACATGTTGCATGTTTTGTTTGTTATTTTAAAATGAAGTTGATCGCTGGAAGAACCATAGCTTCTAGCAAGCTGCTTTGGCTCATGTTGCAGAATGTACACAACATTAAGTAATGTAATTATTCGGAGGGTGCTCCTGGCAAATTTATGAACGTGTAGTAATCCTGGTGTTTCAAAGAAAATATTTCTTGATAAACACTTTTTTTTTTTTTTTTTTTTTAGTTTTTGCAGAAAGGGAAGTTTGTGTGGGAGGGTAGTTTTTTATGTGGTAATTAATTTGACTTTTATTTTTTTTGTCATAGCATTTGTTGTGAGACAAATAACTGATGGCTAAGAGGAAAGTGTTGTCTGTAGCCCTGGTAGGGGGGTAGCCTTCAGTCTTTTCTTTAGAAAAATGATAACACGTCTGGTTGGAGTCTTGATGTACTGAAGCTTGGGCGTGAATTGTTTGCATGGAAATACTCATTCAGGTGGCCACATCCACTCGTGATGATAACCCTCACGTTACTAGTGAGTTACTCTGCCCATGTTTTCAAAATCCAACTTCAGCTTTGCTGTCAGAATTTCTATGATAAACTGAAGCAGCTGAGTTTTTCTCCCAGATGTATTAAGGAGGCACGTCAGTAGGCTCAGCTGCCACAGCCTAGAACGCTGCACGCTCATGGAGCTGCTTACACTGGTGACATGTCTCCATCTTTGGTGATAGTTGGAATGATTTGGGTTAGCTCCAACTGAAGTGTATACAACTAGTGCTTTTCTTAGGAGGCTGCATCTCACCTGTAAGTGTCTCCTGTGGTTTCTTAGGGGATAAAAGGAAATCTTAATACATTTCAGAGCAATTCCACTTACATTGATATTCATCTGAGCTTGGGGGCGTACAATTAACACCTAATGATTCCTTCCCTCCCCCCCAAAAGTGTCTCTTCAGCATCTAATTTAAATTCTATTTCTAAAAGTGAGAAGCACTTGAGCTTTTTTTTTCTTTTTTTTTTTTTTTTCCCGAGCTTTGACTACTACATCCATTTGCTCATAGAAGCATTCCGTCTGTGTGGAGAGAAGCCAGCATGAGATTCTGTCAGCAGCACGACCAAAGCTCCATCTGCCAAGTAGCCGCTGCACAGCGCAATGACCGATGTGCCCCAGCTTTTGGCTCCTTGGGCCTGACGCTGCTGGCACTGCTCAGAGCTGTTTATATTTTTAGAAAAGGAACCTAATATTGTTTGAGCTCGTGCTACAGTATTTCGGGAGAATATTGCAGAACCATTTCCTTTAAAACAATAAAATGTTTATTAGGGTTATAATACATCAAAAATGGTGGCAAGGACACTGGAGACTTTATTATATTGGAATGTGTTATAGAATTGTAGAATGGCTTGGGTTGAAAAGAACCGCAGTGATCATCTAGCTTCAACCACCCTGCTATGTGCAGGGTCGCCAGCCATCAGACCAGGCTGCCCAGAGCCAAATCCAGCCTGGCCTCGAATGCCTCCACGGATGGGGCATCCACAGCCTCCTTGGGCAACCTGTTCCAGTGAACAATGAATATTTAAAAGTTTCTGTGTTGCCAATTCACTGTGACTTCTAGCATTAATCCTGAATTTTGATCCCACTTGAGACATTTAACATTTTTCTTTTTTAAGGTCTGTGTTTCTTAAAATTATATTCTTCAGTTCTGAGACTTGTTCACAGAAAACATGAACTTCATTGCATGCTCTATTGTAAAATGAAGCTGCTTTCTGGACAGTTTTTTAATTTTTTGGTCAGTTAAACTCATTGTTGGATTCTAATTTTCAATGCATATTGTTGTTTTTTTCCAACCTTCCATAGCTGTTCAATGCCAAGGATAAAAACCAACTTCAAGTGTTCAATCACTGGGTATCTGTTCAGAATTTGTTTCAAAACCAGCCTGCTCGGGTAGCTAGCAAAAATTAGTGTAGTGTGTGCTGTTACAAAGACCTCATGCTAAATGAGCTGTGAGAGACTTCCTAGCCGAGTGTGATTTTTTAATTAAAACTGGTTTTGTTTTACTCTATTTTTAAACTTAAATTAGCTACTGTATTCTGAAGTATGTGGCTAAGGCAGTGCATGGGAGTGATATCCCAAACGTGGTATTACTACTGATTTCAGTGGCAAAAACTAACTGTTCTTTCAGAATCTTTTTTTCTTCATAATGCCATTTTAGCTGATAGGAGACAGACACAAATTACCATATGAAGTGCAGAGAGTGCTGGAAGAGAGGGTATTTGCAAAAATATGATTGAAATTTGCAAAGGGCAGTTTAGAAGAAACCAATTGGTATTGTGGCTTCTGCTAGCTTTGGTTTTTGCGAGGCATTCCATTTGAGACATTTAGCCCTGGAGAGGCAACTCTGTATGTTCTTCACCCTCAAATTGAAGTGACTTAACTGAGGTCACAGCAGAATTTTGTGGTGGAGCAAAAAAGTGAGTTCTTTCTGAGAAATGTGAGTGGGTTGGTGGGTGGGTGTTGTCTTGAAAACAAAGCAAAACATTCTTAAAGGCCTTCCTTGCTTGCTGTGGAAAATGTAGGGGAAGCATCCCTGGCATTGGTTTTCTTTTACCATTTATTTTTAAAGAGGAATCAGTTTGAAACATGCACTTATGTAAGATTTGTACTTTCTGTAGGTGTTAATGGTAGCTAATGTTGCTGCTTGTCGTCTTCTGTATTTTAGCTTTGTGTATGAAGCAGGTAGTGAGTTTTACTGTTTTATCCTAAACAGTGAATTACGCTGAAGCAGAAGTCTACGCTCTGCCAAGATCACTTTTGCATTGGGTGTGACATACATCTGACTTGGGTAATGGTTAGCTTATAGTACCAGGAGTTCAGTTGTTTTCTGCTCAGTATGTTAGCTACTGGTTTTATTTTTTCATCACTGAGGGAGCAAAGTATGCGTTTTCATAGAAATTACAGTGTATTGATGGTGATGAACATGCAAACAGGCAGGTGCTTTTGGAAGCTGGTAGAGATCCGGAATCTGTGCTTCTTAGTTTTCAAGCTGATATCGAATTCAAAATAATAGCTTGATTGAAATGTCTTTAACAATCATGCTATGATAATACTACATAAATGAGATTGATTCTGGCCCAAAAGACAAATGCATTTGATCTTTAAGTTTTGGAATAGCATATAATGAAATAAAATGTGTAGGGTACCATTTCACGTGTTTAGCCAAAGGCCTGGAGGGGTTTCATGCATTACTGGGTGTCTCCATCACTTTGATGTTGGACTCCTTGTTATTCTCCTAAAATAGACTTTCTTGAACAGGAGATACTCGGAAAGTCTTGCATTAATTTGCTTTTGTTTTTGCTCTTAGGCAGTGCCCTGTTACAAACTGAAATCACACATTCCGGAGTGTAAACTGATCATGTTCCCAATGGAAATTTCAGGAATACTTGTGGCTATTTTCGAAATGTGGAAATCTATTTATATTTTTTCCACTTGTTTTTCTTCCTAGGTTTTGGCACTGATTGCATTCATCTGCATAGAGACCATCATGGAATGCTCCCCTTGCGAAGGCCTTTATTTCTTCGAGTTTGTGAGCTGTAGTGCATTGGTGGTTACTGGAGTTCTGTTGCTTATGTTCAGTCTAAATCTTCACACGAGAATACCACAGATCAACTGGAATCTCACTGTAAGTTTGTACAAATCCTTGCTGCTAAAAACTGCAGAACTGTTTTTAAGTTTGGTCTTTGAACTTTACTTTCTACTGCTAATGTTTAAGATTCTGTATGTGTATTCTATGGTGACTGAAGTGTACAGTTTATATTACTTTCAATACTAACAGCAGAATGAGCTTTGCAGTGTAGCAAGATTAAACTATGTTAAATAGAGCTAAAATTCTTTTCTGGTAGATTCTGTTTGGAAGGAAGGACTTACTGCTACTGCCAGCAATTACTGTTTGTTGATGAAGTGGATAAAAATGCAGTCTGTATTTATTTAACTTTGACAGATGTGATATTTACAGTAGCCTGTTGTTCTTTCATAAGCTGTTTTTTATATTAGAATTCTGGTGGTGCATATATTTTCTTACACAGATTAATGTAATCCTTGGGCAAAAATATTGTAAGCTTTCTCTGAAAGTTAAGCGTTGAATTGTTTACACCCCTAACTGTTAAACATCAACTGGCAATGCTTGATATGTTCTCAAATACAAGGGGCTTTGGGAAAAAAACTGCTGGCAATGCACATTCCTTTTGTACAAGTCTCCATTTCCATGCTATATTATGAGTTAAATGTTCAGATTGAGCTGCATAAACAGATCACAAAATCAACATGAGTTACTCTACCAAAAGATCTGTCATCTTAAGAATAATGTTTATATCGGTTCTTTTGCACAGTACAGATAATACATATACATATGTGCATATGTTCTAATGTATTTTTGTAAGTGGTGCTTTAGACTGCTCACAGTACTTTCCAGGCTTCTGTTGTGATTTTCTTTTAATGTCAGTTGTTATTGTTGCAACTTGCTGTTTGTAAGCCTAAATGACCTCTCTAAAATGAGAGAGGAATGTGAAAATAGATGATTCTTTGTACCCTAGGGATCCATGTTTTATTGAGAGTGTTCTTCCTAGGAGTACTTGTTAAGATTGGGGTAGATTGAGGAATGTGAGTGGCAACTGTAGGTGAGGTAGATACAGGTGGCTTGCAAACAAAACCAGTGGAGCCACTGGAATTTTAACGGGTTGTCTTGCCTTTTCTCCTTCCTTCTCTTTTGCTGGCATTTTCAGTGTTTATCTTTGTGGCAAGTTGCAGAAAAAAGGTTATTTCTTTCTTTTACTGGCCTGTTTATTAGCCATTGCAGCAACGGTCTTTATAAATGACACAGCTCCGAAATATGCTGGTAGGACGTACGAGGGCATGATTGTTGCATCAGTGTCACAGAAGATGGTTTTCCTGGTGTGATAAGAGTGAATACTAGACCCAACTTATGCTGAAAGTAAGCTTGACCAAGATAATTTTTATCAGGAGACTGGTGAGTGGTTTGCCAAGTGACCGTGACTGAGCCGGATCACTGGAAGAGTCAAGTTGATGACTTTGCATGCCCTTGCTCCTTTGTGCTGGTAGCTTTTGTTCTGTTGCCTACAAGAACATTGTGACAGTGTGCTGAATTTATGTAAGTACGAAGGCTGACTTTTACTGCCTTTCCTTCCGTATTGCAGGAGATAATCAGTGATATAACCGGGTGGGTCTTTTCAGCCACTGACTTCTTACAGATTTGAGCAACACTTTTCTGGTAATGAAGCGATAAGAATTGCTGCTTTGAGTGCAGCATTGTGTATCTCTGCATAGTACTCAGTGTTGGAGATCTTTAGAGAAAAGAGTGCTTAAAAATCCAACTAGTTAAAAAAAATGAAATTGTTTTGAGCCCTCTATTTAGGGGCATTATCACACCCTGAAACCAGCACCTCTACAGCTCGGAGGAGTGTGACATGATCAGGCTTCAATCTGAAGGGCAAACGGAATACTCTGCAAATGTTTTGGCTTTCTTTTTTTTTTTAATCTTATTAACAGGGGATAAAGTAAATTGTTATCATTTTACAAGTCTCTTCTTTTGAGTAAGTATTCCAGAGATCTCTAATAGAGATGAGAACTGGAAGCTTACGATGTCCATTAACTGCTGAGACCAACCTTCCTCCTCGGGTTATTTACTTATTTTAATAATGAGCAGTCTGATGGGACCTTTACTAGTACTGTCTTGTAGAATAGCTGTAGTCTGTAACTTTGTGAAAGTTAGTAGAGAATCTAAGAATGGAGGATTGTGTGCTTTCTGCCTCATTTTTTTTTCTGCTTATTTTGTCATTTTATTCTTTACAGTATAGACATATACTCACACATTTTCTTCTTTCCATATTTCATACTTTCCTGTGTTTTGACAGTTATTTCAGTAATTTTCCTGCTGCTCTGAGATGGTTATCACAAGAATTGCTTTCTGAACTACATTTCCACATTCCTCAATTCTGTAGGAAAAAATTGCTACTCATGTAGAAATTTATGTAGTGCTTTTATGATTTTATAATGAGTGTTTCCCCTGTGAAAAGTCTCAAGCCTTGCTTTTGGAAGCTGTTTGAGATGAAGAGGCTTGAAAGAATTTTATAGTGTTAAGTGTAGTCAGGAGTTTTCCTTTAAACTCGGCATGCTCACAGACTTTCTAGGAAAATCATTTGTTTTTCAAACAGTCGCTCATGTTGGAAAATTAGCCCATCAACTGCTTTTGTCCAATACAGGATTGTTTCCTTTAGAACTACAATAAGATTAGACTTTTCTAATGCATTATGAATATTGTCTGCTGTCTGTGGTAAGGAGAAAAATAAGAATCAGTATCTAGCAGAGCTGTGTATATACACACACACACACGTACACACATGTACCAGATTTGTCACTTTCTGTTTGCTTCATTTTTAGTCATTTGAGGAAAAGAGCTTTGCTTCCATCCTAATTAGAGACTTGTCAGCCAATTTTTACATTTTCCTGAGATAAACATGAAAGAAGCTTGGAGAAGGATAGAACTTTGCTTGGGTGCATTGGAAAGAAGGGTTTGTTGCAGTGAGATGAAAAAACAGTCACTTGTCTCTTGCACAGCTCTATCAATGTTGTGCAGTTCTGGGAACCTGTCAGTGGAAATTTCCATTTCCTTTATGCTTTACAACTGAAAGGGAGCCTATTCTGCAAGGAGACTTGTAAATGGCATGGGGGAATGTACTGCACACTACAGCAGAGATTTCTGCTAAGCTGATGAGCTGTTGCTTTGAAGTATTGTATTCAATGTAGATTAATAACCTAATCTTCCCTTCATTTTGTGCTTGGCTATATTTATATATTTTAATTTCATTATTTGAGTCAAATACAAGGTGAGCTTGAGATCTTGCATCCAAATATGTAGGTGCTGTGGCCCTCTCATAAGGCCGCAGTGAAAAATGTAATGGAGGTGTCTGCGGTAACTTCTTTCTTCTGATGAATTCCTGTCTGTCTGGGGGGGATCCACAGTAGCACTGCTGTACCCGAGATGGTGTGGGGAGGGAAGGAAATGATGGCAGAGAACTGGAGTTTGACAGTATTTCTTTGAGAGTTTGAGTGAAGAAACAAGTGCAAGTTGTTAGACATGTTCTATAATCAGCCAGTGGAATGGACTAGTTATGTCTTTGTACACAAAAAGAATTTCAATAGATGTTGAGCATTTAAAAAAAAAATATTTTAAATATGCGCTGGAACTGTGGAAGCATCTTTTAGTCTGTGCAGTTCTGAAAAAGGTTTTTTGTTTTTGTTTCCAGTTGTTAGGGAGAGAAAGCCTCGTGGGCAAGTAACTGACAGTGGTAATTGACAGGAACCTTGATGTGGTGCCAGATTGACAAAAGTCCTTGCCAGCCTTGGCTTGAGGAGTGTAATTACAAAGATGTACTTCAAAGGCCTTCCCAGGGCAAACTTGATTATTTTTATTTCCCCTCCTCCCTTTCATTTTTATTTCTTCTGAAAATATCTTGCTTTTCTTTGGCTTGTTTAGCTGTCGAATGAGCAAGTCCTTCCTCACTTTTATTTTTAGTATTGTCAAAATAGTGATGCCTTCTGAGGATGAAAGTGAATAATGACAGATTAAAAAAGATGATCAGAATTTATTTCCTCCCGGTTTGTTCTTTGGGCAGTTACTTTGTGCAGCCTGATATAAACAGTAGCGTGTTACTACTTAAGTAAAACAAACATAAGCTTAGAATACCCCAGAGTATTACCTGGCCTGGTATTTATTGCTAATGGGGTCTGTTGCATAGTGAGGAGAAGTGGTCCCATCTGTACACAGGATGGCTTCTCAGAAAACAGGGAAGCAGCGAGGTGTGGTGAGCAGGAGGCCAGGGCACCTCTGCACAGCTGGAGTGGCCCTGCACGTCTCTGGTGTGTTTCTGGAACTGTTGGGCATGCTTTGTGGGAGGGGGGTGAAGTTTGTGTGTCTTGAATAGCAGAAGCTGGTTTGTTTAGCTGGGTGAAATGCTTCTTTACCTGTGTAAGCCCAAATAAATAGGAGATGGGGATTAATGCTCATACAGTTAGTTTGGTTCGTTCTACCTATAACTTATTTTTGCTTGAGAAACCATTATTTCTATTAGTAATTCTGATGGAAAAAATTACAGTGTTTAATAGTGTGATTAGAGAATAAAATTGTGAGTTTGAGTAGGGATGATTGAATTAGATAATTGACAGTACATTTGTGAACTTCAGATTGGTAATTTCATATAGGAGCAAGGGGAAGAACTTCCTCAACCTTGTGAAGTACTGATTGGAGAAGAGTGAATGGCATTGCCATCTCCTGAGGTCTTATCAGACCTCATTCCTAGCACTGCTTCAGGCTTTCCATCCTCATGAACCCAGGAACTGTACCTACTCAGGCCCTTCAACCTAAAGGCTAAAGAATACTGTTCAATTGCCTGTCTAGATAGAGATGCCCACTTCACAGCAGAATAAGCAGAAGAAAACCTCACATTTTCAGTATAAATGCTGTCTTGGCAGAAACATGTTGACATCTGTAAGTTAAGGTGCCTGCTCTGCCCTGTGCTCCTGAGCAGCACACATAGGTGGTAAAGGCAGTTAGGTGTCCTTGGATGCTCTCCTTTTGGTTAATACCTCTATTAGGACTGTTGGTGACTGAACAGAATGACTTGTGAGTAATAGCGAGGGGTCAGAGGTCCATCTTTAATTTTAGGCCATTTTGCAGAGGAGAAATGGAACGGCAGCTGTCTAGAGTGGATTTGGTTCAGCTCATACATTTTATTCTCTGCCATGGATGGCAGCTTTGCGCAGTGTTTTGTGGCACAGCATACTGTCTCATGAGGTTGCTGTAATTTCAGCAGAAATTCTTTTATCTGTGTGATGTGGTTTTTACTTTGTCTATAAATGCAATAGTAAGAACTTTAGCTATATCATGGCCAGATTTGAAAGGACTCATCTTTTTTCAATTACCTTATTCTTTTTATTGTCGAGATTATTTGTTTTCTCATATTTGGAGAAAAGCTACGTTACTTTAGGGAGTGTCCTCTGCTTTTTGAATTTCTGATGTAGTTCATTCTCCTTTGTTTCTGCTCAGACTTCTTCCAAAACCAGTGTAGATTATTTTCTTGTCTAAGTAGTATGTACCAAATTTGGGATTAAATGCCTCCACTGATGCAAGCATCTTTGATTTTACTAATATGTACTTATATGACAGTGTTACTGATGTCATTGCTCCTTAAGTTCCAAACAGTCTAACTTGTGGACATGAAAGATTATGTTAGTTTTAGCTTTTTAAGAGATGAACCAATTAATAATTAATTCCGTTAGAGGATTTTAACCTGAACAATAAAGATGAAAATGTAGAAATGAGTGTGTCAGAACCATAAGATGGAATGAAGTCTTTAGATTTGAACTGTTAAGTCATTTGTAAACACAAATCTGAGCGTGTGGAAATAAAAAATGTGTCTGGAAAATAAAATAGCAATTGTGGATTATAAGAAATAGGAAGGGGCGCAACTTTGATTTGTTTATTCTGATGTTACCTAACTTACAGATAAAAGTAAATTTGAATATGTCTTCATTCTTAAATGTTCATCTGCTGATTTTGTTATCCTGTTATCTTTGGTGTGGTTTTCCATGCTGAAATTTCTGAACAGCTATTGTTTCATGATTATCTAAACTCAGGAGTCTTCATGCATGCAGCTCGATCTTTTTCGTATTCAGCGCAGCTTAGGTTCTTTGATTTGTACTGTGAGAAATGTTATCCTCCTTTCAAGTAGCTTCTGTGGCTCTTTTCTTCACCGTGTTCAATTTTCAACATAATTTTAAAAATGTGGATACCAGACCAGAATGCAGCATTCCGATGTCCCTTACAAGGGTATGGTAACCACCTTGCACCTATTGTATCCATATGTGCAGTGGAATGTTGAAGTGCTTTTTCATCTTCTTTTTTGGTCATGGCACGACATGTCGAGATGCCTACCGACGGTAATTCTGAAGTTCTTAGTTATTTCTCCCAGGATCTTGTCTCTGTTCTGTAGGTTATGTCTGTTGGTTGTAAAATACTCTTAATCAAAGGGCATCATCAGTGTGGATGGCCTTTCCTCAGTATTTACTTTCAGCATCCTTGGTGGTATAGACGTTTACTCTGGAGACTTGATGAAAATGTTTAATGCTATTTAGCCATATATTGAGAAAAGATTTGTGCAGTGAGAACCAAAGCTCTTTTTGGAGACTTCAGGATGCAGGTAGATCTGATAAACTCCAAGTTGATGAGGTGAATACTTGGAGAAATTGCAGAATGTAATTTCTTTTCTAATATCTCTATTTCTTAAATTTTATTTTCTGTTTTACAAGAAATTGTGTCATTAGAACTGCAGTAGCTATTAAGTGAAATACCAATTTTGTTTGTTTTATACGCAAGATAGTATTTGTCTCACTGAGTTTGAACAGAAATATAAAGTATCTGTTTTTAGTTGTACACTGGCAGGTGAAAAAATGGTAATTGTTTCTTAGGGACTCACAACTTCCTTATGTTTCCTTCCTGCTGAGACAGAGCCACTGGGCTCATGAAATCTGAATACATGGTTAGAAATAGTGAGGAGCAGTAGAAGTCTCCCAGAAAGGCCAAGTCCCCCTTTTAGATGAGGATCGGTCCTCAGTGCTAGCTTGCACACTTCATCCTCAGGTGTGCTTAATTTTGACAACCAGCTGTCACTGAGTCATTGCCCTCAAATGGATCATATTCCGTGTGAACAGCACAGCACCAGATTCTGTTTTCACCATTAGTTACTAAAACATTCTCAAATGATGGCTGCAGAAACAGATGTTGGGCTTAACCACTTTTTTTCTTTCCTGTACTTTTTTTAGGGTGGCTGGATGGTAGTGATCAGTCCAGAGTCTTTGTGTTACATATCCAGAACCTAGTTATGGGGCAAATATTATATTTATCTTCAATTTTCTAAGCATAACTCCTTACAGTACTTTAAGATGTGGTTCTAATAATGAAATAGTAATTCTCTGGTAAATGGATCAGAATCGGGAAGTGAGCTGGTTTACGTGTAAGAGTCATGTAGAGTAAATTTGCCTTTTAGTTTTAAGTAAAAAATAGCAATGAGGTGTTTTTTTTTAAATGGTGGGGTTGACATGTTCAGTCTTTTAGATTTTTCCTTTTCTGTGTCTCAGTCTAAGGTGTACAGCAAATTTGAATACAAGTTTTCTTTCCATCCCCTTTAGCTGCGACAGTGTTCACCTCTCACTGATTTCAGGTTCCTTCAGGATATTTCTGTTGAGCTGCCGTTCTCTGCTTCCTGCACAGACCTACCTGAGCCCTGCCTTCCTCCATTCTTTCAGTTACCATGGTAGTCTGTTATTTCCTATGGCTGTGTAGTGTACAAAAATAGTGCTATGTAAATAAGCATCAAATATTTATTCAAAAAATTGCAAAGAAATGCGCAGAATGACATACTAAACAGGTATTCCCTAGCAAACCTAGTCCTTTGTTTTTTTGTTGAGGTTATCTTGAAGTCCATGCTTCTAATTTGTCTTATATTGATGTAATCATTTTTGTGCTAATAGCTTGCCATTTGGAATTTACTTATGTCCCAGTGATATGTTAATGACCTTTGTTTTTTGTAAGGCCTAATTATCTGAACTCCAGGTGACACGTGCAGCGTATGCATAACTGAGCTCCGTGCTTTGTAGCATATTTTGGTGCTTAAAGCAAAGCAAGAATTTTCTCTGAACACCTCAGAGCACCGAGGTGGTTGTGCATGTGTTCTGGTGTGTCTAGTTGAAACATCAATCCTATGCGATAGACGTGGATAAACCTGTGTGTTCATCCAATGCGGGCAGCTGTTCTTCATTGAGAAACTGCAGGGTGTGTGCTGTTGTACAGATAAGGCCTCAAAGAACTTGCAGTCAAACTCATGAGTGTTATGTGGACAGCACATGGAGAGTTGTAATGTGAAAGAGAGCAGGGGAGTGTTAATGCTGGAGATTCAAATTACTTCAGTGTCAGCTGAGATGGAACAGCTTTACCCATTGCTAATGCTGACAGTCGATTCTTAATAATCCCAGCAGACACTGAGATAAAACATCCAGAGCTTACAATGGTGCCTTATTTATACTTAGTATGTGAATAGAATTCAAATAGTGATGGGCACACATACTACATTTCCTGTGTAATAATCTGTCATCTTTTACGTGTGATAAACTACATAGGAAGTGGGAAAGTATTACTATAACTTTTGTTCTAACCTTTTCCTGTTTCATCAGTTGTAATAAAAATAAGTGGACTGTTATTGTTTAATAATGCTGAAGGATTGTTATTATTATTTTTTTAGGATCTGGTCAACACTGGACTCAGCACTTTCTTCTTCTTCATTGCCTCTGTAGTGCTTGCTGCTTTAAACCATAAAACTGGAGCAGAAATTGCTGCTGTGGTAAGAATTTGAATTTCTTTTTATGAGTCACTTAAGTGGCTATTAAAACCAAGAATAATCTTTTAGTTGTGTTCTTGTGATATTTCTGTTACCTTAGTCTTCCCAATTTGCTTCTTATTTTACAGTTAGGTATGCAGTAATTTTGGTTTTAAGAATGTTGATTTCATTTGAATTTAGTCTCGCGTCTTGGGGCATGACCAAGCAGGAAAGCAGCTTGCTGAGAATGCTTTACCGATTTTATTAGTGTTGCTTCTTTATCTATACCTAGCTTAGGTAATACAACTCTATATTGTGAGTTTACAGAAAAGGTATAGTCAAAAATTCTTACCAAATGGAGCTTTTTTTTCGTAATCTTCTGAGTTCTTCTTGCTCACAGAAGATCAATTTTTGTGGAAGGAGTGTAGTGGTACTTAAAGATTTTAGAATCTAAAACAATAAAGTCAAGCACATTAACTTTGTCCTTGAGCTGGCAAGCTTGTTTTTTCAAACCTAGACATTGAAAATCACACAAATTCTGCAGAAACACCTAGACCTGCAAATCAAATCCTCTAGGCTGATGGTCTAGATTGGCCATCTCTTGTCATTTGTTCACTGCCAGGTGCATCCTGAGGAACGAATGAACTGTTTGGATGAAGAGCCATATTATTACAAGAGGTTCTTCCAGTGAAGTTGCATTGCAAGGTGTAATTGTTGTGTTTGTAGACGAAGAACTTAGTTTTCTTGGATCATTGATCTTAGTAGCTTTCACAAATTCTCTAGTTTATTGAAGAAAAACAACATCAGGTTTATAAGCTGTGATAATCTATCAGTGCAAGTAAAGCAGAAAGCTAAACTTCTCAGAAATTTGTTATGAAACTATGCTTATTGTTTTCAAAAATTGTCTTTCTACTTCTTGTAGATATTTGGTTTCTTGGCTATGGCAGTGTATGCTGTGAACACATATTTAGCTATTAAGAAGTGGCGAATGAACAGCAGACAACAAAGCAGTCGGCAGACCAGTGATTACATGCGTGCTCGGACAGAATCCAGAGAAGTAGATCATCGCCCGGAGATTCAGCGTCTGGATGCATGAGAGCAGCATCTAGATGGGACTGCAGAGGGAAGAGAGAAGTGCTGAATAAAGTGTTTTTTCTTTATTTAAGAAAGAAAAGGAAAATCAGATAGTGGCAAAGAATGCCCAGCCCAGATATGTGCAGAGAAGCATCAAGTCAGAAGCTGTTTTCGTGAAAGCAGTAGATGTTGGCCATTCAAAAGCAAAATCTTTTCAAGACATTCACATATATATACATATATTGTATATATTATGTATAATATATTATATATATGTTCTGAAGTATGTTAATGTTTTGGATTACTGCGCAGAACTTCCCTTTCCTAAGAGCAAGCTCTGAATATACATGTTCTGCCACTGTTTCTTCATCTGTCATAAAAATTAAGACCAGAGCTATCTTTTTTGTTTAATATAAGAAAGAAATCCACCAGGAGCAAATTTAATACACATGAAAAGGAAGTGGGGGGCAAGTAGCAATAACTTTACTATGTATCGTGTCCAGCAACGCTTTGTATCCTTCCTTGTGCAGCCTTGGCAGTGCAGTTCAGTTCTCACCTGCAAGATTGCACGCTGTTTCGTTGTTGTTTCATTCACCTAGCTGCCACATGAAAGTCTCTTCTGTCTTCTGGTTGTTGATTTAATGCTGAGGCAGTTATCCTTTGGATTATTTGCAAATCATCACATGCAGTTCGTGCCTGACCTTGCTTGTATCAGAACTTGTGCAAGATTAGTATATCTTATTGAATGGTCACCACAATGCATCCAGTGCAAGTATGTGAACTTTCTGCTGATGTTGGATACATGCTGTTTTTCATTCCAAAATGGTGGAGGGTGGAGGAAACTTGGGAGGCAGGGTGGAGAAAGAGAATGCTGAGGGGCACAGTGCTAAAGGAGAGAGGATGAATTGTCATCTGGTAAACCTGCGTTCCAGTCATGTCTTTTTTCTTTTTTCTTTTAAGGTTCAACCTTTCTGAGAAGCCTAGGGTAAGCAGTAACTAGCAAAAATTTATGATATAAAGTGTTTCTAAGATTGCAATACTGTGATTCATCTGAGATGCTTCTTGTTTAGAGGATTACTTGTTTTTTCTAAAGTTAAACTGTTGGTAGTAGGTAAAATTTGTTTTTTGAATTGGATATATCTGCAAACATTTTTTCTAATATTTTTTTGTTGAGGAATGGTTTTACCTAATTGAAGTTTTCTTGTTTTAATTTTACTTGCAATTAAGATAAAGGTATTTTCTCTAATCAAAACTTGAATTGTGAGTAATCAGTTAAATATTTCAATGCTTTTTTAATGATTGATGTTTTTTTTTTAATCTGCGTAATCCATTATTTGACATCAGAGTTGAACAATTTGTATTAATCTTGTTTAGACGTACTCTTAAGTGATTTAGCACAGTTAACTTCTGAACAAAAGGCAATACACTGCAGACAGGTGACTTTTAAATATATAAAACTATGTTGTATCAAACAGAAAGTCAGTACAAGTGCCTGGGCTTCTCTAATACTAGAAGCAACGGAGGGTGTTCCAGATTTGAACCTTACATTGCAGTTCTTGGATCAAGCAATGGAATTACACTGACAGGTAGAAAACTGGTAACAAAACCAATGTCTTTGCATTTTTCGTGGGTTTTGTGTCTATGGTGCATTTTCACTTAAAATTAAGAGTTATTAATGAGGTTAAAGAAAACTTGCCTTTCTAGACCAATAATGGTTTTCCAGTTACGTTTTATTGTAGTTTGTTGAAAGTTAGCACCAAAGGTAATGTCAATTTAAAAAAATAGATTAGAACATAGAAGCTAACTTCTGTTGTTGAGCTGAGAGCATCAACATTTTATTAAGGTGGAGTCTCACTGGGTTTAATGCGTGTATGAAATGTAAATGACAGTTCCACGTTCAGTGTGGCATGAAATAAGTTTCTTGAAATCAGTGTAGTTGCTTTAGCCCTTCTGTTTTTCAGCAGTCCACTTGAAAGTAGCACAGACATATGTAGACTGGAGTTGTAAACAGACATTAAGGCAGTTTGCATAAATATTATTAAAAAAAGAAAAAGCCTTATTAAAATACAGAATCTTGTTCTGCAGAAGATGAATACTTCTGGAATGGAGCCTGCAGAAGTTAGGCGTCGGGAAAGAGGTTAGGGTAAGCATAGGCTTTCCATTATGAGTATATCCTGATGCTGGTTAATGAGAGGACTGCAATAACACGTATGAAGGAGAATGTCCTGTTCCTCTTCTGTAGTCCCTGTGATGATTCTGGTTCTCCGATTTCTCAGAGGTATGTATGGGAGATTTCGTGCATCTGCAAGTTTGTGAATTTGGTATCTTTAAAATCCAAACACCTTTCCTTACCTGGACAAAAGGTAACTTTGCAGGGCCTGTTCTGGAGTGAGATTGCAGAAAGCTTCTTATCTTTAGCTGGAATGACAAATGCTTACTTAGTATGAATGATAGTTATATTTCTAATATTGTATAATACTTCATCTTATATGTAGTATTCCTGTATGACTTTGAGTGCTATTACATGGTAAATAAGTTTTCCTGAGTTGAGAACAGTATTTATTACTTACAGCACTCATGACTTGAGCTTAGCACAGCTTTCAGGGTAGAATTCAAAGAGAATATGATTTTAAAAAGTTTTTTAAAAGAACTACTATCTGATAACTTTGTAAACAGGAAGACAAATGTAAATTTGTAATTTCCTTATTTTGGGGACCAAAGATGATTTTAGTATTGTACAGTATATACTTTCTTAAAATCTAAGTTAAGCATTTATTACTCTACAGAGACATTATTTGCTATCTGGTTTATAGAAAAGGGAAATAAAGTAGCTATGAGACAACTAAAATTGAAACACTGAGTTCATTTAACATAAGCATTCTTAATTCCACCCCCTTTACAATTACAATTTCATGTGGTGTATCGAAGAAGCAGTAATCTTTATTGTTAAGATTGTTATCAAACCTGCAGCCATTAAAAGAGTAGAATTAAAAAAAAAAAAAATGAAATCTTTACGGAAGAAAATGAGTCAGAAAGGTTTTGTGATTTGCCTTTTTGAAATTTGCTTAGAAAAGTGGCACTAAGTTACTTCTTCCAGCCAGCTAGTCTTGCTGGCTTTCCTTAGTTTCAAGTGTGCTGTTTAGCTCTACAAAGGGATCCAAAAACCACTGTAAATAAAATAAAATGAAAGCTAAACAGATGAATCTCGTGGGAATAGGATGCTTGAAATGGTAATGGCATTCTGATTAATCCTCTTAAGTCAAAACTGAGCCCTCAGATTTGCCATCACCATGTATTTCTGTGTGTAAAAATGAGGGTAAATATTGCATGCTATGCACAGGCTTGAAAGATCAGTTAACATGAAATGATGGGAGCAACAGAGTAACTGTTGTATGGTGTTGTAAGAATAGGTATTTTCCTGTTAATACTCTGTTCAGTTTGGGCAGTCTTAGTTCAGGTTTATCGTGCATTCACTTGATGATATGCAACTGCCTGCTATAGAAGTAAGTTTCTTAAATGATAATTAAGAATGATTTGGCAGCTTAATTGCTTCTTAGTAAAGTTGATTCCTACCTACACTCTGCTTGCTCCTTTCGTTTTGTAAATTCATGCCTCATCTGTCTTGTTTTATATCTAGTTTTTGTTAACCGTTCTGCCTTGATATGTATAGTGACTGCTTCAATCTGAGGAAGATAAGAATAGTGTTTTCTATGTCCTGCTTGAGTATGGTACTCTTCCCATCTGTGATAGCTTATAATGTTTGGGGATGGATCTGTTGGGGGATTTTTTTTTTTTTCCCCCTGTGGACTTTGGAAGCCATCTGGCATAATACTGCTTGTGTTTCTTCCTGAGTTTCCTATAAGGAACCATATGCTCAGAGGTTATTATTAGCATCATCTGCCATCTACCTCTGCCTTTTCTGAGAGACAAGGTGCTGACCTTTGAGATTTGATGCCTGTATCTCAGTCTGTTCTGTCCATCATTGGCTTTATATTCAGAAGTATGGCATCAGCAGTGAGCTGTGCCTTGGAAACAACTCGTCATCTTCTGTTGTGTCTCTTAGGTGAGAATTTAAATAAAATCAGTAACATGGGGTGCTTCTTCATAGGCTTCATCATGTGATTCATTGTGCGTCTCGTGATATTATCTAAACTGATTTAATGTATTTGTTTATATTTCACTATTGAGTCTAGAAAGAGGAGGGGAGAAGTGAGGAAAAAATCCAATTTGTTAATTATGTATTTCTTTTCCCTCCGTGAATTACATTGTACCACGTGATGATTGTCCCTTCTTAGTACAGCAGGCTTGCTGTTTCTTAAAGTGCTGTGAACCACACCGGAAAATTGATCTACTGTAACCTGTGTGTGGACTGTTAATAATTGAGTCAACCTTCAATTTCCCATAAACTTATAGGATCCTAAACAAGTCTGACATTTGCCATCTTTGTGCTATTTTGGGAACATGCAGGTACAGCAAATGCTTATGTAATATATGTGGCTTTATAATGCAGCGCCCCCCCTTCTTCAGTCTGTGTTCTAAATCTGCTGTTTTCTTGTCCTGTGATGTACTTGTAAGCATTCCCACATGTGTAGGTTCCCTTTTTCTTTTTCCTTTTTCTTTTTTTTTTTCCTTTTTTTTTTTTTTTGACCGGGGAGTGTTTGTGGGGCATAAACCTCTCCATCTTAGTAGCAATTCAAACTGGGTAGAAAATAATGTGCTCTCTCCTCCTTTGATGAGATTCTGAACAGTTTTGTACGTGAAAATCGTACAGCCTTGTGCTGAAAGCTCTGGAGCCAAACATCCTGAGTTAGGATAGATGAAAAATTAGGCACAACTATGAATTTGAGATGTGGTAAAGGGTCAGAAGAAGAGAGACAACCAGATTTGATGTTCAGTAACCTGGCATTTTGAAAATGATGTGTGAACTTGAATAATCCCCTACTGCAGAAGGAAAAATATCTTCCTCACATCTTAGTGGAGATGGAGACATTTGGACTTGGTTTAAAAAAAAAAAAAAGTAGGCTTAGAAGTGTTCTTATCTCCCTAATTCCAGGGCCGTGCTGGCCATACAAAGTGGTAGGAGAGATTTGACACCAACATTGTTAATGGCGTGCCTTAAAGCTTGAGGTATGTTGGCAAATAATGTGATTATCTAATGACTTCTACTCAGCTGAAGTGTAGCACTTGGTTCACAGTGGCCTGCAGGACCTCCAGGAGCTTACATCAGGAGGACTCTTACCTGGAGGAAGGCATTCTTTCAGGCTGGGATTTCTGCCTAGTCCCACTGAGACAAGTAAAGCTGTCATGTAGCATTCCTGAACCTGGGACTTTGATTTTGTCGTTTATAAGATAAAGTATTCGGTTTGTTTGGGGGGGGCTTTTAACTAACAAAGATCAAAAGAACGTGTAGATACAGATATGTATTTTAATCTTAATGGCAATGAAAGTAATCGTTTTCTATGAATCTGAAATGGGTACAAAACCCAGCAGAATGTTCTGCTTTTTGCCTTTAACACTTTTTGGAAAAAAAAAATCTAGCTTTATTTTAATAGAAGGAGTTGATTAAAAATGAATTCACACAGATATTCAGGAAATCTCTGAGTTTTTTCTGATATTTTCCATTTTAGCCACTTACTTAAATTGGTATTTGATAGAGCCAGAGGAGTACTGCCCCGCCTGGGAAGGTTCCTTTGTTGCTTTGGTCTTATTTTTGCATTATATTTTTAAAATCTGCCCATAGTTTAGCCATTTGTATTCCATAAATAATCTGTCTTAAAATCTGCTTACACTGTGATTTATAGAAGCCTTTAATTTAGAATATACAACACAATCCAATTTTCTTTTGGGAATATTCAGCTTTAAGAATTGTTCTTATGTATGCCCAGAAGTAGAGTAGAAGTAGTTGTCTGTTTATCATGAGAATGTGGTGAGGTGAAGTTCCCTATCCAGAGTCCCAGTACACCTCTTTCAAAAGCGTGCTGGGTGGATGACTTAGTGAAATTGCCTTTTAATCTCTGTGGGTTAATAAATATTTTTTTTTATAACTAGCCACAGATATTCCTTTTTAAATTATGCTTGGCAAACAGAAGATATTTAATTTTATATACAATATACATAGTTACCTTGATTGACATATTTATAACAGAGCTTTGAGTTTACTATTAAGGTTTTATCTGTATGCTGTGGTCTTCATGGGTAGAAGTTATAAAAAGCCAGTTAGCCTATATGGAAGGATATAGAAACTATCTTCATAAATTCCGAAGGAGGACATCAGAGCATTTCAAAAAGCAATAGCCAGACCTTACTCAGAGAGTATCTGTTTTTCCTTGTCTTTCACTGGGGCTGGTCCCTGCAGCTATTTTAATAACATCTGGATGTGAGTAACAGAATGAAATACGACTGTCTGCCTTTTCTGCCTGTCAAGGACTATTGTCTAGAATATGGGAAGTTTCAGGGTATTGTGTTTGTTTTGCTTCGGACAAACGTCTCAATAGACATATTTAGTTAAAAACTTCATGTGTTTGAAAGAAAATACCTTCTGTTAACTAGGCTGATTTATCACTTTTGGTAACCTTTTAATCCCAAAGGATTACAATCAAAGTACTTCTAGCAATGTTACATTTATCCAGATGTCTACAGGTTGAAGTGGTTCTAGCTAGCACCCTTTTATTACAACAGTTGCTACCTTCATTTTCTGTTTATTCTTCAATCTCAAATGTTTACCAGTTTCTCCTTGTTGGATTATTGCAGAGGGAGGGTGTATCTTAGCACTACAGTTCATCCAGCTTTAATTCATGTCACAGTTCTAGAGTAAGAAGATATTGTGACTTACATATTGTGGCCAATTAATTGCATTTTAAATGATGTCTGTACTTAAGATATAACAGTTTTGGCATAACGAATGACTTAGCTAATCATTTTATCTGTCTAGGCTTCTGTGTTACTGTCATTTTGAAACTATTTGTATATGTTGAAGTTTGTAAGGGTTCGGGAACCCACACTAAAATAGTAAACTATGTATTTATTTCTCAATCTGCAATTTGTTTGCTCAGTTATGATTTGAAAGTTGACACTTTGTACGTCTTTTCACAGAATTGTAAACAAATACCGAAATACTGCTTCACCTAGGGTGCCTTCCATGTGTGGTATAACACCTGTCATCCACAGCAACTGAGATGTAAATTTATTAAACCAGTAAACACTATTTTTGTAATGCGAGTCCCTATTATATCTCTGGTTTTGTTGTGCTTTGTTTCTGCTAAAACAGTTTATTGCTACTGGTCGTTGTCTTACCTCTGTGTGCTGTGTAGCAAATTTCTTCTCAGAATGTGAATCAGAAGATTGTCTCATTTTTTTGCTCTGCCTTCAAGTGCTACCTGAAAGATGAAGTTGAAGCACATTGCTGAAGTGAAGGTATTTCAGCTCTGTTTCCTTGACATGTGTATAAAGAAGTGCTCAGTGTGGGATCTCTGTATCCTTGGTGCTAATTTGGGCTCCTCTAGAGAAACACAGTAGATGCAATCTAAACATTCCTAACAGTAGCTATATGTATGCTTAATGGTGTCTGAGGAAGGAACATCTGGGCCTGGATGTAAGACTTCTCCCTCGGGTATAGTTCCTATACTGACAGGTTTGTAGTTGTGAACAGCTCAGAAATGTCAGTCAAAGGCAGTGGGTTAGAGTTGCATCTCGGGGCTGAGCAAAGGGGGTGCAGTTTTTCTTCTGACTTATGAGTATGCTTCTGCTATGTAATACCCTTAGTGTTTCACTTTTGAAGTACAAAAAATTATAATATATTGCCAAGGAAAATCTCTTAAGTGTTCTGTATATGCTGCTGCAAATGCAGAAACTGGCTCTGTTGTCCTTACTCAGGCAAAGTTCCCCATTGACTTAGGAGACTGCAAGATCAGACATCCATTTATCACCAAAAGCATGTTCTGATTCAAGGATTTGAAGAATCTCACAAGCTAACTAATGTTAGTATAGAGCCCATGTACAGCCTTGAAGCAATCTCACGGTATTTGGTAAGTATTTTTAGTGTTTTGAATTAGATTGCACGCAGACCAGCTGATAAACTCAGTGCTGTCTGTAGAAATACCAACTGGCTGTGATCACTGTCTTGTCACTGTTAACAGCAGTAGCTCACATGTGTAAGGATAGCATCTTCCAGCTCTGTTTGTGAATGTCATGCTGTTAACGTGCGAACAATTTCAAAGGCAACTGTACGAGAAAACACAACCCCTAACTTGTTTTTTTTATACCAATAATGGGTTTTCAATATGTTGTGCCCTTGTTTTCTGTTGGTTTAAAGCTAAACAAAATCACGCGTTGAAGAATGATCTTGGAATACAGCAGTCCTTATTTGAAAAATCTATACAATTCTAGTGTAATTTAAACGGTGTATTTATCAGTTTAAAATGTCATTTTACTTTTCCAGTCTTTTGTATATGGGCACGTTACTTTTTGTAAATTTTTAATTTAGATGTCTTTGTCATTTTTCCTTCTGATATTTGACAATTTGAGCTCTGTGGATTTTCATGGTACTCTTCTGATTATGTCTTCATAGTGTTTAAAGTCTGTATTTTTGTATGTAGGGAAAATTGTAGTTTTCTAACACTTACTTTGATCAATATAGTATGAAATCATTTGTGAAGGATTTCCTGTTTAATAAATGGACGTATTAAAGTATTAATGATTGTCTTCATCTGTAAAGGCAATATATAAGTTCAGTGTTACGGTTGATTAGTTGATTATGCAGCAAGTGCAGTTGCTAAATGCATTTTCTATGCAAGAAAATGTCGTGGAGTTAAAAAAAAGAACAAAAACACAACAAAACAGCTGAACAAAAGACTTCTGCCTGAGGTTTCTATGACTCTGGAGGTTTCTGTGGCACACTGGAACAACAAAACACTGTATTTTGGGTTTGCAGCATCGTGCTCTGGACTGAGAAGGGATTTGAGGACCAAAATGTGCAGTGAGTGGTAGTGCTCTGCCATCTCCTGGGCTAAAGGTCACGTATCTTACCTTGATGCGACCAGTATTTTGGGTGTTCAGATGGCTTTGGTGCACAGATGGCTGAGTGAGTGTTGTGGGAATGTGGATTGCATGCTTGAAAGTCTGCAAAGGAGGATAGCAAGTGGGGGGGAGGTTGGTGGCATTAGTTGGGATGTGTCAGTGAGCTTTTGTGGAAGGATTCAGTATGGACGGACATGTGCTTGTGCATCTCTTCACCAAGATAGACTGGTTCATTTTGCTCGTGTAGGTGCTCAGCAGTGGTAGGTTTAACAAGTTGTGGTATTACATCTGTTGTACTCGCCTAGAGATCAGACCTTAAAGTAACTGATGCTGTTCAAGTAACCAAATGGTTAGTGCTGGATGTAGTGGCATGTTGCTGCTGGCATGGTGTTCCCTGGTCAAGAGAAGCTTTATCAGCTGTGGAATAGAACAAATCACGTTTACTTTGTCTGTCTTTTAAACAGTGAAGAATGAGTTTATTCTCCTGGGAAGACTGTGATTGATTTCTTATTTAATGAATGTCGTGGATTGGGCTAACTAAATGTGATGGGCAACATGCAAAATACATAAAAGCACAAGTATTGCCTGATTCAGAATGAATGCTGGTATCACTGTTCTCTTTTTCAAGGTAATAGGTGGAAAAGGCAAGTTTTCTGAGTGTATGTAATCTTTTTGTTTTATCTTCTAAGTTTTACACAGCATTCAGAGTACTGTGACATCTTCCAGTAAAGGTGCTGCAGTGGAGGTGAGTGTGCTTTATTTTTCTAAACAGTTCTATTTATTTAGAAAAAGCAAGAGGTGTTTGCATCCTGACTTTTAAACCAGTACTCCTGATAAAAAGGAGTCCCAGATACCTTGTAAGAAGACTCATATTCTCAGTACTTATGTAAATTTCTTGTGCTTCCTTAACATAAGCTCAGAAAGAGTTCCAAGGCTGCTAGGTGAATCATATGTAGAAATATAGGATGGTATGTGCCTTGTCTTTGCTTTTAGGGGACAGTTTGTGTCCTGATTGTTGAAGTCACTTTTTTAATCTCTCAAAAGTCAAAATTACAAGCTACCTGTTAGAAGGTTTATCTGAGCCTACGAGCAATACGTATTGCCTTGTTTTACACATTATAGAAGCGTAGGTATCAAGAATATGCATTACCAGTATCTGGCTGCAAGTACATACTCACTTCCTGATGCAGACCACTGTTTTCCTAGCAGGGGAAGATGCAGCTGTAAAATATAGGCTTAGAAAATTGTACGGTGAACAAAAGCATAATGAATTAAAAACATCTGCTTGCTATGCCAAGCATTAAATAGTCATCTGCTTTTAAGCACACCAGGCTGGTGAAAGCATGCTTCTCAAATACCACGTGGGCTGAGATGGATCGCTTAGTAGTACCTTGGAAATTATTTTGTTAATTGGAAATGTAAGGCTTTCAGGACTTTGAATAGCACAGGTGAAAAGCAGCCTGAAGTGGAGTAATGTACAGCGTGCGCAAAGGACAGCAGAGCCTGAATTGAAAGGGTGCTGGGAAAGGTCTTCTGAATTCCCAGGTTTCGCTATTGCTGAGCGCTGTTCAGCATGCACAGAAATTCAAAATGGAGATTGTTGTGTTCTAGTTGTAATGAAGGCATACATCAACCTGTAGCTTTTTGAACAGCTCCTGTTTGGAATGAGTGTTGTCACTGAAGAAACACGTTTGGTTATGATACTGCTGGCACACCAAAAACATTTAAATAAGACTGCACACCATAGGCGTAACATTTGGCAAGAGTGTGGAGAAACCAGTGCTCCCACTCCTTTTGATCTTTACAGTCCAGAAAACAAGCCAAACAAAAACCAGGCAGACTGCTTCTGCCATCCACCGGACTTTAAAGTATTGGCTTTAAAGGAATTATTTTTAATTGGATTTTATTTTCTGAAATGCTGTTCATAAAATACCCAAATGCATTTTATTTCAATCGTGGGAATAGATCTTTTTATTTAAAAGGCTGGAATCAAGCAACCACTCGACCCTGGGAGCTAACTGCTTAGAAATAAATGAAATCATCAAGTGCTTGCATTGTCTGAACAGGCAATTCAGCACATGCCTAATGAAGTCCTGAAGCAACTTTTGTTTGTTGTGAGCAAGATTGCTTTTTCCTGTTGATTTTGACTATTCTGATGGGTAAATTTAACAAGCATTTATACTGACTGTGTGTCTTTAAAGGGTAAATCCAAAAGGGAATCTTATTTTACAATGTTGTTATCTGCCAAATGAGGTCACTACATATGATGCCTACTACATACGCTAAAACAAATGCTTGGTTATTTATTTATTATTTGCTTAAGTAAGGATGAAGATTTTCCTTGCAAAATATGTAGCCATGTGTGATTGGCTGCCAGTGCTGTCCTCTGCATCTCCAGAATACAGTGTCCTTTGTGTCAGAGTTGCCTGAAATAGTGTTATTCCCACTGTTCAGAGGCAAGGATGAGATATTTAAGTAAAGACACCCAGTGTTTCTATTAAAAGAGATTTAATCCAGCATGGTTTCTAAATATTAACCATGTGCTAGTTTCTGGCTGTGGCATGCAGTACACTTAAAAAAATAATAAAAAAATACAAATAAATTGAATATAAAAAGCCCAGATCTCCTGATGTCACAGTGAGTGTCAGAAAAACATGACAACAGAGAGGAAAGAGAGGATTTCAAATAAGAAAAGGTCCAATGAGCTCTTTTCAGAAAAGCAAAGATTATTTATCACATCTGGAAGCAAACATCTGGTTTGCTTTTATTCCCTCAGTGGTGTGAGAACAGGAGTTGTAGAAGCTGCCTGGTAGACATCTCCAAATCTGGCCAGCACCTTCCCAAGCACCAGCTCACTGTCAGGTACCGTGCTTTTGCCTGTTAGCAGCCAGCTGCCAGCAGGGAATTGGAACCCAAGCAGTCATTTTGTTCCAAATGAAATCTGCTTTTGCTGTTTTAGCTCTGTTTTCATTTATTGTTAGTACCATCTGCTCTCACTTTAATTATTTTTTTAAGCAACATGTTCTGCTGTATTAATTATTTTAATGTATACAGGTTTCTTTGAAACATACCTGATGCCATGTATGAGAAGCATGCCATGTTGTTTCCAAGTGATACACGCTTATGTGTTGGCACACAATTTGCAAGTTAAGTTGTGCTACCCATGAAAACATGTTCTTGTAAATTCAGGTTTTTCCCAAAAATATTAAAGTAAATCTTGTCCTTGTGAGGCGAGGGTGAGGGCTGAGGACATGGATTTTGTGCATTCTTTATTTTGGAGGTTGGCTTTTTTACCTCTTCACAGTGGGAAGGAAGTTGCCCTCTGGAAGTCCAGGTATCCTGAGTTTTTCCGGTACAATCATCTGTTTTGTGGACCCAGTAGAGCAACTACAGCGCTATTTCTCATTGGAAGACCAATGTTGGCAAGATAGAGCATGAGATCAGACAATGATACCTTGCACGCAAACATGTGCAAGCTCTCATAGGCACATGGTGTAGCTGGGTGGTTTTGGGAAGCCTTCCTTACCTGTATGTGCAAACGCACATGTACAAGGGCTTCCACAAAAACAGTAGGAAGGGGCTGGTAAGATTCCACTTCTGTGCTACCACATATCTGTGGTGAAACTGCAGAAAATGAGAACGTGACCCCATCCAGGCAGCTTAAAAAGTGATAATGTCTGATGAGGCACCGTTACACTTTGAGATTTATGCTTGCTGCTCATTTCCAGTTGTCACTTGTTATCGACATTTAGGCAGTAGATACTGATGTACTGAAACCAACTATAATCCATGCCTTGATGTGGTTGAGATAGTGGAATGCTCAGACTTGAGATAAATGTTGTTAGTTAATCAAGAAAAATATAAGTGAAATAGAGGCATTCTGGGCCTCTTTTCTTTGGCACAGCAAGAAGTATTAAAGCAAGAAGTAAGTGTTAAAGACTTGGAATTGAGAAAGCATGTTAAAAGCTCTGCTATAAGTTTAAAATACTGTCTTCCCATTTACTCGGCACACTGCATGCCAAACAACAAAGGGTTGTTTGGATGCAGACCTCTAGGAGGTTGAAATCTGTAGAAGCCTTAGTTCTGTATTACGTATCCTTATTTCTGAAAGAGTGTTTAATGGTATTGGGAATGGTCTCCTTCACCACATCACTGCCCTATGCTTTGGTGATTCCATAAACAGTGAAGTGGAAAGAGGATATTGAGGCTGAAGTAAGAGAGATGTTTCAATTGGCAGTGCAGTCAGCAGAGAAGAAAGTGCTTGATTATCTTCCCTTCACACTCGGCTGGTGTTTGTTTTTTTAGTCTGAGTCAGAATCGGAGTCTTCATCTGAAATTTAAAACAAACCAAATAAAACACAATAATGAGAACAAATTGGAAATTGGAGCAGCTTTAGCTCTTGCTGAGAGAGACCTGCTGCTCCTCTGTGGGTGCCTGCTTCGAAGGATGTGGTGTATTTAGGGGAGGAGTTTGCAACGTGCCAGTTCTGACTAACCTGCTAATACAGCTTTAAATGACATTTCAGAGGACTTGTTGGCGAAAATGCCACAACAGCAACATAGACAACAGTTCAAATGAAAGAAGCTGCAAAGATACTTCTGTTAGTGTGACCACTGAGAGGAAGCCTGCTTACAATATGCTTCCTGTGCTGAAGTATTGCTGTTTGATGCAGGTCTTGGTTACGCACTGCCAGTTAAACAGATCTGAAAGCCAGAAGCTCTGGGGCATTAAGAAATCCCTGTGGGCATACAGAGATGCATCTTGCCCAAGTGTGAGACTCAGCTTGCAAGAAGCAAGAGAATTCTGTCCCCTGTCATTGAGAGCCACCGTATGAACGTGGCTTATGCTGGAGGAGCAGTGCTGCAGGGCAGGGGTTCTTCACTGTCACCCCCAGCACAGCTGCTTGATTACATATATGCAAGTTCAAAAGTTTCTCTCTCCATCTCCAGGCCAATAGACTCTAACTTTAGTCTAATTTTATACCCTAATCACCTGATCTTGTTCTTGTTCTGTGGCCATTTCAGATTGTGGGGCTGAATGGTTTTTAATCTCTTTAACACTGTTTCCTATGATCTGTTCCTTTAAGTCCTCTTTCACAAAAATCTGTGCTGCACAATTACTTCTATAATTGGATTTAGGAGGTTTTCAAAGTTAGATGGCACACAACTCTGAGAAACTAAATCTCAAATTCTTGGTTTGTTAGGATCTTAATAAATTGTGAAAATTCCAGTTCTTCTGGTTTAATACTAAGGACCTTCATAATTTGGCTTAGTTGAATATTTAGTTGAAAACTTAGTACCAAATGATGGTAGCCGAGAATAGGAACTTGCTATTTGAGTGCTCTTGCTGGCAAACGAAGGGTGAAATAGAGAAGAATCACATTTCATGCTTGTATGACCAAAAGGATTTTACCTACCTTCTGACTTGCGCCTTTCAGGGGACTCAGAACTGCCTTGCTTGAGAAAAGTAACCAGGTCATTGAATGTTATGTAGAAATCGATAGCATACACTATTGTGGCTATAAATCCAAACACCTAAAATGGCAGAATTGATGTGATCCTTAACAACATGTCTATCAATGACAAAACAAATCAACCGAGTGACAAATTACAGTAAGATCTTAGTTTTAAAATTGTGTCTGATTTGGGATTGCTCAGTAAAGTTCAGTGGCTTACAGTACTGGGTGTAGTTCTTGCCTAGCTTGTCATGTCTTTATGCAAATTTTATGATGCATAAATTATTGATACCTGTAGTCAAGTTGCAACTGCAGAAGCTGTATCTTATTTCTGAATGTGCTGATGCTAATAGAGAAGGCTTTCTCCTGGACAGCCCACATACAAGAGGGTAAAGTGATGACTGCTATTGTTTCAGTTTATCCAAGCAAAATTATGCATTTGAAGCACAAAGGTGAAATCACTTATTTTGGACCGTCCTTAGCAGTTACATGTATTATTATTGCTGGTTCTGCTACATTTGTTTTTTGGGCAGGAACAGTTGAGCTTTATCTTTTTGGCACAGCTAGTGAAATTGCAAATCAGAATAAGTGTTTTCCCAAAGTCATGCCATTAACTTTGAGCAGTAGTATTAGGATGAAAACAGCTGCTTGTTGATTCAGAACCTGTTCTCCTAAATAACTGACTGTTTCTTCCCTGCTTTTTAGGCAAATTCTTCACTTTTTAATTCAAGTGTTTACTACTTGCAGTAGGGTCAAAATTTGTTTCTGATGCGTGTTCCTACACAGTTCATTAAACTATTTAAGAGGAAAGCTGACATCTACTTACTCCGGCTGCTTTGGATGCTCCATCACTGTATTTTGAGACAGCAGCGATTGAAATGGCAAAGTAAATAACAGCAGCAGTGACACAGCGCAGGAAATCCTGTAAAATAAGCAGTGTGGGAGCATCAGCTCAGTCGCATAATTCCGACACACATGATCCTCTGAGAATCACTTTGGTGCTGTCTGACTTGCCTGATGCTGGAACGTGACTACAACCTTTAGTAAATGAACTATTCATCTGGGAAATATTTCTATATGAAATATGACTGAAATCTTGGCATCAGCTCCTGAGAGTGCAGCTCTGCTGGGCAGGAGCCATGCCCTGTAATACAAGTAGTGATGTGCTGGAGCAGCCTTATCTGTGAACGGTTCAATAAAGGAAGAACTGTGATTCGTAGGGCTGTGTAAATCATGTGAGCCAAAAGAACGGTATCTTGATCTGTTCACAATGAGGTCTGCGTTTTCAGGCCAGATGGACAGGTAAGGTACTGTCTCAGAAGACAAATCTACGAGAAACTTGATTGGTCTGGAGTTGGAGCGAGGTCAGTTACCTCTGTTCTGCAGCTGGAGTATGTTGTGGTAATGGATATAATAAATAAACATACAAGTGCTTGTTTTCTTAGATCTGTATGAAGAAATTGAGATTACTGTCTGAAAAGTAGGCAAACTTTCATAGTTGCTACTATTGTTTTATCCACCAAAGGCCTTTCTAATGGTATTTTTATTGATTGAGAGCACTAATTCAAATCTCACTAGGGTAAACTCTTGCGAAGCTGTACCAAAGAGAGAGCCCAATCTGACTACATCAGTGATTTATTTACTTTCAAAGAATGTGTACTGATAGATTAATGCTTTCTTTGTATTGCATTTTTGAAGCAGCAGAGACATCCAGTGGTCACTGAGCAGTAATTACCTGCAACTGCAAAAGCAAAAATGTCCTAAAGAGCAGCCAGCGACCTCTGCCAGCAAGAGTAGCAGGACATCCCCACTTAACACAATTAGTTGTCCGTCAGCATGTGATTATCTAAATGCATGTGGATATCTGCATCTGAACAGCTTGTACCTGAGGTTTTAAAAACAGTCAAGTGCATGCCTCACTTTCACCATGTGTAAGAGGAGCAGTATCATTGAGACCTCAGCAATGGAAAGGCTCAGGCTGATGTTGGCTGCTTCTGAAAACCATTTGCCCAGGCAAAAATCCTGTGCTCTAACAAAGCAGTGCTATGTGTCAATACCTTGAAAGCTATAGTATGTTGTAGAACATAATTTAAAGAGTGCTTTGGGACCTTTTGAATGAAAGGTAAAGTGGACAAACTTCTCATCAGGAGTAAAACTACTAGCAGCCAGCCTGAACTCCAGTATAGTCCTTCTTCTTATACTGTACAATTAAATCTGTGGTTATAGTTCATATTTCACTTACTGTCAAAGGCCAGTAGAGTCCTTTAAACTTCTCATTAAGTTTAGAGGCATAGGCAAAAAAAAGAAACAGTGCCAGCAGAAATTCTAGGAGCGGTGCCATCATGAATGCAGAAGCTGAAGATGCAATATAGCAGATAAAGATGATAAATGACAGCACCTAGAGTAAAAGGAAAACACTCATTATTCACATGGAATGGCAGAGCCTTAGGCAGCTGAGCAGCTTTGAAGTGTTACTGGGCTGATGATGGTGTATCTTGCTTCCTACTTTTTTTTTTTTTTTTTTTGCACAAAATGAATTTTCTCGTTCACTGAGGAATAAATCTGAAGTCATGCCATTTATTTCAGTGTGTACATTTGGCTTTCCAGAGAGCTTGGTAGATTTTCACCTATCTGAGCCAGTAATTTGTTCTGGATTGTAAACAACTCTTGACAACATAATTCTGAAAATGCAGTGGAACTTTGCCAAGCAAACAGAGCTTTGAGCTTTCAGCCATGACAGTTGTCATTTGAAATGCAAATCATTGCTCAGGTACCAAAAGTAACTCAGCACTTCTAATCTTCTTTGAGTTGAAAGAAATTATGTCTACTGTTAATGGACAAAAAAGACAGGAGTTAGTTATTCTATGATTTCTCTGTCTCTGGTTCCAGTTTCTCAGTGTAGACAACTGTTTTAGAGAGTTATAGCCACCCCCATAGATCTATTTATTTCCATAATTTTTTTTTATAACTCTACAAAATAACAAAGCATGTTTTCCCTCAATTTAGATACAATTAATATGTGACTTATGGTTCAAGGTGTTTCTACAGTGGGAAAAATGACCAAGGAAAATGTACTTTCTCCTAAATCAGACAGTACCGGAGCGCTGTGCTGCCGTTCTGGACATCTCCAGCTTCTGTACTTGTATGTGAAGATGGGAGGTGAGGGAACTGGGGCAAAACTGAGCAGTTCTCAGTCTCGTACTTTGAGCTGGTCACATCCAAGAGGCTCCAGTTCTACTGTCTCATGGTAGGTACCACATTAGACTACACTTTCTGCGGCAGTTATGTGCTGACTTACACCTGGACTGCTGCATCCAGCCTTTCCTTTGGAGGCACTTTTTGGCCTTAGATGCTCACGGATGGTTTTTGTTGCCATAACGGTAGGCACAGTCTGAGGAATAGATTAGGAGGGCTTTAATTCTAAATTGGGATGCTTCTCACATTCTTGCTCGTCTGATCTTAAAAGTAGACATATTTCTCCCCCAGATGGCCCCTTAGAAGGCAGATAAGGCTTTCTGAATAGTGTAAATGTTCCAGTTGAGATGATCAGTATATTTGCTTCATTGAATTTCAGAACTATGGCTTTTTTTTCATTGCTGCTGCTGTGTGTTCCTGTGAGAGCATCACCTGTACCTCAAGGAATACCCATATTGCCCTTAAAAAGTAAGACACTGATTGCTCCTATAAGAGTCACTCAGCCCTCAATATATGTATCAAAAGAGCCTGTTTATGTGTAGGGGGCAAATAAACAGTTGAGTCCTGCTGAAGTGATTTGTTAAGGTAAGGAATTAACAAGCTTTTGTTCTAAATTCCAAAAGAATTGACCAGGATGACAGTGACTGAAGTGTATTGTTTAGATTCCTTAGGACTGGGTGGTGAAACTTGAGAGGATGTGACATTTTTAGTATGAAACTATATTTATCTTAGAAGCTTACGCATTGTTCCTGTTTCATTAGGTTGTAAGAAACTGGTCTGCATCAGGGCTGTGTTCTGTCAATATTTATCCTGTTATTTGCCTGTTGCTTGCATACTCTTTGCAGCCTTACCAGAGTTCTCACACAGCAGAGGGAACTCATTTGATGTATTTTACATGGCGAGGGGTGGGGGGGGTGGGTGATGTTTTATCAGCTGTATTAATTAAAGTGTATTCACACTCTGGGTTTTCTTTGGTCCCTGGAGTTGCGTCCTTGAGAGCAGTTCAGGAGCCTGAGCTGTTCCTGCAGCTGAGGTCAGTGTGGTTGTGTCTGCCTTTGCCATGGAGCAATATTTGGATGCAGGGAGTTCCAGTTCAGCAAAGAGCAAAATAGGAGCTCCTGGCAATGGTGTCATAAAAAGTCCCATGAAAATGAGGCCTGATTTTTTTTTTTTAATTTTATTTTTTTTACTCCCGAGCACCTCCTTTTTGTGAGGATGGGAACGTACATCATGGAAACAAAACAAAACAAAAAAGTTAAATAATAGTTCTTCGTAAAGGAACTTTTCTGGTACTGCATTTCAAAAAACAAGTTTTCTCCCATGTAGCAATTACTTGATATTGTGCTCCTTGGCTTTTTATGCTGGCCAGGCACTGGGAAGGCAACACTTCATCATATAACCAGCCTTCGGTTTAAGGCATAAAATACACTTAGTTCCAACAATTAAAGTAGTGTGCTCTGTAAGGGAGGCCTGCTGCAGTGCTGAGATCACAGGCAGGATATGTGAAGGCGTTTGCCTCTCCTGCACACACAGAACAGACCCAGTGCAGCCCATGGGGATGACATGGATGCCAGGAAACAGCTGACAACATTATGCACAGCTACACACACCCTGCTGGGCGCCTCTCACTGCTTGTGGCTAAATGTGCACTGCTCAGAGAACAACAGGTTGGCTTAAACATTTCAAGTGGCTAATGGTGATCTCTTCTGGACAGCAGTGTATTTTGTTATTGTTTGCTGGCGGAGGAAATGCCTTAGTGGTCTCTGCTATTCAGGTACTTCTCCACTGTGCTCCTGGTGACGAAGCTCTTGGTGCCGCGATGTAGAAGCGGGGCCGGCTGGCTGCAGCCCAGGGGATCTTCAAGGAGGCTGTGCACAGAGCAGGGAGGTTTCAGTCATGAAGTGCAGTTCAGAGAAGACTGAAATGAGAAAAGACAGACAGGAAAAGAAGAAAAGAACAGGCACAATGATTTCTACATTGTGCGACATAGGACAACCTTGTATGTTCATACCATATTTATTAGGAACTGAAAAAGTGTTTCAGGGAAGGAAGAGAGCATGGATTGTATATTGACCTTGAAAACAGCAACTTGAGTGCTTTTAGGGAAAACGAACAGCTGAAGGCAAGGGTTTTAAAGTACATGGAAGAAATAGTGGCACAAGAAAAGGATAGAAAAGGAAGGGTGAAAAGAGGGGGAGGGGAAAAAAGAACCTTGTCAGAGAGAGCAATGATTAGAAAGCAGAGGAGCCAGACGGGAAGAGTAAACAGCAGAAGGAGAGATGGCAAAGCTTATGTGTGTGTTTGATGTTACTGCTGCTTGGTGGCGGCCTGGCTCTCCCAGATGGAATAAAAAATTCATAGGAAGATCAAAACAACTTCCTTCTCTGAATAAAATTTGAGAATATAATTAAGCTTCTAGCAGCAATCAGCTTCATCAGCAGCACAACTTGTTCCAGAGGAAGAGCCAGAATGCCCCGCACTGGTGGCCCGCAGGGCTGTGTACATGCTGACATGAAGAACCACACCACACTGTGAGCATCCACTTCCACTTCATGGCAAAATGTACCTCGCTGTTACATCTTTAAAAAGCTGCCTTCAACCCGAGCGTGGCAATCCTGGGCTACTTGAGTTTCTTTATCAGTATTCTGCCAAGGCTGAAGGCTTTCCTTCCCAAAGTAAGTCCAGATTGTCTTCTCTGTACATCAGGACCTCAAGTAGGGCAAGATAAGGGAATAGGAATGGTTGAGTGGCCATTGTCTTAAATGATAGCAGACTAACTGAGGCGTGGTGAATTATGACAGCTGAACTGAGCATATGCTGGCCCTTGCGTTGCACAAAACAAAGCAGTGTAATGAGGTGACTCCCACCACTGCCACTGAGGTCACTGGGCTGAGGGAATTTGCCAGCTTTTGTTCCCTTTTAGCCACAGATTGAAAAGGAGAAGTAGAACACTCCACCCCAGCTGAGATATATTTGCAAGTTGTTTTCTTTGCTTTGGTGGGAGACATTTTCCAGAATATGGTAGTTGCTTTCTTTGATGTTGAAGAAAAACAAATGACTTGGTATTTGTTTAGCTGCACAGAGAATCCCTGATCTACCATGAGGGGATGCTGATAGTTGCATGACTTTAAAGGCTGACAGATGAAGTGCACTTCTTGTGACTTGCCAAGATGCTGGATATAATGATGTATTCAGTAACAGTAATGAGAAGCCCTGAATAAAAGACACTGTTCAGAATCTGCACTTAGAACCCCACCCAACATCAGTACTGTGTCAAAGCAGAATCAGACATTCAAGATAAAAAATACGTAGGTAAAGCTGAGACGCATTTAAAGTTGGTAGATTTAACAAGGACTCATCTTTAAATATTTGCCCCCATATTTCATTAGTTGTATGCAGGCTGGATTTATTCTGGGGTCTGTGGTTTTCAGGGATTTCTCCTGGCCACGCTGACACTTGGAGAGAAACTACAGCTGCCTCTGTGCTGCCCAGAGGTGATGTGCTGTCTGTGGGGCTGTGAGCGGCTCAGGGTGGGCTCAGGCTGCAGCTTTGGGATGGGTCAGAGCTGCATCCAGCCTGTCTAGCCCTCGGGAAGCCCTGCTAGAGGATAAATCCCCTTGTGCTAGGGCAGAGTGGTTCGTATTGCTATGAGGAAGCGTAACCAACCAGCACTTCCCTGAGGCAATGGAAGGGTGAGTGATGCCATGACCACAATGGTATTCCTCAAATATGTCATCAGGTGGAGATGTTACAAAGCCAGGCTGTGTGGAAGTTGTCGTTTACTGGCTGTGAGGTTGTATAGGGACTTCCAGTAAACGTTACAGTATGTAACAAAAGTATGTGCCAATAAGCAAAGAGGAATTGATTGGGCTTTGCCGTCTTCCAAGTGTGATTCCGTCAGCCACGGGTGCTGCAGGAATGGGGCGGTGGGACCTGCAGCGGTCGGGGCGTTCCGTGAGGAGCCGATGGCTGCCATGAGACGCACAGCTCCCCGGCCCCATCCCGAATTCCGGTTTGATTCATAGATACCCACTGCCCAGGCGGGCATTCTCTTTCCCTCCCACACCGTACCGGTGCACGGGTCGGGATTTCTGGTTAAGATACGTGCAACGAAACCAGGCGTTTTCAACCAAGAAGGGGCTCGCGAGCAGCGGAAGCGTAACCCGGCCCGTCTTTTGGCTTCCGAACGTGCCGTGCCCGGCCGCCATCCCCGCCCTTCCAGCTCTGCCGATCCGCAGCGCCGTCGCCGCTCTCCGCCCCGTCCCGACCCCCGCTCAGCCGCCCTCCCGCGGCCCTTACCGCCTCGGCGAGCAGCAGCCGCCCCTTACGGGAGCACAGGAATTCCCGCGGCGGCAGCAGCGAGCGCAGCCCGGGCGGCGGCTCCGCGTTGGCCGCCGGCTCCTCCATGGCTGCGGGGCGCTCGGCTGTGGGCTGCTTTTCTCTTTTTTTGAAGGAGGGAAGCGGAAATCATGACACTGCGGAAACGTGAAAAAAAACCCCGCAACCTTTCAGCATCCCCAAATGTGCAGCGGCTGCTCCTGGAAGGGCGGGGCGGCCCCGCGCTCCCCCGGCCGGCCGCTCCCCGCCCCGCGCCGTTCCCAACAGCCGCGGCAACGCCGGGACGCGCAGGGCTCTGCCGTCGCACATCGGCACGGCCCCAGCTGCTCCTCGCACGAGGGGGCTGGCAGGGACGCAGCGCGGGTGACTGAGTGCTGGTACCCGGGTCATTTTCACTTCACGTACACCAAGAACGTTAAATAATGGACTTCTTTATTAAAGACAATTATGAAATTAGTTTTCTGACACACGGGACAATTTTCTGAAGTTTAAAATGGTGAGATTGTAACGGTGAAACTATCTATAAATGTGAGAACGCTTAGGAATTACATTTGCAAAATACACAGGAGCTGAAAGGTGAACATACGAAAATCCATATTCTTTAACATGTGAGCAGTAAAACAATCAAGGAACTCTCTTTTCGCTACAGTGGAAATCCTATTTTGCAGGAGTGTTCCTTTCCCTTGGTCTACTGATGCTAATCTTCTGGAAAAGAACAACGGCATCAACAACACAGAGAACAAGCAACACAAGACCAAGCACCTGCAAAAGTAACAATCATGCTGTTAGTTTCCTCTATCTTGTACTGCAGTGACCAGCAGCAATTCCATCTCCCTGAGCTGGCCCTAGCTTTGATATGTGTGATTCCAGAGGGCTGATAAATGACATCCATATTTAAATCCCATCAAACTGTTAAGAGAGAAGCCCACGGCCTGGCTTTGTCTGCTGTTTGTCCGAGGAGCTGGAAAGGAGGTTCCTCCTTGAAAGTGAAGCCAAACCTACATTATGCAAGGCAGCACTTTTATCCAAAATGGAAGTCCTGCTGTCTCTGTAACTACTGCCTTGCTTACTTCTGGCCCAAAGTAAAGTCAGCATTTGCAGAAACAAGCCTAGAAGGAAAACAACAGCACTTCTCTTCTCAGAAGCTTTGAACTGAAAACATATTCGAGTTTGAAGAAAATGTACATAAGTATTTAAAAACACAACTTCAGGCAAACAGCTGGAACAACACCTGCATGACTGCACAGGTGACTTTTGCAGCTCTCACCTCTCACTGTGATCTCACACGTTTTTTTTTATTCAAGCATGTATTGAAACTGCAATATCTGATCAGCAATAGAAGTGCTAAGGCAAGCCTTTTGTGGACTGGGGATTTTAAGACAGATATGCCCTAGGAACACAAGCCTGAGGGCAATTCTCTTTCTTTCAACACTGAAGATGCCATACATTCTGCCCAAACCTGTTCTCCAAGCTTTCTATTTGCCTCCTGCTTTCAGCTTTAACTGCTATTCATCTCACAACTGAGAAGTGATTTCCCAGCGGTCACTTTACCACACAGTACCCTTCTTGCTTGCTTGTGGTACCAACTAAAACACCAGCTGTGCAGCTGTCTGAAGCTGATTTGAAAAACTCACAGGGCAAGTTCCCTGGGTGGTCTGTCTTTATTTTTTTGGTCCCTCATCACATTTTAGCTTTGTTTGTATTTCAGGAAACTGAAGTTTCAAAACTTTCTAAGCTGAGTTTTTCCCCTTTGTTGTGTGCTAGTCACATCAGCTTTTCCTTTAACTAATACCAATTGCTTAAGCTAGTGAACTGGTTTGATCACAAGCATATAAAAATCTTCATAGTTTGCAAAGACCATTTTCTCAGTTTGTCAAAGAAAATAATTAACATACGCTTCACAAGGGATGTACCAGCATGTATCTGATAAAGAGCTTCCATAATGTCAGTGTTTCCTCTTACATGCTGTAACTAAACAGGACAGCTCTTAAAGAACGTTATCTTGTCACACCCAGAATTTCAAGCTGTGGAGGTAAGGGCAGGTTACTCAGAAGGTTTTGTAAATGAGGTAAACTAAACGTGCATCAGTTCTGTTGGTGACTTCTCGGTGTTTTCTCCGTAACAGAATTATTTTCACATTCTTATAAAAATGTAACTACACCAAATCATGTCTGCTTTAAGAATGAAATTAATATGTTCTGACTTACTCCTCCGGCCAGCGTCCCGTGGTTGGTTTTGATGATGACTGCAAACAAGCCCACAATTAGCAGGAACAAAGCTGCAACCACCGAGTTGAAAATATCCTGGAAAAAGGCAGCAGGGGCGAAATGCTCACTGCGGAGTGCACGGCTGGGGAGAACGCGAGCAGCTGCCGCTGCGGGACGGCAAGAAACCGCCGTTCTGCTGCGACAACAGGACCGAACTGCGAGATCCCCGTAAGAGCAGCGGTGCCACCCGGCGGGTCCGCGCCGAAAGCACTCGTGCGACTGAACTTCCTCATCGCACCTCTATTCACTTTTTTTTTTTTTTTTTCCCCAAGTCGAATTTACGGAACTCGGCTGTACTGACATAGACTAAAACAACGGGTACGTTAACGTAAAAAAAGAGAGTTAAGAGGAGACCTCATTAACAGCGGAGCGAAGCGCCCGTCCGCTCCCTCGGGCAGAAGAGCAGCCGCCCCGCCCCGCCCCGCCGCGCCCCACTCACGGCCAGAGGCCAGAAGAGCCAGGTGAGCTTCTTGTCCAGTTTCAGCAGGTACAGCAGGAAGAACAGCAGCGTGACGAGGGCTTCCATTACCGCCAGCGCCGTGTAGGCTTCGTGCGAGCGGGAGGCAACGAAACAGACGAAGGCTGCAACCGCCACCGCCTGCGAAAGCACAAGGGGCCGCTAGCCGCCTGCCGGGCCGCGGCAGAGGGGCGTGGGGCGGCCGGGGCCGCGCCTACCAGGCGGGCGAGCTTCAGGGCGCCGCGCACGGAGCGCGGGAACGCCGCGTCCATCGCCTCCATAGCACCGCCGCGGCCGTTATCGCACCTCGGCCGGCGGGCGGCGTCCCGCCCGCCCCGCCCAGGCCAGCCCCGCGACCGGAAGCGGCGCGCCGGAGGCCGGAAGCGGGCGGCAGCCGCGGGCCCGGAGCGGCGGCGGGGATGGGCGATGTGGCGGCTGGGCGCGGCCTGGGCGCGGCCCGCGGCGCTGCGCGGGGCCCGGCGCGGGCTCAGGAGCGGCGCGGCGGCGGGGAGCTGCTCAGCGGGCGGCCTGGCGCTGCGGAGCCGGCCTGGGCCGGGCGGGAACGGCGGCTGTAAGTGCGCGAGTGGAGCCGGGCCTGGCCTGCCCCGGCCTGCGCTGCCCCGCGCTGCGCCGAAGCGGTGCCTGGGGGGGGGTGGAGGAGCTCGCGTTGAGAGGCACAGAACAGATACGGTACGAAGATCTCTTTCCTGGTTGTAACTCCCGCTTTTTCTTTTTTCCCCATTTTAGATAAGCGTCTGATAAAAGAAGATGATAAAAAGACCGTTGTAAGTATTTGCGTCTCGTTCAGAAGCGCGTGTGAGGCCCCAGCTGGGCTCTCGCAGGCGCTGCCGGTGGCCGTTTCGGAGCGGTGTCAGCCATGTCCCCGCCTGCTTGCCTGCCGCGTTTATGTGTGCTGCTCACTTCTTTGCAGTAGCACAGTTTTTAAAAGCAGTGTTTTTTGTTTTTGTCAGATATGCATCGAGGGGAATATTGCAAGCGGAAAGACAACGTGCCTGGATTATTTTGCACAGACTACCAGCATCGAGGTACTGGGTTTATGTTCTTTATGTACGTCATGCAGTAGCTGCTTGCTGTGGCAAAAGCACAGCTGACTTAGAGCTGTTGTCTTTCCTCAGGTACTGAGCTGGGGCAGCAGGCTGTGTGCTGGTGCTGGTACTGCTGCTGCACGTGCTTAGCTGTGCGCTGCCTCCCCTGGCTATTAGTAGCCAAACTGTGGAAGAGATTTGTAGATCATGTGTAATATGGTACTTGATGCTGAAGTATCAATAACATCTGCAAATAGATTAAAAATACCCAAACTGCTGTAGTTGTTCCTAATAATTGCTTAGACCATCATGGTATTTGATTTCATATTCCTTAAAACAAGATTAGGGGTAGGGCAGGATTGATATGTTTTAAACAACACAGGGATTGAGTCTCGGTGAACAGTTGCTGTTGTGTGCTTCAGATGATAATAATTCTTTTAATGGACCTGGGAACAAGTTTGATAGAAGTTCTTACAATTCCGTGTAGAAATGCTGGGTTTGCAGATGTTATGTGCTAATGATCCTTTTGGAATAAAAAATTACTAACCCAAAGGATAGCAAACGATGATTTGCATGTAGTGCAACTTTATTTTAAAAACCCAGTTAACTGACCTGATGGGATGTTGCTGCAGGAGTTTTAGACCCTCACCAAACCAGATGGGGCTTTTGTGGTAGATAGAAGCTTTTCTGATTGATTTTAAACATTATTGAACTGTTGGAGGTGCATCGATATTTTTTTTTTAGATAATGAAAATAAAACAAAAGCAATTCAGTGGCATTCTGATGGTCTGTTCATTCATGATTAATGAGCAGGATGTTGAAATGAAGTGCACTGGATCCTCAGGTAGCCAGTCTTCTTACATCATATTGATAAATGACTTGAAAAGTGAAATTAAATAAGGGTTATGTAATCAATACAGTCGTGTTTAGGTGATAAGAAAGTAATAGTATGGAAATGATTCTTGTCTAGTTTTTAACGGTTCATTACATTTTGCATTTCAGGGCTCCTTACTGTTAATTAAAGGGGAATGAGCTTTTCAGTACATGTCCTGAATACTCTCACTTACTGAACAAGTATTCATTAAAAGTCATTGCTGTGTTGTAAGGCCTGGTATTTCAAATCTAAAGTATGTCTAACGCAGAATATTTTTTTTACCAAGGTCTTGACAGAACCAGTGAGTAAATGGAGGAATGTTCGAGGTCATAATATCCTGGTAAGCAACAGAAACAAGTTCAACACTTACAGTCATTGTTCATTTAGAAATACATTAAGGAGGACTTCTTATGAGTCACTAAAACTGTTAAGAAAGGTGTGGGCATGATCTCATACTGCAAGAAATAATGCTCTGTGATGCAGAATAATTTTTTTTAAGACAAGCATATAATGGACACATTTTTAAATAAAATTTGGTTTCAGCAGAGATTGCTGATTGATCTTCACATGGCTCAGTGCTGAGGGACAGCGTGCCTGCCTACTTCCCAAACACTGGAACTCTGCTAAGGCAGCATGGCTGGCTGTACAAAAGAATTGTAGGAGGAGGTACAGACCTAGTATTGGATTATGCAGGGTTGTTTGCTAAAGGATTCACAGAAAGCTAAGCCCTGATTGTGGCTGTTGTTTTGAAATCGACTGATAGCTATTTCTAAGAAGAGAAGAATGTCTTTCCTATAATGAGATGCATATCTGATCCACTTATATTGTTCAGCTGCTAAAGATAACGAAGGTTCCGTTCTGGGCATTGAAAGCTTCTGTTGTCTTTTGGGTAGTTGCTACTTTTTGTAGCCATTCTTTGCAGGTTGGTCACTGTCACACCTGTGCTCTGAGACGATAAATCTGAGTGCTCTGACCATATCTGCAGGTAACACTTTGAATAGTTTGAATGGTTTGTGATGTCAGCCTTCCCTGCTGGGGTGATCACCTCAATTGCTGAAATAATTTTGTTAGCTCAGATGTGTATCTGTGCTCAAACTCACATGGAATTTGCTGTCACATACAGCACTGCAGATATAGCCCAACCCACATGTGCCTGAACACGTATTGGATGATGTTACTGCTAGCATAGTAACATTTTCCTTGTTATTAGGAAAAGGGGAAGCATGCTGGGCTGTGTCATGTCTAATCACAGCAGTCTGTCTTCAGATTAGTTTTTTGATCTGATTGTGGACAGGGAGAAAAGGAGATCAGAATTATATGGTACTTCTGCACTGTAGGACAGACTGATGCTTGTCAGTACTGGTGGAGCTGAATCAGTGAGGAGACTCTGAGAAGTTGTAGAGAGCAATTGAGAAGCAGTTGTAATGGTCTTTGTTAAAAGACCTTTCCTGGGGCCCAGACTGTGCTTACTAGAACTGTATCTGCATTTCTGGTACTGGGTGTGCTGAGTTTGTCCCTGCACAGAAAGATGTCACCAGATGTGATTTTTAATTGGTAAACATATTTGAACTGTTTTAAATGAACTGTGCCTTGGTCCTGGCTGTTCCAAATGCAGAGAAACAAATTCCCATTGTCTTCAGTGGCTGTGCTACCTGCCCAGTGTCATGAGGGCCACGGCTGTAGTTCTCAGCTGTGCATTGTGGAGTGCTAATGACTGCTTAATGCAGAACTGACTGACAGCTGCTTTCTGGTGTGTTTTAGCAATTCTGATACAATTTATGAAGTACATAGCTTCCTTTTTTTTTTTTTCTTTCTTTTTTTTTTTCTTCTGCTCAACCTTAAAAAAAAGCAAACCACAGAACAAAACAGAAGCCACAAAACCTTTGTCTTGCTTCCATCCCAAACCCTAGGGTTTAATGTACCAGGATGCTTCGAGATGGGGGATAACCTTACAAACTTACATACAGCTTACAATGTTGGAGCAGCATACCAAACCAATGGTAAATATGTATATTTCTCTTTTAACTTCAAATGCTGTAATTTTTCTGCTGTAAGGTCTGTGCCGTTGACATGGTAATAGACCTGAAGATGGCAACATTCAGGTAGCAGCAGCTCCTGCTGCTCTGTAAGTTGATTGCTGTTTATTTTGTGCCCCTAGTTAGCTTCATCTTCTGAATTGAGTACTGCTGTGGTTACTTCAAAACTTCCATGTGTATAACAGTTTAGCTACAGAGATGTTTAATAATGTGGTGACCACACATGAGATTATTAACACTGTTTTTGTGTTCACCTTCCCCAGTGATTTTTTTATCTCAACGTTTGGAAGAGCTGATAACGTTGTGTATTTCCTAATGTACACACATGATGAGCTTTAAGAGACACGGATGCTGAAAAAATGTAAATGTTTGGTGACTGTCGAGTTTTATTTTGCAGATTTCCCCAGTAAGAATGATGGAGAGATCAATTCACAGTGCAAAATACATTTTTGTAGAGAATTTGTATAGGAGGTATGGTATTTTGTTTTCTACTTTATTTTCTTTGCTTAATTGCACAAAAAAAGAAATAATCAACCAATGATTTCTTTGGTAGTTTGCATCTGAGCAGTCTGTGCTTTTGGTCAACTCTTTGCTGGAGTGGCAGAGAGCTTTGTAGAGGGCATGCTGTCCACTGGTAGAATGAAGCCCATAGGATGTGGGCCAGATGCAAGCATTCTTTGGAAATGCTGATGAGTTTAGAATGTTTTAGTATTTATAAAACCATTTATTGCATTTATCTGCTCTCCAGCTGAATAAATCAAAGCAAACATACTGAATAGATGAAAAAAGTGGGGTTATAAAGAAAAATACTGTAGGAAAGAGAGAACTAGATGGTATTATCAAACCTAGCATCCAGGACTATTGTGCTTTGCAAGCCAGAACTCGAGCAACAAGCCTTCCAGCCCTCACGTGCTATGGCTTAGAGTCGGGATTCATGGGATCAACGCAGACTGAAAACTCTTTGGTCAGCTTCTGAGTAAAGAGTGAGAAATGTTGATCTGTAAATGTCAATTTCTGATGTGGGCCTACCTCCCAGCCCTGCAGTGTGCTTGGGCAGTCGAGTCTAACTGAGGTTATTTTGTGCTGGGGAATAATTCTGTGGCCTCAGATAGAAAAAGCACCTATTACCTACTCTCACCAACCCCATACAAAATAAAATAGTGCAGTAATCAGAAGTGGCATTTTTTTATAATGCCGATTTTGTATTCAGAATGTGTAATACTGTTTTAATGGCTTTTTCAGTGGTCTTGAGGAACAAAACCAGTTCTTAGCCTTGTCTTCAGGGAGAAGAGCTGCACGCCACAAGGTGGCATCTGTGCTTCATTGCCTTGTGGTCAGCTCCAGAACTGGTCTGAAAGTTACCGAGGGACAGTCAGATGTGAGGCACAGGAGCAGGAAGAGACATTATTTACCCTGTCTGTGTACAGTGGAAATGTAAATGGAATGTCTGTCTTGTTTATAGTTAGTGATGTTTTTTTCACTGTAGACTAACAGCTTTTGTCCCACAAGAAACTGAGAGGCTAAGTATGCGTGTGCCAGCTCTGTGTATTAATTTCATAACAAAAATTTGAAGGGCATTGAAGAAGTTTAATGGTTTTAGTGTTCTTCAATGTTGGACAGAAAGCACTTGCTATGTTTTGTTAAAGTTGGGGAGAAGTCAGCCAATGGTATGAATAGCAAACCGAAATACGAGTGTGTGTAAATGGATTATACATAAAACAAGGACAAGAATCCCTTGCTATCAATGCAAGTCTATACAAATCCTCTAGGTGAATGTTTAGCTTAAGTAAGGGATGGAGAGTAGTGGAATGTCAGGCATCCCAGCTCTTCTTTGATCCAGTGTCACTCAGGATTTGTGTTTTGGCTTTGCAGGCTTTTTCCCAGAGAGAGAAATAGAATAAGATTTACGATGGTGATGGAAGGCTTAAATTGTGAGCAATTGCTGAGAGCTTCTCTGGCATGCACAGACACACGAGTGTCCAAGTTCTTGTGATTGCACATCTGAGGTTAGCAGTGAAAGCCATGCTCATGTTAGGTGTAAAATTGTAGAAGAGTTTTGAATGCACGCACGTGAGTATATATGATATTTTACAGGGTAAGCCCAAACAATTCAGTTTGTCCCTCATGACTTTCTGGGTATTTTTGGTGTATAGCTATTTCCATTTGTTTTATTTTGCAGTAGAACCTTTACTTGGTAGGAGTGAAATGTCAGCACAGTTTTCAAAGATACAGCAAAACTTGTATCTTTATTAACCTTGAGCCAGAGCAGGAATCCTCACATGATTATCCAGGGGAGTGAGACAGGGAAGGCAAAGCTGTGTTGTCTGCAGGGGAGATTAGTGGACTATTAAGGGTGTGTCCTTTAGGGTAGAAATGGTGGAGCTTTCTCTTATTTCTAATTCCTTTTGAACTTCCTGTTTTTCAGGGAAAAGTTGCAGAGTTGGAATTTAGTTTACCTAAATACCTGTTATCCAGAACTGTACACTTGTTGATACATCAGAACTGTGTTAACCAGTTTCTTGGGTGCTTTGGAAAGGAGGATATTCAGCTGGATGGTAGTTAAAGAAGGGAGGTGGCACGAACTCTGGCTTTGCTTTCTTGCATACTGACATTGTTAATATTTTCCTGGGTTATCTTTATTCAGTTTTGCAAGTGATCAAAAGGATGTTGCCGAGAGAAGTGGTTAAGAAATCTGTGGAATCTTCAGCACCATTTAAAATATTGCAATTGGTTTCAACCATTCAGCTGAGGAGATCAGGATTCTCTAAATCTTCTGTGATCTTTTTCTTCCCCTCTATTTCTGTTCAGGGACACTTAAAGAAGAGTGTGGAGTGTGGCTTACTGTAATTTATTTTGAAGACAAAATAATATGAAATTAATACTACTTGAGTATTTAGGAATATGGCAATATGTGAAGACTCTAACACCAGTAAAAATATAATATGTGATTCTTAATAAGGAATATTATGTATTTCCATTGTTATTTTTTTTCACTGCTCTTTACTTTGGTTTCTGTAATGAATTGTCAGTGCTGCTTAGTCAGTCAAGCCTTTCTGGTGTCATGCAGTTCAGATGTATTTGAAATGATCCTGACATAAAGAACTTGAGCAATAAATACACTTGACACTAATTTGTTATCATAGCACACGTCAGTGCAAAGTTTTTTCTTAGTCACCAAGTAACTATTTCTTAACTGTAGTAGGAAATATTTTTTTTAACTGTTAATGATAGAAACTTCATGCTAGTAGGCATGTTTAGATAAAGAAAAAAAAAGCCTTTGTGTAAACAATGCTTTATAATATTTCTAATGTTGGTTGTATCTTCATTTCCCATGTGCTGGAATAAACACAGACTAGTTCTAGTCAGTTTTAAAAGAAGTAAAAGCAGTGCATATCAGTTTAGAACTGATCTTTGTCTGTTGTTTAATGAATGGTGATCTTTATGTTTGTTCAGTGGGAAGATGCCAGAGGTGGATTATGTTGTGCTGTCTGAATGGTTTGACTGGATCCAGAACAACACCGATGTTTCAGTTGATTTGATAGGTAAAATTTGGATGGGAACTGGAAGGGCACATTTGTGGGTGGGTTTCTTTATTGTGAGGGGAAAAATTTCTTTTTTCTTTGGCTGTGAATAATTACATTATTCATTACGATAGTGGCTGTGATGCTTAGCATCAGACAGCATGAATGCACTGATACTCTGAGGATTGATGAGCAGTAACACCAAAGGAGGAGGCCCAGTGGTGGTACCTAAACTGGGATCCTTTAATTCCATAGTTTGTGAAGTTTCCTCTTTGCTTTTAAAGCTTATCCTTACATACAGCTACATAGTTGGTTTTTTTTTTGTTTTTTTTTTTGTTTTTTTAGTTTACCTGCAGACATCTCCTGAAGTTTGTTATGAGAGATTAAAGAGAAGATGCAGAGAAGAAGAGAAAATCATTCCTCTGGTAAAGAGTTCCTTCAGAATGTGTGGTAACAGTGAGCATAAAACATAGTATCATAGAATCATGGAGTCACAAGGTTGGAAGCGACCTATAAGATCATCCAGTCCAACCATCTGCTCATTCCCACAAGCACTAAACCACATCTCACAGCTCCTCATCCAGGAGCCTCTTGAACACTGCCAGGGACGGCGACTGCACCACCTCCCTGGGCAGCCATTCCAGTGCCTGACCACTCTCTCTAGCAATGCCAACCTAAATACTATAATCACATCCCAAGTGTATTTCAAAAATCTACTGGAGCTGTCTGGAGGATTTGGACTCGGTGATCATTGGGGCCGTTTCCAACATGAGGTGCTCTGTTATAGTTGCCATCACAAATTAATATTTCAGTATTTAGAATTGTAGGCTCATTGAAGTTGGAAAGACTTCTCAGATCATTTAGTCCAACCATCAGACCATGCCTGTGACTGCTTTAGTCTGTGTACTCTGTGACATCTGCCCTGTTTTTGAAAACCTCCAGGGATGGTGACTGCACCACCTCCCTGGCAGCCTGTTCCAATACCTCACCATGTCATTTTGATTTACTGTATAAAAATGATCTGTCATGCGTGCTGACTTTGCCAAGTATTGTTTTAGTAATCTGTGTAGTATAGCTGACTGTTGTGGTGGTGTTGTGTGTAATTGAACACCTCTTTTTTAGGAATATTTAGAAGCTATTCATCAGCTCTACGAAGAGTGGCTCATTAAACATACGTTATTTAAAGTTTCCTGCCCAGTGCTTGTGAGTACAATTTTAGTTATAATCAGATAAGCACGTGGCGCATTGTATTCTTTCAATACTAAAAATGTTAATTAGTGATGAAAGTAAATAAAGCTGCTTTATCAATAACCCGAGAAAAAAACATTTGTAGCTGTCCATAGTGTATAGTGGAAGTCTGGTCTTTAACTCTGAGGTGGAATTTGTGGGGTGTTCATTTGTGTTGTGTAGCAGGATCAGACACGCAGCTTTCCAGTGAGCGCCAAATTCCAAACACAGAACTAACTGGACAGCTTTATTTAGGAGTATTTCAGTTTGGCTTCAGTGATAGGTCTGTTTTGCTCTGGAGCAAATATATATTATGATTTAATTATTTGTAATGCTAATGCTTTTGTTTTGAAGGTCATTGGAGCTGACCACGACGTGCAGAAAATGATAGAAAAGTATGAAGAGAACCGGGACCAAATACTAAACCCATGTAATATGCAACAGCATTTGTAGAAATCTGTTAGGTTGTACTTTTTTTTTAATAATTCATGAAGTCTGATACAGAGACAATTCTGAATATTTGTAATACTTCTGAATTTAGTGGTTTCTGCTTTAGAACTACGCCTTGTAGGATGTTGTGAATTTCTCACTACAAAATGTTCAGGAACAAGTCATAAACAGAATATGACCCAATTCCATTCCAAGTTTTTAGGTTCTCCATCCACTTTACTGCATGTTTTGTTAAAATGTGTCTTTCATTCCCATTTCACTGCTGTTTCCTATGAAATAACTTTTTTCTTCTCCCCCATGACAATTCTGTTTCTGTAATGTAAAGGAGTAGTTCCATGCACAGGATGGGATGTCCTGGTGTGCACTGTGTTCAATAGCTTTGTTAAACTGCTCTGGTTATGTCAAAATAGAGTGTGTAGGGGTTCCTTCTGTAATCCTGCCCGCACTGGTGCATTTCACTGACCTCAGTTTCTACTGTAAACATGTAAACATGACATCACAATATAGTTCTGTAGTTCTGAAGGTAGCTATGCATAGTCCCATGGAATTCAGTGGTGAAGAAATAGTCAAATAGTCTTTGTAACTGATTGCACAGTGGTTCTGAGGGTTTTTCTAGGCCAGGTTTTTAAAGGGGCCTATTTCTCTAGTTTTGGTGAAACCCGTAGCCGAGTTGGGGACTAGTGGATTTGGACTACAGTGGATTTGGAGCTCTGCATTTCCTTTCAAACGGTGATATAAATACTGAAAATAATTGATTTCTTAACTGCTGTGGATTCTTGAAAATATCTGGGTTGATCTGTTTTATTATTTATTATAGGTAAACATGTGCATGGTTCTTTGGGTATACACCTTGATCACTTTACTGTGGCTTGGGAAATAGAGAAATGTAATGGGTGTTCAATTTTTGTGGTTACTTGCTTAAGTGTTGATGTGCTCTTTATTTCTGCTTTACCTTCTTATTGTTGTCTTCCACTGCTTACTGCCTGAACATCTGTAACTTATCGACCATAATTTCCAGTTACTTGGCTTTTTTATGTGTTACTTAAATGTGAACACTTCTTTTATTTTGTGGTTTTATGGAAGCTGTATATACCTGAAGATAGCTGTAGCTGAAATGACTGCAGCTTTTTCCAAGTCAGGAGATGGAGTTCATTTCTTCTAGTGGGATTTTCATTTATTTTTTTAAATCAGTGCAGCTTAGGAATGATCAGTGCAGGGTGCATTTCCAAGTGAGTACTACATTAGTATGCTGAAGCTTGTGAACCTGTTCTGTTCTGTTCTAAAGGTTTAGAATTCTAGCTTAAAAGTAAGGTTTTATGTATTAAATAATTATCTTATAGAAGCTTATTTGTACAGGAATATAGTGGTCATTTTGGAATCATTCTGATAAACTTTCAAAGCTCTTTTTGTCTCTTAGAGAATAAAAAAGATAAAAAAGCTCTCTAGAAATAGCTCTGTAAGTTTCAGCCATCTGCAGATTGTTGTTAATTGCAATCTGATTATGAGTTGTAGAAGCCAATGGTATGTATTGTGCATGCTAGCATGGCAGTCTGGAGAAGAGCCACTTAATTCTGTTGTACAGAAAATGCAAGTAATTTAGTACCTCACAGAAATGAATGTGGTGAGTCAGTTAGCCTTTGTGGTACTGTTTCCCCTTGCCTTGGGAGCTTGGAATGGCATGTGAACCATTTAACAAGAAGTGATTCTTTGCCATTTTAAGTTCTTCCAGGTTTTTTTCTGTTGTCCTGAGCCATAGGTTTCTCTTTGTGTTTAACAGCCCCTGACAGAACTTTATTCTGGAAGTTTGTCACTTTCTGAGCATTTAGACATAATATCCTGTCACAGTGAGTTCCACATCTAAACTGCAAGCTGTGTGAGAACTGATTATCTCTTTTCTGTATTGCATACCTGGTCTGGATGGATATCTTCTCCAGACTTCAGTATTTACTTCATTCTGATTGAGGTGTCCTAGGGTCAGGAACATCTGTGAGCAGCACGCAAACTGACTTGAAGAGACAGACTGGCAAAAATTAAAATGTTAAACATTTGCATTTTCTTCATCTGGCCTTCTGTGCGCTCTCTTCTGGCATGGGGAGGATGTTTATATCTTATTTGATTAAACATTTTGGAGGTGAATCTCCAAAACTGTAGGTCCTAAGAAGCCTAAGCCTAAGAAGATGATAATTGTGTTCACTGGTGTAATTAGCATGCAGAACTACTGCCAACAGCAGGAACTAATCCAACATCTCTTTTTCAGTGCTCTTCCTCCTGCAGAGTCTGGGTATTCTGCCATCAGTTGCAATTAAAATGTTTGGACCTGAAGTTCTCTTTGCTCTTGCAAATAATGACTCGTAGTGAGTTACTGTCCTGCCTGAGGAATTGGAGTATCTAGTCCTTCCTGTAGAGTATGGAGGTTGAAGTAATTACTGTGCTTTTCTAAAGCAGGTTAAAGTCAGGTGAGGATTATGGTTTTTTACATTTTTTTTTTCCCCCCAGCATTTGGTAAATTGCAGCATTTGAGTTATTTGTATATTGAGTTGCATAAGTTGCAAGTTTTTAAAAAGTTTAGTCTCAGAACAAAAAAGTAGCTCTAAGATTAATTCCTACATAAGGGAAATATAATCTGTTTTGTCCAGATGCCATTTATCTGTTTTTTTGTTGTTTGTTTGTTTTGTAAGAGAAACTGGCTTATCCTAAAATAACACAAAAAATTACTATAAGGGTTAACTGTTATGTAAATGTATTCCTGTAAGAGTGATCTCTCTGAATGCATACAAAAGGTCAGGCAAGAGTGACACAACAGAGAAGCTCTGGTTTTTACTTGTGTACCACACTACTTGATTTTATTTATTCTTACGTCAGGGGGCTTTGAGGTGATCCCTCTGTCTGATGGGTGATTTATTTCTCCCTCACATCTCCCCACGATAAATACTAAGCTGCTAGGACTTTTACTGTAAGTAGGCTGCTTTGCACATGCTGCTGTATTCTGTTCCATTCCTGTCCTTACTGAAGGGAGTTGTAATGTTTAATGCTGTGAAAAGGAAACCTTTAGGATTTATCAGCTGTCTCACTTAAGAGAACAGTGCCAATTAACTTTCACTGGATGGAGTCTTTAGCGGTGACAGTGGATTACATGTTATAACTTTCCCAGTGTTGAGATACAAGTAAAATTAAATAAATAAATGTTATGTTTTAGAAATTGTGTGGGTTTTGGTTTTGTTTTCTTTTGCTTGTTTGGAGACCACTCAGAACAGTAGAGACATGTATCTTTGCAAGCCCTTCTCAGACTCTCTTAGGTATGCTTTTGTTTATGTCTCAGCAGACAACTTGTATTTTAAGATCTTCATTTATAATTTGAAGCAAATTGTAAATCTTTGTTCATTTAGTGCCTGCATGCTGTTTGTTTTCATGCTGAAAGTTAGTTTACGTTACTAGCTTTACAAACAAAAAAACCCACAAAAAGTTGACTCTAAAGCCAAACTGTGTTTGTTAAGCACCTTAGCTCTAGACAGGACAAGTTTGTATGTGTGACAAGAATGTTAAGGGGAGGGAAAATGACTAAACAGACCCGTCAGGGAGAGGTGGTGCAGTTGAATGTCAGCCAGCTTCTGGGTCTGCTGCCTAAGCTCTGTTTCTGCACTGATCAAAAGAGAATTTCTCTAATTTGAAGCTTGGGAGAGCTGAGCCATTCAGAGTGGTTGTGCGTAGCATATAGATTTGGGAGCAGAGCTGGCCTTGTGTCTCTATGATGGAAAGACATAAAAACAGTCAGTAAATCCCCATTCAATTCATTGACAATCAACACCAGCTGTAGCACAATTAAAGTTGACAGCTCACAAGGGGATAGGCACACATTTCACAAACAAATCACCCTCCTCTGAGGCTCAGGCAGCTCTCTTGCAGGCTAACAGTGCTGCTTAAGTGGTTGCTGCTCTTTAAGTTAATTAGCCAAGGAGAGGCGTACTGGTCAATAGCAACAGGGACAGGAGGGCACCATCAGGATTTATGTTCTCCTCTCTGTCTCAGATCTAATTGTATTTACAAGGATTTTAAACCCTATTCGTGGTACCTTGCCCATGTGGAAGCAGTTGTACAGAGGGCTGATGGCAAAGGCATATTAAATATGAGTTGTCTTTTCTTTCAGCTGGTTTTCAAATCCAGTCTTTTCACAGGTATCTTAACTGTAAAACTTGTCTCTAGAGACAGCAGAAATTTGCAAGTGAAGTACCTTCTAGTACAAGACCTCAGAAGCCTACTGTTCATACAGGAAGAAAAGGTGTCTTTGCAGCAGAAAGACCATATTTGAAAGTAACTGAGCATTTTAAGGTGATAGCAGCTCCCTCCAAATGCAGGCTGAATGCATACTTAGCAGTCCTGGCCAATCTACCACAGAGGTTCTGCCTCAATCAATTAACAAAAGCGTTAACAAAAAGTAGAGTCTCAGAACACAGTTGTTTTATGTTCCGTATGTTCTGTGCAGCTTGGCTGTTTATATGGGGTGTTTCAAGTGGTAGTCTTTAGTTTCTTGGGAAACCAACTTTAGCACTGTTTTTTCATGTGTAACTTGCTGTTAAATACTCCTGTGGCTACAGCAAAGGTAAAAATGGCATGTTAGGTACATGGGTCTATATAGTACCGGTGGTCAGCTAAATACTTATGAGGAATCTTTATATGTGATGAGAAGTGATTTTTCAGTTTTTAGATTTCCTGAATATATGACACAACATACTATTTAAAACACAATTTTAATTGCCCTACGGGGGGAAAATACATCTTATAAAAACTGAAATGGTTAGGAAGAACAGATAAATAGTTGAAAGAAGAACAAGGAGGTCGTGGTGAGTTCACTTAGTGAGCAGCTAAGCACCTACACAGCTGGTTTGCTCAACCTCCTGCAAAACAGGAGAACCAGAAGAGCAAAAGCAAGAATTTGGTTTGAGATAGAGATTTAATTGGTGAGAGGAGGAGGAGAGGAAGAAAAGAACAAGTGATGCAAAGGTAGACGAAAAAGAAACCACAAACCAAAAACTTCTGCTACCCCAGTTTTATTGCTGAGCATGATGCTATATGGTATGAATATCTTTGGCTAAATCCAGTCAGCTGTTCCAGCTGCTAGGTTCTTGCCCACCATCACTGGAGTGGGGGCCAGAGTAAGGAAGAGAAGGCATTGATGCTGTGCAAGCACTGTTCTGCAGCAGCCCAGAATGCAAGTGCATTATCAAGAGTTTTAGCAACTAGTCCTAAACCACCACCACACCACCACATAGCTTCTGTTAAAAAAAGTTAACTTCATCCCAGCCAGACCCAGTGCAGAAATATTAGTCTCTGTATGCATATTTGTAATACTTTTTTCACCCACCCATTAACACCATCCAAAGCTGAAGTCTTGTCATTTGGTGTTTGTTCAGTCAAAGCTGCATTCCTCCTGCTGTGCTGGAATCAGGTGATCACAAACTCCAGCTATTAGTTATTCAAAAAGCATTTTAGCTCCTGAGACTTTTCTGGTATAATCCGCCCGCTCTTCTACACATTTCAGGAGGATGAAAGTCAGGTATAGACAATTTATACTAATTTAGAGAATACTGATTTTCTAAGCTTATCTTTAAACTGAAAATAGAAGAAAGATTAGCTCAGAATACAGCTTCACAGGAATGCCACGAGCTAACAGAACTGCACTCCAGCACAGCACTTGTAACACTATAGAGCCTTCCAGTTTAGAAATGTTTACCTGTTCCTGTCATTGTACAGCATGCCATATTCTAAAAATAGGCCTCGGGCATTAATTAGAGCCAGATGGAATCTGGTTAATGAATTAAATGGAGTGATTTCATGAGGAGAGAGCTGTTTAAGAATTTTCTCAATTACTCCAATGTTTACTGTCCAAAAGTGGTGGTGTTTTTGTTTGTTTATGATTAGCTTTGTCAAAGCTAATTGTCTCCTCTGAAAAGATGATCAAGGCCACAACTAGGGCAGGGAAACCCCAGGCAAATTACAAATAAAGCACTGCTAGAATCAAGTGTGCTAGCACAACATTCCTTGGTCAGTTTTGTCAATAATAACATAAGGCTCCTGGATTTCATTTACTTTTAAATTATAGTTCTCTGCTTTTACTTCACTGGATTCAGTGTCAGGCTGCAGAAGGTTCCTCCTGCCCTGTGCACCAGTGCTTCTTCTGCTTGGAGACCGAACATCAATACTTCGTGGTGGAATGTAGGTGGGATTAGGAGGCTCTCTGATGTGCCTGAAGCACTCAGAAGCCCTAGGTGCATTCAGAGTACCCCTTAATAGTCCCTTGCCATCAGAGCCACCAGTGGGATCCTCCACGCTCCCAGTAGTACGGCAGAGATCCGGAGATGGCTCAATAAATGCAGCTGCTCTGTTCTGCATTTCAGCATTAGTTGAGTATGTGCATTTCATTTTGGAATGATTCAGTTCTCTTATATTCCTGTCACTTGCATATGATAGTGACTCAGGGTGCCCAGTTTCCTCTATTGGATACATCAGATCTTCCTGAGTGTCCTGGACTTGTAGTTTTGTGAAGGTTAAAGACAGATCACAGACTTCCTCTTCCCTAGGGACGGGGCAGTTTTGGACTGATGTGAAATCCGTGTATGGCAGAGACTTCAGCTCATTGGGTTTGTCTGCAGGGTCTGGGTCTACACAGTTTATGGCATCATTAATTTTTGCTTCAATTGACTCTTCAGCCACTTGTTGAGCTTCGTACTCTGAAGAGCTTTTACTTTCACAAGTGCTGTCAGCAAATATTGCAAAGGCTGGTGGACCGCTTGCTCCTGGCGAGAGCGGCACTGACCAGAGCTCATTTGCAGTTGACTGGGCAGTGGCTGCCAAAACACATTCCTCACTTAGACTGGCTCTTGGCTTTTTTTCAAAAGCTTCTGGAGAAAGATTCTCACTGAAAATAGGTGTTTGTCTTATGACAATGTCACTATATTTGATCAAGAAGTCCTCGCTGTCTGAGCATTTGCCCGGAAAGTGTACTGTGTTAATGACTTGTTTTTGGTGTTCCTGAAGCCTGTTAGTGGATTGAGTCACTGCTAAGTGAGGAGCGTCATCTTTGATCTTCAGATCCCGAGTGGTTTCAAAGGACATACTGCTACTAGGTGAAGACTTCTGTTGAGTAGCAAGGCACAAAGACGTTTCACTATTTTCTTTATTTTCTAGATTTTCACAGTCTTCTCTCTGGGGCGACTGATCCTCTCTGTCCTTATTTTTGTGATGCCAGTGTATTTGTGAACTCTTCTGCAAAGTCTTCTCCAGATTGCCATGTTTTTCTTCATTTGTCATTTCGAGGATGGTTTCACACTCAATTCTTGCCAGAAATATTTCAAAGGCAGTCTGTTTTGTTTCCTCATTGTTTCTCTTTCTGACAAGTGAAAACTCTGTTGCCGTTGTTGCAATGTAACCTATTTTCTCCAGTACTGTTTTTACTATGTCATCTGGGAGCACAGATTGAACATAGTAGACAAAATTACCGGTGAATGTCTGCAACAGAACGGAACAGTGAAAAACAGATGAAGGGTGGGGGTGGGGATGGGGGAAGCGTGAAAGACTCCATAAGAACAAAACTACTTCAAAAATTACTTCAATCTTTTTAAAAACTATTTTGTTGGAAGTTTGAGGTGCGAGTTTGAGCAAGGCCTTTCTAACAGTGTTATTTTGCCAGCCTCTCAAGCACTTGCCGTAGCATAACAATGTTACGCCAGTTTAAAACTGGTAAGGTATCAGCCAAGAGCATCAATATGCAGAAAAGAAGAGAGAAGGAAAATCACTTTAATCAAACTAGAGACGTTTGGATGTGAGTCCTGCGTTCCAATGAAGAACAAGAAGACCTTTTCAACAGAGGATCTGTGGAATCAATCACCGAGGTTTAACTTCTCTTAAAGAGATGCACTTGCTGTTACTCATATTTCTTAACGGGTGACAGCAGCGTATCATTTTCTTTCTCAGTGATTCAGAGTGCTGCTCTAACTTTGCTTTCCTGGAACTAGGTCACTTTGAAAGCACCCTTCTGCGCTGAGGCTATTCGGGGGAAACAACAGTGCCAAAACGTGCTCCTGTCGCACGAGCTGCCCTCCCAGCATGACTTGTCTAAAGTGCTGCTGCCTAATAGATCGGGAAAAAAAGAGAAAAGTTTAACGTGTTGTTTCGGAGCTACCGAAGGCACGAGGCCCAGTTTGTAAAATCGAAGTGGATTTCGGCTCGGCCATAACCCTCCCGCTGGCAGATGCCGTAAGCTCGGCCAACCGCAGCAGCAGCGCGGGGCCGTCAGACCGAGCACCTCGCGCGGCTTCTGCCTTCGGACACAGCGCCGCCAGCTTCCCGGGGCCGAGCTCCGGGCCGCGGTGTCACGCGTGATGCCCGGGCTCAGGGCCATTCCGGAGGATCGACACCAAGCCGAAACGCCTCGCCGGTGCCCCGCGCCGCCGGGGAAAGGCCTGGGGCAGGCCGCGCCGCCTACCTTCAGCGACCTGATCTCCTTCCTCCACGGGGACAGCAGCAAGTTGACGCACAGCAGCTCCAGGACCTCCAGCGCCTTCAGCAGGTCCCGCAGCACGCTGCCGCCCCGCCGCCCGCGGGCCCTGCGGCACCGCTCGGCCACGCCGCGCACGTCCAGCGCGCCCCGCCGCTCCGGCAGCCGCCGCGCCCTCGCCTTCAGGGCGGCCTCGTCGCACGCCGCCAGCCTCCCCTCCGCCCCCCGGGCCGCGTAGTAGGCCAGGTAGTCCCGCAGCACCCCTTCCTCCTCCTCGGCCGCCGGCTCCTCCATGGCGGCGCGGGGCCGCCCTCCCGCCGACCCGCCCGCTGGAGACCCGGCCCGTCCGTCCGACCGCGGGGCGGGAGGCCGCGAACCGAAAGCGAAAGGCGGCGGAGGGCGCCCCCTGGCGGCCTTCGGGCAGCGCTGCGGGGGCGGGCGCACCGCGAGCGGCGGCGCGAGGGCGGAGTTAGCAGAGCGCGGGAAGCGCGGCGGCGGCGTCGTGCGAGGGATGGGCGCCGCGAGGCGGCAGCGTGGTCGCCGTGATGGTCGTCGTGTGAGGGCGGCGCTGCAGCGGCCTCCGAGCTCAGGTAAGGCGGCCTCGATTCGCGTTCTGCCGAGCTCGGGCGGCTCCTGTGCAAATGGCGTTGCCGGTCTCGGTTTTTGGGCTCTGCCTTTTGCGCTGTGTGACTCCATAGATGGGTGCGGTGCGGGCTTCCCCCGACCTCGGCTTTGTGCAGAGCAGTTTCAGCCCGCGCACAGCGTGCCTTCGTGGTGCTGTAGGTCTCGTCTCGGTACGGCTTGCACGGTAGGTCTTACCTTGGATTCCCCGCTGGGAAGTCCGGCTCTGTACCCGGCACACGTCTCAGGCTCGCTGGCCAAAGCCCTTCCTGTCTCCCAGGCGGTGGCCGCGCGGTGCTACAAGCAGAGCGGCTTTCCCCGAGCCGCCACGCGGCGCCGCTCGGGCCGGCGCGTGGCTCGAGATGGCTTGCGAGCGGCACTGGATGCTTCAGCCTCTGCTGTTCTCTGTCGTGTAGAAAAATGGCTGCGTTTTGTTACTCTGGCGCTTTTTTTTCCCCTCCTTTCTCTTTCTTCCTTTCTTCCTTTCTTCCTTTCTTCCTTTCTTCCTTTCTTCCTTTCTTCCTTTCTTCCTTTCTTCCTTTCTTCCTTTCTTCCTTTCTTCCTTTCTTCCTTTCTTCCTTTCTTCCTTTCTTCCTTTCTTCCTTTCTTCCTTTCTTCCTTTCTTCCTTTCTTCCTTTCTTCCTTTCTTCCTTTCTTCCTTTCTTCCTTTCTTCCTTTCTTCCTTTCTTCCTTTCTTCCTTTCTTCCTTTCTTCCTTTCTTCCTTTCTTCCTTTCTTTTTTCCCCTGAGTATTTCACTTTTCAATACGGGGCAGGCAGGGTTCTGGTCACGGCCCAGAGCCCAGAAGGAAGGGATGGGGCACTAGCAGCTGTACAGATTGCTGCTGTTTGCTTGGAATTCGAAAGGCACGATACCAGTACCCAGTGCATTGCATCAAGCCGTGTCCCTGCTGTTGCCTTATGTTTGTTTGTTTTTCCCTCCATTGCAGTTGGGCTGATTTTGCCAGAGGAGTGCTTTTGGAACAATGTGAGAAAAATGAGGAGGGTCAAGGACCCAAAGCCCAAATGGGCTGCTGTGCATGCCTCTGGGTTCCTTAAATCTTTCTTTGTGCCTGTGCAGTTTTGCTTCTTGGCTTTTCTTGTTTGGTAGAAGTGAGAATGCTTGTGCATGTGGAGCTGCGTGCAATTTACCACACAGTTGTGAGTTCAGAAGCCAGTGTTGAAACATGCATTGCTGTGAGCAGAGGAGAAGGGATGAATGCTCTTGTACAGTAACTTTAAGAGCCTGTGGTTGTAATTCCATGTGGAGTCTGTTTCCCCAGGTGGGAATTGTTGTCAGCCTGTGTGAGGAGCAGTTGGAGTTGGAGGTGGGTCGTGCTCAGGAAATACATTACTCATCTCGCTGTGCTTGAGAATTATCTATTTGAAAAAGGGGGGAAACATCGACCTGTTACTGACCTGCTCCTCTCTCCCCTCCTGACCTTAGTCTGAGGTACCTCTGCATGTGTTTGTGGTGGTCTGTGATGCTTCACCTGAGGGCAATACTTGCACAATAAAAGCACGGAAGCTCACTGAGTACGGGTGCGTTCTTTAATAAAAGTTGTATGCGAAGATCCATATACCAAAAATCAAAGCAGAAGAGATGACTACAGAAATACAGCATTGCTGTCTTGTAGGTAAGAAACAGCATCTCCAAGCAGTCTGTGTTTTCCTATTAATCATGTAATAAACACAAGGCCTACTTTCAGCTTGGCTTTAGGATTACCATTACAATGATACCAGAGTTTAACGTCTGATAAGCGGCTGTGAACTTCTTCTGAGTTTAATGGGAGCTGACTTGTACTCTCGAGGTGCCCTGCCCATTTTGCTGGGATCTATCGGGGATCCGAAATACGGAGTGCTTTGGTTGGTCATTGGGTGGCTGAGCCCCGCTGTGTGCACTGTGCTGTGTGACAGGCGACCGCCGCACAGTGCAGCACAGTGCAGGAGCAGGCAGCTCTCAGTGCTGCTGTGCCTGTCCTCAAATGGGGAACAACTTTGATTTGATCTACTGTAATTTCAGTACAGCAGTTCTGTTGTGAGGCGAAATATAAATCTCCTGTTTTCTTCAAAAGTCTGCTTAAAATAAATTTATTCTGTACAAATCAAATTATTATTTTCCTTTGATATAAAGGTAGTGGCAGGGCCTGAAATCCATGTCAGGTTAACAGCCAGACAGAAGCACTGCCCACAGTACACAGAAACTGGATGCGTTTGTATAACAGAGCAGACACTTGTGAATGGCTTATCTTCAGCAGAGCTCCCAGCTTTGCTGTACAGGTAGGAAAGACACACATTCAAAAACTGAAATCCCATTTACCTTCTGATACTTGCTAGATTCCCTCTCCAGCCCCCAGCATCAGCCCACAGTTCTGGTCTGTCCCAGTTGCATGTCCTGTTCTTCCTGTGTTTCCCTTCACTTCTTATCTTCCTGCCAATAAAGCTGGCTGCTGAACTTCTGTGTTGGCTTTTTCTTCTGGCCTTATTGGTAGTGCAGCATTCTGTGTCTTATTGCGGGATACCTTGTGTGCCACAGAACTGTCTCCACTGGTACTTCATACAGAAGAATAGCTCTGTCCATTAAAGATACAAGTACTGAATGTAGTCGAAATTCTGCAGTGTCCACCAGCTTATTTTGCAATGCAAAATTGTGAGTTTTTGTTGTTTTGGGTATAATACATTGAGAACTTCATAGATCTGCAAAAGATTTTTTTTTTTTTTTTTTTAAGCAGAATACATGTTTACTGTTATCTGCTTGAAAAAAATGCATACTTATCTGATTCCATCATGTGCTTATGACTCAGTAATGGTATGATTTACAGAGCAGTAAGGACCAAATGATTATTTCCCAACTTATATATTAATTATATTTGCATCCATCTTTGGAGTGTTGAGTAATGATTACTGTTGGAAGTTATTTACTATTTACAGAAAATTGAAATGTAATTTTAATATTTTGAACGATATTTGCTGTTAAATACAGTAATATGTTTGCTTATATTCCTTTCTACTTATCTCTAGGGGGGGTAATAACCTGAAGTCCATTTTATCAGTGTAAAAATTACCCATTTTTTCAGTGAGAACATCTCTAAGAGATTTAGTGCAGATGCACCTCTGATAACTGTGCTGAGGAAAACTTGGTTGAGGTCCTTAAGTGGAGACTGTATGTAACATGCAGCATGAACCTCATTTCTGTGGCTTCCTCCTGCTGCTTCTGTGAGCGCTCATCCCCACCTCCCCACATTCATCAGATGAGCACATGAGAGTCCAAGCCTATGACCTGGGGCTAATGTGAATAGCAAAATGTCAGCGAGAAGGGTCAGATCTAATATGAGGAGTTTCTGTACATAGTGAGTTTCTCTGTTACCGTGCATGCCAAAGCCAGCATCTACTATTTACTTCACTCTTCTTCAGTTATTGGAGGTCCTTTCTTAATCCTGCAGGCTCATAACTGAAGTTCCTGACAGTGTAGGCATGCTGGAAGGAGTTCAAGGTTCCAGGTGTGTCAAGTGAGGGGTGTGCAGCCCTGGGCCCTCACAGCTGGGCGCAGTGCCCTTGGCATAGCAGCTGGTGTTGGGTCAGCTACTGCTACCCTCCTGCTGCTTGGTCCTGACTTTGTGAGAGATTTACAGCAGGTTTTGGAACTGGCTGGGGTATCTGAGGGAAAAGCACGGGTATCAAAAGATTCCTCTTTTTTATTTGGCTTCTGTAGGGTGCTGATAATCATGTTTTGCAGGCTGTGTTCTGTTTCTGTCTGTGGAAATACATATTTAGAAAAAGAATTTTTTAAAAATGCTTTGTTGCCAAGACACTGGATAAAGTGTACTACTGACACCTACAAAGACAAGAACTGCTCTTCTCCTTCCTTCTGTTCCAAAGCATGCACATTATCATCAAATCGAGGAGTAAGCTTGACTAGATAACATATATACATATATATACATTGAGTGGCAATATCAGTGAGATCTGAGATGCTTCAGGAAGGCCATAGCACTGCTCCTCAGTGCTGCTGTCCTGTGCTATGTGACGCCATGGAACGCTTTGAAGCACAAAGAGGGAAGTTTAGGTAAACTTTCAAAATTCACTGTAAAAAATAAAAAACAATCCCATTACATCCCTTAGTAAAGATATAAAATAGGTAAAACTTTAAGAGGTTTTATTCTTCTATTTAAATGTGTTCTTTTTCTCAGTCTGAGTTCTTCAGAAAGATGGAAGGAGAAAGCCCCTTTTATTCACAGGATTTGGCTCAGAACGGTCTGATAGTCAGAGGGAGAGTTTTTCAGTACTTCCACTGGCACCAGCGGGATGGGGATGCTGTGCTCACACATCACAGCTTCGTACCGGGGAGCAGCCTCTGTGGGGAGCGACGACAGAGAGATGGATGGGATGGGCTGCTGCCAGCCCTGTATCCTGGTGGCATGGTGTGCTGCCTGCCCTGCAGTCCCTGCTGCTGCTTCCTCCTCCTCCCGGCTGATGTTTATAGATATTTCATTTCTTTGACAGGGGTCCGTAAGGGAATAGGGGGGGGGATCATCTGTGGGAATATATATTTGCGTTGCTCCTGGCCCCACACATTCATCATAGCTGAAAGAAAAACAAATTTTTCATTAGATTCCTGTGAAAAATGCCACAGTGCATCATTGTCAGCATAACAGGGGCAGGTGAAGTGAGAAGAAAAGGATCGTCTAGTGGTTCCTCAGCCCACATCCTTGCTTACCCTGCCATGTAAGGCACTCGAGAACTTAATGCTTAAAAGCACATCTCCAGGCACCTGAGGATAATCCCTGAGGTCTTGGGGAAGCTCAGACCCTGTATGAATCGCAGCTGTGGCTGCCGCACTGTGCCTGGCTCTGCATTTCGGTTGTACCCATGCCTGATGTTGCACTGCTGGGCCCACAGCAGGGTTCAGCCCTCATCTCAGCTCTTTTTAATGGGCAAACTTATGAAAGGGTGGGGAAAAAGCATTGTTGCCATTTTTACAGTTATGGAAAAAAGGTTTGGAGAGCTTTAGATGGAGTACTGTACCAAATCCTGCCTTCCTTTCTGACTCACAGATCTTTAGGACATCCTTCAGTCTGTGCTCAGTCTGAAACCCACAGGGGGGCTGTCTGGGCTGCAGATCTGTACTTGCAAGACAGCAGGATTCCTTGTGGAGGTGCAGAGCTGTGATGAATAATTTTGACAGACTCATGCTGGCCATTCTGAGACTCAGCAGAGTCCCCATTGTGCTCCTCCTAAACTGGAGTAATGCAAGAAAGACTGGTCTGTGGGATTTTCATACAGAGCCAGCTCAGGTCTGTCCAGGCTTTGTGCCATTAAGCTAGAGCCAAGGCAGACTGCTGCCTCCTGGCTCCACCTGCACTCAGGCCTTGCAGCCCTGGTGTGAAGACAAATAGGCAGATCGGCCTGCTGGGCTGGCAGCCTGGTGCTGAGCTGGTCTCTGCTTCTGGTCCCTTACCTGGTGGTCTCCTACCTGGCTGCCCTGGCATCACCCATTTGGCGAGAAAACAGCTGACTCTACTTCTGCTATCAAACCAGCCCAGGTGTAGTGGTTTGAAAGAAGGTTCTGAGCTCACTGGCTATGCAGGCAAATTTGAGGAAGAGGCATAGCATTGTGTTCTTAAGCACTGGACTTGCTTTATTAATGACTGCTTTGTTTAATTGTTTCAGGATCATTTTTAATTAGATTGAGGGAAGGAAGAATGGTTCCTGTTTAAAAGAAAGAAAGAAAAAAAAAAAAGACAGAAACCCCCTCTACCACCAAAAACTCCCAACTCTTCTCCCAGTCAGCTGACCTGAAAAACAATTCTGCTGGAGCCAGACAAATTAAGAACCCATTTCCTCAACTGCAGTAACTGCAGAGCTAGCTATTAGGATCTCAGATATTTCCTGAGACATAGGATATTTAGCACGTGTCCTCCCTGTAGACTGCAGGCAGTCACTCTGCCCCTGTAATTGCGTTGCTGCCAGGCTAGACCCAAGCTAATAAACCCTGCTTGTAGATTATAAGTGAATTGCAGCAAGGCAGCCCGTATCAGTTACAGAGAGCTCAAACCTCTTGAAATCAGCCACTGAGGCCCTGCCTTAGAAGAGTACTGGCTCCTGCTGCACTCAAACCTTTCCTTCAGCTGTTTCCTTTCCTTTCTGCTGCTGTTGGCTTTGATGCTACTGTTCTGTGGGTGGGTGATAAAAGTGGTTTTGGGGGGAGAGAAATTTTCCAGTAAGGAAATGGTATCTTAGCACAAGGTTAACAAACGACTCAAATACCACAGAGGTGTTCATACAACAAACAATTTAAATATCCAGAGGTGGTTTTATTTTTATCCTTCTTCATATTACTTTTTATTCATCAGGTCAGTGGTCTTAAATTTAGATTGGAATATCCTGATTTCTCCATCAGAAAGAATTTAAAACCATGGCTATATGCTCTGAAGGTCCTAAGTAAGGCAGCTAGGTGCTTCAGGAACAAACCTCAGCAGATGTGAGGTTGAGTTGTTTTTATACAGCATGTGGAAGAGATTGAAGTCCAGTCTCTACTAAGCCCACTGCAATTCGAAGTGAACCTGCTGCTCTTTTACAAGATTTTAAGACTTCAATCACAGACTGAGAATAAAGGAAGAATCTCTCCTTGCAGGGTTACTCCCTCTGAGCTGCATCTTTACTTAATTTACATTTTGCTGACCTAAAGCATAGCGAATGTATTTGAAATCTTTGCACTGGTTTTGACTGATGTAATCAGGCTAGTGAATAGCACCTGCTGGGTCCTGTTACCATAGCAGAAGAGAGAAAAGAGTTCTGGTTTTGGAAAGCCCGCAGTAATGTGAGTTTTGAGGTGGAAAACTGTGAATCCCTTTGCTGAGCTGCAAAAAGGAGGAAGCCTGTCTGTCTACTGATTCTGGGCCTGGCGCCCAGAATCTGCCACTGACCTGAAGGAGAATGGGCACAGTGTGAGCCTTCTGCTCGCTGCTGTTACCTGATCATCCACATTTCTTTCCCTTGGATTTAGTTTGATATCTTTGATGGTCTGTAGCTTAGCTCTATAAAACTAAAATGCTTGCTGAGACAAATATTGAAGTGGCATTTGTGAAGGAGACCTTTATGCACCAAGACACATGGGTGGTAAATTATGGTATTTAAAACCTGTCATTTTGGTGTTTTGTTCCAAATATCAATATATACACAAAAATGATCCAAGGGGTGGAATGCCTCTCCTATGAGAACAGGCTGATAGAACTGGAACAGGCTGTTCAGCATGGACAAGAGAAGGCTCTGGGGAAACATGACAAGCAGCACTTCAGTAGCTAAAGGGAGCTCTGAGAAGGAAGGGGACAAACTCTTGAGCAGACTCCAGGGTCTGCTGTGATAGGACAAGGGGAAATTCTTTCCAACTGAAAGAGAGGAGATTTAGATTGGATATAAGGAAAAAGTTTTTAATAATAAGGGTGGTGAGGCACAGGCACAGGTTGCCCAGAAAGGTGATGAAATCTCATCCTTGGAGACATTCAAGGTCAGACTGAACCGGGCTCTGAGCACCTGATGGAGCTGTGGGTGTCCCTGCTCTCTGCAGGGGAGTTGGACTCTTCCAACTCAAAACATTCTATGATTGTATATAGTAATGTTTTCTTCCTGCATAGGATGGATAAAAATAATCTCTTTTCAGTTGAAGAACTTTTTAGCTTGTTCATGGCAGTACTTTATGGCCAAGAAGGCAACTACAAATCATTAAAATAGCTTGTTTTTAAGATAAACTCTTATATTGCATTAGCAGTTTATGGTCTGGATACTTAGTTTTCCATATTCTCTTCAAAGCGTTGCACCTGTAGTTGCATAGTTTCACACTGGAGAAGAAGTGAATAGATCCTGCCTTTTTCTGCAGCAAGGTGTGCATCAAGAACTAAGAGGTGCTGCTGAGTTGCTCTGCAGTGTACTCAGCTTTTGACATAGCTTTGAGCTTTCTTTATTTTTACTTGCAAACAGAGCAGTCTGGGACAAAATAAATGAGCTGCCTTTTATTAGCTAGTATGGACTCCAGTACTGGGGGGGGGGGGGGGGAGGGGGGGGAACACGTGCTGTGTAATGAGGGCTGCCACTGTAAAGAACCACTGCATCAACAGCAATCAGTAATGATCACTCCTCATGTTAAATTTATACTGTTATGTGCAAGTCACTTAAGTATAGTATCTGGTTTTGTTGATTTCAGCTGAGATGTTGACAGCTGTGAAGCTTGGACTTGCATAAAGCTGTGGCTTCAGCATCCGTAATGCTAAAGGGAAGTGTTCTCTGCCCTGCTTCATGCTCCCACTCTTTTTCTTTCTTGTTTCACACTGAAATCATGCAAGCTCTTTGCTCTTGCATTTTCTGTTGCATGATTTCGGTGCGAAACCAAAAATGCTTGCTAGCGTCTTGCACAAAATACACTGATAGTCATTTTATCTGAGAGATTCAGTTCTGAGATGTTGTTTACATAAAAACAAACCTGGTGTTTGATGTTCGTACAGCAATCTCAAAGAAAATCCCTTCAGACAAAAAAAGCAAGTGCTTTCAGAAAGTACTTTGTTACCCTAACTTAGTAATGGACCACAGGAACGTGTTACACTGCTTCTCTTGAATATCATTTGTCTCTTTATTAACTCTTAGAAAGCCCTCCTTGGTTACATCTAGTACTTGTGGTGAATTCACTTCAAGCCATTTGTTTTACCCAGTTGTGGTACCTTAAGGTTCAGGGTGCCTTACAGGCAGACATGAGAAGGTTACTGACACTGGGATGTGCTGCTGTCTACATTTCTTTGCCTTGTTTCTTGTCAAAATGACTTCACTGTCATCACAGATTACACTGTGGAGTTTTGAAGTGGTAACGATGTCAGGAAAGGGAAGGAGGACTGTGATGCCTATTAACTCCATCATGCTGAATGTAAATGTGACCTGCAAAGAAAAGAATGTTATCCAAATACCACAGGTCTTCAAGCTGACTTTGTTGAATTGTTTGGGGGGACTGAAAATAACTTCATGAATTTGTTTGGTCTCCTTCCAATAAGCATTAGAATAGCTTTGTAGCTAAGGAAACACTAAGGATCTTATTTAACTCACTGTCATTCATAAATTATGACCTACTCTCTGGGGAAAGAAGAAGGTTCTACTTAGAGAGTTTTTTAAGTCACGGACAGGAGCAAATGAATAAAAGGCAAATCTGGGGAATGAAACATCCTTCTGTGTGAGATAGATGTCTTTTCGTTTACTTCATCTGTTACACGCTGCAACTCCACTAGAACTGCTCCTGCATTGTTTCAGTTTTACTGATGACCTGCTGCCTTTTAATGATGGTAACCACTAATCCTTTCCTGGAAAATACATGCACTGATAGGTTTGAGCTATGCTGAAACACCACAAAGGATATTTATGTGATGTTTTTGCCTAAGAAAGAAACGATGTGTAACGTAGGTTACCCTTGCTGGCTGAACTGCTCTTACAGTAGCATATCTCAAGAGGCATCATATTTTCTTAGGTTTATGTTTTATTTTAATGTTTTCCATTTGGTATACAGGTCCATTTATCAACTATATTCTAAATTCTGCATGATTAGTGATTTGTTAAACATTATTTTCATACAATACCAAATCATTTCATGTTACTTTGTCTCAGTTATTCACTTTGTTTAGTTCTTAAAGAAACAGTTGAAATGCATTTGTTTATTAAAATACCACCTCAAGCTGTTGGAGACCCTTAATATCTTGGAAATGGATAGATCATACCCACTGTATTTTGTTTCTCCTTCTATCCTCATGTAAAATCAACCTGACAGATGCTTATAGAATTCTGAAATTAATTAGAGAGTCATTAATTACCCCAAAAGTACATTTTTTCTAAAACGTGTAACTTTCATAGCAGTAAGAAAAAGCACTAATAATAAAAATCCTTACTTTTGATACGTTATGGAGAACTGCAGAGTAGCGGGATGAGCAATGATTGCTTGTGTATGTAATCAGTGTGGGCCCCTGAGTTTTCTTTTGGCTTCAGGTGAATCTTGAGGAGGCAGCACCCTGAGCACCTGTATGTCCCTCAGGCACAGAATAGTTTTGTAGGGCAAGGAAAGAGACAGGGCAGCTTCTGCCAGCCTTGTTACAGAGGAGAACTCGCACGAAAGCAGAGATCATGTAGTGCCATCCTGTACATGCATCCACGTATGTGTTTCCAAACAGAAAGACAGAAAAATTTTCTGTCCACAAAGACAGAAAATCCAGTTTTGGGCAGCTTTCAGATTGGAAATGGAAGTAACTTCTAGTATAGTTTTTTGAGACCTGTGTGCTAAGGAGGTATGTACTGAATGCTTATCCTCAGAAATCTGGCCAAGTGCCTGCTCAAGTTGTTGCCTAGGTGTCAGCTCATTTACTTTTATTAGTAAAGGCTTGTGGGTGCGGGTCCAAATCCCAGTGTAGTTTGTGAGTGGGTTTATATGAAGTTCTACAAGTTTAGATGCCAGACTCGGAACAACTTTTCACAGTGTGAGGCTTCTGCTAAAATATTTACACCATCTCTAAAAGCCCATTTATTATCTAGTGTGACTTTATAATACATGAAAGGTTGCTTGTAGAACATGCCCAGAATAGAAAAAACAGTGATCGTGTGTTCACACTGCGGAGCTGCTTCACATGAGCTCTTATTAAGGCCTGTCTGATGTACTCCTCACCTGATGCCTTGCTGCATGCTTTTACCGGTCTGGAAAATCCAGAAACACTTAGGAAAGTACGCAACTGCTTTTTGTACCATCCTAAAGCAAGAACAGGAAGAGGTTTCTTCACTGTTCTCCCTACTGCTTATGTATACAGGCAGTCAGAAAAGGGCATGGCTTAACTTAAAACACAGTCTGTTTAAAAGAAGAAAACAAATGTTGATCACCCATTCTTTGCTGCTTGTAAGGCACTTTTCTGTAGAAAGCTTGGAGCCTGCTCTGTTTAATGCTCTTTCTCCTGTTTTTTGGAGGAAGTAACTGAATTCCTTCATGCATCAACTCATGGTGCATGAGGCACACAGAGAGTATACAAATGGTCTGAAGAACAAATTTGTCACTCCTGGACAGTTCTTGTATCCTCTAATGAAGTCTGTCATACAGCTATGGAAGAAACTGCTGTATCATCTCTGAAGTACCTCTCTTTGAAACGAGTCAGTTGTGGCAGTGCTGTTACTGCAGGTAACTAGACACTACAAAGTCCTGCCATTACAGCTGCACAGTGCAGGTTCAGTCTAAATAGCCATACTGGCAGCTGTCCTTCTTTGCAGATACTCACACAGAATAAACAATCCCAGACTGAGAGGTAAAGCGTGGTTACTAGGTGTGCCAGAACAGTATGTTTTCTTCAGTTGTGCTTTCAGATAGAATAATGATAGCAAGACAATAGAAAAGTGAGGCTTGCTTGAAAATATGGAAAGATTTAGAGTGGTTTCTTACACTTCCTTTTTTTGCTGCTTGTTCAGAACAGTTGTAAGGTCAGTAGCAAGTGTAACATGGGAATTTAAATACCTGCAAAAACAGTTTACTAAAAGCTGTTATTTTTGTGTGGCATATCAGGCTACTTAGATTGTCAAATAACATCTGTTAGCTTTGCAGTTGTAAGTGACAGGCAGGTAAGAGGGGTGATGGAGATTGTATTACATACTAATTTGTGTAAATGTAATCTGTGATGCCTCAACATATGTTAATATCTGAATTCTGGGTATGTTGAAACATTTTATTTTTGGTATTGTAATGAATATATGTCCATAATGACTTTTTTGATTTCTGACTTACTAATGACATACCCAGATGTTTTCCAAACACACTGGGTGGGATCTGCTGTGAGCTGACTGACTCTTTGTTTTATGCTGTCATACCTTTAACATGCGTGAACAACAGTGGTAAAAACCATAAAGTCAGTTTTATATTGTTTGCTTATTTCATAATAATTTCTGCAAGCATTAAAGAGTGGGGAGTTGCTCGTGGTATTTGAAAGAGAAGAAAAATTGAAGGGCTTTAGAATCCTTGCAAATAGTGAAATAAAGCTGGCGAGAGGAGAATTCCTTGCAACTACAGTAACAAATGTGCTTTAATTGGAAACTTGGCTAAATGGTTTAATTTGTTCAAGTCTGTTATGGTTCCGAGGCATTATAAATCTGAAGTCTCTTTTAATCTAATGACAATAAAACACTGTTGGGCAGGACTCTGATGGGCACCCACTGAGGCACAGCTCATTTCCTCAGCCACTAACAGTACAGTAGAAAACCAAAGGTAGGGATTTCTTCTTGGAAAAAAAATTCCCTCCAAAAGTGAAACTTAATAATTTCTTCCAAAAAAAGATTTTCATAGATGACTAGTGCATTTCATTCATATGCCATCAAAGTTATTGATACAAATATGATTATCAGTAGATGATAAATGCCTGTACAGGTGCTTTTACTTAGTAAAGACATTCTACATTGGAAAACTAGAGCTTAAACTAAACAAAGTGTTTGTAGGCAGAGTCTTTTGACCTGTGTTTTTGGAGTGGATGTTGGTCTAGCAATTTAATTTTCCTCTTTAGTAGGCTTTGCATGTGCAGGACTATAACATTTAGAATCTTCAAGAAGTGCTTACCGTGGAGGTGAATCGGGATACATGATGTTGACCTGAGAAAGTGTATCCAGATAGGAACCAAAATCAAAAGCTGGGGGAAATTCCTCCAGGCAGGTGGATCTCAGCTCTCCAAAAGAGCCGCCGTAAGAGAAGCTGTCTGGAGCTGGAAAACAAGCAGTTACTGTTTGCTCTTCTTTCTCACTGAGACAATATTACTGTTCATAATGCTGCCATACATCAGAAAACAAAACCTATCTGAGGCAGAATGGCTGTTACTTAGAGCAATCAGATCTGACAGGGCATTTCTGTTGTTTTACGAGCCAGCCCGTGTCAGTGTGAATGAGCTGCGGTGTTTGCACAAGGACTATATATTTAGTGCTGTTGTACAAAGTGCAAGTGGCTAAAGCTCTTCTGCCTCAAAGGCTGAAAATGTGTAAGTCGTGCTGCATACAACTTCAAAGCACAAGCAGGACTGCTGATGTGCCCAGGAAATGCGTGCATCAAAACCTTGCCAGTTCTGCAAAGGTTTTTAAAAGCAGGCTTTGGTGTGATTGTAAACGCGTGCGCGTGTGTGTGCGCATGTGTGTTCAGAATAAGCTGTGCTGCTTAGAAAAGCTCACAGAAAAAGAAGAAAAATGGGAAAATACTAGAAAAAAATATCCTGCTAGCTGTTCCAGGAGTTCCCTAATGCTTTCGCACAAGTTTCACAGCTCTAGAAATACCCAGGAGTTGATGCTATTTTGTATCTTTGGTGATAGCTAGCTCTCAACATTCTGGTTGAAAGTTCCTTAAGAATGTCCTGAATTGTGGAAATGCAGCAACTCCCTGGACTTTCCTATTCTTCCATATGAAGTGATCCTTCCTTTTCACTCAGTGCTTTAAAATGGTTCCTGGAGGCAGGGGCCAGCTTTTAAGGTGACATCAAAGCCGCGTTTCCCTGAACAGAGAGTAAAGGGCAGGACTCACTTGTGCAGCTCTCAAGCTGTGTGTCCATCCTGCTGGTAACGCTCACCTCTGCCAATCTCTGCAATCTGTGAGGAATTCTACCAGCACTAATGGAGTCTATCAGGTGCTGTGCTTTCCTTCTGCTCAGCGCTGAAGGCAGCCAGTTTCACTGTGACTCCTGCCGATCTCTTTCTGTCTGGGGGACACATGCTGAGATAGCAAGAAGGCTTCTGCTAATGCCCAATTTTCACTTTAGGCAGACTGACACAATTCAGTTTAAGATGGTTCTTTTGAATTTCTCTGAAAATGTCACCATGCTTGATGCTTCTTTCCCTGTTTTTCCTGTTTTATTTTTTTACTAGCTGGATACTTAAAAAATAACTTTTTGTAATTGTTTTTCTCTTAAATATATGAAGAATCAAACTGTGTAATTTTCTTGACCAAGTGGCTTTTGACTTTTGATCAGCAAGTGCCAAATTGGCCAAAAATGTGATTTTAAAACTACACCTTCGTACTTCCAAGTCCTTTTAAAGAACAGGGGGCAAAAAAAAAAAAGATAGTAAACCAGTGTCTTTAATGATGTTGTCTGTGTAATGGCATTTCGATGACCTATTTTCTTTACATCCAGTTTTAACTTCTGTGCTAAGAAAAGAGTTAATTGCCAAGTCAGTGTTGTAGCTTAGGGCACAGTGGAGAAGTCAAAGAGTCCTGGCCGTCCAACAAGAAGAAATCACAACATGTACTGTACACAATGGCTGCAAGGGGATATGAAAATAAATTATCAGTAGTCTGGTGACTCGTGCATTTGTCAGGGAAAACGCGCCGTTGAAGAGATGCTGTAGGCCTTGTTTGTGTCAGCCCCCAGCTGTGGGGCTTGTACTTCGTGAAGACGCTACTGAACCGCAAAGCTGCCTCTTATCAACGCCTCATAATTTTTTACTCATTTTGTTTTTATATCCTTTGCACAGCATCCAAACTCTTTGTTGCCCTTAGCAGCAGATATTAACAGTGCCAAGAACTGTTTCACTTTACCTAGCTTCTTACCGTAGGCAGTGTCTCTCCTCTGGTGTGGGTGTCTCAGCCGTCCGTCCTTCCGCAGGCTGCCAACGATGATGGTGACACAGGACAGAAACAGCACCAGTCCGATCACTACTCCAGCCACCAGAAGGGGAGAAACAAGTAAACTGGCATCGCTGCCATTCTCGCTGTAGCTGGGGAGCTCGCTGGTCGGGCTGCTTTGGTTCAGGTGAATTTCTGCACGGCAGAGACAGGGAGAATGTGCCAGTGAGGAACAGGGATGCACAAAGTGTGGTCAGATAGATGCTAAAGCTGAAGATTTTTCCAAGTGCTGAGACAGCCTGCGACTGATCCATTGTATAAAATCATGCTTTAAGGGATAGACCATTTAACAGACCAATTTCTGGAGCTGTTAATTAACTGACTGTGGGGGATTCACTGAGCAATCATTTGCCTGCTTGGGAAATATCCTGCTGGAATCTATGATGTACCTTGCACAATGGTCACTTATTTCTGGAAAGACCCTTTATATCATGAAGTGATTGAAGCTGAAAGAACTGTGCTGAACCACACAGGGAAGAATGCTGAAACTCAAAAATGTCACTCTCAAGCAGAACATGGCATGTTCTTCGGGCATTGTTACCAGGTATGAAAAGGCTCCAGGGTTTTTCAGAGGAAGTTTTGGGTAGGAGTGAAGCAGGGGAGCATACTTTTGCAGAACAGGGCATCCTTTAGCTTGCAGGATGAGTCTGCATCCCAAGGCACTGATGTGGGGCAGAGGAGTGAACAGAGTTATGGGTCAGAGAAAAAGGAGTCTTGCTGGATTCTGTTAACTCCAAGTCTTCTCTTTGGGCATTTCTGTGTGAAAAAGGGGGTGAAGATACTGAGGCAGAAAGAGACATAAGTATGTTGTTTATCTATCTCTTCTAGATTGTGTATGTTTTAACACTATCTAAGTAAAGAGTAACTGTGTTTAGCCTACATATTTGATAAATTTACACTAACATGTGTTCTTTAAAGAGATAAAAATGAGTTTTCACAGCTGGAAATCTGTCTGTTTGCCAAAGGCAGCAGAGCTTTGGAAACAAAGCTTGTACTGGGGAAGAGAAGAAATTATGCAAAGGATTAACAGTGTGTCCCACTTGGAGAATGTATGTGACAATGATATTGTTTGTTTCTACCTTACAGTTAAAAAAAAAACAAAACAAAACAAAAAAAAAACCCAAAACTTGCAAGATTTCTGGTCCCAACCAGTATTACAGCAGTGCTGTGTAGGGATGCAAGCTTTCAGCCCGAATGTTGGAAGCCATCTGTCTCTGTTGATTGTTTCAGTATCTTTACAAGACTACATTTACTTTTTTTCCATCTAAGCTGTTCTTGTGTCTCCTAAAGATAGATTTTAGTGAGACTGCAAAATGAAGGTAAGAAATATAGTGATCTTCACAACGAATCTGAAGATAATCATCCATCTGGAGCACCTGACTAGAGGGTTTTTCAGTCCTGACCATTGACTCGGACCCTCTTAAGTTAGGAGGTGACCAATATTTGGAAGTGGCCAGGTGGTGGTCATGACACAGTGTTAAATATTCAGGTGATCAATGAAATCAGTCTGCTAACCGTGACAATTAATGATAACATATAAAATAATGAAAGCCTGAAAGAAATGTGTACCTTAGTAAATGATGTGAACAAGTGAGCATTTAGTCACTTGACATTCCAGTTTACAGACAGAAAAAAGCCATTTCTATGGCTCCCATTTTATTCATTCCCTGACATGGGACACACAGTATGGAGAGAGAGATGATGCAGAAGACTCATCCAATTAAATGGATGAAAGAAGTTTCAGATCAGTTAAAATTTAGGCAAATATATACTGTAACTTAAAAAAAACAAACATGCACAAATGCTATGAGTATGTAAGTCTGTGAACAACATAAGAAGCAACATGGGTGTTCAAAGTGCCTTTGGTCTTTGCAGAAGTTTCAGAAATCTTGTTGGCCAGAGGTCATCTGAGAAGTAAACCACTGTGGCAGTGTACTCATTCTTCTTTGTGTCTTTGATTTTCTTTGGAAAGTTTCCCCCTCCCATTAGCTATGTATGAGTAAAACAGAATTTTATGGATGCAAGAAATTACTGGAGATGCAAGCTATATATACCAAGAGTAGCTTTGAAATATGGCATGTTTATGTTTTTATATCTGCCTATCTGCCTGTTGAACAGATAAATAATTTGTTTCCTACAGAAACTAAAACTAATGAATTTTTGCTCTATTGAATGTTCTGTGAAATAAATGCATGCTTTTAGAAGTGCAAGTACATTCTACATAGATTTCAGAAAACATCCATGTTTTCCCAGCTCTTTCCCTTTGGGATGTGCTACGTGGTGTCTTGCAGTCGCAATACACTTAAGATGATGGCTTCAAGCCAGCGTATATTCTCATTGGCTAACACCCAACATTGGGAAAACTGACTAGAAATATTAAGCCAGACTGGAGAATTAGCATGTAGTAGTTTTGTTTTTTTTCTTTTTTTTAATAGTTTTTCAGAAGCACTTGACTGTTGGCTGAGAATCGTTATGAGCAATTAAGACAGCCAAGAAATGTGCTGAGCTTTTACAAAACATTATGTGCCAAAAGGAAAGACTGAATTTGCTGAAAAGTGATCCTGTAGTGTTAAATGTGGGGGAATGGGATGCGGCTGAGGAGCAGATCCTATGACCATTGTGCCACAACTAAACTTTCTCGGTGTTTACAAAATTCCAGTCATGTTTCTCATTTGTACAGCTTTTTTACTATCTGTGTTGGTAACGTGCTCAAGCAGTGTGTGTAATCCTGCTGGCTTTTAGCAGCCTTGTTTGATCAGATTTTTTGCAAATTCTGTCTTTGAAAGATGCCAATATTGCAGTTTAGTTTAAATCACAATTGCAGGAAACAGACACCTTTGGAAATGAACAGAAAGTACTGGCAGATAATGTACTGGTACTTCTAGCTTATTTGGAATGATAAAAGAATCACAGAAAATCGCAGAATGGTTTTGGTTGAAAGCGTCCTTTAGGATCATCTAGTTCCAACCTCCCGCTACAGAATTAAGGGAAGAATCCACTTTGTTGCCATCCTGATGAGAAGGTGAACCTGGGACGTGAGTTCTTCCATCTGCTGCTCGGTTGTGGTTTTCAGTTTGATATCAAATAATCCTGGAACTGGAGTTGGTGACAAACTTCCCAGCAAATTCAGAGGAAAAGAAGAGAGGCTGCGTGTGTGTGCTGTTAGATCTTATGAAGCTGGGACAGCAGGTTAACAACTTGGCTAATGGGAAGGGAAAGAAAATAAGACAGTTGAGCAGAGTTTTTTGGTAGATTTTTAAAAGTTTAGCTATAGAAGTCAGCTTGTGTCTGAGCACATTGACTCTTCCTGTGGTACCACTCAGCATGAGCACTAATGTTTGGTCCTGTTTTGCTTAATAGGAATTTAATGGGCTGTTGGTGATGTCAGATAGAAAGTACTCACTTATACTCTCCCTTTGTACTTGAGGAGTGATCTTTTTATTTCAAGACAGCCCATCTATCTAGAACGTTCTCAGAGCTCCCTTAGTAATTCCAAGTCATGTCTGTTTTATCTGTGGTTTCTCGCTCTCATGAATCCTTCTCTTTTTGTGTTCTTAATCTAATAGTCTCTGGCAGAGACAGGACATATTGCAATACTGCTCTTATTAGAGGAATGAATCACTCCCCTTAGCCCAGCTCCTAAAACAATATATGGTTGATAAACTTCTCTGGTGGTATTATTTTCAATTTGACATGGTGAGTCTAGTCCTGCAGGCTTTGTGAGTAGCTGCAGTGACTTACTGCAGGGGGAACTGCTGAGGTGACTAATGACTACAGACCCTGCATTCACATAAGCATTTCTGGTTTTGAATTTTTGGGGGAGGCAAAAGATTTTACTTCTGGCAAAGAACGTTGAATAAATTTTTCTTATCCAAACATGTATTCTTTTGATAAACTGTATATTTCTGCACGTAAAAATGTTTAATTTTTTCATTCAGAACAGAAATATCTGTACACTTATGTAAAGTCCATAAAAATATCAGCAGTAGCAGTGCTAACCTTTTCTTTGAGGTGAGGTTTATTTTTTCAATGAAATTTCAAATTGTGAGCAGTGCAAACATAAATACGTGAGATCTGCTCCTCCAAATACGGATGCCACCGTTTGCATGAGGCGTTGCTTTTATCCAGTGATGGGAGCTGCGTAACCTGACACAACACAAACGGAACATTCTGGCAAGTGCAGCTGGGAATACAGCGCCCATATGGCTGCTCTGTGAATACAGGGAGCCCATACGGCTGAGCAAGCACGTAATTTAGAATTAACGTACTAGTAGAGAATTGCCCACACTATTCATTTGCTGTTAGACAATAAATGATTCATCTGCAACATCCCTTGAATATGACATTATTTTATTATACCCAGCCGTCCTTCCATCTCAACTGACCACCTTGTAGAGTAACTCCACATTGCTGAAAGAGATGTAGTACAGCTGGACTTCTGGGCTGTACCTAGGGCTATTTCTCCTCCTCATTAACTTCTCTTTGCAGGGAAGCTCCTGTGTCCTGTCTAACTTGGTGGTAAGTGATGTTGTAGATGCAGTTGAGTTAGATTATGTCAGAAAGCAATGTTTCAGTATGCAGATGTGTCACTGAACGTGGGTCATTCCAGATACAGTCGTGGTTTTGTTTCCTAGGCTGATGTTTACTGAGCTAGAGCTGAAGCACACTGACAGCAGTTGCATTAATTGAACACCCTGGCTTAGTACAATTATTTGTGGTCGGCCTAGCTTCTCCTATTATCTTTAACAAATCAAATTAACAGAAGCATATGGGATTGGAAGCAAGTGGGAGGAAGCTGAGTATAGGATAATGCATATCATGCTTTGATTTTAAATGATCACAGTAAAGTATCTCAAACACTGAAGCAATTTAAAGCATGTTTCTGATTGCCTCATTTTTTTCCCTGTTTGGGACAGTGTTGGAATATGTAGCCTCTTTATCAAGGGAGGAGATTGACAGATGGCAAGAAGGAGTTGAGAGATCCCAGTGAGGCCCACAGATGAACTAAATTAGTGGAAGTGGTAAAGATTTTGTTGATTCTTCATTCTTGAGCAGTTCCTGTTCAAAGCTGATTATGAGTCTGACCAAGAGTGGCCAGCTGGATTATGCACTGCTGCTATACTGTGAAATAGGCCTCTGGCTGCAGCTGCTTTCACACTGCTTATTTCTACAGCTCCCAGAGAGGAGCTCACAAAGTGAGTGAAGTAGGCGTGTTACAGAAACAACCGAAAAAGGTTCTGGATTTCAGACACTGATTTTGTACAGAGCATCACTGTAGCACGGGGAGGAGAGAGAGATCATTCAAGTCATTGAATGCAAATACCCCATGAGAATTGAATTCCTCCCCGCAAAACTACTGGATTCAAAGCTCTTCCTTGTGGATTATAAGGAAGGTTGGAAACTCTTGCTTATGCTCGATAAACACCAGGATACCATCTGCTTATGGGGTTTACTGTGGTTATCCCACGTATAAATCAGGAGCAGCTCCAGGTCAAAATCCAATCTGCATTTGATTTATATTTATACTCAGTTCTACTCTTTTATTTTTGTGCAAGCAACCTGCTATTTTTAAATGGAATGGAAGCTTAACCAGTTTTTTATTTTTGTTTAACCTCTCCAATCTCTGGCTGTAGTGAAGGATCTCAAAAATTTCAGTTATTCCATAGAACTGAGTTGTTCTCATAAGCGTTTACTTTTGTCAGGCATGACACATCTCTGGCACATATTCCATGAAATATGTCTGACAGATCTGTGCTTTCTTCTGATTCCTTGTCTGAGTGTCTCACTTAATGATAAAACTGAAGCCTAGTTCCTCTCCCTGCATTGCCCCCTCATCATTAATAAGAAGAGGAAAACACTGTGCTTTCACTGCTGTAGGACCTAAAGTAGATTGCAAGAAGCTGTGATGGCAAACTTACTCAGATAGGAATAACCAAGGCCTGGAAAGTCAAAAACAAGAAAGTACAGGAAGCTTGCAGCTGTCATTAAAAACTGGAAGGTGGCAAATTGATGAGTGACTATAAGGAAGGGTTTTGTAGCTCTGGCTGTGGCAATGGCTTGTGTCATTACAGCATCCATTACAGCATGCATTAGCTGTCTCTGCCTTAATGCCATCCATCACATTCTTCCTATGCTATAGAGAAGGTGCAGGTAACAACTGCTTCCTTATTATGTTCAATGTTTAAATGGTATTTAATAGGAACTGATGATGATGTGAAGAACAGTTAAGGCCGTTGTTTCTGCATTTCTCTTATTGTCTTGTAGCAGAGTTGAGCAAGGGAATGGAAGACCAGAATAATCTGGAAACTGTTCTCTCTATAAATCAGATTTATGAGAGTCGTATAAGTAGTACTGGGGAAAAAAGAATTCTCAGTTCAGGAGGCCCAAGAGCATATTTAATTCTCTCTCCTGCTGCTTGCTGCTGCTGTGTGCAGCCCAGAGGCGACTCACGTGCTCTGGTCTGTATGTTTTTCTGCTCTCACACTCAAGAGTAAACTGCCTCTTAAGATACAATTGATATTCAGTAATAACCTCCTAGGGACTGCCTCCAACTTTTACCTTATGTGGCATCATATGGTGTACATGCTCATTGATTAAAGACTCCTGGTATAATTTTTAGCTCATGTATATTGTAGCTCATGCTATTTCATTCTTTTACTGCTTGAGAGTCCATTAATCAGAGCTTGATGGCAGCTTATCTTCCAGAATGAAATGGTTATTTTTCAGAGTCAAAGAATAAATACATTCTTGCTGTCAGTTGCTTGTTATTTTAAAATTTGCAGTAAATGTCATTGTATACAAAGGGTTACTTTGTCTCACCTGGTTATTGCTACTTTGAGAGTGTAACCCAAGCCCATGTTTATTCTATTAACCAGGCAGAACCCATAAATTTAGATTGTTTCTCTGCAGCTAACATAGTCTCTTTGATCTTTCTGAACATGAACATGTGTTCTAATAGGAATTAAAGCTTTGCACTCTTTTTTTTTAAAAAAAAAAAAAAAAAGGGAAAAACATCAAAACCTTATTTAGAATGTCAGACTGTGTGGTAGAAACATTTCAGAGTTATCTGATGCACTCAGCTTAAAGCGAATTAGGAGCATATTTACAGGTACAAAAGCTGCCCGTGACCTTGAGGAGCTCATCCAAAGCAGAAAGGGTGGCCTTTCCTCTGAGATATCTAACTCTGCCTTTTTATCATGTCTACTGGCTATCAGATAATGACTTTTCTCTTCTTGCATTGACATCCTTATTATAGAGCCAGAATGAATAAGATTGGATCACCAGCAGCCTGCAAATTGGGTATGTCAGAAGAAAAGAGAATGGGGCTGCATAAGGGCTGAGAAAATAAATCTTCTCAGATGCTGTGGCTTTAGGGTATTATGTTGATGTCACAGCAGCATGTATAGGTGCTCTTTCAAATTAACAGGAAAAATCTTCCAATTTTCAGATCCATGGTCTATTTTATCAACATGATAAATACCATTGCAGTGAAACAAATCACTCTGGAGCCCACTCTGTGATGGCCAATATTTTTCTTCCCCTATTTTCTCATATACAAATAACTTTGAACTAATATAATTGTAAAAGCAGGACCTGAAGCTATTATGTTTTTTCAGAAACTCCATGTTAGGGTTTGGAAAGAAGTATAATGAGAATCTCTTCTATCCATTGCAGTGAAGTTATTTTCATAAGCTCAAGTCCAGCCTAGGATGGCAGTAACTTGAATGGGGCAATTCTTGTATTATGAGAATTTCTGGTATTTCAGCACATAAATGTATTAATTTGAGTTTTGGGGAAAAAAGTAGCAGTGTAATAGTTTTTCTTTTTCTTTTGACATGGATGGTTTTTGAATAATTGTAGCTGGAAAATAATTCTTTGTTCTGCCCCATCAGTGTGTCTACTTGAATTGGGATCTGGATGTCTCGCATCTCCTCTTTAGGAGGTTATGTCTGAACTGTTCTGTGACCTAAAGAGATACCTATGGGGCAGACAATAATTTATGGAACTGTTGGCTACGTACCGCTTCTTATTCATAGACATGATCCTATTTCTTATTCCATCCTCACCTCCAGTCTTCAATAGTAATGATATACTAGACAAAAACATAGGGGGAATGATTGACATTCGTTGCGTATAAAGTAATGACAACAGAAATGCTGAACTGGCTGGTTATGTAGGACACAGAGAAATCAGTTAACAAACACTGGCTTGTTTTAAGATGTATTATCATATGTAATGTATCTTATTGTATATAATGTCTTCCTTTGAAGATGACTTGAATTTTCTGAAATAATTAAAATGGCTTTGTAGTGTTATTATGCAGTTCCATACGAATAATGGTGTTGATGTCCCACAACTTACAGTGCCTACAGTATGACTTACATTATCATTTGTATCTGTAAAAGCTATAGCAGCATCTGCCTGCATAAATACAGGCCTTTTCTCATACCATTAAGAAGCTGTTTCGCTCAGATCTTGTCTGAATAGGGCTTCTGCCAAGACAGCTGCAGGAATGTCAATAATGGCAAAACAGAGATTGATTCATGGGATGGATGCACTCACTTGTTGTCTTTACTGCTAAAGGAGCCATGAAAATTCAAGGGCAGTAGAAGAACTACAGAAACTAAATTACTCAGACATTACTACTGTAAAACTTAGGGGGTAAAATCCCCTTTAAAACCCAGTTGCTTGCTGTAGAAGACTTGTTTAGTTAGATGACTGGTAAATCAGTACAGGACTTTTTATACAGCCAACCTCTTCCCACGTGCGTTCTGTGCAGTGGTTAGGGGCCGCCGGGTCCATATCAGATATTCTGCCCTCTTCCATATTTGAGTTGAATCCGTACAAACAAGAGAGAAGACCTGCCCACTGAATGGCTGCAAAAAGCAACTTCTCCCTAGGCGAAAGGCAGGAGTGTATTTCTTGGAGTCGCATAACACTGCTGCCTTCTGTATGCAGCTTGTTTTATAGGTTCCACACGGTGCTTAAATACGTATGAGATTGGAGAAAGGGCGTGAAAAAAGTTTGGCCCTTAGGGAAGTGTATTTATATATTTATTCACCTTTCTATATAAACTGCAATGTGGGCTTGGGTGCATATTTTAAACATAAAATGGAGCTAGCTTCAGCATAAGGTAAGTGCTGACAGCTGCTAGAGCAGGTACTGCACCTTCCTGTCTGCTGAGAAGTCACAAATCCTGGGTCTTCCCCTAACTTATAACAAGACTTATCTGAAGGGCTGACATTTACAAATGCCCTCAGAAATGTCTGTGTATGCTGCACCGGTTGCTTTCAAAGCAATGAGAAAGGCAGACTGTGGCAATTTCTCCCTGTTCTTAAAACTAACCTGTTTTTTATTTTCAAAGAAGGTTTTAAAAAGTTATCTGTACAGAAAGCAGAAATTACAGTGAGTGCTGCTCTGTCTGCCGCTGAATGAAACTGGGTGGGAGAATAACGGAAAGACACAGAGTAAGGCTGGAACGTGAACTTTGCCTTTTTTCTGAGAGCTTACTTTCTTAGACGAGTCTCTGTTAAAATAATTATATGTTACAGGCAGGTTGATTAAATTTTGATGTACAGGGGTTCTGTGGATGTTTGTAATAAGCAGTGCTGTAGGTTAGATCCTCGGTAATGCCCACTGAGAGCACCTGACAAAGTCTTAACTGGAACACAGGCTGTTTGTAAGCCCAGCTCATTTCTGTAGCGTTTTGAACAAAGAAAATGTCTCAGTCCCAGACAAAGAGTGTGTCCTGCAGGGGTGGTTCAAAATAAATGTAGGTGGACTACCTCAATAAATGCTGTTTTACGGATACTGCATGAAACAGCACGGAGAAATACCAAGCAGCTCCCACCTCACAGCTGCAGAGCTCACTTCAAAGGGATGTGCTTTGTATGTTCAGTCTGGTGTTAAAGGTCAGGAACTGTTCTTCCTACAGTTCATCAAATAACTGTGATTTCATCTCTGGACACAATTTGCTTTTTCAGGCAAGGCAAAATGATCTTTTTTTGGCTATTAGTCCATTGTGGCAGCACAGACTGACCCCTGATTGTCTTGTGAGCCCTGCTGCTAACTCCTAGCTCACCTTCATACAAGCCATTCTATAGCTTTTACTTTCGTTAATATTAATGGAGGAAAACCCTCCGTTAAATTGTCCCCATTAACCTACAAAAATTTTTTTTTGAGAAAGAGCTATAGGATTCTTAGTGGGGAAAAATGGGTATCTAGGGTGACGGAAGGTCCTCTTCTATTCCCTTTCAAGTGCACAAGCAAATATATGGAGAAACATATCAACAATTTTGTAATAGAAGACAAAGTTACTTCTATTGCTGGTTATCCTGATCGTGACTGCAAAGGGATTTTCATCAATGTATTTGTTAACAGCAAAGACTTTCACAGTTGCCTACAGCAAATTAAAACAGAATCGCATCAGAAATCCAGTCCTCTTCTTTAGTTTCCTCTTATCTGCCTGAATTATTTTTATCTACAGATTAAATGTTACAGTTATATTCATAAGGAGGCCAAGAAGCTTCACACATTGAAGTGAGATGCTTTTCTTTCCCGACAAAAAGGTACATATTATATTATAGTCCTGTATTATAGGGGAACTCAGAATGTGATTTAATATGAGGGCAATGCAAAAAGCTCCAAACAATTTATAACATTCTCAAAGAGGTCATTAAACTTAGATATTTTAATTGTGTGCACCTGGCCTTACATGGGTAGGATTTGCATGGGGTAGCTGAATGTGCTGCTACACTGATTCTGGTGTGAATGTATGAACCAATTCAGTATCATATGAATGAACAATGAGATGTAAAAGACAATCAGATGTTAAAACACATTGAAATCTTATTCTTTGCATTAACAAGCAATGAGTCCTTTTGTGAATGAGCTGACAGCATGAAAATACCTCCTATTTTATGACACAATGAAAATAGTGTGTGAGCTGCAGAAAAGTGAACACTAGTCTGAAAAAAGCTTCTTTGTGAAAATCATGTAGCACTGAAAGTAATAAAAGAGAAAAAACAGTGTGCCAAGATTACTAGAGAAACATGAAATCCTAGCAAAACACAGTGGGATATGTCTGTGTTGTACCGGACAGCGTCTTCACAGTGGCCATGCAATTAAACACTTGGGGAGAGTGGCCTGAGCGTGCTGTCATGTCTGTCCTAAAGGCCATACTGAAGATTACATAGTGCAGGAACTTTCATTTCAGACCCTATCTCTGATCTCCCTTGTGCTGACAGCATTAGGATACAAGAAATATCATACTGTTTGCATTATTAAAATAATTGCTGTATTGATATTTACTGTCTCACTCATTAATACCATCCATTCTGGAGATGAGATCACAGGTTTTTCTAAATAGCAGCTGCTGCATAGTTAGCTGAAATACCAGATTTAAGGGACAGGCGAAGAAGATTTGATAAAAACAGATGGCCTTGTTGCTAACAATATACCTGAGCTTGCAAGCACTGTCTGCTTGTGAAGGTGTGGGCAACCTTGCTGATTCAAGAAGTGCTAGGATTTTCAGTGAGGTTTTTGGTTCTGAAAGGGAAGTTACTGCTGCAGTTCCTCTCTGGTGTTACTTGGAGTTAAATCCTGTCTACGAGGAAGAGAAATTGGAGCTATATAAGTAGTCTGTGTTGTTATTCCTTCTGTCCAGTTTATCAGTTTGCTTACCCAAAAACTGCAAAAAGAAACATACGTATCAGCCTTATAATATTACAGAGAAACAGAAGTAATGAATAATGTGAAGCATGTAAATTGACAGTATTTGTCATTACGATTATTGACTGTACGAATTACGACTGTGCTTCCTGTGAAGAATTTAGCACCAGTTGTCTTTTTGTACTATCTCACTGCCTATGGGGTAGGTATCAGTGATAAAGCATGACACCCTCTAATGTCTTTTGCACTACTTCTTCTCTATCTGAACAAGCTTTCATTATCACCAGTTCCTGAGTCATTAAATGAGCAATCAAGTCAAATTATCTTGTGCACTGGCTCAGTTATCTGCTCATCTTTCAATTATTTACAAACACGAAATTACCAAGAAGCAGGCACTTAACTGGGCTAGGATTCAAAATGAGCAGGACACTAATAGGACGTGCTGGGGGAATGCTGTTGTTTTCTGTTTTGTTTTTCAGAACTGCATTCATGCTTTCCTGCTAGTTTTACATTGTGCACCTTTGGTATACATGCATATGTATGCGCAGTGATCATGATATGATATGATGCCACATTAATTGTTCTTCTATACAAGCATCTATAAGTTAGGACCATAACTGTAATCCTTATTTGCAAGTTCCCTGAATTGGATTTAAAATGTACTTTTTAGTAATGGTTTTATTATTTCGGTGACTTTTTTTTTCTCCACTGGAAATTCTAAGATTCTTCCTAACTCTGTAAACGCTGTTCTTTGCGTTCTTACTTGAGATAATTTAATATGAAAAGCCATCAAACCCATGTCTGTCTCCACAAATGGGTATATGCATGTATTTTTACAAATAGTCACTGTGTTGTGATCCCAAATCAAGATTAATATGAAATCGGTTTGCCTAATGTCAGCCTTAATCTCAACTTTCACTTATCCTTTAACAAAGAGCTCTTCTCAGTCTTGCTTGCAATCCTACTGATAAAATCAGGCTTTATTCACTGCAGTCTAGCAGACCGAAACAAGGTTTTCATGTCTCTATAGTGTGTTAGGAGAGATGCTGACTTTTAGGCATGCTTTAGTTTTCCTGGTGAATGCCACTTCACCTGTCCTTTGTAATGGTGGAAAAGACAGAGGGAGGCTTCCCAGCTGATCCCTTCCCTTCTGGTTTGGGTGAAATGACCAGCAAAGGGAGCAGATTCCCCGCAGAATGATCCCAGTATCACTGATGCTGCAGGTGTGCTGCTGCTGTAAGTAAAGTGTGGTAGAGCATGGTGTTTCCCTGTGTAGTAGGGCTCATAGGGAACTGCAGCTTGGCCTCCAAATCTAAATGCTTGTTCCCTTTTCAAAGGGAGGGAATGGTGTTACTGTCAAGAGGTTTTCAATACTGTCAACCTGCAAGCCATGAGGATGCCAGTATCTCTCATGAGACAAAGAAGGCAATTTTTCAAGCACCAAACAATAAACTGAAACTGCACAATGTCAGCATATCCAGACTGTGTCTGCACTCCCCCATATTCCCAGTCTTCAGAATTGGGATTCTTGAAGCAACATGTGAAAAGCAGCTCGCTGGCAAGCACGGGGATACACATTTTATTCTTTTGCTTTTAAAGCTTCAAGGGAAAGAAACGCATCCCTGCACTGCTGACACCGAGCCAGGAGTTTCAGTCTGAGAGAACAATGATATTTGTAATCCCCTGCTAAATGCAAATACGTTCTGTGTCTCTGTCTGCTGGAGACTGCTTCCCTGAGTCAGTGGAGTTCATTTACATTTTGGTGACATCTACAAGAATTTTGCCAACACAGCTTATTGCTGCAAACATTGTGTCAGTTCTGACATGTTTCTCTCCTGGGAGAATCCCCAGCACGGCTGTTCTGTTACAGCAGAGCCATGTAGCTGCTGCTCCAGCCCAACCTGCTCCTGTTGTCACCTGGCACAGCACATTCTCTGAGTTTCCACCACTGCTTTTTGTGTACAGAAATTCATATATTTTTACAAATTCAAGATAAAATTAATCCAGCAGTCCTGGGGGCAGACAACTGGATCCACAGAAAACTAAAGTAATCCCTGCAGTAGCCCTGAAGTTTGTTATAAAAACATGCTGAGCTCCCAGCAAAGAGCCCAGCAAAGCACGCATAACTTCCATGACACGTGCAGTGCTACAAAGCTGGTGAAGAATTTCCCAGCACCTTCAGACAGAACATGACCTAAGTTAGACCCTGAACTCCTCAGTCTTCCTTTCTCACACCACCAGCACACACGTTTCTTTGGCCCTCAGCAGCAAACTGCAGCACAACTTCTGCTTCTCCCCTCACAGAAAGGGTGTCAGCAGCATTCAGTTCCTTAATAAACAGCATTTGTCAGTGCTGGGAGTTACTGTTGTTTATGAGAGCCTGACAGTGCTGAGTAAGACAGATAAAAAGAATATCTTGTTCACCATTCTGTATTTTTATTTCTGCCCTGCTTATGTATTTGTATACAGTGTGCACGTATTTGCCACCGTGCGCTCTGAAAGAAAGCCTGGCAAGTATAAAAGATATTGCAATGTAATGATCTGAACAAATGTCTTCTATTAGTCGCTCATATGAAACTAATCAAATTATGTGTCATGATTTAAGGCATATCTGAGTTGAAGATTTTTAGGAGGTTTTATGTCCCCTGGCCCAGACTTTTTCTACTTGCTCTCTAGTCTTCATCTGATTTTCACTTCCACTACATGTTGTGTTTCACACATAACTAATGTTTCGTAAAGCTGCTGTGCCAACAAGCTGGGTCCTGCTATTTCCTGAGAAAGAGCTTGTGGACAAAGGAGTTGTGTCTCCATTCAGGATAGTGTTTGTGTGCATCCTTCATGCACTTTAAATACCTTGATTTTATTCATACTAAACTCTCCAATTCAGAGACTGCTGAAATGTGCATTCAAAAACTGTGTCACCATTTTATGCATTTGTGCTGTGGGAATGGTGTTTGTCTAGCTGATGGGCTCTTTTTCTTGTCTTTTTGAAAGCTTGTATTATGGACGAATTATAATAGAATTTACCTACAGGATTTAAAGCAGTCTATTTTGAAATTCATACAGTCTTTTCAAAGGAAAAGGTGCATTGAGACACCTCTGTAACTGGATCAGTTCCTCGCCTGTTTGCAGGTGCACAGAGCAGCCTTTGGCATATGACCTTGACAGAAACTCCTCAGCTTCTCTTCCAGTAACAATGCCACCAGGAAAGTATTTCAATGTATTTCAAAATATAACAATATTACTGATAATTTTTCACTGTGAAACTGAACCAGCAAGTCTTTATATCCTATCAAATAATTCAGTATTATTATCTCTACCTGGATACAGATTTGTAAGGAGACAGTGAAACCACACATTTCTTCAGATGGAACGAGTTTACAAGGACATCTAATGGAATTAACTTGGAATGGATAAAAACAAAAGGATATTTTCATTATGTTATAATTTAATATTTTCAGTGACTGTTGTCACTGCTATTTGAAGAGCTGCATGTCAGAGTTGCTTGTCCTGAAATCTGCTTTTTCAGTAAAAGCTGTCCAAACTCAAAGACTGGCTAGTATTAAAACATACTTTTTCCAGTCATCTCAGGAGTAAATTGTTAATTGCCTTAGCTGACTCCAAGCAGGGTTTTCTATAGGCAGGATTACCTACGTAATATTATATAAAGCTTCAATTAAAGCAATTTAGATTGTGTTGCTTAATGGAAAGACAATTTGTGGAATTATCTGGGTAGATGAAGCTTTTAAAACAAACTTAGATCTGGCTCCTGTTAATATTAATCTTAAGTAAATCGTCGTGGAGGACAGTCACTGTAAGTTTTGCAAAATAATAAAGAAGTATCAACCTCATCATGGGTTATGACTGTCTTTAGCTTCAGTGGGGCAGATCTCTTCATTCCAGTGAAAATGTTTAAATCTGAAGCAGAATTTTAGCCTTTAATACTGCTTTCTCGTGAGTTCATGAAATCCTCTAGGTAGATAATTCAACCTTAAAGAATACATTTAGATAGTATGAGACACAAAAAGACAGCTAAAAACTTGGTATGTGTGTGAGCTTCTATTCTAAGTAGCTGGCTGAGGACTGGAAGCAGAGAGTAGCTGAGGCAAGTACATCTTAAGTGCCACAGGTCAGCACTATTTTGGTGAGTGTATTTTCTGAAGAAATATATGGTTAGCCTTTGAGCAAAGATTATACATTTGATTTCCTCTTACAGCAATGGAAATATTAGCTTGTTTTCTCAACTGGAACAAATCTATGCATTGCTTCTCAGGGCTGCTTCACTTTAGTTCCTGCAGTACAATGCTTTCATTATGACAGCTGTGGCTCTACCTCTGATTCAAGGGGATTTAATGGCAAAAAATCACTGTCAATCAGTTTCAGAGAAGGAAGCATAAGAAAGAGAAAGGGGAGAAAGGGAATAAAGATGCAAGAATCCAGTTGATTCTGGCTCGCTGATACAGGAAGGATAATAAAATATATTTGTACTTCAAATGCACTTGAAATAATTCATGTTCTTTCCCGTTAGGCTGAATTTCATGGTAACTGCACATTAAATAAAATACTTATGTGTTAGTGTTTGGACTCTTAAATACTAAAATTAAGCTCCTAGAGTATGCTATGAAAAGAACTACTTTGTCTCTGTGAGGTAAGGAATTATGGAGGGTAGAAATCTACCCTAAGCTGGGAAAAACCACCAGAGCTCTCATTTCTGAGGTTCTGTTTACCTGCATAGCTTTTTTCTTATTCATGTGGTGATGTCACTGACACAGGAAGTCCCCGTTACAGACACTGCTGTATCTGATTTTATAAATGCTATTTTATTCCAACTGAATGCCTATGTAAGTGAATTCAGGATATTAAGTTAGGTGTTAATGGCACAGTGAACAGGAATCATTTCCCTTTTCTCTGTCATTAGTTTGCACTGGTGATTGATGCGCTGCCAATGTTTAGAAAACAGATCTCATGCTCTCTTTCAATTCTGATAAGCCCCCAGATCCCCTGGAATAAATGTACATTCTGTTTGCCAGTGCTCACAGTGTGGGGCAATCCATCAACCCTCCCTTTGCCCTGCTCCCATTGCCCTGCCCCTCAGCACCAGGCAGCAGGGGGCTGAAGCAGCTGCCCCAGATCTAACTGTATCTTTCCATACAGGTTTCCTGTCGGTGCTGATCTTCTAACAGGCCCTGCTATCGTTCAGCAGGATCAGCACACAACATAGGTGCTTTGGCACCTGCCCTGTCTGAAACATTCCTTTGTCTGTAAGGTGCAGATGAAGTGACAGGTGTTAGTGCCTTGCTGGATGACACTGCTCTCAAGTTCAGCTGTGAACTGAAAATCAGCCTTTACATTGAAAAATAATGAATTTCTCCTCTAGGCAGTTTGTGATTTTGAGCACTTCCGTAACCATTGCAAATCATCTCTTGGTTTTGTGGTTTTGAAGTCTTAAATCTGTACTGTGTTCAGAGCAAGCCTGTGACTGACTCTGTTTTGTCAACTCTCACTGTCATAGCTTATTAGTGCTGAACTGACAGCTTTGCATTTAGAAAAATATGTTTCTGCATATATGAGGAAGTGCTGGTTGCAACTTATTTCTTACTCCATGCACACACTCCTATGGAAGGGCAGAAAATAATGCATACTTCTGTCGGATGGAAGTTGCTGAAAGGTTTTCACGTGATCCAGGCAAGACACAAGACCATCAGAACTGCTGTATTCCCACAGATCTTCCACCACCACTCCCCAACACGCTGCTGCAGAAAATCCCATCACTAGTCTAATCTCTGCTGATAGTGTTAACAACTACAGCATAAGAAGCTGAGGTCTTGCCTACATTCAGGCCTTGTGTCTTCCTGCCCACGCTATCTGCAGTCCTTCTGCATGCTCAGTCATAAGCTCATTATCTCTCCACGCTCCATGGACCTGGAACCTGCTCTGTTTAATGACTGTGATCAATTCTATAGAGTGCCTGTGTTGTATTAATGCTTGATCTCCACTGCAAAGCCAGCTCGTGTGGCAAGCACAGATGCCCAGGCTGAGCAGATGGAGCTGAGGACCTCCTGCCTGCACTTTGCCTTCACTTCAGCTCTGTCGTGGCCCCACACTCTGAATACCACTGGAGGATGCCATGTGCCAGGCTCCCCCCTGAAACTCAGGTTTTCTGTTCACTTTCCTGTGCCCAGAGCTGTCTGTCTGCTTTCTCTGTTTTAACTTCTGGTGTTTCTGCAGAGTTGTGGCTATGTTCTTCTGTGTACAGTATTAAATTAAAAATTCAATACACATCTCTGGCAGGTAATTAGTGACAGCAGTATGTGATCAGTCCCACTTGTAACATGTAAAACAGTGATCTAAAAGTATTTGTGCTCCTAGATGTTGCTAGATACAAAATGCATATATTAAAAAGAATATATCAGAAAAGGCTAAGAAGTTTGTTTGTAAAAGGCTACTGCTGGGATTGCTGCACTTCTGTTCATCAGAAATCCTCCAATTCATCTTTCAACTTTTGTGACAAATCTGTGCTCCAAAACAGACGGCTGAACCTCTCTGCACACTTGCAGCAGTCACCCTGTGGCTGGTAACTGCACTGGGCATTGCTGACCTGACGTAGCACTTCCCTCTCCTCCAGCCTCCCTGGGTGTTGCTCTGATCGGCTGCTGTGGATTTTTTCACAGTGCCATTTTGGAGCGCAGGGTGCCCAGCCAACCTGCTCTGCAGAGCTGCCAGTGCCTAATTGGTTCTGGCAATGACGCCCGCCCTTTTTTAGGCTTTTTAATTTTATTTTCCCAACTGGCATTTCAGAGCGGCATCCTTCACAATACATTAGCTTAATGCATTTTGATCTGGACCAAATATTCCATTCCCACTACCGCTGATATTTGTTTACTATTCCACTTGCAATCAGCATGTAGCATAAATGATTCAGACGTAAGTAAATAAACCTATAAATATCCATATCCTTGCAACAGCAAAACTAAACCAAATCTCCTGTGTACAGCACAGTCCTGCTACAAACAGATTCAGTGAAAAAACATACAGATTTGCAGGAGTGTGCCCTGCTTTGGAGGGCAGGGTGACTCACTGGAGCACGTCAGCTGGATGGACATGTAGTCCCGGCCGCAGTCCTTCCTGTAGCGGCAGCGCAGCCAGTTGGAGAGGCAGAGCCCGGTGCCACACTGCAGTTCTTCCTTCTTACATGGCAGAATGCTCTGCTCATCTGCAAGGGGGAGAAACGACTGGTGACTTTGTGTAACAGCTTCTTCCTGAGTAACACAGCTTTGTGGCCACTGAAAGTCAGCGTGCCTGCTATTTCAAGTGCTGTGGGGGGAGGGAAATGCTCTCTTCACTGTTAGAGGTCAGAAGGGTCTGAGACCAAACCAGATACCTCCTACGTTGTTGTTGCAGATCACTTCAATAGTGCTGGAGACAGCTGAGCTGTAGGTGAAATGCAGTAAAGAAATTATGAGGGCATTGTGTTCCAGAGCCTCCTGCATTACTTACGTGCCCTAACGTCCAAAACAAAACAATCCATCTTTGCCCCAGCTTAATACAAACAGATGGGGGAAAAAAAAAAAGAAGTTTTGCTATCTTGCATAAGTCTGAATTATGGCTTCCTAGCTGTAGATGTAACTTTTTCACAACCCTCTACCAGTTTGATAGTTGTCCAGGACAAGAGAGGAAAGAAAGTATATTTTCAAAGAAGATTTTCATGTTTCTTGTTTGTTTGTTTGTTTTTACATTTTAATAGTGGTGCAATTGAACTCAGATTTTTTCAATGGTGGATAAAAGGAAGCTGTTTTCTGACAAGTGCATCTGGGTGTATAAGTGAAAGTGCCAACATCATTTCATCATTTTGTTGTACAGTTTTGTTGGGCCTTCAAATAATGAGGAACAGAAGTAGAGCAGAAAGAAGACTTTATTAATGACAGAATAAAAAGTATTGGAAGTTTGGCAAGGAAGACCCTCTGGGCAGAAAAACTCCTCACCTTTAAATCACCCTAAGTACTACAGCTTTATTCAGGTTACTTTGAATGAGCAATCTAAAACCTTCCAAATGCAGGCAAGTAAACGTTCAAACCCAACCTGAACAACACCAGCTCCTGAGAGCAAACACTCACAGGGCCAGTGTTGCAAACTGGTACCCGACGGAACCGTCAGTTCCTCTAAATCAGGTTTTTGTAAGCTCTCCGGTGTTTTTAATTCAGAGCTTTTTTTGTTAGCCTTCATAGCTGCAAAATCCTGCAGCTAGGCGTAATTGGTCATGATTTCCAATTCTCCACACAGCTGCTCCAGTGGAAAATGTCAGTACCCCAAGTGCATTTATAAATATTGCCAGCACTGACGACAAACCGTTACAGTAAATCTTTGATTGTATGCTTGTACCTGGCAGCTCTGCAATCTAGAGGCCAGCAATCAGATCGTAGTGTTCTGTGCTTTTGGAAAACCTTGCAGTACGTTTCCCAAACGACTGCTGTTCTGGGGATGGCCATCTCAAGCATCTTTGGGTGACATAGAATACAGTTTCCTGCAGTGAAGGCTGTGGAGATTCCTGCCTGTGTTTCTCAAAGAGTTAAAATAGTAAAGAAGCAGGAGCTATGCAGTCATTATTTTGTGGTACCAAACATTGTAGAAATGGAAGAACTTTGTTAACTTTGGACTATTTCTGTTGTTATTGCAGATATTAAGAAGGCATTCATCTGCAAGAAAATGATGCCAATGAAAAAACAGTAACAAATTCGTTAAAGCAGTTGGTCCCAGAATGCATCTCATGAATACAGTCATATTTTCCATGGAGTTCATTTAGTTCATCAGCTAGTTTGAAGTTGCCTTAATGATTGTAATCCTCTTAGAACTTGCTCCAGTCTATACTCTTCTGTATCTTTCTTGTTCAGTCTCTGTGTCAGCTGGACAAAATTCTCTTACACCAATGCCTACAATTTCATCCCTTTTTGATGTAAGAAATTTTTCTGCAGTTCAGTTCACGTGGCATCAAAAGCCTGTTTTACTTTCAACCACTTTACTGGTACTTTAAAGCGACTTACAAACAAACAACTCTCTGGTCTCATCCAGAAAGCAGTTCTTGAATTTTGTAGGCCACTTTGGGGTGCACACTTCATGAAAAGGCAAGGAAACTGCCGCAACATTTTATTACCTTCAGGGAGAACTACCAGCATTGTAAACTATGAGAAGCTTTACGGCAGATGCAATTCTTTGAGTTAAAAAGTAGTATAGGATAATATCAGTAAAGGAATGTGTATGTGTGTGTGCAAGCCCGTTCCCAAAAGCTTACATGTCCTAGGTATAGCAAAAGTAAATTATGTCTTCTGTGAACCCAGGTGATGCAAATATTCCAGCTATTGCCAAGGGAAGCTGCAAAATCCCCACCCAAACTTGTGGACAAAAAATATGCAAATACTTTTTTTAGGAATAAATGGAAGTCCAGGCCTCATGGAGCACTTGTGGACAGAGGAAGGTAAAAATTCACCCTTTGCATTGACTGAACAAATAGTAATGTTCAAATTCTAGGTAATTGAGTTTCTTTTGCAGAGTACAGACAGAAACATCATCTTGGAAAGTAATGCCTTTTCTCACAGATGAAACTGTCTTGGTAGGAGCTAGAACACGGTATTTTGTCTTTAAAGTACATTTTGCCTTGAGAAAGATTTGAAAAGTTTTTCTTATGGATGACAGGGAGCTAACAAAGTTTCCTCCAGAGAAACACATCCCAATTGTAAGCTGACCTGTTCCATCCCAGGTGTGATGGCAGTCTCCAGGGGCTGTATTCCAAATCAGTACGCATTTGAATGAATTTATAAAGTTAACATTTGTAGTTTAAGAATGTGAAAATGATCACATCAAATTTAGGTTAAGGTACAATCCTTTTAGAAATTGTCCTTGTACGTGCTTTTTGATGGTGTATTTTCCTTCAAACTGACTGGCAAAACTGAAAAAAATATCAAAAATCATCACATGTACCATAAGGGGCAGTGCAATATGGAAAAAAAAAACCAAACGAGTTTTGTTCTCAGTGTATCTGTTTTGTGCTCTTCCTGTATGTTGTGATGGTTTCAATTGGGGCTGAGGTGGGGTACTGTACAGCATGTACCCCAGCACACAATGGTTATGAATACATCATAATTTTTTTGTCAATCTGCTATTGAATGACCTGTATTCTTTTGAATGTCTGACTTTACAAGCTTATTTAGTATGAGGAGCTTGATTATTGGTGTAATTCAACATACCTTTCAAATTATACTTAAAAGTCAGTCATCCCAAATAGCTCCTCTTTGTTTCTGTCTTTGCAATGTGTGTATGCCAAATAATGGGCAAGTACCAGCTGGGGAGCTTGGAGAGCCTGCACTTCTCCTTGGATTGCTATGAAATTCAAAACAAGTAATGTCTCTGTTACTGTTTTTCTCTTCCAACTTTTTGTCTTATCTAGGCACCTGCAATCTGTACGGACAAGGCCAATTGCTCTGTTCAGGACATGGCATGATAAAGCTTTAGTTTTAGTTGGATCTTCTACATGTCCATTGCACTGATAGAAGTAATCCTATCACATGTTTGCAGATCATCATAAACTGAGCATGCCGAAAACCTTTATAGATCATATGCTTGGAGAGCTGTTTCTATGAAAAACCACGTTTTTCATTAATTGATTAATTAATTGCCAAGAGGAGAGATTCAAAAGAGATTCAAAAAGAAGAGAGATTCAAAAAGAGGAGAGAAATTGCATGTATTGAACTATTTATTTATATATCCCTTTTAATACAATCCTGAAAGAGAGATTCTCATCGTAATGATAGGAGTAGAGGGATTAACATACTTGCAACTGAACAAAAGCTATTAAAGATAAGAAACTTATAGAGGCCCAGGAAAGAATGTGTGGTACAAGCAAGATTTGCATGAAGAATAGATGGTGATCTATGATGGCTTTGGCTGGAATGCCTTCCAGCGAAGTATTTTCACACAGGCTCTCTGAGATTGCAGGTTTCTTAATGTCATAATATCGTCAACTAAAACAAAAAGTCTGAGGGGGTGCAGGAAGTTGTAGCAAAATATGTAATAAGTTCTGGAGCTAAATCGACTATTTGCATAAATTGAATTGTTTGCTTCTGCCAGCTCTCAGTTTGAAGCCAAAGTTCCAAAGCATCTGAAGACAGTTACTTAAAAGTAACTTCTTAAAAGAAGACCACAAAAACTCATAGTCTGTCTTTCAGTGTCATACAAGAGGTGTCTGGGCATCTACTGCATTGAGCATCTAGCCCAAGTCCAGTCATTACACAGTAACAAAATGATGGACTGCCTGAGCTAATAGTGCTCAGCACCTCCAGAACATCTCCCCTTGCTCTTGTCTGAGATGCTTCTCAGCCTTACTCCTAGTGATTTCATTGGGTCTCTTTCAAAAACTAAAGCTTTACTACCATTTATTCAGTAGGGAGCAAGGTTGAACTCTGTGTCCTTCTGCACAGTAGTTGCACAGAAATGAATTCTAGTCTGTTCTCTCCACGAAAAAATTAAATCAGACATGGGAGGTAGGATGGGAAGAAGCTGCTGAAACCAGGGTATTTGGTCAGCAGTTACAGGGGAATGGATGATTTGGCGTTGTCAGCCTACATCCTCATAAACAAGGCTGGGGAACTGTCAGGCTTGCTGACAAACAGATACCTGCCTAGTGTGGAATGTGATCAAATAAATTAAAACCATTCTTGATGTGAGTAACTGAGATGATACCAAGCCATCATAAAATAAATTGATAGAAGACAGATAGGGGAGAAGAATGAAGAATTCCAAGGTGTAGTTTTGGAGGCATTTGAACACTTTTTACTTCTTCACAATTTAAGGCATTAAAGCCTGAAGTGGAAAACTGTGAGGAGATATGGGCTGTGTGTTTAAGGGAGGGGATAAGGGACCTGTGTGCTGCCTTCAGAAGACATCTGTACTTTGAGGAAAAATCACTGAGAGGAAACTAAGAGCAGATCACTGTAGGGATGGAGCTTTGTTGGGTGTTTGGGGAAGAGGGGCAGCTGCAGCGTGTTAGCCTGCGTCACAGGCTCCTGGCAGTGCTGCTGGAGGACAAGCCGGGAGGGAGGGCAGAGGTTGGTGCTTTCGTCCCCAACATTCTCAAGGCATCATGCAGTGGGATCCACTGCCTCCCTGGGACCATGGCTCACCACAAAGCTGCGTTCTTAAGGCACATCCCTGAGCCTGGCTGTGGGCGCTTGTGTACAGAAAGCTACAGCGTGAGCCCGTTTGTTCCTTCTTGGCTTGGTGAGATAATGCAGCTCAAGAGGGGCACGGGTTTGAACACGGGAGTCTTAAGGCTGAATGTTAAACACTGCTGCGTAAGAAGTACTTCGTACTTCTGTTTGTCTCGAGTCAGGCATCCAAACGAACATTTTACAAACCTCTGGGCACTCCTTGTACTCTGAGATGTAACAGCTGAGACATTATCATCCAATACAGTTATCAGAAAGACCCACAAATCTTTAAATACATAATTACATAGTCACTTTCTAGCCATAAAGGAGCCGTGTTCTTCAAATAGCTGATATGTATGTACTGAACTGCTGAAGATCTGACTGAAAACCAGGTGGTTTGTTTTCTTTTACCTGCCCTTCAAGTACGTTTCTTTACCCTGTAAGGAAATCTGGGACTTCTTGGGGAGGAGGAGGGGGAGCAGCATGTGCAGTACAGAGGAGCCCAGCTTGTCACTGCTCTGCTGCCTGCAGCCCTGCAGCACGGGTTCCTTCACTGATGTAGTGCAAATGATGGCTGTTGGTTAATAACAATTAATACTTAAAACCAGCAGTACTTTTTCATTTTTCATTCTTTTATCAGAGGGCTTGGACATGTTTGTGTGGTTCCTTTCACACACGCGGCTTTCTGCTGAAGGACAGGCAGTGCCAGGGGCAGAGCTGGCTCTTACCATGTTCTTTCAGAAAACTTCCACAGAATAAATACCAAAGTTGGTCATAAAGGGAAGAGTGGGAGGGAGGCAAATTTCTGCATTTTATTTCAGTGATTGGAAGTGATTTTTTAGCCACGTTATATTAGTGAGTGCCAAAATGATATCAGTTTTGACTGATGTGCTCAATTTGTAGATCAGTTGCAGCAGCTCTGTGTTAATTTGTTGTGGGAGAAAATGCTGAGCATTAAAAAAAATGATTGAAGTAGCTGTGCCTGAGGCCACGTTGTGTGACACTGTTGCAGGCTGTTCTTTCACCCACCTCTGTGTTTTGTCTGTGTGAAGATCCCCGTTTCTGTTAACTCCGTTGTTTCCTTGGTCAAAAAGAGATTTGCTTGTGCTCAGATTGATGTTTATCTGCCAGAGGACTTCAGCTACACTATTCCTACAGCTGTACACAGGTGTAAGGCATGCGTTAGTGCATTAAGACATAAGGAGAAACTACTTACAGAGGCTGGAGTTGTTGCCTATCCCAACGCGGATGGAGCTCCCAGAGATGAGAGGGAGATGGAAGAAAAGAACTGTGGAGAGAAAGAAAAAGTCCTTAATAGGCGCTAGGTTTTGCTTTGGCAGCAGCTGTCAGAGGAGACACGCTGCGTGTCCGCGGGCAGCGCTCTGCGGGGCAGCATTACACATCTCAGATGAGGATGTGCGCTCAGCTCGCGCTTCAGTAGGGGCAGAAGAAATGAACAAAGCGTTGCTTCCTACTTCCAGGAATTTCCCCCGGTTCGGGAAATGGTGCGATGTAGGACACGAACGCCTCTTAGGTTCAAAGCCCCGTGTATAAACAGTGCTGCGTTATGTAAATATGGTAATTGTTTTTGTAAGTCATTCCCAGCCACCGACGCGGGCAGTGCCGCTGTCAGACGGAGCCGCCGCTTCCCGCTTTGTTTGAGCGCACCTTGAACGCGCCACGCACGTGCGTGTGGCAGAGCGGCTCGGAATGACTGTACTGTACACCCTAATGCACGCTCTGCCCCCATGCACGTAAGCGTTAATATAATTCGCGCTTCAAAGATTTACGCTCGGGCTCAACACGGTACGCGGTACGATGCGCCCTAAATCACAGCCGCTCTGTCCCCGCCGTTACCCGGAGGTGCCCGCGGGCAGCGGCACCTGCAGCGTCTTCTCCCTCCGGTGCGCCTCCGCGGACGCTTCTTTCGGGGTTTCCCGCAGCTCCAAGTTCCCGCGGCCGCCCCCGCCCCGGGCCCCGCCGCCCCCAGCCGCGGGGAGACTCCCGGTACGGCCCCGCCGCCCTCCGCCTTACCCCAGCCCGCGGCGGCGGCCGCCGTCTCCATGCGCCTCGGCCGCGGCTCCCCGGCGGCGGGCGGGCGGCGGGGCGGGCGCGGCCGCCTCCTCCTGCGCGCGGGGCCGGGGCGGGCGGAGGCGGCCGACCTCCTCCCCCCGAGGGCCGGCCGCCGCCGCTCCCCCTGCCCGGCCCTGCCTGCCGCCGGGGCGCGGGGCCGCGCATCCGGGAGGGCCCGGCCCGGCCGCGGGGGTGCCGACGCGGAGGGCTCGGGGCGGCCGCGCTCCTTCCCCGCCCCTCCGGCGGCAGGAGGCAGGGAGGGAGGGCGCCGAGGGGCGGCTGCGGGGAACCGAGCGCGGCGCCGCGGGCGGACGGGGCGGCGGGGGCTGCGGCGGTCAGGGGGAGTGCAGCCAGCCTCAGGGCTCACAGCCCCTTGGGACGAGAGGAAATGGCCTCGAGTTGTGCAGGGGAGATCCAAGTTGAGTTTTAGGGGAAATTTCTTCTCTGAGAGAGCGGTAATGTGTTGGTAGAGGCTGCCCAGGGAGGTGGTAGAGTCGCTGACCCTGGAGGCGTTCAGGAAACATGGAGGTGTGGCACTGAGGGTCGTGGTTTAGTGGGCTTGGTGGGAGTGGATTGATGGGTCGACTTGGTCTTAGAGATAATTTCCAACCGTAGTTATTCCATGAGAGCCACCTGCGATAGTGAGATCCAGTTAGTGCTGAGATCCCCAGTAGTGTTCCTTATTACAAGTGCTAAGCGCCCCAGTGTAGGACCACAGACAGCAGAACCACAGTGGTACCGGTGTACGTGATCTTTCACAATGGGTCACTGTGGAAGAAAAAATAAAAAAAAAGGCAAAGTGAGAAATACAGCCTCTTGGTGTTTTCTTTCAGCAGCACTTCACATTGTTCTAGGAACTGCAATGTACTGGTCATGTCTTTCTCTAATCCACGCAAAGCAGGTGGTGCATTCTCCCTGTACACTGCCCTGGGGGGCAATGCAGCACACAGCCGTAGGGCAGCTCTATGCTGACTGGGACTTTGTGGCCTCTGAGCAGTTCCCTCCTGCTGCAGCAGCTGTGCCATCCACGCTCAGGCTGTTTAATTTCCCCGTGGGTCAGAAGTGATGGCTACAAAGGCGTAATGAAGTTTGAGGTCGATAAAAAGCTTGTGAACTCTCAGGTCTTCCTGTAAGAAGTTTGATGCTCTTATCGATCACTTCTTTCTTTCTTTAGCATTATTTTTTATTCCAGGCAGGCACTTTAGGTGAGTCTCAGGTGGTTGAAGAGTTTACTGGATATTTATCAGTAAGTTTCATTGTGGCTCAGCGATTCCAGTGCTTTTTGCCAAAATCTTTGGAACTTGGATGTAATTAACTCATCTCTCCACTATTAATTTTATGATTAGTAATCCATCAGATTATATGACTCCTTGAAAGACTCCTTCTGTACCACTTCAGTAACAGGAAGCCACGTGACTTCTTGTGGGCCCTTGGTCATCTGGTTGGGCAGACAGAGGTTCTCCCTGGCAGCTCAGACGGGCACATTGGCTGCCTGCTGGTGTGTTGGATTTCCCTGTGAAGAGTCAATTGCATGCATAATATTATGCTTAAGGATATTAAAATATTTTCTCCACCTTAAATTTCAAAATTTCCAATGTTGAACACTTCTGCAGATTGTGGTGATGGTATCTTTCCCAAATGGTGCCTTACAGTTAGTCAGTGTCCACATTAAGCTTGACTCAGCAGGCTGCGGGCCGCATGTTTGGCTGCAAAATCTATGCACAGACAGTGAAAAGAGCTGACAAGGTGCTGAGTTGACTTCGAGTTCTGGGGAAGCAGCGTCACAGTCCTGCCTGGGTCTGGCTGTAGGCTCTTTTCTGTGACAGTCGTGTCCTGTGTCCCCAGGAGGAGCTGTGTGGCCCCTGGCACAGAGCTGTTTGTTTCTGGGCCACTCAGCACTGTGAAATATGTGATTCAGCAGAGGCCACAGAAGCCTCACTGTAACAAACAAACTTCTGGGTATTTAGCAGTGCTCATCCTGGATTTATGCAGCTGTTGCAAGTTTTGCTCACTTTACTGATTTCCAAATCTGCAGTAAATGTGTATGGAGATGTGACAGTGTTTTACTTTTCAGTCCATGCGTTCCTTTTCTTCTGGTTCAGTTATGCATCTGAGCCACACCACTTGTTGTGAAATCAGGAGCCTGCAAAGCAGGAGCTGGGGTACATTTCTGTAATGTCTGGGGTGGCACTCATTGTAGATGAAAGTTTAAAAAGCTGTGGTTGTTATCCCACGTACTGGTAAAAGGGCAGGCGGTGCGAGAGGCCTCGCTGAGGACATATCATTTTATTCTTGGATGATTCTACATTTCCTTTAATCCAGGAATGCTATTGCAAACCTGCACAGTGAGCAAAGGCTGCAAAGTGCCACAGTGAAGCCCTGCTTCCTACTGCCTGCGGCTGGGGCGGTAGCAGCCTGGTGTGGGGCTGGTGCCTGTGAGCAGTGGCGGTGGTGCCACACACACCAGCACTCTGATACAGCCTGGTTTTGTTTGGTAGAAGAAGTTTTACATTTGATTTTATATGAGGTCTCTTTTTGACTAAAAACTTGTATGTGTTGTAATGAGGCTTTAGGGGACACTATTCATCACATCTTTTTTTTTTTTTAATGGAGAAGGTGGTAATGAAGTAGATGTCTGCTGGATTACACAATTATTGTGCGATAAAATGCCTCGAGATGGAGTTTGGTAGGAAGCACCTCCTGCTCTCACAGCTTGCACAGCACTGAAATATAATGACCATAGCAAGAAACTTCTGATGGAAAGCTTTTCAAATTACTCTGTTTAAAATGAAGGAATAAACATCATCATTCTGCTTCCAAGAATATTTAAACTATAAAAAAAAGCAGTCATTTTGGCATGGAGGATCTGAATGCCTAATTTTTATTTTCAAATTAATTTTTTGAAATGCAGCAACATTTTGTTGCTTGTATTTTCATTTCATTTCATTTCATTTCATTTATGTTCTTGTATTTTCAGAGATTTTTACATAATTTTCCTTTAAAAAAGCAAGTTGTGGTACAAAGTTGATAGGTGTGGCGTAAATCTATGCAGTCACTGTTTTCTGCTGTCCTTACTCACCCTGTGCCATGGAAGGGCCTTTCTCACTGATGTCAGGGAACCGTGCAGCAGTGAAGGCTGAAAGGGCTTCTGGAAGGACCTGCTTATCCTCTGCTGACAGCGGCCCCATGAGAGGGGGTGCGCAGAGCCCGCAGATGGCCCAACAGGCTGGGGCATCTCCCAGCTGGGAGCCTCTCATCCTCTGGGCGCTATCCCAGTGATAACTGTGCTGGTAGAAAGGTTTTCCCTGCATCTCAGTAGAACTGTCTGTTCATGCTGTTACACAGTGAGCTGGGTTCAGGCAGTAAAGATCCTCTGAGATGTCGGTATAATGACTATTTGATGATGTTGCACTATATGTTGGTTGATATAAATACCATGTGGCATTCGATGGGCTTGAAATAGGTCACTTACCCCTGAACTGATGTGGGAGAGGAACAGGTTTGCTGATCTCAGGTTCAAGGTAACTCCTATTTGCCACATGCATGAAATCGTTTCACTGCCTGTGGATCCACTTGCATGAGTGCAGTGAGTCGGGTTAACCTCGTGGGCATGGATTTCATTTTATTTTTAATGGAAAAGTCTGGGATATTATGTTGGTATTGTGGCCTGATATTAGCACAGCTGCTGTATCCTTCTCTTTGTTCAGGCCGCTGTGTGGGATACTTCTGGATTTCTTGCATCAGTGCCCCCATCTTGCTTTCCTGATTCTGAGTGTTTTTTGCCATCTTACTGCTGTATTTCAAGCAGGAGTAATGGCAAGCAATGAGCTCAGTTATGTTTCTAAGGTCTGTAGTGAGTGAGATTCCTGCTGGGTGAGGATGGGTGGTTAGATTTTCAAATTCATTTGCTTATTTAATATTTGCTAATTCACATTTCTAACAAATCTTAGACTGAGAATAGTTTTCAGGTTGGCAATTTTCAAGCAGTGGATTTGAATATGATTAAACCAAAATGAATTCCCAGCAAGATGCTAAGGATTTTCTGAGTTTGGACATACTGCGGAATTACTAAGAAAAGGAAATTCTTCTGTACCCAAAGCTATCTTAATGAAAAGGACGGAACTCTGAATATATAACATTTTTCAGCTAGCATTTATAGGACAGGTATATTTATATTAAATATATTTTCTAGAGGTTTGAATCGAGTGATTTAGTTCTTTGGGCATAAAATCTGTCAAGAGGAAAAATCGTTTTAAATTATTAATAGAGATGAAACATACAAATAAAAAATATTTTATAGAAGTACTGAGACCCAAAGGCAGAAGTCATCCTCTGTTACGTGCCCTGTAAAGCAATGAGATCCGGGGTGCTGAGGCTCCTGGTTCTGCGTCTATAGTTCCTATGTCAAGAAGGTATTTTGTGGGAATTTTATGTCATGCCCAAATTCTCAGAGGCTATTTTTCTAATTTTTAGAGCTACCAACTGTCTTTCTCTGTGGAATGAAAGGTGCTCTTAGGCACTGGAATGGATCCAGGTTCAGTTTCTTATTTATTCACCTGCTTGCAGACTTGTGAGGAGGATGGTGAATTATGCTATCTTTGCCATCTGCACATGTGTATTTGTAATGCCTCTGTGTACACACCAGGAAATAATTAGGTCCAAGATTGTTATTGGAAAGCCTATAACATTTTCCCTCTCTGTCTTTTTTTCTCAGTCTTCCTGATGCCAGCTGAGTTAATGTTTAAGGATGCAAATGGGAAAATTTGATCTCAGTGTTCTTTTCTCTCTCATTCTGTGACTCTTTAATTAAATTTACAGTTAATTATGCAATTTATTTTGTATTGACCTTTCTAGGACCTCAAAGCATCTGACAGTGAATGCAGACTGTGTTTATTTCCACTAGTCCTTGCCTAGATTTATCATAAATTCTAATTGTATTTTTGGAATGAAAGGCAGTGGATTACTAACAAATCGCAACACGTATCCCTGGAGATCCATAAATATAAGCATACACAGAGATATACAAAGAAATACTGAGTTATGTCATACAGAGCACTTGGAATTAGGCAGCACTGCTGCCAGCAGCACTGACAGCAATCCTCCCGTAGGAATGCTGCAGGCCATTTGCACGCCGTGGGCTCTCTGTAACAGCTGTGTCCTGCTCCTGCTGGAGTCTCACAGCACAGCACAGGCCTGTGTGTGTCAGGTACCACCCTGCCCAGCCCCCAGCTGTGTGCCCACTGCGTGAGGGAGGGAAGTGAAACGAAGGGAAACTGCCCACCAAAGCTGGTTTTGTTATGCTGCAAAGCTGTTTGGTCTGTGTAACTTTGCGGAAGGTAGGGTTTTTGTGATTTATTTCTTGTTGCATATAGGCAGACTCTGAAATACAATACGTGTCTTTTACTATCAGCAGTTTTTTTTAATAAGTATTTCATAGAGAGCTCCTGGGGAGAAGGCTCCAGGATTCCTTGCATAGGCAGGCATATGAATCCAGCTGGGCATTTGTTAACCTAAAGCAAAAATGAATACAAAAGAGAAACAACCATTGTGGCAACAAATGAAATATGTATTTGGAGTTGATCTTATCTTTCTGAAACCGTTGTGTGCAAGCAAGAAATATTTAGCACACCTTGGTGTAGGGCAAGCCTTATAACTCATTGTCTTTTGTCTTACCAATGAATACACAGACCAACATCTCTAGATTTTATTACTATTCTATTTATGAAGTCTTTCTGAAATCTGTAGGATCTCTGAAGGATGGTAGAATTCTTATGAATGTGGTACGGTGTAAAGTTCCTCATGGGCACCCTGAACCTTTCTCATAACAGAAGGAAGAAAGGAAGAGATGGAGACTGGGGGGTCAGACACTTGGGAATACAGCCTCGAGCTCTTGGAAACCTGGTAGAACTTGTGCTGGGTTTCATGGTGTGTTGAAATGGGATGAGGTCAGGCTCTGGTAGTAATGCTGGCTGCACAGTCTTGTGCCTTCTGCAGCTGTGAGGCTCTGCCAGAAGAATTGCTGTGAGAGGAACCAACTTGCACAGAGGGTAATGTAGATGCAGCCAGACTCCATAAGAAACTAGTTCAAAAAATTCCACCGGCACCCTCCAGGTGTGTTTCTCTACTGTCCTGACTGATTGGCACCACTTAGAAAGACGCTTTAAAAAAAAAAAGAAAAATTAACTGTTAGCTAACAAAAATCAGGATGTAACATATTCACTTGTTTAATAGGTCTAACCTTGAAAATGTATCTGTGGTAGGATGAGCAAACTGGCAATTAATTTAGAACCTCAAAACCAGTTTGCTTGCTAGGGAGCAGATGCCTGGTGATAAAAGGTTTGGGGAGGTGGGCAGCGGTGGCATCTCGTGCTAGTGCAATTTACTGTAGAGAAATGTGAAGCTTGGGGACAAAAGGAACAGAGCAAAGCAAAGAAGAAGAAATGGACACTGAGGATTATGCTATTCAAGAGGATTGTACAGGGGTTTAGGAGCAGATAAAACTTTGTCTGTGACAGCCTTGGCTTGGTGCTTAATGCAGTGGAAAGAGCAAACAACAGCGTGGCACAGACTGTAAAAGCATGGTGCCAGAAAGAAATGAGCTGAAGTGTGTTGCTGCAGCACCAGATGGGCTGCTGAGTGAGACCTCCATTAGGAGATGGGTGGCATCAATGTCTGGTCACCCTTTGTGCATCCTTTTGATTAAACAAGACATCCTCAGAAGTCGAGCATAAAATTATAAAGAAGCTGTGAGTGACTGCTCTAAGGTATTGGTATAGCTGGCCTCTATTGGAAGCTGGTAATTGGGGTTACCTTTCAGCACAGAAACAGAAGGGAATGGGAGGAGGAAGGAGCAGGCTGCTTGAGTCAGTGCTTTGTAATCACGAAGGAAAGGGCAGGTTTGTGTTCCTTAGCACTTAAAAGGACAACTGACTTTTCTCAAAAGCCCAGTGGAAAAGATGAAGTGGTGCAAACACGCCCTGAGTGGCGTCTCTGCCGCTCGCTATTTCAGTACAAGTTGTACAGAGCAGCCCCGCATTGTTACACATCCAAATTTGCTCCAGGGTTACCTGAAAATGTACTGATGGCCAAGTGGAGAACAAAGAAAGCAAAGGGCACTTGGGCTTTATGAAGGTTTTTTGTGCTCTTTTTGATTGTTGGCTTGAAAATTAACTTTTTCATTCCAGTACATGGTTTGTTCCTTGTTATTTGGAGTACGTCAGTATTGTAGGGACTGCTTTATTCAGATTATTGAGAGTTCTTACCAGAAACCACCTTTTGTGAATGAGTAAATCATGCACATGAAGCAGCGTGCAAATTCCAACCCAAGCATCAATACGCTCCATTTTTTTCTTTTACCGTGAAGGAGAACTGTTGCTTTCTGCCAGGTAGGTTCCCAAGTTCAGCTACATTGCCTACAGTTGTCTGCATCGTGTCTGCCTGTTGTTTCTCTGTATCCAGACTCACTAAGCATAATGCAGAGCTGGGATTTGCCCTCCCGCTTAGTGTTTAGCTTGTAACATTCTGTGGTGGCACACAGGGGAAACCTCGCAGCCCTGTCAGCCAGCAGCGAGCTGCTTGCTGTGCCATCTGCTGTGTGGTGGCTGCAACTGCCTGTGTGTACAGTGAGCTGCTCAGGAGGTAACAGCCTGTTCACGAGTGTCACCACCTCCTGTGTTCAGAATGAGTTATTTACGCCGTGGTAGGCTTGGCCATTTCTGTGTAATACATTTGTGTGTGTGATGTCTCCAGACAAAATAAAGATAACATTTTGTTTTGTGCAAAAATTAAGACTTAAGACAAAAAATGAATAGGTGTTAAACTGTTTAACATGTCTACATCTACAATGTAAAATAGCATTGAAAAATATTTATATATTTATAAATACATGCATGCAATGATTCTGTACACTTCTGTGCTACAGAACTTTGAGGTAACAGCTGTAGAGTTCTTTACAGCATGTTGTGCCACCAGAAAGGCTGCTTACAAATTCTCAGGGCTTAAGAAGGGCAGATAACTTGGGTTGTAAACTTCTCCATATATTTGCTGTCCTGGCAAAATGCATTTATTGCTTTGTAAATGCAGCAACCATTAATAACAGAGCAAGAATAAATACAGACATAGCTTTGTCAATTTTTCTAGCCTTCTTCCTGTCTATGACCACACTTCAAATGGGAGAACGTCTCCATCCTGCTGTGAAATGTCCCATTAAATTGACCATGATATCCCAGCGATGACTGTCCAGAAAACAGCTGGTATCACCGCTGTGACTGCGGTCTTCTCCTGATTTACTGTTATCTAGTCAGTGTGAAAGGCAGTGCCAGCTGATACATATGTGCATCTGGCATGGAAAATACTGATAAAAAATTTAGTGATGAAACTTGACATTTAAGTCAACCTGAACAGATCTGAGTGTATAGATGGGGACTGCCTCTGACAAAGAAGGCAGGAAGGAAGGGAGGAAGGAAGGGAGGAAGGAAGGGAGGAAGGCGGGAAGGAAAAGAGGAAGGAAGGAAGGAAGGGAGTTGGTACACGGTGTAAAAAAATGAGGGAGCTCTCATTTATGTTTTATATACAGTTAGCTAACAATGCCTGCAGTGACAACAATGACACAGTCAGCAGGGAGTTTTGCTTGCTCACTGCTGTGCATCCACCTGAGAAATAAGCGTGCTGTGGGCCACAGAATGGCTCCTGCCTGGAGCCTGGGGGAAACCTCGCCAGGTTGTAGTGCTGGGGGGCTGCAGTGCTGGTGCATCCCTTGGATGCTTCTGCTTCTTTAGGGCTCAGTTCACATCCCAGGTGAAGGAGGGTGCAGCAGAAATATGGTGAGATTCTTATGTATCAGTGGTCACTTCCCAAGGGTGCAGACGCTTTCTGCTCCACTGAAATCTTCAAATGTGCATGCATATTGGCTGTGAAGCTGCTAGAATTTCTTATCCAAACAATAATACAGAAAACATTCACATACTCAGTAAAAAGCACTGGGGAAATGCATTATTTAATACACTGCCTCACGATGGCGTTTAGTTTGAAGCTAAATACAGCTTTGGCTGTAATTATATATGCACTTTACCGGTGGGGCTCCCCTAAATGGATCTCAAAGCCATGCTGAGGACAGCTTATTACACTGATTTTCTATTACTTTCAAGATCATTTTGTTTCTGACAGTGTGAACTGACAACAGAATGAAAATGCATCCCACCCATGTAGGGTGTTTTATACACGCTCACTTCTCCATTTCCCTTCAGTTACCTTTTGAATGCAGCTGTGCTCCTGTGAGGAGCAATGAAGATGTTGGAGCCAACTAGGAACCAACATTCAGCTGCATTTACATGACTGCAGATGTAAAACTTGTGGGGCAGCAGCTCCAAGATGCAGGTGAGTAAAGAAGAGTTCTCCTTTTATTGATAGAAAGGGATTAGTGCTGCTGTAAATAGGTTTATTTACAGTCTGCCTACCCTGGAGCAGCTCTTAGGCAGTATGGCTGCACAGGAACACAGGCCTGGGAAATGCATGATGCTTCTCTACAAGATCTGGTGAGCTCCATGGAGGAATGGGCACAAGGAATTAGGGAAACCCCGAGAAAGTGGGCATGTTATCTCCTTTATGCATATGGGTTTGCACGTGAGTTTAGCAGCTTACATGAGTTACAGTAGAATTGTACTCGTGTGTCTGACATTTCATATGTCAATGTTTATCATGTAAAGACATCCAAGGCAGGTTAATTCACTCACAAATTCTTATCAAAGGGATCAGTTTATCAAAATTACCCTCCTGACATTGAATAGAATTAATTACTAGTGCAAATAAAAGGATGTTATTAACACAAGACCCAAGACAACAGAAAGTTGTCATGTCAATAATGTATTTGTACTGTATTTTGCTAGGTTAAATAGATGTTAAGTGAGGTGACTTCATTTCTTCCTTTGAGAAGTAAAGGCTTACACTCATACACTGTGTTTTAAAATACCTTACTAAAAATAAACAATTGGACAAGCAAATAATTTGCTAATTTTTGGCATATCATTAGACACTTGCATGGAAAGCAGGACTGCTCTTAGGAAAGTCAGAATCCTTGGGTTGCTAGAGATAGGATTAATCAAAATGACTTAATATTTAAACATGGTATTTGAGGCTGAGAGTAAATGGCAGACAGTTGATAATAACATTTGTACACAAATTGGCTTAGATTGTGCCATTGAAGACAAGTCAATCTGAACCTTGAAGCTGATTGACACTGAATGGATCTGCTCTTTGCAGAATAAATTTGTGCCACGGTGCCCTGTTCTTTTACACTAGGTACTGTGTGACTGGCATGTATGAATTTTATACAGACAGAGATGGTTTGATTTACCTGTGGGGTTTGTTGCCTTGTCTTTCTTGAGTTGGTTGATGTGAAATAGAATGGTAGAAGAGAAAGGCAGATGAAATTTAATAAATTCCAGTAGGAACCTTGTGGTTTTATTTGTGAGTAGGTGGGGAAGTGTATGAGAGAATTATTTGTATGAGTAAAGGTGTGACAAGAAAATGGATCTGGGGTCTTGTTTGGAAAGAGTGGGGTGAGGGAGAAGGTGTGGGAGGGAGATGGAAGGAACCCATTCCTGTTTGGGAAAGGAGGATGGTGAGGACACAAAGAAGCATGAAGCTGAGCAATTCCAGACTAAATGGTGAGGCCTCCAATTCTTTTCTGGCCTTCCACTATCTGATGTCAGGGATTGGAAAACTCTTGTTCTAGGTGATTCAAGCAATTTGACTCTCAGTCCTTCCTTCACCTGCTTCTGTATTCTGTCAGGCTTCTGGGTAAGGTAAATTCCTAGCAGAAAAGATTACTTGAGTATAGCGCAATCATATGCTCAGCATTTGATAAAAACCCTCAAAAAATGAGATATGTGAAAATGGCTGATTTTAGGTGGAGTGAAACTCCTCTAAGCTGTATCTGAAAATCACAGCTAGTTGCAAGTGGCAGAAAACAGGGAATGGTGCTCTCTAGAGATAAGGACAACTGATAGCTGGTGCAGCGGGAAAAAAAAAAATCTATTAAAATAAGTGCATTGGAAAGAATAGGATCAACTGCTGTAATGTTTTCTGCGTAGCAAACCTTCTTTTGCAGCTTGAACTGTTCCCATTACAGCAAAACATTATTGGAAGGGCTTCAATAGCTTGCCCAGCAGAGCAGCAGGCAGCAGTGCCACTGTAATTAAGCTTCTACCAGCATTTCTCTGCTAAATGCTTCTTCAGGGTCCTATAACGCTGCTTCAACATCTTTTCTGGTGCCCACAATGTACTGTGGTGTGATTGATTTAACTTTTATCCAAAGATTATCATGTGAACCCAGCTCATCAGAGGTGCTTAGGGCAGGATAAGTGTGTTGGGGTCCTCAGGACAGCGCTGATGCTGTGCAGACAGCCCTGCTATGGGACACAGGCAGCTGATCTGTGGTGAGATCACAGCACGTGTGCTCAGGGAGAGCCTTGTCTCTGTGCCACTGTGTGGCACACATCATGGTGGGCTGGCAGTCACAGGTACCTCGTTCCTGTTGCACCTTCCCCGCACTGCCCATCCTTTTCTCAGTGCATGGTGTTAGAAGATCTCTGTGTTAAGGGAATCCAGTTGCCGCAAGTTTGGCTCTGCCATCCCCAGTACTCCATCAGGTAAGGACTTAGAGAAGATGGCTGGTTTATCACAGAGGGGATATGGAAGAGGCTCAATAACTTCCATTTCTGTTCACTCGGGGTACTTAGCAGTGCCTCAGGTGCTTTGTCCATGTCATTTTTTGGAAGTGAGGAAGCCTCAGGAAGACTCTAGCTTCTGAAGACACCAGCAAAGGCCTCTCCTTTCCCAGCATAGTTATTGAAGGCCAATAGAAGGTTTGGAGACAATATGTTTAATACTGCTGGCTGCAAGCAAATTGTGCTTGAGATGAGTGCCCTGTAGCAGTGTCTGTGCTGCTGTGCACTAGGAGTATTCCATAGTGATCCTCTTTTCCCAGCTTGTGCAGCTCCAGCTTCTCTCATGTCAGAGACAGCCAGTGATCCTTTTGCAGGGCTGCAAGTCTAGGCACCTTTGTGAAGCATCAAAATAAAAGGCAGTGCATCTGACAGGTTGTGTAAGGCCTTGGTTTTGCAAGTTATTTTTAATTCTCTACCCAAATGGAGTATAGTCAGACCCATATATATATGCCAGCTCCTAAGCTTGAATTCTGTGTGCTGATGCTCATCCCTTGGCCATTAGCCCAAACAGCTGCTGTCATCAAAATGAAAGCTTGTTCAACTGTTTGGCTGCTTCTTACGGTTTCCAGAACTATCATGGGGTGAGCTTTCTGTGGTCAAAAGAAAACTGACTGGAGGTGATGTTCTTCATGAGCCCTCTTCTGTGCTGTGAAGGATTTGGACCAGACGGTATCTGAACCTGGTGGCTGAAAATATCAGAGATGGGCAGAGATTAAAGAAGCGAATCCCAAAGCTATGGAAGCAAAAGCTGAGTTTTCATTATTGGTTGTGGTCTAAAATAGGATAATTTGGCCAGCTGCAACAAAAGTCTGGTGTAAGTAATACAAATGACTTAAATAAGCACATTTCTAAGAGGCAGAATTGAAGGAATGCAAAGGCACTGAAACTTGAGTCCCCAGTCTAAATGTGAGCTTTGTGTAAATCCCATAAAGCATAATCCCCATATGGAGCCATGTGAGGCATGTTGGTTGTACATTTAGCATCTCATAAAAACAAAATCTGTGCTGTGTTTCTCAACAGTGTTTCTTCATGTAATAAATACTCTGTGTGGCTACTGCACTTACTTTAAATGCCTTTGTAATTTTAGTTTCTATGTGTACGTGGCTATCTTGCTCCAACTGTCCCTCACGTTCTCTGCGTACCCATCACTTGCTCACCATGACCTATGAAGTGCAGGCACTACTTGTGCTATGAGTTCTCTGTTAATTGCAGTGGGAATGATGCTATACATCATGCAGGGCCAGGCATGTGTATGAGTACGTGTTTCAATTATAGATCTCTTGGGATCTACTGCAAACATTTCTTGTGCCTGGAAGTTGCTGGAAAATAATGAAAAGTATTAAAGCTTTCGTCCTTAAAATGTGTAAGCATCAGAGAATGTTACTTAGAATATTTTTGGGTGTATTAACTGCCCCTTGCAGTGATGTGGGGAGGTGTGTATGTCTGGTTGCAGGGCACGTGGAGGGAAGTCAGTAGCCAGACAACCTATCAGAGCAGTGCTTGGAACACTTCATGTTCAAAAGCAAACTCCGAGCCTTCATGATCTGAGATGAAGACTGAAGCCTGTGTCACAGCTCGGGTATATACCCAGAGCCCTCCTTTTCCAAATATACTCCATGAGTGCGTATTGATGCCCTCAGCTCTGCCCAGGTGTCTTTGGTGACCACTGTGTGTTCTGCCAGGTGTCCTTCCCATGGCAGCCATGTGTGCTCCCAGCTCCTTCAGAGGGATGCGTGTGGCCACAGATGCGTTATCCACAGCTGAGCCTGCAAAATGCCATGCCTGCTTGCCAACTGCTTGCGTCGACATCCAAACAAGTCTGGATGTTGTGACAAAACGCAGGAAGACCAATTCTGCTTTAGGTTGGTACTTTATCTTATAGGAATATGTTCACTGTTGCTTTACTGAACTGAAGAGGATCACTTAATCTTTCTAGCTAATTCTTTTTCACTGAAAATCAAGAACGTGTCTGTGTTCTAACACTCGTTATGGCTCTTCAGTGAGGATTCGATGCTTAGTGTTTACTCCAAGTGATGCTCCAGCTCAGTAAGTTGTGCCAGGTCCGTGCTGATGCTGAGAGCCAGACCCAAGCCTGTATGGAAGGTAATGAGTGGTAATTGCTAAATCACTGTAATGAGAGCAGTGTCGTGTGAGGAGATGCAGCACTGCTGCCCAGTGCTTCCAGCTGCCCTGTGCCTTGCCCCGTGCTTGCTTTGTAGGGCTGTTGCTTGGTGCTGCCTTGGTACAGGCTGCTGTCCTGGTGGATCCCTGCTCACCTCACCTCTTGCTTCCGCTCCCTTGGTGTTGCATACAGGATAGCTGCAGCACCAGCTGCGGACATACTGTGTCTCTGACCCACTTGGGCCGTACTACACACAAAGGCTGTAGTTCTTGCTGCTCTGGGTCCTTACCTGGCTGCTGTGGCAGAGCTTATGTTGTATTTAATTTCTGCACTGCTAGGAGGGCAATGCAAGCTTTTGTCTGCCTGCTTGCTGTGTTTGTGGTGCAAAATACTCCAAATTTAGAAAGCTGTCAGCCACTCAAAACTCAGGTAGTTGGGGTGTCCTGCATGGAGTTGTTTCTGTGGGTATGTCCCAGGTTGTCACTGGGAACTTCTGGTGTCTTTTTTCCTCAGTTTGTTTGTGTGGCTGCTTGGAAAGCTTTGCTGCATGTTTCTGATGCACAAATCGTGACTAATGTATTCGTACAGTTGTTCGCAGCAAAACCCAACTGTTTTGTGAGAATCACCGATTATAAAAACGATTTGGAAATGCTTGAGATTATCCTGATTAGCAGTTGCAGGGAAGGGAAAAGGGTCCCCAGCGGCGGGGACAGACCATGGCCAGCAGCAGGGACACGCGGCTCACCGTGCCAAGATACAGCTGGGCAGGGAGGATGGTGCCTTCCGAAGGAGACATCTGGAGATCACATCCCCTCCCCCGAGCTATTTCCTCGCCCTCTGCGCCCTTCTGCACTCCGCCTCAGTGAGATCACTGCTTTCCTTTTCAGAACCCAGGCTTCATAGCTTTTCTGGCTTGTGGGAAGGTCAGGGAATTCCGTGAAGTCAGCGGTAAAGCGTGAAGCCGATCGAATGAACTCTCTGGAATTAGAAACCTTACCGATCGTGCATGAAACGCTCCGTGAGAGGCCGGCACAAGAGCCCGTCTCGCACAGCGGCGGCCGCTCTGTGAAGCAGCGCTGGGGCCGGGCGCCACCGCGCGGCGCTGCGGGGCGCGGTTCGCGGTTCTCGCTGTGCGGCTGCCGGAGCGCCCTGCCGGCCTCCGCTCTCGTCGTGGTGCGGGTGCCCGATGGACGCCGTCTGCTGCGTTCTGCCCGCTGGGGCTGCTTCGTGCAGAGCCCTGGCTTGAGAGTGCGGTACGGGTGAAGTTCGTGATTAATTGTGGAGTTGGTGAAAGGGTTAACGAGAATGAGTAAAGTCGGGCTGGAAAGCAGATGGGAGAGCCCTTGCTGGGGAGAGGGGGAAGGAAATGCTTCTCTCCGAGAAGCTGGGTGAGCTGAGCTGTGGTGGGTCTGATGGCTCCTGCACGACACAAGTACCGCTCGGTGATTTCTTCTGCTCTGGAGAGCATGATGAGGTACACCCACAGGAGTGAATCCCCACTTTTTATTCCCCAATTTTGGTGTATAAGAAAACTAGGAAGACAAAATAGTTGTGGAAAATTGACAATGACTCTTCTGTCCTAGCCCCACCTGAGGTAGAATGGAAAGCAGTATGTTACTCCTGGCCAAACGGGGTGGTGAATCAGTGTGTTTACTGCTGCTGTACGCACCTCCCATGTATGGGACATTTGCACAGTGTCAGAAGTGAAACCATTTAAAGCAAATACATTTACAGACAGCACTGCTCCATGTGACTTGTTGGCCCTGTGAGCCGTGGCCAATGGTGCAGCCCATGCCTGAGGTCAGAGCACAGCTCAGCACAGCCTTCACTGCAGAAAGAAAGGAAGGGAGGGGTCCATTCACTGAAGAAAAAGAACAAGAACTCAAAAACATTTTTTTTCCTCTTCCTTTTATAATGAATCTGTTTTCACTTTTTTCTGTTTCATTTTTACTGCCTGCATCAGTAATGCTGGACTGCAATGAGGTAGCACCTGCCACAGCTCCTTTTTCTCTGAACAGCAGAATTGCTGTCTCTCTGGGCAGCATGGCCACGCACCTGATGTTGGCATTCAGGCCACTTTTCATTGCTGCTTTGGTGCATATCAAGGATTCCAGTCATAAAAATTTATGGTGGGGTGGGAGTAAAAAACTTTATGAAATGGCATGGACTTCTCAGTGTGAATGTAATAAAATAATAATTTAAGGTATGTTTTTAGGGATAAGAGTTTAAAATGCATATTAATTAGATTAATAAGAAAATCTTCATGAAAATCTCTGCTACAAGTTGCAAGTAGCTCTTTAATCAAATTCCTTTGAAAAAATGCATTTTATTATACCACAATTAGCACATCCATTTTGTTTTTAGTACAACTTGTGCTAAAGCATGTTTGATGTGGAGTTTCCTTGTGGCAATTAGCAGAGAAGGAGTTGAACTTTTTTCCAAGCTTTGTAATTTGTAAGTGTCATATCTGGGGAAAATCGATGGGATTATAATAATAATCTTGGCAATATATTGGGGTAGTGATCACTAGCAGAGAGGGGAAGTGGTGAGGATGGTCACTGTAGCACACAGCTCTGTCTCCTCTGTGAAACTCACAAACACAACAAAAATCCAAATGTGAGAGTGGCTTTTATGTAGTCAGAGGAACAAAGAAAAAATACAGTACAGCAATATTAAAAGAAAATATCCAGTGCAAATGTCTTTATACAGTGGAAATTGATACAGCTTTTCTTAAAATAGCTTTATAAAACAAGCTTGAAAACAGCAATTACAGATAATACTATCTGGGTGATGCTTACCGAAGTACTTTATTTACTACACTAAATAGTTTCATAACTAACTTTACCTGTTGATTGCCAATACATTAATTACTGATGAAAACCCTAAATGGTAAGTAGTATTAGTTAGAATTCTCTATAATATACTAACATGTGGAACCTCAATAACATACACTGTTGGCTGGATTAAGCAAAACAGTGGAAAATGGACACACATTTACAAATAAAATCAAGGCTGTCATCCTCAGATTCCCTTTTTTTTAATAGGAGATCTGATCCAAAGGTGATGTGTTTGATGGGCTGGATTCTACTTAGCTTTCCCTTGAAAATGTTAGTGATTTGAATCGCTGATGATAGTTATGTGTTTGTGTCTAGCAGATGTTTTAGTAGACAGCTTCCTATGGCTGTGCAGACTGATAAGAGAGTGTATTATCGTGCATTGCTGTGTCCTGCCACAAAAGCACTGTGGAGGAGGGAAAGGACATGAACAGATGAAAAGGAAACTAATGAGGTTCCACTACATTGTTTTAGGAAGAAAAAAATAAAAAGATTTAGTATTATGTGGTTAGCTCCCAAATTTGAATAATCAAATGGTCTAAACTAATACATACAGCTGTAGCACAGATTCTGCAAAACTGAGTGTTTGTGTAGTAGGGCTCTGGTCCTGCTGAAGAGAACAGGAATCTGCATTGACAGAAGCCAGAGTCAGGCTGTTGTCCTAACAGACCCACTTGTAACAAGATGCCTTTGGCTGGGTAACGTCAGGCATGGGAAATTTCATTCTGTTTGTGGTGTGTCTCTTCATCAGACATGAAGCTGAACACGTGCTTTCCGTGGACAGAGCAGTTGCCGCTCCAAAACCTTACTTACATTTGTGGTTCTCTTACGCAGACAAATGTGTAGGTGTGTAGTGTCCTGGTTTGGAACTCTACAATATTTTCCTACCCGTTTTACAGTACCTGCTTAGAAAAAAAATTAAAACAGTTTCACAGTAATAAGGCCCATCCTTTGTGTGTCCCTGAAGTAGTACATTTCCTTTAATAATGTTGAATAAAAAACTTACTCAACCTTTTTAGAGATCCAGAAAGACCTATGCTGCTATCCAGAAAGATTTACAGTACTGGAGTCTCGACATTCCCCTGATGTCCACATTTCCTGCCCTGCAGGATATGCTCCATTGAGTAACACTGAGGTCCTATTTACAGAAAGAAAAGACAATTCTGCTGCTGGCTAGAGGAAATTCTCGCACTCCAGAAAGGTGCCTGAAATCATCATCAGGCTGTTAAAAATGAGAGATGAAACCAGACTATGCCTCTAAAAATCCTGTCTAATTTTATCTGCAGTAACTCATGTATGTAGTCAAAGACTATAAAGCTAGAATAATTAATAGATCGGAAAGAAGGAAAAATCTTGCCTTTTTTGAAAGTGATGGAATTGTTTCTAATATTAAGTGATAAACCATATGTTCCTTCTTTCCTCTGCTGGGTAAGCATAAGCGTGGAGTATCAATAAAGATGTTACTGTCAGGCCAGGCAGGCTGGAGATGCAGGAGGTTATAAAAACATTCTTTCCCACTGCCACCAAACCTGTTTGTTTCAGCAGGTCATCCTGAGCTCGTGCTGATGAAAGCAGCAGAGGATGAGAGAAATGAAGGAGAAGCCAGGGACAATACCACTTCATAAAGAGAAGGATCTATCGAGGCAGGGAGAGGAGTCATGTCCTAGGAGACTCTGGGTCCCCAAGCAGCAATTTTGGGGAAAGAATAGAATGTTGGCAAAAAGAGCAGTGCTGGGGAAGCCAGTACTTTATTTGTGTGGTTTGTTTTATCCCTACTGCTATCAGGTTTTCTTGTTTGAAATCCTAGTACTGTCTGGGTAAAGAGCTGTGAATTCTTCTGTGGCCATTGGCAGGCTCTTGATACCTATCTGTAGTGGAAGGGAGAACATTCTGTGGCTAATGTGAACTTAATACACAAAATCTTCATTTGTTTCTGATCCATACAGCTCAGCTAACATTTTAAACCTGGGTCCCCAGTCATTTAGGAAGTCATAATCAATATCTGAGTCTGAAGAGCCTGATTCCAAAGAACTGAGAGATTCTGCAATGGACTCGGCCCCTTCGTAGCCATAAATGTGAAGTGTGTCATATGGCAGCAGATCCCTGTCGTTGTCAGCTTCATCCTTCTTAACCTCGATCATCATTTCCATTTCTCCAGCACCAGAAGTTGTATTTCCAGGAGGCTTTTGGACCTGTGCGTATGCAGAAGGCACCACTTCTGGCTTTATTCCATTCTTGCGCACAGAGTTGAGCACAGACACATCATAGCTGGTGGTGTCCATTTCACCACCACCTTCTTCATCATAAGTGACAAGCTGCTCGTGGATCTCTGCCACGTTCCTCCTGAGTCCACTCAGATCCTTCTTGTGTCTCTTCCTTAGAAGAATCAGCATTGCAATCACTGCGAAGGAAATGTGAGCAATTGTAAATAGAGAAGTAACAAAGTAAAACAAATTGCATTTTAGACGTATTGCATAACAAACATGCATTTCAGGGCTTTTTCCAAGGGTTTTTTAGATATTTTATTTATTTTTAAAACTTAAAATACTGCTGATCTGTAGGATTTGTACATTCTCAAAGCAACTCTCTGCGAGGATTTCACAACTGACTTTGGAGCTGGCATCACAGGTGCAAATGCAGAGTGTTGCAAGTGCACTGAAGGATTCTATCGATGGCTGCCTTGAGGTGATACATACATATTTAGTGCCAGGCATCAAATGCTGCTTGTGTGGTAGCTGCAAAACAGGCTTCTTCTCAAGCAATACAAGAATGTTGCCCAGTCTATGATTAGGTTCCAAATAAAACAAATAGGTACTGTCCTTCTTATTTACATATTTATGTATGTACATTCACTGTACTGCTTAAAGGGTTTCCAGAGTAGTTCAGCCTTTGGAAACAGGAATACTGTTGTTATTGCCTCAGTACAGTTTAACTTTTTATAGCTGCACGTGAGCCTAGTGACAGTAAATCAAGTGTATTATGCATACGTGCAGTGACCTTTCCAGTGACCCAGTCTTTCCAATAGAATGAGCATGCTTGTAGTTGCAACTACACTACCAGGCCAAATAGAGCAAGTGAAATGAATCAAATAGAGTTTTTCTGCCGTCATGACCATTTTATAGCCACAAAACTTTTTTGGACCTCAATGAAGAAAAAAAAAAGGAAAAATAGAATTCCCACACCTTGAAGAATATTACCAAAGTCCTGTGACTTACCAATGATAGTGAAGATACAGATAAAAATTGCGACCAGTGCTTGTATACTAACTCCAACTTGTTTAGCTCTTTCCTCACAAAAAGTGAAGTCGCCTTTTTCATTGCACTTGCAGACACTGATAACAAGTGTGTTTGTGCTGCTGAGGTCAGGATCGCCATTGTCTGAGATGATGACAGGCAGGTAGTGGATTTTGGCAAGTTCACGATTAAACTGTCCATACTTGACAGTGATATTAGCTGTGTTATCTGGAAGAAGTAACAATAGCTAGTTAAGTGATAATTGCTACCTGATTTTCCTTATAGATTATAAGTCATTTGATACACCTTTGCCTTTGATAGAGCCAGCCTTTGGGGAGTCCTGAGAAGCTTGGGTGCCAACATTGTTTTCAGTGGGTTAAGCCTTTCAAAATATCTGCTTAGCTCTTGTGGCCCAATTGTAGACCTGTGCTACAGCCTTCCTCCCCCTTGAGCTGCTGTCTCACTGTGGCTGTCTGAGAAAATGCATTTCAGGGATACACTACCGTAGTTCTCAATCAAGGAGAAGTTGCTATCTTCTGTGGTTAGGGAGTATCTGAAGAAACCTCTAGGTGATGTTTCATCCTTGTCAGTAGCTGAAATCCTGATGATTACCTATAAAGGTAAGATGGGAGAAGTCATAAAATCCAGTGTACATTGTGTGATAAAAACGCTTGCAGTATATAAGTTAGTGCTGAGCTGTGTATCCGGTATAACCTTTCAGCAAAGGGCAGAGCAAAGATATCTTGAGAAGTTTCTCTTCCAGTTCTTACAGGGCAAGTAGTTTCCACATAGCTCTCCAAAATGAGTTGTTTTTCTCTTTCATTCAGAGATAGGAAACAAAAGATGAAATCTTGTGTCATTAAAGCATGAAAAAATGTTATGCTCAGATGTATGTTATTGAATGTCCATTTAGTTACCGAAATATTCTAGTTACCTAAATGCTTATTTATTTAAATATTTAGTTACCTAAATAAACACTCTCTCAAGTATTTAACTTATTTAAAAAAATGAGGCTCATTCACTGAATGCCATTGAGACTGCCATTCCTCAATGACACAATGTTTTGAAATCTCAATCTGAGATACATTAGATGTATGAAGTATAAAAAACGTGTATGATTATGTCCCAAAGATTATAAAAAACGTGTATGATTATGTCCCAAAGATAATTTAAAAATTACGGTTAAAGATGAAATAATACCTTGCATGTTCTAACAGATGATTTAATCAGATTCCAGTCTGTGAAAAAATCTCTTAATTAATCAAACATTATGCATATAGGCTATACAAGTATTTACTTGTATCTGAGGTCAAACATCTAAGCCTGCAAGTATTATTGCTAGTAGTGCATGCAGGTGCTCTCATCAATAGATGCTATAGTGATGTCACAATTAGCAGTGTTTCTCTTATTAACTTCTGGTTTCTTGGAATTACTAACTTTTGCTATGCAAGGTTGCTTTACTTTGCAGTCTAGTTGGTAATGCCCAGCGTTCATACTGTACGTGCTTAGAAGCATACATAATGTACGGCTTAAAAGCCCATAGGGAGGGGAACTGTGCAGCCAGCCCATCTGTACTTAAGGAAGACCCTTCCTCCTGCCTTACCTTGCCTGGCGCAGCATTTTCACACACTCTGGGTTCCTCAGGATAAACGAGTTCTGGAGCGTTATCGTTTTCATCAGTGACGATGACGTGAACGTGTGCGTGTGATTCTCGGTCAGAAAGACGGCCTGAAATGACAGCAATGGCAACGCACTGGCTGGAGTCTTGGTGCTGTAAAGCCCTTGCCACGGATTGCGCCCACCTCTGTGACTCTCACATGCCAAAAATGAGGAACTCCTAGCTCCATCACTCATTTAAGCTTTTCCTTTGACAGACTCAGATGTTTTTCTCAAAACTCTCATAGTGGGCTAAACCGTGAAGAGCTATGAAGAAGAAAATGACAATTCATTATGGCTCCCAGATTCTTCATTTTCTGTGACTGTGCAGTCCCTTGTTCTCTGGCCCTAAGGCCACAGGCACAGAGTGCCCAGTATTATTAATATCCTTCACTTTGCAGAAGAGTCGCACCTCTTCCAATCTAACTGGGAACTGCCCCAGCCCACCCCTCTTCCTAAACCCAGTGGAGCCATGCATAAATGTCTGGGGAGCTTGCTGGGCACGTTTTGTAGCTCTGTGTGAGTGCGAAAATAGGCTGGGATACTTCTGCTCCAAACACAGGTTCCTGTCTGTTCCCCAAGCTTCTTTCTCTCTTCATGCCTCTGTCATTCCTTTAGACAAGCTGAAAGCATTTCTGTGATAGCAAGGGGCCAAGTCTTAAAAGTGTTTGATCTATTTGTAGGTACTCATCTGATTTGAAGATTGCTGTGCAAACCCTGCAAGCATCCGTTTCGTTCTTAGCTTAGTGGAAAGAAGCTGTCAGGTTGTGGTTTCCTTCCTGATAAGGCGCAGTCCAGCTGTAAAATCACCCACTGATTTCTTTCAAGTAAAGAAATGATAGCACTTACCATCCTCCAGGATTTCCTGGGCTGCCACAGTGATGTTGTATGAGGAGCTGAATTCTCTATCTAGGGGCTTAGGAAGCTGAATAATTCCAGTATCAGATACTCTCACATAGTCTCCATTAGGACTAGCTTTTCGTCGAACAAATCTGTTTTGTTTAAAAAGAGATGCATCACTACAAGAGTTACAATATTACGCTTCACTTCAGTTCTTCATAGGAAAAGGCCAGAGAGTGGTTGTATAAAAAATTACGTTGATATCATGACCAGGGAGCCTCAGAACATTTCCCTAAAGTTATTCAAGCTGTGAGAGCACAACGTATCCGTCTGCGAGGTTCCCAGATTATTGGCTTTCACTGTTTAAGAAGTCTATTTTCTTTTCCTTACAAAGCACATACTCAAGAAAGTTGTTACAATAAAAAATTTAACAGCAGATTATTATAACCGTGTAAAGATATCCAGGATTGTGTATTTTCCCATAAATGTACAGGTGTTTTATTAGTGAGTTTATGTACATAAGTAACGTGTTTGTGTTTGTTGATTGTTGTATGCATCCATAGCTGCAGTGGCTGAAAAGTCAGATTGGATTTTTCTTTTGCTTGCAAATGTCTGAAAAATAAGGTCAAATTTGTCAAATTCTTGGAATCGTTAGCAAATTCTCTACTTAACAATAGAACCACTAAAGCTGGTGTTGTGTTACCTGATCTTCCGTTTAGCTGCGTCGGGGTCATATGCCCAAGCAGAGCCAAGTGTTTTTATTTCAGGATCATTCTCCTGTACTTTGAATTCATATGGTAGTTTGGTGAAGACAGGAGGCTCATCTATATCGGTAACTTCAATGGTAATTGTTGAAATGCTCTTGGAGCCACCAGGTTTGTAGTAGGCAGGGTTAACGTTGTGATCTGTTGCTTCAATGTCAAACCTGTACTCTGCTACTTTCTCGAAGTCCAAGGGCTAGAAGAAAGACAAACATAGACATTCTTCTTTGGTGATGGCTGGGTAAAATGCAAATTAAAGCTCTGTGCTGTCACGTTTGTTGGAAAATACTAGCAGATTGCACTTTGACTAGACTCTGGAAAGCATATCCAAGCTGACCTTCTCTTTCATAAATGGAGTGGCTGTACCTCAGGTTTTGAACAGATTCATGCTATCTGCTATCATGTGTTTCAAAGCTTGGATCCCCGTTCCCTATCACCCAAGATTATAAAAACGCACTGTGAAACGTGCTGTAGTTAATCGTGCTGACTGTATTTTTGTTTGAGTGGACATTGTACATGGAAATGACAGTGCTTATTTCTCAGTTGAAATTGCACCTCACCTGACTGCATATCTAAAATTCTGTTGTACATCTGTGCCTGAAGCGTGTTGTGAGATACTGAGGCAAACTGCCCACTGCCTGGTGAAGGCTGTCTCTGCCTCAGGCAGTGTGTGTGTGAGATCTCTGCTGCTGTGCTGCTCTTTGGCTCAGGCTGATAGCATCACATGCCTCAGGCCCTGAGGTAAGGGTGGGCTTGTTTTTGGTGATGGAAAGCTGTTGGCATACAGTTGGTCATTTACAAGTCTCAGGATATTTGTTGCTTTTTTTCTATATAGAAATTTCCCTTCTTAATAGTATTTCTAGTACTGATAGCTACATGTAGATGCTTGGAAGTTAAAAAAAACCCACACATTCATGTCAATCTGAATATTACTTACAGTAATTTATAGTCCTCTGTCCTTTTCTTTCACCATAAATCAATGAAATCAATGAGCTTTTGGCTTGGAAGTGCTCTGCATAGTGCAGGAATGTTCCTTGGTAAAAATTAAGTAGGTTTGAGAATTAAAAAACAAAGAGCAAACCGTAATAGAGGTGTGTGTGTGCGTTCACATTCCTGTTTTGGTTTTTCTTTGGCTGCAGAAGGGAAAGATTCTTTGACTCGGTCAGCTCAACTCTTGCTTTCACAGACTATTTGAAGCATCAAATATCTAGAATTTGGGGGGAGCCTGAAGCATGTAGCCTGCACATCTGGCATAATCCCCACTGCACTCTGCAGCAATCGCAGATTTTCCCAGTTTTGGCAAGTGAAATGGGCTGGTAAATCACCTGCTCTCCTCACAGGGCTTACAGAATGAGGTTTTCAGGTTGAATACCTTTTGTGCTGTGGCTTTCATGCATTTCCATGTTTTCTTGCTGCCAGTTCCACGCTCAATCAAACACTTGTTAAACATGGCAAAACAAAATGGTATCTTTCTTTGTTACTGGGAGAAGTACCTTCTTTGGTCTAATGATCCCTTCGTTGGTGAATGGATTTGCTACAATTTCAAAGGTGTCCCTGTAATCTCCTCTGACAAAACTGTATTTTGTATGTCTATGTTGTGGTTCATCAATATCTTCAACTTCGACTCGGCCAACTTCTCCTCCTACTGAAACGTTTTCAGGAACTTTAAAATGAAATGATGCTGTTTAAAAAAAAATCAACAAACAGGTCATAATGACGGTGCACATGGAACTTGGAACTTACATACAGTTTTTTCTTAGTTTATAGACATACACAGAATAATTGAGAATTCAGTGTTATTGATCTCTACAGACAGCGCTGCAATTTTTTTTTTACATACTTCTTGAAATTGTCAGGTTTCTTCATAAAGTTACCAAAGTTAATACTGATTTTTACTTTCTGCTCTAGATACGCTCCAACCAGTAAATGGAGGAAGTGCTGAATGCAGAAAGCCGTCTGAATACGTGAGCTACTTTTGTTCACTTTAAAGAACAATTGAATCGTGATGCCTCATGTAAATTTCTTTTTTTCGTGTCATTTCTTGATTTCCAAATGATACTTTACTTACGGTGTTTGAATACTGGGAAGTTGTCATTGATGTCTGTTAACCTGATAATGACTGTAGCTGTGCTTGACTCCCCCGTAAGCCCGAGAGCATCTTTTGCTTTAACAATAATTTCATACGTTGATTGATTCTCTCTGTCCAAATCAGCTCTGGCTGTGGAAATGACGCCTTAAAAAAATAATATTGAATATGATTAGATTTTGTAATGTTTCCACATCTCTTAATTTTGAAAGCAAGTTTTTACCCTATGCCACACATTCAGCTTCAAGTTGCAGTCTTACAGTTACATTTTTCTCAGGCAAAACTATTAGAAATTTTTCTCTATAGTAAAGCATTTGGGAGATTTTGTACAGTACATTTCTTTAAACTTATCTTTTCTGCTCAGAAACCAGCTGATAATGTCTAGGCTTGGTCACTACAGCATCTGGAGTGTATGTCTGATCACCTCTTTATCTGCTTTAGTTGCTCCAGAGAACCAGCTTACAAGAGATGATGAGTTTATTTTTATATCTGGACAAACTTTAAACAAAAAAAGTTTAGGCAAGCAAAGGTTTGAGTTATTGACTAGACACCAGAAATAAACTTTCAAAATTAGCCTAATAAAATGCATCGTTTGTATGTGCTGACTTGCTCCAGGTGTATGCTGACTTGAGAAGTTTCCTGTGCCAAGTCTGGAAAGCTGTAGGGAATTTTCTTGGTTTGTAATCACTATCTACTCTTTGCTTTTTAAGAATTTTTGCCAGATATTCTTTAGGAATACTGTTTCTTAATGTATTCCTCTTTTTCTGTTTGGTCAAAGGAATGATATCCATGCTAAACTGAAAACACGGACAACTCCTACTTGGTCTTTTAATCAGTAGGAACTGCCTGACCTGATCTTGTCATTTACCTCATGATACCTAAAATCCTGACTCTTTATTGGTTCATTTTCAGATGTAGACAGTGACACTGTGTTAGTGTGAATGAAAAATGTTTCCAAATTACAGTCAAAAGTAAATTTTTGGCTTTATATCTCCCCTGTCCAGAAAGAAAATAGCTTAAAATTGAATTTTCTTATAAGCATCAGGTCAACATTTGACACTTGCATATCTGACCTACCAGAGTCATCAACTGTGAAATATTCATTTCCTTTAATGATTTGGTAGGTAACTGTGGCGTGACCTGCAACTGTTGGGTCATCAGCATCTTCAGCTGTCACTTTGGTAACTGAGGTTCCTAGAAAAGGATTATCAAACAGCACATTTAGTATAAATTTTGCTTTTCAGCCAAGGAAAGAATGGAAAGTGAGTAATGGAAGAACCTTACCTAATCGTGACATTTCTGGGACAGATCCATTGAATACCTTTTGTACAAAAATGGGAGCATTGTCATTAATATCATAAACCTTGATAATAAATTTAGATGGTGGTTCCAGTGATCGGTTGTTTCTTCTGTCAATAATGTGTGCTGTCAGCTCATACTCTGCCTTCTTTTCTCTGTCCAGCCTCTCAAAAGCATATATGTCGCCGTCGTACCCTTGCACTTTAAAGATGGTGTTGGCAGATTCACCTTCAATAATATACATAGCATTCTTGTTCCCTACGCTCGATGTGAGCTAGAAAGTATAATTCAAAGAGAAAAAAGTGAGCTGTGGCTTCTGAATGCAAAACAGTTTCTACCAGAAGATGCACACAAACTTGACCTCTTATTCAGACTCTGTTTGAAACCGTTGGGAATTTTGATGGCAGCTGGCATATTACTGGACAAACCAGCAGTGCAGCCACAGCCATCCAGAGTTACAGGATGAAACTTCATCCAGACTGAAACCTGCTTGCTTATATATCAGGAAGGTTTTATTTTGAGGTTATGAGTCACATTTCCTGAAGATACAAATTGTTCGTGCTGTTACAGATAAAAATCGTCAGCCTCATTGTGTCAGAAATATAGGAACCACTACTTTGAGCGACACTTGTTTGCAAATAATCTTTGGAATTTAGCTGAATTCCAAGTGGAATTTTGCTTGGATTTCACAGATTTACAGAAACAAATCTTTATTTGCAGCTACTGAAAAACATTGTTTAGCATTTTTCTCCATTGTTTGCCACTTAGCAGAATTCCTGCCATAGCTGTCAGCTTTCTTGTGTTTAGTCACGTGCCATTTCTTCATAGCCGGTCTTTAGACTCATGGTTATGACAATGAGATTAAGTTTTCACCCCACAGTTTCAAATTTAAGATTGTATTCTATGAAAAAAAGGGTGGGTTAAAAGGAATAAACGTGAATCCATTTTTATATGTAATTTAATCCAATCCCAAATGATTTTGTACATTATTATTTTTTTAATCTGGATTTAATTTGATGATTCTTACCTATCTACACTCCTCTAAGAACACTGCTAGAAAGTTTAAACCACAATTTTCTGTGCACTATATCAGCATTCTTGTTTCAGCAAGCTATTTATCAATAATTGTTGGGTTTGACCAAGATTTTCTAGTCTTTTGTTACTGGCGTTATCATAAATTGCAGCTGTTTGGTATTCGGGATTTGATTTACCCTGTAGTTGTCATTTACTGTTGAACATTCTTTCATTTATGTTTTCTGTTTTGAAGTGTGCTATTAAAACTCTCTTTCCTTGTTCCGCACACTTAATCATGCTTCTAACTGCTGGTGCTGCTGAACAACAGCTTGCGAGTCGGGAGATGTAGCAGGAGAAAGAATCTCATCCTTGTCTCAAAGATAGTACAGCCTGTGCCTCCTTTCTTAATTTTTACTTACTTACTTGGTGTGAAAGGTACAGCTTCCAAGATTGCCTAAAATCTAAGGATAAACATGCAAAAGGAAGCCTCCAAGATCATCAAAGATAAAATCCAGATTTATCAGCATATTCCTGCAGTTGTCACTCCGTTTGGCCATGCTGATGCTGTGGCCTTTTAAAAGCATTTATTGAGTGTTCAATCCTGTAAACGCAATGCACTGAACACAGACATTGCAAAAGTAATCAGACGCATTCCACTTTTGAAAGACAACAGAGCACAGTACAACGTGAATAACTCTTATTTAGGACAGCACCAGGAATAAAAGTGTTCTCCTTAATCCGCTGCTGAATTGGTCTGAAATGAAACACAAATATCCTGCAGTAGCTGAGTACCCGGTGGCCTCTTTTCTCTCTCGTGCCTTCTGCCAGTGAGCAGCACTGATCCAGAAAGGTCTGTTTCACTTTACCATAACAGCCTTGACAGATGCTGATTGTGGTACATGGAAGGAAACTGTAGAACTGCATTTATCTGAGAAGTGTCAAAGTAGTTCAGTTTGAAAGACTAGACTGGGAGAACTTTGTCTGGGTGATGTGCAGTTAATCACAGGATTTTATGAGCACTGCCCCGAAGAAAATGAGTTTGCAGTCAGGTCAATGCTTGTTATTACTTTCAAAAATTGTTTTCCTTCAGTTTGTGAAACAAATTTTTTGATTGTGTAACAGTACTCCTAAACAGCACTTTACTTTTGTGTCCGTGCTGAGGGATGTAAGCTATATGTTCTTTGATACATATGTTTTCATTAGCTGTTCTCCCAGGTTTTTGAAAGAGCTACCAGAAAAACATTGACGTACATCATCTGCCAGACCTTCTTCCTAAATCTGCACCTGCATGCAATGCAGTTGTTTCTTCACTGCAGATGCTCCATGCTTGCCATTCTCTAAAATTTATCTATATTCTTCAAAAGAATTGGAATTCCTTTGATGCTGTTCTTGATTCACTCTGCACCCATTTTAGGATTATGATGTTAGTACATCAGTCCCATTTCTATTTCCTGATTTTTCCCCGTTAATTCTACTAAGCTGCAAACAGGTAATACTTCTCAGGACGCTCATTTGCTCTCTGCATTTCCAATCATTCACTGCTAAAAGATTGCTGTTTACCTTGCCAACGTGATGTGGTAATGGTGAATCAATCTCTTCTCTGATATGCATTCGGTTCCATATCCAGTCTCTCTTAAGTCGTTTATGACTGGTATTGTTTGAAGAAAAGTTTTGTTTTGTTTTCTGGTTTTCTTTATAACAGAATGCTGGAGCCAAGAACAGTGAGAAAAGCAGAATAAGCTTCTTCATCTTCTTCTGAGCCTAGGGAGTAATACAGAGCACGAGAACCATGTAAATAACAACAGAATTGCATTCATCAGAGGAAGCGTGCATGGAAGAGCAAACTGAATTTCCTTCTGGAGGAAAGTTTGATTACTTTCTGTATTTCTTTCAATCTGCCTTAGAATCAGAAATTGAAATATCAGGCACAAAACCTTCCACAACACAAAACAGCTTCAACCAGATGATTCGGCAGCTGTAAAAAGCACTTAAAAATTGAATAAATAAAAAATGCAAGTTTTTAAAGCTATCATAAAACTCAGCACTCTCCTGAGCTTCATCTTGAGTTCATCTGAAGAGAACATTCAGTAGCAAAGATGCCCCTTTGTGCATTTCAGAAAATTTAGTTTGGCTACTGCTTGTAGCTCGTGGGAGAGAGCTGCCCTGGGAAGCAGCACCAGGGCTGAGCCAGATCAAAGTTTATGTTAACTCAACTTGAAGTGAAACATTAAAGTTTGACAAACTGAAATGCAGTGTTTTGACGTGACCTGACACAAAATACGCTGTAGTCAATATCTTCATATAGAAACTATTGATTTAAAATAAAACTTTTTTTTGTTGATGGAAAAAATGATTCATATGAAAATTTCAATCTATTCAAGGTTCAGTGTAGCAAATTATCTTCCTCAGAGGGCTTGTTTATTGCATCAATACCTTGTGTCTGAAAATGCGTGGAGGCACAAATAAAGCTCATTTATCCGTTATTAGATTTTAGCACATACTAAAGATAATTCATAAAATTACTTTCAGGAAAAACCCTTTTTTTTTCATCGTAAGTTAATATTAGCAAACTTTAGGTCTGGTTATCGGATTGAGTTCATTTCATGTAGAAAAGCTGATTCATTTTTCCACTAAATTTTCCCTTTGCAAAGTAAAGCACTGTCATGGAACTTAAACTCTTCAATAATCAGACATTAACTTCCACATAAATGACTTCCCATTAGCTTTTAGGAGCTGTCAGTACATACATCAAAAGTAAAAGTTAATTGTGACAGAGAAGTTGAAATCACGCATGTTGTTAGATATTAGATCAAATTAATATCTTTGGCATGATTTGTTGAGATTGTCAAAATTACACTTTGGTAATTAGGTAATCAATGTTACCCTGTGGTGCAGCAGCATTATCAGTAAAAAGATTTTATTTACCATGAAATTTTGCTCTCTTTACACTTGTGCATGACCTGTGGAATGTTCCTTCCTTTATGAATGTCTAGGAAAGGACTAAATAGGCTGCCTTTGAAGCTTCTATTTAATAGCTGAGCTATGGCTTGTGCAGTTTTAGGGATTTATATGGAAGTTTTTGAATCAGCAATTTCTTTCTCTTCTATGTGTTTACTTTGCCTTTATTTTTAGAAAAAATGAGTGAGATTTATTGATTTTTCTTTGTTTTGTTTGTATTTCTCAAATATTCTACAACTGGAACTGTCAGGCACTGAATTTGATGCTGCCGTGCTCTGTCTTTTGTTCATAAAGTTACAAAATGTGGTAACCAAAGGAAAACCGTTTGGCTAACGTCAGCTGGTACGGTCTGTACTTCAGTAAAAACAGATGGTAGTGTTTCATCTGCCATTTCCTCTCACTGCTGTGGTCCTGTGGGATCTCATGGATGATTGCTGTGATGAGGTTAGCTGGTGAAACTCAGGACAACACTGCCCACTTGAGCTGCTATTCGTTTCACTGCAACTGATACATTTACAGACCTGCAGAACACATTTTTAGTTCAAATGTCAAATCTCAATTAAAGCATACTGATCTTGAAATGAATTTTGTTTGTAAAGAGATCTGCTGACCTTCGTGGTAACTCCTTCCTAGCAATGGCCCTGTTTTCAGTAACGTGAAGTTCAGGGCCTGCTGTGCCCCAAGCTTGAGTCGTCAGGATGCTGCCAGCCTGCACTGAGGATGTCACTGCTAACCGCAGCGCAGGCAGGGGCACTGCTTGTTAGGCACTGAAGGCTTCAATCTGTACTGAGGGTACTGGGATGGGTGTAGGAGCTCAGGGGCAATGGTGTTAGCATGGCTGTTCCTGAGGATCTGTTCTGCAAACTCTCCCTTGAAGTAAGTGGCTACTCTCTATGTGTTTCACAGTTCAGACCTTGTTTGAAAGCTTGACCATCAATACAGAAAGCACTTATGAGAAGATTAAGATGTCCATTGGGCATATTTTTAATAATACGTCTTTGCATTAGACTGAGTCTTTGAAATGAATGCATATTTTGGCTGAAGCTTGAGCCAACCCTTCCACTCGGTGGACCTGTCTTCATGTTAACGGATTTTGAGCTGGTTTCCCTTCCTTTAATCTCTCATTAGTGGATTGTCAATACTTGTCTAGCCTCCATGGTGAGGTAAATGTTCCTTTATGAGCAGCTTGGTGCAGCTTGGGGCTGCCCTTCATATGTCAGGCTGAGACAAAGAACCTCTTGCACAGCACGGCTTCAGCTTCATCTGTGGAACCTCTCAAAATTTCTTGTTTTAGTAGGGGTAACACTGCACACTGAGCACTGTGCCCTGTCCTTCTGAGGGGTATTCAGCATACAGGTCTTGATAGGGCAGTCTGTTCCTCTGTGGTACTGTGTGAGTTCTCCATTCTGCAGCTCTTGGGTCTGTGGCTTAGTTCATCACAGCATTTCAGAATGCCCTTCGTTGGCAGCATGTACAGACTTTTGGTGGCAGGGCCCTGCTGCACTCTCTTACCAATAATTCAAACTTTTTTTTTAATTTAAGCAAGGACTGTAAGTATTCCTTAAAGTTAGCAGGGGAATGGCTTATTGAAATAGTTAAGCTTCTCGTGACGCTCTTAAATTTTCTTGCAGCGAATGATATTTTTTTCCACCAACATTATTCATTTTTTGTATTGAGTTATTTCAGCAAATAACTCTTAATCTGCAGGGCACTATAGACATTTAACTAAGAAATTTTGGTGCTCAAACTGATTTATAAGACACCTGATACATATAGTGTAGTTTCTTTTGCAGATTGGAAGTAATTGTTAAAAAAAATCAAGTCAAGATGCAGACAATACTGTACTGATTAAAAGTTTGCATTTTGCAATTTGTTTGTGTAAGAAATCAAACAAGTGTGATGAGCAACAAAAATAAATAATGTCCATTCAGTGAAAATACATTTGATGGAATATTCTAATGAACATTTGTTGGTTTTTTTTTCTGGCATTCCCCCCTTACTTGGCTTGATTCTTGTTCTGAAATTACCTATTCATGCTTATGTCACATAAGGCTAGGTCAATTAGTTACAAATCTTGTTCAATGCTTGCATGTTAAATAGAAGTTAAACCAAGCTTCTACATGAAGAATTTGATAAATATGCATGTATCTATAGCTAAACTGATGTGTTGATCAGATTAAGGTCTTGTACTAATCTTAGAGAGTTTTTGTTTTGTGGCAATTGAGGTGGATTCCAGGCAAGACGGAAGTAGTGATATGGAATAGCTTAAGAAGAATTTGCTTAGAAGTCTGTATTATACACCAGAGAAGAAATGGGCACTTCTTGATCCCCTGTAATACCTCTTTAAATGTTTTTGTCTATATTGTTCAGATAACTTGCATATCTGATTGTTAGAAAAAGCTGGAAAGTAAATGATTATTGACTGTTGAGCTGGAAACTTGATGATTTTTGTTTACAGTATCTTGGTTAGAAACTGATCAACGTAAATTAAAATGAAAAATCCCTTACAAAATTGAGAGTTTCTCTAGGGAGAAAAAAATAACAAAATGACTGATAAAAGAATAATACAAGATAGGTTGTATTCTACTGGAAACGTTGCTGCTTCTGGTTGTCAGTCAAATCCCAGCTGTCCCACCTGCAGCAATCTAAGCGCAGGGAGCAGTAAATATCTGCAGTTCTGCATTCAGTCAGTTGTGATTAACACCAAGCTTGAGGGAGAGCATTTGGCTCAGCTGCCCCCCATCTCCTGTTCAGGTGAACGTTGAGGGGATTTTAGGTGTTGTTCCCCTGGGTCTGGCCCCAGAGAGGGTCTGTATTGTCACAAGGGTTGTCATAAGCCTTTCCCTGTCCCCTCCACTGCCCCCTCCCTAGGTGGCTCTGTGCAAAAATTCTGTTCAATTTGCCAACTCTTCAAACTTCGATGTTGTTCAGGTGCAAAAATTTTGTTTTGATTCAAGATTTGGGCACTTCCTATTCGTAATGAAGCCACATTAGATTTAATGAGGACAGATTGACTCAGTGTCAGCTAACAAAACAACTCTGCCTTGCAGAATCTAGTTTTACTGTTACATTCTCATTTATACAATGTGTAAGACCAAAGGTAAATGTGTGAATGCAGTAGGCAGTGAGAAATAGAAAGGTAACCACCAAATGTGAGGAGGATGAATTATCTTTTTCTTTGCAATGCCTGTAGCTGAATGCATGCTTAGCTTGCTTTGCAAAAGGAGCATATTTGGTAAGCAGACAAAACATGATTAGAAGAAAGTAGCCCTAGCAGTACTTACTGCTACATTTCAGGGACTGCAAATGGCTGTGCTAACATGAATGGATAAAACCTTCTCAGATCTCTGTGAAAAGTACTGCTGCTAGATGAAAAGCTGTATCCCTTTCAAAAGGTACCTTTGAAGCACAGAGGACTTAAATTTCTTTGCCATCTCCTGTCGATGGACTGAGGTCAGCACTAACAGCAGTCTCGGATTTTTTTCTCCCAATTTTTTTGATCTCTTAATTAGACAACATTGCTCTAACCTGCTCTGACAAACCTGGAGAGACAAGGCAGCAAAGTAATCACACAGACAGAATTGTTACCTGCGCTGCATGTACTCAGCGGCTTCTAAATTGCAAGAACGCAGTCCTCCTTTGCTCCGGTGAGTTTACAGTGTGAGAATAGTTAAGGGCACATAGCCAGTTCAGTGAGAATGGGAACCACATCTTCGACCTTCAGTGACACGTTGGAAAATTGTGCAACGTTCAACTTGGAGCAAGCATTTCTATTGCTCTTTCTTTGTGTAAATTATTCCTCTGCATTTCTCTTGTTTCTGATTAAAGCTGTCTTGTCATATCCTCTCAACAATGTACAATAATTCATTCTAAAATGGCTCTTTCCTGAGAACATTGTGCTGCTTTTTGGTTTCCAGCTTATTGAGCTGGTTTAAACGTGCCGGTGCCTGGCTGCTTAGTGTTACAGTGTTGATTTTCTTTATGTCGGCTTTATACACCTGAGAAGTGGCTTCCACTGATGACTTAACAGCCGGGAGCACAAATGCCTACCTGAAAACTGATCATGAAATGACTTTTTATATGCATGATAGTACCTTCAAGTAAATAGCCACTTTGATGACTAAACAATCTGGAGTGCAAATGCCTGCCTGAAAGCTGATTATGAAATGGCATTTTATACTTGTGATGGCTTTGAATGAACAGCCGCTTCAGCAGCATTTTAACCAAATGTGCAACTGCAAAAAAAGCCCACGTCACTCTGTGTTGTGTGAGCACTGCTGTGTGCACGGGGTGCAGCTCATTTCTTAGCACTGGAGCTCTGCAGTGGAGCTCAGGAGGTGATTCTGTGTCTAATTTTGGCCCCCAGTTTGTCTCCTCATGTTTCTTCTGAAGAAAAAAAAAACTTCTCTTTCTCTTAGATGGTAGAAAATACAGCTGCATCTAGTGGCTGGATGGAGTCCTCAGCCAGGACAGACACCTCTTTCAGAAATGAAAATTTATTTGTTGTTTGTTATTGTTTAAAGGGACTGTAAGCACCATGAATATGGTGTGTATGTTGAAGATTCGTTTCTTTTGATTAGATGGCCCAATACAGTGCTCCTGAATGGACAGCAGCCAGCAAAGGTCACCAGACTGATGGCAGGCAGCAAGACAGGGCTCCTGGTTTTTCAGTTGCTTCTGGCACAGAACTAGATAAAAATGAGGGAGGCAAAGACTAGTATTGGCCTTTAAAGAAACACGTACATGTTTTTAAGAAACAAAGCTACCTTCACACCGATGAGTGAACAGCCATGCACTAAGGATGGTGAAAAGCAATAGCAAAACATTACACTAATGCCCTCCCAGACCTTCCTGATTGCTTTGCTAGCATTTCAGCAAGTGACCTGCTGACTTGGGGGCTTAAGAGCTGCGGGAAGTACTGAGGAAGGCTCTGAACTGAAACTATCAAATGCATGGTTGAAGAGGGCATTTCCTGCACAGTTTAGAGAAATGTGTGCAGAAGAAAGTTATAAGAGGTCACAGTGATCTCCTTTGTTGAGTATATAGATTTCATTTTGCTACTAGTCACCTCATCACAAACCTGAGAAGCAAGATGCATCAGGCTGCATATCTGATCTTGCATCTGTAAATTCTTCCAGCCTCACTGGAGTCTCTTTTACATCAGTGATGTGCCTGATAATGTTAGCTAGGTAGATTAACAAAACCAAGACTGTCAGCATGAGTTGGAGAAGAATAGCCTGTAGGAGGCTCTGCTTGTGTTCTCTGAACAACAGCGCAGTGTTATGGATGCAGTCACCCATTACAGCAGGCAGGAAACTGTGTTTCATGCTAGTCTGACTAGGCTTTTCTTTAGGCATAGAAGAGTCTTTTGGAAGAGTTCATGTTTGTTTCTGCCAGCCAGTCACTGCCCAGCAGCTGTACTGAAGGAGTGGCGACCTGCTGCTGAGTAGGGTCACAACTCATTTGGTTTTGCAAGTGGCTCTTGACTGTAACGAGGGAGGAATTATGCCACTGTGGACAAACCAGTGATAGCAGACACTGAGGTTAAGTGCTTTTTGTCTTCAGTATCAACAAAGAACAGCAAATCTTAAGGGGATCTTTACAATAAGTTATCTCCTTGAGGTACTTGGGCCATAATTCATGCTGTTTCTAAAGTCCAGAGAAGGTTGATTTTTTTTTTTTTTTTTTTCTTTTTACGTGAAATCCCAAAGCTGTAGGATGAGAGTAGGAAGGGAGCTTCAAAAATTGCTTTCACTGCTTTGAATCTGATCCCTTATATTCAGGCATAACCTCCAGGACAAAAAGAAATGATTTTGTTGCAAGCATTACTTTTAACTCAAATAGTGTTCCTTACAGAACTACCTGTTACAGGGATCCTGGTAACTATCAGTAGAACTGTAACATATACAGCCTGTTAGCAAGACAGAATACAATCACAGAAATCCTTCACAAATAGAGATTTTTTTGAGAAAGCTCAGAGTCAAGCCTATGGGATGCTCAGGCACCGAGGTCCACAAAAGCAGGAGAGCATTTAACTTCTGTTTGTTTTTCTCAGTTTCTGTCATGTTTTTGAAAAACATACAAAAACATATTTGCAGTTTGGAGAGTGCTGTCTGCATTCTTGTATGACTCCCACCTGACAAAAAGTGGATTAGTTGTAAAACTATTGACTGTGTGTTGCTAGTGTAGGTTTGGACTTGATTTCCCATTCACAGATAGACACTTGTTTGGCTTAGGTCTTGATTTATCTATCTACATTCCACGCACACTGTGAATCAGCTCTGATTTTGACTTTTAGGAAACCTCAAACAGTACCCTTTTCTGGAACAGTTTGGAAGATATCATAGAATGAGAGAATCATTTGAGTTGGAAGGGACCCTTAAAGGCCATCTGGTCCAACTCCCCTGCAATGAACAGGGAGACCCACAGCTCCACCAGGTGCTCAGAGCCCCGCTCCAGTCCAACCTTGAATGTCTTCAGTTACGAAGCTTCTACTACCTCTGTGGGCAACCTGTGCCAGTGCTTTACTGCTCTTATCATAAAAAGCATTGTTCTTATATCTGATCTAAATCTCCCCTGTTTTGTATAAAATGATTTCCCCGTCTTATCACAACAGACCTTGCACAAGAGTCCGTCCCCCAGGCTTTGTGCCTGGTTGTTCTGCATTCTTTAGGGAATGACAGCCTTTGTGGAACCTTTGTCATTTTAGATACCTCCAGGAATCCGAAACATTTCTGCTTGTGGAAATGAATGCTATACATGATCTAATAAAGCATGTGACTGTAGTTCTGTATACCTGTGCAGTATATATGAAATCTTGTAAGTTTCAGATTGGCCAGGGGTAGGTTATTTTTTAAAATTGTGGTACGTCAGAAGTCTCAAATAGTAAAGTTATCAAATGAAGAAGGACTACTTCTGTGATGCGTGTGCACACGCTACGATTTCATTTCCAATCTTGAAGTATAACATTTTTCTGTCCATCTGTGGTAAAGTGGTTTTTATCTGAGTTTCTTACTTGCAAATCTGATAATTGAGAAGCAAATTAAATACATGTTTTAATTTGTGGGCTGGTCTCCTCATGGACTTTGAGGAAGCATTATTTTTGGAGTAAATAAATGAGTTGTTACTGTTGTTGACGTGACAGTGGTGCATTATTCATGCAAAGGTTGTTTGCTGTGGTAAGGATGACATTTGTGATGGACGCAAAACAATAGTTTGATAGTATTAAAATGAACAAAATGGACACTGACTGGTTTCTGCTATTCTATCCAGATTGCTTTTGCAGTGTAATTGTTGCTCTAATGGATGACTGTTTTCCTTTTATAAATGTATCCAGGTATGTCTAGACAGTAATCCAGCAGCCTTAGTGAAAATGTTGGCCTTCACTTCTCTCAGGAGACAAATACTCATAAAGGTCTGTTACACCACACTGAATCATTAGGTGAGTTTTAAGAATCTTCCTCATTTCATACTGTCAGCATGCAGATCATGTATCATGCCAGGTGCAGAATCAGTGTCTCTACTCGTTTTTCACAATAATGTTATTTGTCATAATGGAGACTGTAGAGGGACTAGAGAACTGAAAATTTGAAACTGAGATGGTACTTGAATCACTGCAATGCTTCTGTTTGGTGCTGCTGAAGAGTTCCTATGAAGGGCATGGGACTGTAGTCATACAATGTTTTACTACAGATGCTTTCACTAAAGTGACCCCAAATTGATTTAGAATGTTTTAAATATGCAGTAAGTGGAGTAAGTGCAGTAATCTTTTGAAGCTTGTTTGCGATTCATAAGGAAATTATTAAACTAATTTATGACACTTCTATAGCAAATAAATATGGTATCATAAACAGAAGATATTGGCTTTCTCTTAGATGTTGACAGCGTGAACAACATTGGGTTTAAGGCCATAACCAAGTCTCCTATATCTCTGTACAGCTCCTGAGCCTTGGAATCACAGCTATGAGGGTCAAATGACACCTAAGGAGAACACATATTCTGGATTCAGTGAGCATGTTCAAGCTTCTAAGTGGAGCTTGCATTTTTGGTACAGAATATTACCACCTCATATAATCATGCCACACATCACATAGATCTCTGTGCTTTGTTGATTTAAAGGGTTCCATTTCCTTAAACCATCAAGCTTGTAGGATCTATGAGTAATATTATTTCTTTGCTCCCCAGATGTTGCTGGAGTGAAACTAACAATTAAATGACAGAAAATTTGTTCTTGGATATCTTTTGATGACAGTTGCCAAATGCTGTTGAAATCTGAGCTATTTTGAGGGTTTTACTTTGCATTAAACATAGCCCTTTTGTTCTGAAATGAGCTAATAAGATGAGTGGAATAAGCCCTGTGTGCAGAGTTTGGAAGAGCTAGCATTTTTTTCCCTATGAATTATTTGTACAAAATAGAAAGTTAAGAGGAAAACATTTTCCATCCAGATAATTACTGATAAGGACAAATGCTGAAAATGGTGATGAAGTGCCAGCATTATAGACAGGCAAATAATCTGTTCACTTCTACACATCCAGAAAGTATGTAGTTTCAGTGATGATCTTGTTGCTTGGTTTACTTGTCTCTGAGAAGGGTCTCACTCATGTTGCAGGAGGACTGAGTCTCCATCAGTCTTGTTGACACTACCTGAAGTGTCTGTAGATGTTTCTCCTTGCTTTCCTTCAGCCAGTTAATGATTCTGTTCCCCAAGGTGCTCTGGAAGGAGAGGTGGAGATGTAGGTGCTGGCAGCAGCAGAGTGCATTGTCTGATTCTGGGAGTAGGGCTTGGGTGTAAAGGGGGCAGGAGAATCCTTCAGCAATTACCAGGCTCATCCCCTTGCAGAGATGGAGCAGTTCTGATATATTGGATGTGTTTGTGATTGCTATAAAGATTCCTCAAGCATCTCCAACCAGAGGCTTTGTTTTCCACAATAAATTGTGTGCACATTTCAGAATCAATCTGCTTTGATTCTGCTCCTGGTCAGCTCAGCTGTACGCAGAGATTAGCTGTAGCTGCCACTGAATGTTTAGGAGTTTGTCCAAGCTAGAACAAAATAAGATGACTCTGAGAATAATATATTATGGAGCTTTTCTACTTCCCTTTTGTTTTCACATAAAGCTTTTGTATCAGAGAGGCTTCCTGGCACAGAGCTCTAACTGAATTGGTTTGATTAAGGAAAAGTCCCCATCATTTGAGGCACTGCATGCAACAACAGCAATATATATATGTACAATGTAGCTGTGTTTGCAGAAGATAGAATTTTGTTCTTTACATCTTTCTCAACAAAAGCTCAGGAGCGAAAGTATCTGTCTCTAACATGAGCATCATGGGCAGGTCACTGTAGCTGATATTTATCGTGCTAGCAGTAATCTGAAGCAGAGAAAACATGTTAGCTGTATGTGTGTGCCAATTCCTTTGACCAGATTATTCAGATTACTCAGTAACTTCATGCGTTGATATTTCTTCTGAAAATTAATTTTGTGGCAGATACAGAAAGCACACATAAATCTCTTATTTTCTGGCTGGGCAAAAGGCTAAAACAACAGGGTGTGTCTGGATCTGTTTTGTTTGGTTATTAGTATTCGGTGTTTTTCCCTCTTTTTAAATGTCTAATTCAAATGTCAGTTCATTCTTCTCTGTTTCCTGCCCTTATTCAACTAGACTTCCAGACCAGGCTTAATTAACTTCAAGACCTTTTCTGCCAACCCCTACAGTTACAGTCTTTTCCTGGAACATTTCCATTGTTAAAATCCCCATGTGTTGCGAGATGATACAAATGATATTATTGCAGTTCTTATGAATTTACAATGAGCCTTTCAATGTTTTTACTTACAGTTTAGCTCTCAGAGTCAGGGAAATCTCAGCTTCAAACCAAAATAAAACTAGGGAAGCAAATATCCAGCTTACAGTGCTGAAAAAGCAAAGCTAGGAAATTCATTCCTCAGATGTAGGAAAGCTGTCCTATGTTTTATGACATTTTTTAGAGCTAGATTGCTCTCTGTTAGGTTTTGTTTCCATCTGGAAATGACAGTGACTTAATGCAGTTTTGCCACTTGAACCTAGCTGCAATGGTGTGTGCTGTCAGTGCTGTTACACATTGTATAAGTCTCTATGGAGGTGATAAAAGTGAGAGCTGTGAGGGCTTTCATCAGGGTGACCCAGTGAGAGTTCTGCTCACAGGTGGTGGCAGCGAGCCCCTGCAAGGAGCCTGGCACTGCGGCCATGCTGGTGCTTGGCATGGGAACACCCGGAATGTTGGTGCTGGGCAGCCTGGCTGCTTGGGAAGCACCCATTCCAAGCAGAACTGCACTTTGTGGCTCTGCTGCCCGAATCCGAAGTGCAGTGGAGGTATTTCCTGTGCTGAGGTGGAAATTTTTACTTCCCTCAGTTAGTAGCTGTTTATTGGAATGGTCATTTAACGAAGCTGAAGATCAATCTATATAAGGCAGGTAATAAAGCTCTCTATTTTACAGAAGGAAAATGGTGCAATGTATTGCAAAGACAAATGTACTGCTTTCTTCCTGTTAGAATCTTGAGTAATCTCTAAGTGCAGTTACTGGACGATGCAACTATTCCAATTCTAAACTTATCAGTACTGCTGCTGGCACTGGAAATGTGCAAAGCAAGTCTGTTTCATCCCATTGTTCTCCTTCTAAAAGTAGCCTACCCTCTGCTTTTGGCCTTGATTCTCAATTTCCACTTGGATATGTTTCATTGTTGAAGTGCACTGGTAAGTTAGATGATACTGCAGTATGTATAGTGTAGTAGTATTTGTTTGTTTTAATGAAAGCACTAACAGAACTGAATAAACAGGCACAATGTACTATTGTGATGTGGATTCATAAATAAGGTAGTGAAAAAAAATCCAATACCTTATTGGTAGTAGGGATTGGTTGGTGTAGCCCTAACACAAGTAAACTAGTTCTCATTCAGACATTTCTTATCTGAAAGACAGTGACAGTAGAATCCATAAAGATGCTGCAAATCTCTAAATTCAGGTGCAGAACTCGGGGTCCTACAAAGGGAAGGGGGAAGCCTAGGACTGTGCCTGTGGAGACTCTGGCTCTGAAGCGGAACTCAGCGCAGGAACATTTCCCATCAATGGCAGGATTTCCTGTCATTTGCATGACAGCAGCATTAGGCCCCTATTCTCCTCAGGCAGCGCAAAGGTACACTTTGCACTCGAAGAGAGGATTTCCAGAACTCAAACTCAGAACAGATACCATCATAAAAGGAAGAGGAAAGAATGCTCCTGCCAAGGCATTACTCAGAAATGTGGACAAAGACAGAAAGAATTTGGCTGCATCTTCCAGGCGTTCAGTGGAAGTGGGATTTCCCTTTATACTGTCCTACACAATAAGGACAGGGATCAGTGTGTGCTGCAGATAACCTGCTTTGCACCCTGTGAGGATCACGAGGAGTCAGGAGGTGGTGTCAGATGGTGTGGGTGGGTATGGGAGCAGAGGGGAGGGTGCAGGGAGCACGGCAGGGGGTGCCTGCAGTGGGGAAGAGCTGGATGGAGTGCTGCTGATTTGTGAAGGCAGACTGCAGGCTTTTTAAAATAGCGCGTTACAGAAACAGAGGGCTTTTTCTCCTTAGGTTTTGACACAGTATGGTTGCAAAATCCCACAGGAACAGGAAGGTTTTGGTGACAACTAGACTGGAACAGGAGCACTGGTCTTTCTGTATTTTGAAACAAGAATAAAGAATTTAAAAGGTTCCTCCTTTTGGCCTGCCCCTGGCTGTGGTGGTGCTCTGTAACTCCTGGCATTTCAGGTAGCAAGGTTGGAGCAGGAGAATAGTTCTTCCCTTCCATTGATCCTTGGCATGGTGTCTACAACTTCTGCAGTGTGTACCAGGTAACCATGCCTGTCTTCCTACTGAAAAATCAGCCATTTCTCAGGATGAACTCTCCACCCTTTCACAGAGGCTGCTTGATATGCTTGATAACTCTTTCACATGTAGCTCCTAATCTTGTATGGAATGGCCCAGCTGTCCCTCTTGTCTAGAGATAAGTCTGCCAGAGAGCCCTTCTACCTGCCCACAACTTTCTCCTCTCTGACTGGGAGTTGGCCATCTCTCTGTCCTAGCGAGTCTCCGCTTTACAGAAATAATCACTCTCTGCTTTGCTCTAAAGGAGAAGGGCTACACTGGGTAGGATTTTCGATTTGTAAAGCCCCAAAGACAGCAAGAAGAAAGACATTTGTTTTTAAAAAAATGCACTGAAACATTTTCATTTTCAGCACTTTCAACGCATTTCTCACAGGCAGAGGAATCCCATTTTCTTCTTGGCACTAACATATGAACCTCTGAATTAAAATTCTAGAACCTGAGTCAAAACTGGAGTGATGAACACACAACAACCGTGGAATTCGGTTATCTCTGTTCTGTGAACCTCCACTTTTTTATAAATTTCGAAATATTAGCTAGCCTAATGTGAGAGCTAGCCTGCTGTAAAAATGTAACCTGACCAACAGAAAAAGATTTTTTGAAAAGATTGTCTATTTTTCATTTGAAATATTAATTGAAATATTGACTTGTGGATGCATAGTGCAATCCTCTGTTCCATACCAACTATAAATCAGGAGAGCCTTTAAACCAGGGATTTTTACCTATATCCTGTTTTCAGCTGTTTTATCCAACAGAGGCAGGATGTGAAACAAACCTGTTTTCTTTTGGCAGCAAACCTGTTAACTCCTTCGGTGTAACCTTCTCTACCTGAGCTCTCTCTGTAGCCCTGAGCCCAGCTCTGTGCAAGCTGCAGGTTTGGAATGACACACAGCTGTCCCATGGCATGTTTTCAATGTTTGCATTTGCTTTGTAATGTCTAAATAACAGTTCTATGACCTTATGTTAAAGTGTGGAGTGTTGGGAAGTACTTAATGTGGTGTGGTTGTAACACTGAGAAATAACTGAGCTAAACAAGGAATGATTTGTTAATTGAGTTTATCTTTTGCTTTCCGTTTCATTTATGTATTGCTGTGACTTCACATACAGCACTGCAGTACACTGTGCTATTCTGAGGCATTCATATACTAAATTAAAACTGTGTCCCTTTCTCCTGATGGTCACTCTTTATTTAAGAACAGAAAATAACTCCTCGAGATATCTCAGGTAAATTACAAGTCAGTGTTTCTGCTGTATGTTTCTGGTACACTGAGTGTTGTTACAAGGCGCAAATTAACTGGAGGTGAGAAGCTTTTGTAAATCATTGGAGCAACCTTGCTTTTGTCTAGTTCTTTTTCCGGCATGAACATTTATATTACTGCATGCTTTTACAAATGCTGATGTGATGATTTATAATCAGTGGGGGCAGGAGCACGTTGATTAACTGCACCTTCGTTAACTGCAGTAGCAACCAACTTTCAATTTTTTCTGTAGCTGAGAATAGAACAGATTTTCTCACAGAAATTAATCTTCTCCCATATCTTTTTTTCCTGCATTTCTTTCCTTCCTTTATCTTTATTACAGCATGACAACCAGCACAGGAAGGTACTGTGCACACTGGCAGTTCCACTGTTGCAGACTAGAATCCTTCCACAAAAAGCAGTATCAATTAATCTCTTTTGTATAAATGCTTCATCTTTGCAAGCTGTATGGTAAACTTGTTGGCTCAGGTTCTTGCTGCATTGTCTTTAGGACAAGATAAGCCTTTTCAACCAACTTTTTCCCCCCAGCCTCTGTTTGTAAAATACCTTGTCAGAAAAAAAATAGTGTGTTTTCGACCTCTGAGATGAAGAAACTTCTCAAGTACAAATTGCTGGTGTTCTGGAACAGGAGCTGTAAAAGGTGATAGCCCAGGGTTGGGGCTTAGGAGACCACGGCACTGAAGTGTTTGCCTAAACTGTCCTTCCAACCCTAAGCACCCTCAGCAGGTACAATAAGCCAGGGATGGCAGGTTTTTTTTGGGGGGGCTTCCTGTCTTTGGGTTGATCACTTAAAACCATAGCTTTTTAAACACCAAGGGCAGCCCTTCCATTGCTGGAGCACACTGACCACGGCACAGCGTACACCTGCTCACTACAAGCTGTACTAAGACTGTAACCTCCATGCTGCAAGTGGAATTGTTTCATAAATGGCTTACAGCTGCTGTTTGCAGTATCATTTCAGTCCTTTTTCCATTGTGAGTGAACATTGGCAACATTATCTAAATATTACAGAACAGAACTACAAAAAAAGCATGTGTTTTTTTCTGTTACGTGACCTGGGAAAACTGTGGTATAGCCCAGGAAATCTGGAGATTTTCCTCTTCCAATGTAAACTGTGAACAACTCAGCTGTTGTCCTCCCTTACTTTTAAGTTCTATGAATATTAGGCCCAAAGGATGCTGTAGATACGTATGAAATTCATAGCCTAACCACTGGTATATCTTAAATTATTTAAAGCAGTAGAAGACATTTTTGGTGCAGTTAAAAAATTATTGCAATTACCTCCACAGCTGAAGGACAGCAAATAGCATTTATTCCTTACCTGAGTCAGAGTTTGTAGAGCTTCACTTTGTTCCCAAACGAGGCAAACTAAATTCAGCGGTGTCCCAAAACATTAAGCAGTACATAGAAAAAGAAGAACAAACAGAAAAATCCACTTCACTTTTCGTTAAGCAGTACTGGGAGTGTTCGGCAACCCAATCTCCAAGGTTTTCCAGCTGGAATCCGCCTTTTCCCATCCTGCATCCCGGCATCCTGTTATTGTTCCAACTCTTACTAATACAGTGAGAAAAGGGAGTGGAGGAAACAAGATAAACTCAGCCTTATTATTGCTCTAGTGACTTATTTGTTACTGCCTCTAATGAGGCAGCTGAATAAAAGGAAATCAGCTCTCAGAGAAAGGCAAAAGTTGGGACAAAAGTTAGTATTGAGTGTCATTTTATAAAGAGTTTTGGAGATTATAAAAAATGATACTTTAAATAGTGTCTGATATTTGATCAGCACAGACTATGACTGTTTTGCTCAAGCAGGGTGCTTTAAAGCCATTTGGAGATGTCTCTGTAAGGGTTTTTATATGTGCAAATTGGAAAGCTGAAGTCCTCATACAGCTGAGAAGGCTGGGTGTTAAATGGGATTTGTCAGTATTTTTCATGGGTAAAATTATGACCTCAGATGGAAGACGGTGTGGACGGGCCTTCCAGAAGGAGAATTTGAAGCATTTTGATTAGATTCAGCATTTTGCCTCTAAACTGTTCATGGCAGCCAGCAGGGTGGGTGGTACTGAGGCTGGCTGTGCAGAGCACGGTGCTTCTGATGTTGTCACCTGCCTGAAGTTTACATCAGCAGGTTGTTCAGTGAGGCCAGTCAGATGAGCCTGTGGCCTTTCTTACAGCCTAGCCTGACCACCCAAACCTTATTAGGACCAAGATGCCTCCTCTTCTTGCACCTGTTGTTGGCTGACTCCTGTCTACATCTCACAAGCTGAAGGCAGAGGTGTAGCTCTGATACTGAACAAAAGAACTGAAAGAAGATTTTTTTTTTTTAAATTAAATAATGCAGAAAGAAATCTGAGAAATGTGAAACTTAAATCAAAACCCACTTAAAAAAACAACCAAAGGCAGTTTTAATAAAAGTAGGCGAATGTTCAACATACCTTAAGTAGGACTTTAAATAATAATGATCCACAGTTAAATGTTCTCTAGATCTTATTTGTCATCACAACTCAGCACAGGTGATGGGATTGATTTTCTACCTTTCTCAAAGGCTAGAAGTGGCTGTGTTATTTCACATTCTTATGATATACAGCTGCAGAGACGGATGTTTTAAAAATTTTGATACATTTGTTATTCAGAAAGTTAAGCGACAAATGAGGAGGCATTTTTCAAAGTCTTACTTAGGGAGACCAGTGAGTATTAAGACCCCTTCCAAGAAAATAAGCTGTTCTCATTTTGTTGCTGAGAGAAGAGCAGGGAGGATGTTGATAAAGAGTTTTCCAGGGAACTGCAGCTATCAGGTCAGGATGTAGCTCAGTGATAAAGTGGTACCCACAGCAGACAGCAGTCCCAGATATGATTTACTTTTGCAAATGACTTCAACTGTGTTTACGACCGTTGCATTGCCTTTGATGTTCATATCTGTGGACCTGGGAGTGAGCATGCTATTTAGCTAATCTAAACTAAGGATGGGGATGAGAGAGCCCTTCATGTCTGTTACCCAAAGAAAGGAATGAGAATAGACCTAGGTTTTCTGTGCCATGAGGCATCAGGCCTAGATTACCAGGGTCTGTTTTAATGCCAACTAAATAAGCTTTGTTTTAGGTACTTGTTTTATCTCTGCTGGAAAGTTCAAGGAAGACACGAGAATGTTTCTAAGGACGTTTTCAGCACCCTCTGTTTCAGAGCTCAGTAGAGTTACCAAAAACCATTCTATGGGCTATAAGGAAGATAATTTCATTTAAATTTTAAAACATCTTATTAAAATCTCTAGATCTTTCATATTCTGTTTTACAGATTTAATGTATACTGAAGTGATTATTTAAAGTTTCTTTCTGGCTATGAGGAAATGTGCATGGAAATTTTATTGAATTTGAAATTGCATCCCTCTCAATAGAAAACTAATGGTTCACAGCACCTCATTTCGTCTACTTAATCCCAGATATTTTCACTATCACACTTCCTAAGTAGTGAATTCCATCAGATTTTCAAAGCTGCTGACTCAAGATGCTACCAAGCCAGTTTTCCTGTTGACCTTGGACTTCCAGACTTTTCATCATCAGTGATAAGAGTTAGAAAAAAGCCCTTGATAGTTGGGTGCTTTTGCAAACTGTGATAATGTTTTAAACAAAATATCAGTACTTTATGTCAAGTTTTGCTAACGGGAAGCATCCTGTGTGTGATCAGGCAACATCAACGGATGTACTTGCCCTCTGGATGCCTATCTTACCTAATAGCAAAACTTCTGGAAATGAAAGGTAAAAAGTGAGGAGCATCCTTAGCATGTAGGAATTTCGTGCTACTCCGTGTGACTCATTTTGCGGACAGAGCTGGTGGCATGAGCAATGGGAGTGCTAACTGTGTACTTGTGTTTCACACCTTTGCTGCTGTCAAGTTCCTGTTCCACATGACACCAACTCTTTTACCTTGTCTATTCAGCAGTGCTGTCCAAGTTTTCTGACTGGTTATCTCCAGCTGCTCCTTATGGCTCACTCACTTTTTTTCCCAGAGGTTTTCCCACGGATGTCTATTAGCTGCTGTTTTTTGATTCTGTGGCACCTGGGCTAGCTGTGCGTGGCTCAGATCAGCATCTCTTCCTAAGAACGTTTACATGGTTACTTCCTTGCTGGTGTCTGAACAGCGTTCCAGACTACTCAGGCTAGCAGAGATAAAAATAGTCTTTCCTTTATTGGCTGGGGTAGATCTCAAGTTTGCTCTGAAGGTGCTGGTGCATAGTTTGAATTTGACTTTTCTGTGAATCTAAACTAGTAACTGCCATCTTGTAACTGCTGAAAGGAGTAATGTGTTATAATGGGCAGAAGCAGAGCCCTCATTTAGTATGCTAAATCTATTAAGTTTGATTGTTCTCACTATACATGGATACCTGGGAGTGGGTTTGTATAAATTGATGGTATTTACAATTGCACAGAATAAATGTGAGATTGGAAGTTTCATCTTTTTTTCCGAATTACATTTTGTATGTTGCTGAGGAGGTTGTTCAGGTGATCTAAAGCTCAGATTTCATTATCTTCTCTGTAACCAAGAAAGCAATATGACTTTTATGATAGCAGCTTTTGGTAACATCTTGTTTCAGGTTTTCCCTGTAGTGCTTGTTTGCTGCCCAATGTGATTAATGGGCTGTGAAGTTCTCCAAGAATGAGTGGGAACTGTAGCTGTAAGAAAAAAGTTCTTTGCTTTCCTAGGCAGCAAAAATTCCAGCCAACTTGATAGAATAGCCCATGCCTTTCACTGAGTAAGCAAGCATTTTTTTCCTTGCCAGTACTAATAGTTACAGTAAAAATTCATCTGAGAAATAAACCCTTACTAAGTTGTCATCACAGCCAAAGACAGCTGGTGATGTTTCTAAGAGCTGATGAGGGTGAGACCTTGTGGTCCATCTTCCCAGAAGCAGCGTGTTGCAGGCACTGTGCAAAGGTCTGCCAGGGCTTGAAGTTCAGTCACGGTGATAAGACTTGTGTCTGTACTTTGTGGCCAGCTAGAAGAGAGCGCACTCTTTCCTTCAGTTACAAAAAATAAAGCTGAAATGCTAATCTGGAACAGTTTAGACAATATTTGTGAAATCCCCACCCATTTGAAATATGCAACCATATCTAACAGTTGTCTGAAGCCTCTGGAAGTAATGCTGCTTAAAGTTTAAAAAATAACAATTAGTGCTGCACGCGGAAAGCTTAATCTCTGCGAAAAGTTGGTTATTTCTGGGGCCTTTAATCAGAGCAGCGCAGTGCTCTCAGTCATTTCCACTGGGAGCCATTTTCCCTTTGTCACTGATGGAGGTCTGCATCCTGCAGTGAGTCTGACTCAGCTTCCTTTTGTCAGATTTATTAAACAAAAGAATGTTGCTCTCAATTTCATTGTAGTTTTTTGCAAGGTGCATTTTAGAAAGCAGCTGAGGAATCTTAGCTCAAGCTGGTGGAACTGGAGCTTTGCTGGGGACGTGCAATAGACTTTCTCTGTAGTGCTTTCCAGAGTGCCGCTGTGGCTGTGCTGTATGCATTTCATTAAGGCAGATCTCTCCTGGAAGGTCAAATCCTGCACTCCTTAACAGACGAATCTCTTGTCAGATGAGGAGCTTGTGGCTACAGAAGTAACAGCGGGACTTCAGTCTTAGCTGTTTGGTGGGGAATGATCCCAAACTGCCTGGTTTCCTTGTTTGGAAACATGAGGAAAATAAAGATGGAAGAAAACTCATCTAAATTTTACTAACAGTCTTAGTAGCACTCTGGGCAGGAGCTGTAAAATGAAACTGCCTTACCATCGAACTGAAGAAAGGAACAATAAATCCCTCTGATGGTTCATTGCAAACACAATGCACAGGGATTTAGCAAGGAGCCTGCAGGCCAGCTGAGGCCCACTGACCTTGGTGGGATGGTTGGGTTTTAGCAGAAGGGCTGATGCAGTGATGTAATACCAGTCAGAAACGTCCCAGGTGTGGTTCTGGTGATCTTGGTTCAGTGAAACTTTTTAGTCCAAAGAACATTCCTGCTTTCATTAAAGATGTTCCTTTAAAACAGTCAAACAAAAAAAACACAAACTTTTCCTACCTAAACAAAACTGATAAAAATAGCTGCCTTTCATTTGTTATCACTGTGATTGTTTATAGAACCAAGCTTTTGTCTCTGACTGGTAATGCAAAAAGGAAGCTTGTGTCTGGGGTCGAAGCTTCTCCCTCTTATGCCTGCTCCTGTGAAAGGAGTTGGGAAGTCAGCAGTGCGAACAGTTTTATGCCCATGGCATTCATCTAAAGAGATCAGCCAGCACCCACAAGAGCTGCAGCAGGGGATGGAAAGGCAGTGCTGGGGAGCTGCTGGGCTGGGAGAAGCTGTGTGCAGGGCTCTTTGTTTCAGCCCCTTTTTCTGTTTCTGGACGTGCTGCTCATGCCTGGTTGTGTGCTGTGATTTTTCTCTCGGGAGAGGATGCAGCGTATCGGGAACAGGGAGCTGGAGAGGGATATGGCCTCTTCTCTTCCTTCCTGCACTATTTGTGTAACTGATCTGCCCATCCTGACACTGCCATTCCTGTGGCACTCTCCCCATTAATAGTCAAGTGCTGCCCGCTGAAACACTTCCCTGTGACCTTTGGTGTGGGATGGTGGAAGGCTGCAGATCCCAGCTCCTGGCCTGTTATGCCAACTTGTTGCTGGCTCTGGGGCTGAGTGTCTGCTGGGAAACATTAGACCAAGAGGTTTCAGATACATTTTAAAAAGGATGAAAAAAATGCAGATTTTCCTTCAAGAAGACTTTTGTGCCTCTTAATGTTCTATGAGAGCCTTGGAGGAGATAGAAAGTCAGATTAGTAGTTGATCTGCAAGCTATGTGCCAAAGAACAGTTCCAGAATTCAGAGAGATGTCATCCCACAAGCTACATCACACAAATAGGTCTGTAATGTTGGGACATGTGAGTCTAATCAAGTGCTGGAGTTTGATCTGAAAGGGAGGATTTTAAAGTATTGGGGTGAAAATAGCATACTCAGGAGAGTAGCTGTCAGGCTTGGGGTTGCTTTCAGAGTACATTTGGGGTAGCACTGTACCTCAGTGTTGTTCTTGGCTCACTATACCCATGTGTAACCTTGCCAGAGATGGAGCGTGTCTCACAGTGCTTTGCTCACTTCCAGATGAGTCTTTGTGCACTCAAGTTCCTGGAAGGGAAGCTACGCTGTGTGTTTACAGGACGTGAGATGACCCATATCTTAAATGCTTTCCTTGATGCCCCTTGAAGTCTCTGGATTTTCCTTTCATCTTATTCCACTGAACTTCTGGCTTTCCTATGATCTGTTCTCCAGGCATGAAGTCACGCCTGGATGTTAGCATCTCCTGCATCTTCTCCACACAGACACACACACACAGAGTAACGTGGCTGATCACTCTGGGGCTGGCTCTCCCTGCCATATGCCTTCCTGTGAGGGAGAGGGGCTGTGGCAGCCTGCAGGCAAGGTGCTGGGATGGAGAGGTGTGAGGCATGGAGTCGGGGTCCTGCTGCAGCACAGACTGCCTGCAAGACGTCCCGGCCCCCTGCAGCACACGTCAGACGGACCCACGTCTCTGCTGGCTGCCACTCTCTTCCCAAGAGCATGGGTTTTCAGGCTTGGGATGTGTTGTGTTAAAACAGCACTTGGAAGAAGGGAAGCAGCTCCATGTGCTTGTGTACAAGCTGCTCATGAATCTGCCGCCGGGCTGAGCGTGAGCCAAAAGGAGGGTGGAGGGAGCTGCTCTGAAAGAATTCTTGCTCAGGGGTTTAAGTTAGGAGCCAATGCACTAATGCCTTGTAAATTGGTTCAGTGACTTTTACTCATTTATATGCACTCCCTTTATTACACCCCCAGACCTAGGCTGCCTTATTTTTGGCTTTGCTGCCAAACACTGTGCAAATGCAGATGGTTTAAGTGTATCACTGGTGATCCCCTATGTATTGTTCCTGCTTTGCAGTCTGCGCTGTGCCTCTTTTAGCCACTGAGTGGATGTGTAAGAACTCCTAATGGCTTGGAAATCAGTCAGTATGGATTTTTTCCCTCATACTGTTGAAACGGATCCATCCGTGTGGTGGCATCAGCAGCCAGTATTTCCCTTTAGTTAAACACTGGAGGCCATTCTGGGCTGCGATGCTGCTCTCTGCAGTAAAGGAGCTCTATTTGCACCAGCTTGAATTTAGTCACTGCAGTGAGATGTAGAATGTATCATCTCAGTCTTCTGCTGGAATGGATAAAATAACATATAATTCTTAACCGAAAGAATGTATTTATTACAGCCTAAATAACTTCTTAGCTTCCAACTGGGGAGGGAGCACAAATCTGTTGGAAATCCAAAGGTTTAGGCTTGAGTGCTCTTGGCACATTGAGATGTCCTGCAACGAGTGTAGGGAAACAAGTCACTGAGATGATGGGCCTTGTCTATGAAACACCAAATTTCCATGGCTGTCGTCTTTGCAGTGCAGTGAAAAATGCGTTTTAAATCTTCAGGTTACCTGTGGATTGCTTGGTCTGCTGGTACCAAGGCGTGGGGTGGGACCCCCAGCCATGTGCTGGCGCTTCTGCTCAGTACATATCTCACTGCTGCTCTGCTAACTGATGGAATAATGCAGGATGAAAAATGCGTAATGAATAATGAAAAAGCTCGAGCTTTGGGGATTAATGATTCATGCTGAAATATATCTGCCCTGGACAATTTTCTTTTGCTGATATTTCATCTTGAATGTACAAATGGTTGGGCCATGCCCATCCCTGTGCACTTTAACAGAGATTAAAAAGAGTAAGAGCTGGCTATAACATCTAAACAGAATCTCAAATGAAAGAACATGTATATTTAAGAGCACAATGGAAAATTTAAGAGATTTAAATCCATGCTTGAACTTCTCAGGATTTACGTAAATTTTGGAAATTCAGAGAGACAGGAAATGAATGGTTTTGCAATTTGCAAAGTTTGTGCCTGAGCACAGACAGTGGGATCTATCTGCCCGAGAGCATTCCTGAAAACATGCTGCTAAATGAGCTTGTTGTGTGGAGATATATTTACAGTAAACAACAGGAAAGATAAATGCTCGTGAATTACTGCAAGTAGATTTGCAGCTATTTTGACTTGTCACTGGTTTAATGCAGCAGAAAATTATGCTGATTGTTAGAAAAGAAAGCATAATTTTAGAACAGTTGATTTTCAGAAAACACCTTTTATATATGATGTACACACTCAGTGCATACTCAGTATTTTCTAATATCTTTCAAGTAACTTTAAAGTGACATGTCTGGTGTTTGTGTTAGGGATGGCTCGCAGCACCTTTGGGTCGGAAGAGTTCAGTGGCTGCTCGGTGCTCCTGGGCTGGGGCACAGAAACCTGCAGGAAGGTGAGGACCTGCCCCGTTACAGTGTTTGACTGTGGGAGCCAGATGTTAGTGCATTTATTCTTCAAAGCTTTGTTTGGCTTCTGTAAGGCTGGGTTGAGATCTCATTAGAGAAACTTTCTTGTGACACTTCCAGTGCTTCCTGCCTGGGCTCAGATGACAAAGGAATGGACTTTCTTAAAGAATTTTGTTGTTTCCGCTCCTGACCTTGGCCAGGGCCTGCAGGTGCACAGCAGCACAATGAGCAGTGCTGGTACTGCTTCCTTCGGAGTGCCAGAGGTTGCTCCCATGGAGGCTGGATGAGGTACGTGCCATTTCCAGCTAGCCAAGTGCTGTCACTGCTGGGCAGCCATGCAGGAAATGAGCTCAGAAGTGTTCAGAAATGTAACACCACATCTGAGCCTGTTTTTAAAGTGGAGACCATCCGAAATGAGAAGGCACCCATACCTTTACAGTGAAATACAGCGAGCCAACAAACCTGAGGGTGCTCGGACTGCCAGCAGCTGCTCTTTGGTGGCTTCCAAGGTGTCCGATGGGACTGAGCAGCCCTGCTTTGAGTGAGCAGCCCTGCTTTGGGTGAGCAGCTCTGCTTTGGGAGGCAGCCATGCACAGGAAGCTTCCCCAGCACGGGAACAGCCGAGCTCGTCTGTGCTGCAGTGTTTGTTTCATGTAAACACTCCGACCATCACAGCAAAGGTTTTGTGTCCCATCTTAGCTGGAGGGCAAAAAATAGGTATCATTGCTGTCATTACAAAAAGTAGATTTCCTTTAAGGTGTGGGTCAAAACAGGGCTGAAGTGATGGGTGCTTCAGACTGTGATTTGACAGTGAAGATGCACTGGTGGGCAGGCTGAGATATTTAATGTACTACATGAGAGCCTATAACAAAGTAAGAATTTTTTATGAGTCAATTGACGCTATTGGAGCAGATCTCTGACAGTTATACAGGTGTAGGCACAAACGGCTTTTACTGTGGCTGCTGCTGAAACTCTTCACAGTAACTCAAATAGTTGAAACTGTGGATTTACTTCTGCAGTGGTGATTGACCTGCTCAGGTGTCTTGGGTCACGTTTGAAAAAATGCTGTACTTTACTTTGAAAATGTAACTTTCCTTTTCTCTCTGAATACTGTAATTCTAGTTTGTTTTCACCCATCCATGCAAAGGCTTAGTGTAACAAAGCATGGGGCAGGATGTACATCGGACTGCTGAAATAATGCCACTGTAAAATGGCTACCTTGTATCTTTAAATTAGGGCTTTCCCTATATGAATTGTTCTTTAGTTAGTTTGTTTTTGCAGTAGAAAGTGGTTATTGAGAAAACGAAGCAAAATATAAAGTAAATGAGAAAAATGTTTTTCTCTGTTGAAATAGAGTTTTAATGCTAATTGCATTTAGAAATAGGAGACCTTGTAGGAAGGAAAAAGAAGAGTCACATAAAAATAAAATGTGCTCCCTTTGATGTATGTATTCTCTTCCTACACCAGGTTGTCTCAGCTTGCCTACATTTGAGATTCTCTCCTGTTGTGACCCAAGATATGGTAATCAGCTTGCATGCAAATACAGCTTCAGCGAGTAAACATCTCCTGATGCTCTTCTGTGGCTATGGCATCTGTCTGTCTTTTTTCTGTATTAAAAAAAATGAAATCATTAGTACCAATAGGAACTGCTAGTATGGATGAAATTCTGTTCCTTCTGCTTTGTGGCCTGTCCAAAATTAATAGCCGTACTTAAAAAAATCAAATCTGCCACGGCTGAGGACTTTTTAGTAAGTGTGAATATCTGTACTGTACAAAGGCAAACCTTCTACCCTGTTACTAATTCTCTATGATTTTAAATGGATTTTTTTGCATTAATCTTATGAGTGCTTATATTATTTGATGTGTATTAATTACATCCTAATTCCATTTATAATGTAGAAAATAAATGATGGGACATATAATGAAATGTAAGACACTTCAGTTGTAGTGAAAGCTGGACTATATTTTCTAAAACATCTTCTTTGGCATTTATATGGGCGAGTTAAGAGGATGAGTGTAGGGGAAAATATAAATGGAGAAGATAAAAGTCTCTGTCTTTCAAATGCTATGTGGAAAAGACTTGGAATAATTTTTGTCTGTAAAGTCAGGTTCATTATGTAGCCAATATTAATCTGGACTACACGCCTTCTTTCTTGATGCCTTCCCCAAGTGGGCCTCAAAATGAGAGAAAATTTTGATTTATGTATATTCCAGCTTAATACTATTAATTGTTAATGTTTCATAATTAGCAGAAAGGGAGCTGAGACTTACAGACTGAGAGGGAGCTGCAATGAGCTGCTCAGTACCAGCTCTCCTGCCCATCAGGGACAGGCTCTGTGCGTTGCCTGTGCAACTGGACCAGGTCTGTTGTCACCAGCGTTGTGTTCCCTTCCTGCTGTTTTGTGCTGATCAGCTCTGGTTTCAGTGCTTAAGGAATGCACCCCACCTCACGTGGCGAATGAATCCACTTCTGAGAAGGAGAGGAAAAACACATTGTATCAATCACTGGGCAGAATCTCCTGGGAAGATGGAGTTCAGGAGGGATGCAAGAATGCGAGCTGAAAGCCAGAGTAATCTTAGCCACATTTTTTTAATCCTGAGAGCATAGCATGTAAGATTACTTAGTGGATGGTTATCTGTGGCTGTACCACAATTCTGGGGGAGGACGGTACTAAAGATAGAAGTGTGACTTTCAGCTTCTGTTGAGAAAGCTTTTCACAGAGTGCACCAAGCACAAATTTATACGGTAAGCAGCCTGGAGCAGCTAATTGTAAACCAGCATGTTTTTCTGTAGCATTTGCAGAGGCTTTCTAATCTGAATGATCAGATAGCTCAGGATGTTTGTAATGGACCGTGGAGCTTTCCACTGGTTCTAGCATGTGTCTGAAGAGCAGTGTTCAGTGCCTTGGGCAATACTCAGTGCCCAAGGAAAAAGGATTTCAAGTATGTGGGCTGTGTAGCATCTGCTAAACCTGTATTGGCAGCCATTTCAATGAGCAGTGGAACTCAAGCTGTTGTCTCTACTTAAGGAGGTGGCTGTTTGGACAACTGTGGTTTTCCTTGATGAGTGAAGAGTTCAGTCAGAGTTCAAGCATTAGACTGCAGGAGATGAATTTGCACTTTTGTCCAGCATTAAGCTTGCTTGATATGAAAAGAGGAAGCTGTTCCTGCAGTATAAAGAACAGTGAAGTCAGGATGATATGAAAAAACTGAAAATAGTCTCCTGATAGATGGAGAAGGTCTGAAAAGCATAACTGAGAAGCGAGTAGTTACTATACTTTCTCTCACTTGTACTATCTGAGACATCTGTGTGAAATGACAACGTGTTTACAGAATCAAAGCACTTAACCCAGTGTCTTTACGTGTTTCGAAATTTTTGAAGAATGAATGAAGCATTTGTAGATTATCCTCTGTTAGAAAAGAAATTTAAGAGCTGAATGTGTCTCACATAGGGCTGCTGTTGCAGAACTGCTTTGAAAAGCTCGAAGTAATATTTCTTTGCTTCAGATATCATGCAACTCTAAGTATACCTCCAATGCTGACAACAAAAGAAGAGTCTTCTTAAAAACTTGGTAAACTTAGCATGGGTAAGCTTAAGAATCAAGATGGTTTTCTAAAGAGAGAGGAAATTAACAAATTTCTTTTGACCCAAATGTTCAAGGATTTTTTTTTTGAATTTTTATTTCTTGGCTTTTTTTTCCCCTTTCTTTTATTATTATTATTATTATTATTAGCCTTGGTCCTTCACTGTGACTCCTCTGATTTCTGGCACACAGATGGGACACCATGAGTTGTTCAGGGACAACAGGTCTGGCTGACAGTGGTTCCTTTCTGCTAGCTCTTGTGTGTATGGGAAGGATCCTGTCTGGTGCTGAAGAAGTGCTGTCTGTCTTCAGTAACCAACCAGCAGATCTCTCTGGTGTTGCATAAAACCCTGTTAAGATATGCCTGGAAAACAGAGGGAGATCCTCTTTCTGTTGGACTGACTCTGGGTAGCGTTGTGAGCTGTCTCAGCTGGGATGATTCAGGAAGTTCAAGAGACTTTCCTGTATGAGAGAAAGTATGCCTTGCTCCCACCATGCTGTTTGTATCCGTTCCTTATAAGGCTCTAGTGGTCTGGACTGCAACTGCTAAATCATTGCACCTCCATCATCTTTACTGATAGATTTATTATTAATGTGACAGTTAAGTGGCACATTAAATGTTATAGCCATTATTTCATCTTCTTTTTAGATTACGGTCTAGCTTATTAAGTGTAATTGGACTTCAGCTATACTTGCATAACTCGTTATGCCAATATAAATACCTCTGCTGCAGGTGAAACTGAGCTCTTTGTGATGTCAAGAAGCATAAAGTTTATCAAGCTGTCAAAGTTTTGAATCTGTTCGGATGTTCTTATGTTCACAGAAAGGCAGCTCTTCAACAGAGAACAGAATTCACAGGTTTAAAAAAAAAAAGTCAGTAACCAGAATATGACTTTCCTGTCTTTAATATTGCAAACTTGAGAATCTGAAACTTAGAATGTGGTAGGTTTGCAAAGGTATGAACTGACTGGTATTGCTGGTAAGGAACAGAACAAATGACATAGAGCTTTTATCATTAGAACTAGTATCATCATCAATAATAACAGTAGTAAAGGAACATCCGTATTGTGCCCTGTATTCAGGAGTGCTATGATGTACCTAATGGAATATCAAGATCATTTGGTTGCTTTTGCAGCTTCTGTGGAGGACATAGGATAGTTACTAAGAAAAATGCTACTACATTTCTCAGTGGCTGAGCATTTCCACTATCTGACATGAAATCTTGTTCTCTTTTACTGATGTCATAGTAACAATTCTGAGTGTGGCTGAGTGCACCAAATTCTTATGCCTCACAGCACAATTAGGAGCTGGTCAAATTGCAACAGTCTTGAACTCTCATTTGGCTGGGATCACAGATTGGTTTGGGAATGGCCAGAATGAAAAGTTGAGAGAACGTGCAAGTTTAAAGCTTCTGAAATAGGCTGGAGTTGAATGTTTGGTTGTGATTAAATAAATAAATACATTTTAAAAACACACAAAAAACCACACCTTCTTTGCTAAAATGAAAATTAAGTAAATGGAGTTAAGGAAGATATCATTTTGATGGAAATGATTTTCCAAAATCAATGTCATAACTGAAATATATAAAGTATTGCACATAGTTACATGTTTCTCTAAGAAACCAAATACAGTTTCTGTGAAGTAGCATTTTGCTTGAATCAGTTATTCCATTTTGAGGTCAGGCTGCTTTTATATTATCATCACCTTTAAAACATGATGTGATATACAGATAATCATAAATTGCTTTGTGTAACGTGAGAAATAAAAATGTAATGGATTCCCATTGAGTTATAAATGGCTGTGGTAAGAAGACCTTCTTAATTTTGTGGCTTTGCCACACATGAATTATGGGCTGATCTCTCAGTAGCAGGATGCATATAAATATTTGTAATGATTGTGCATTCATTTATGCATTCTCTATTATGCTTGTAATGTGTCTAAGGGTAAAAAATACAGCCATCAAAAGGACAGCAGAGTTCAGCAGAAAAATGTCAGAAGTTTGTGCTGCAGTAGTTTGTGTTGGTAGAAGCCTTTCCTTCCACACTATCTTGCCTCCTGCCTGGGGACTGCCTGCTCCTCCCAGCCAGAGGGATGGGCACGAGGATTCTCTGGCTTGTCACTGCTTTGAGAAATTACCTGCTGTAATTCAATCAAAGCAGTGTCTCTGTAGCTGTCAGCATGAACAAAGGCCACCAAAATGTACAAAGTGGGAGTTTCTGCACCGAATAATTTGGATACATCCCATTGCTACCTTTATTACCTCAATCAGGGAAAAAGTGCTTGCTACTACTGCATTCCTACAGTTGGTATGGCCATACCATGATGCTGCCATACAAACTATGACTGTTTCTTAAAATATGGAGGATTTGTCTTTTCTGTGCATATGTCATTATCTATTAAAAATGCCACAACCCAAGCCATGGCAGGAAATGCTGTTGTGTCACAGATGTTAGTATTCACAAAGTTGTTCTGGGTTTGCTCATTATGGCTGCAAACACCATTTCTCTGTTGCTGTTTTGTGGATCACGAGAGGTCTTTGCATCTACTCTGACCCAGTGTAACCTCTCTCACATGCCAAGATGGTTTCTGAGTCCAGCACAACATCTGCGCACAGGAACATGGTGATTTCAGTTCAGTTCCTGTTCTCATCCCCTGGGCTTCCCATTATAGATTTGTGGATGGCTCCAGCCATGTTGGTGATGCTGAGAGATTTTGGTGAGAGGACAGTGCAGGCTGTATTCTATTTCCAGCCCATTAAAGATTTGTTCCAATAAGAAAATCTGGTGTTAGCCTCTTTCTAAATAGAAGAAAACTGAATTTTCTTATTGTGCCGTACATGTGCCAGAAAACAAAATGGTGTGCAATGGATGCTGCTGATTTGAGAACCTAAGAAGCCTGGGACAAGAAAGTGCTGCCCTTGCTCAAAAGAGGAGGCTGCTGTTTTGTTCTGTGTTTTGTTAGATCTTCACTGCCTGAGGATTTATTTTAATGCAGTTACCTGTGGAATCATTTAACAGCACTGGCAAATCCCCTCAGAAGGATTCTGCAAGTGCTACACTTAATTATTTCAAGGAATGAAAGTGACCTTTAATACAATGTCCTGCATTGACCTTCTCTGTTGTGAATAAGATGGTGCAAAGTATAATTTTCACTTGTCAGGCACTACATTAGACAAACAGATAAATGAATATTTCTACAAGTTATACTATATAGGCATATTACAGCAGGCTGCTGTTTTAATAATCTGAATAATGTTTGTTCCTTACTTCTGTGCGTATTACAGTTGTTTGGATTATATAAGCTGTATATCCTTTCCAGCTTCTATTGACAGTTAAATTATTATCCAGATTTGATGGAACGGATAACATTGTGCTCTGATTTGGTCTTCTCTACGTGAATTGTATCTTACAGAAATACACTGCTGTTAGTCAGCCTCTCCAAGGAAGTATTTCGTTTTACATCATAGTTCAAATATAATATTGGTTTTAGACAGATATATAAAGGTAAAACATAAACAAACCACAAAAAGCCCCCAATTCTATAAGCCTGCAAGTCGTTCTCCAAAAACAGCTCCATCCCAACAGCTTCTCTGTTTGAATTTTCAGCAAATTCTACTGGCTTCTACATCCTCTGATGTTTCTCTGCCTCACTAGAGTTGGATGGGCTGTTTGAGTATGTGCTAACCAAAGCAGACATTTGTTTCTTTCTGATGTGAGTATGGGCTCATTAAGTAGCTCAGCTGTGTGAGCCCTAAGGCCAAATACTCAGGAACCTGGAGAGCAGTGGGTTCCTTGAAGTGACAAGTTTTACTGCGAGCCTTAACTCATTTAGCAATCTTACTTCATAGAAACATAAAATGGTTTAGGTTAGGAGGGGCCTTAAAGACCATCTTGTTCCATTTCATTACTTAGACCTTCTTAAATGGTGCAGGAATGCTTTAATGCTTTGTCTTTTTTTCCTGGAAAGATTGCTGTTTAAATAACACCCAAGCTGGAAGGCAGGCTTTGGACAGCTGCCCCCTGTAACTGTGGCTGGGCTCTGCAGGCACAGAGGTGCACAGCTGGCTTCTGCACAGCTTTCTGTGTGCCTCACACGGCCCTGCACGGGGAGCCTGGCTGTGCAAGGCCAGAGGGGAGCACAGGGACTATGCCACAGCATGAGAATAAAAGCTAGAAGCTGCGGGTAAAACTGGCTGGAAATATGATCATTAGTAACTCATGCAGGTAATAAACTGTACAGATAGGCAGCCAGCCAGCCATCTGTCTAACTGCATGTACAAAATCCTCCCTGAAGTATATGTTGTGATACTCTCTCAAAATCTGTATCATTAAGGATGCTGCAGTATTTGTAAAGCCATTCTATTGCATATTCAATGCCTTCTAACTTAAGACCAATCAACTCTGTGTCTACTATAATGAGAGATCATTTTGTGGCCGTGAAATTGAACCAAACCTGCTGTTATATTAAACTGATCAGAATCACGTTTCTGTATAATGTCAGTGGTGTAAAGCAGTGTGACTGCTTGCAGTCTCAGACTTACTTCACAGATGAGGAACTGATCCTTCTGAAGTTGGCTTTTGATGAGATTTTAAAGCAGGCTGAGGAATCAGGCGTTGGAACTGTTTTTCTCTTCAAGCGATCCTTTATAGATCGCTTCCTCAACCTCAGGAAAGCATTGGTGGCTCCTAATAATGGTCACTTAAACTGTGATGAGTGAATGTAGGCAGGTGTTAATTTTGTATGAGCACATTTGATGGTGTCTAATGAATTTAAGTGCTTGGAAATCTAACACACTAGATCAATTGGTGTCTGAATTTCAGAGACAGCTCTATTGTGGAATGTGGTTGTTTGTTGTTGCTTTCATTTTTTTTGAACTCATTGACATTCTCCTGGTAGCTTAAAAAAATCTCGTCAGGTTAAAAGTTGAGAAGTAAAACTGACAATGCAGGAAGCCTGATTTCACTGTGCTGTAGTCTTTGTTGATTTAAATACTGAGAGTTTGCTGCCTACTTTGCATTTCTGAGTTGAAAGATTCACTTCCTTTTCCTACCAATCTCCTTGAAAGTTCATGCTTTCTGTTCCTAACTTTAAAACTTTCTAATTCCCTTATTTTGCACCTCAAAAATTAAATATGGCTCTCAGCTGATCAGAATACTGAGAGACAAATTAGACATAATTTTTGTAATAAATTGGACTTCTGCTTCGGAAGTTTTTGGACAAATTGCCTGCTGTAATTTCATGGCTAGCTGCTCTAAGTGTCTGAGAAGGAAGGTGAAATTTCCATTTAGCTGATCAGATCACTAGTTCAAACTATTCTTTCATCACTTTTCATAGTAGCCTTGTAATATCTCAGATTGCACATGCTACAAGTAGGCTTTCAAGCAAAAATATATTTGTGTGGAAGCCTTCTTGTTGGACTTGAAATACAGAGGTCTGCTGTGGTTCAGTGTAATGGAAATGCCAAGTCACAGCTTGAAGCAGTGATTGAGCACCTGGTGGGAAGGCAGAGCCAACCAGGGGAGCTCCGTGCATGCAGTGCACCTGAGTGACCAGAAGGGGTGGAGCCAGGATGCAGCCCTTCCCAGCCCTCATTTAAGGGCTGGCCATGGAGGTGAGGGCTTCTTGCTGGAGATTCCTGCCTACGTGAGGCCTTCTGAAAGTAAGCAGATTTTTTTTTTTCCCCTCTGTTTCTGTGCCTACAGCTGTTGTGTTTGAGCAAACCCTCATTTTATGTTGTTTAGGACCTTGCTACTTTGCTGTTATTGCTGCACTTTTTGTTGCATTACAGTGTTATGTTTAGAGATTTGTTTTTTGATTCTTAGAAGTTCTCATCTGGTTAACCTGAACTCTTTTTCTTCCTAAATGAATGTTGTCTCTTTAAAAATCAATTTCTGGCCTATATACCAGAACTGGGGATATCATTTGGGCATGTGTAACGTATCAGTAGCAAATCTTACTGTATGATGGAGATGCTGATGCTTAGACTGATATGCAATGATACTTCTTTATGTAATTCGCTAGTGTAGTGGCTGATACAGAAGTGATGGCACACAATGCACTGAACTCCTTGTGAATGGTTGTGCTGTAACCATTGTGGCATGGTGTCAAAAGCACTTAGTCATTGCTGCTGTTTGTTTCATTTACATCACAATTATAAGAGTCACAATGTAATTAAGAATATTTGGCATTGGCAGTTTGTTATGGTTTCTTTTAGCCCCTTAAGCATGTAAGAATAATATTCTAGTTGCGGATAAAATACCTGGAGTCATCTTACTTCCCTACTGTAAGGTAAATCTTAGTGTTATTCTGAATAACCTTGAAACAAAAATATGGCAATTTAATAGGACTAAACTTAGTGTTCTTATTAGGATCTTGTGTTCTTTCCTTCCTGGGTGGTGTCATAAACTTAAAAGCTCCTCTGTGGGTTTTTTTTTTTTTTTTTTAATTTAACATAAACTGCTTTATTTTGAAAGAGAGAAGCATCAGCCAATTTTCTCAAATTTGCTTCAAGCCTTTTTCCAGTTAGAAAAGTGAATGGGGGTAAGGGCTCAATCTGTGTGCTGAAGTGAAAGTCATTTGTACCTCAAAGCTGTGCAACAGAAGTAATGGAGCTTCCATCAGTAACATGGAGTAATGGACCTACTGAAAATCATCTGAGCTGGTCAAGCAGGAGGAATGGCCTTGTTTTCCTAAGTTGCTCACTGGGAGAGGCTTAGGCTGTGATTGATGAGATGCCTGAGAAACGCCACCAGTGTCAGTCAAGTGGCATTTTGTTACTGCTGCAAGCGATGGCTAAGGCAGCTCAGGGCTGTACCCATGGAGGCTAGTACTTGGAAGCATGCTTTCTTCCTGCATAATTCAGCTGTGCTTTTATTTCAGTACTTTGAAAAAATAAGCTTTCTGCTTCATCCAGTCAGTGCTCACGTTAGTAGGAACAGCATAAAACAGCAGGAGTGAAAGGAGAGACCAGACATCTGGCATTCCCTGGAAAAAGGAAATGTTAAGCTGCCCTCTTAATTTCACCTAGCTGTGAGTCCCTTAAAAAAGAGTCCAGAATGTGACAGAATGAAGTAAAGTAACAGCCTAGACCTGATCAGCTCATCTGCAGAGGGAATTTAATTACACTCTTGTTTTGCTTATGTAATTTCCTTTTTCCTCTCCTCCTGTCAGGTTCTGTTCTCATCAAGGGATGTCTGACAAGGCGAAGATGTGAATAGGATGCAGCTGAAAGCTTTTGAACCCTTGGGATTTAGGTAGGGAATGCAGAATCTGATCCAAAGCCTCCTTGTCTTCTTCTACCAGGTTTCTCTCAACCTCAAGAGAAGGGAGGGCAGAGAGACCTGCAGGCACGGAAGGCTCAGCCAGGACTGGGGCAGTGGGGTAGGCCTGACCCTGGTGCCCTGCAAGAAGGGCATCTCCTGTCCCTGGGGCTCTAATAGAAAAGTAAGCTTGGGGTGCAGGTTATTTTTGCCTATATTTGCCAATATATATAATATATATATATTATATATATAATATATATATATATTATATAATATATATAATAGGAAAAGAGAAATCCTGTTTCTGTGATCACTGTGATTGAAAAAAGTGGCCAAGTTTACTACAGAGCTATCCATTTTGGCCTCAGCTAAGAGCTGCTCACACTCTGGGGAAAAATAGATCATCTGAAGCTGCCCTGATCTTGGGTTGCAAGTTACCAGCGGATTGAGCAAGCTAAATTAACAGTGTAATATAATAACTGTTCTAATTAGCTTTCTTATTATGCTTAAATAGTTTTTCACCATTCCAGAAATAATGAAGATTTCTATATTCATGCAATGCATGTGATGTATTCTTTGGAAATGTGTTCTACCACTTGTTTATCCTGAAACTCTCTAATATTTTCCTTCCCTTTCCAAAAAAGCCCAATTCTCTAGGTGAGCTGTGTACAAGCATAACCTTTGTTCCTCATGTGCTGAACCCAAATCACTGCCAGGTAGCCCTGATTTCCCTACTGCAGGTACTCTGCTCACCAGCAAAACTTGATACAGAGCCTCTGACCGTTCAATAACTGTCTTTACTCCTCACATCATCCACACCAGTATCCTGTCTCTTCAACCAAATCTGTCTTTATTTTCCTGTCTTTCTGACTTTTCATTGATGCTGCTTTTTGTCAAGAGAATGCTTGTTTCCTTGGTATATTGCTTCCTCATCAATTGTTCTGTGCTTCTTTTTGTACTGCTGTAGCCCAAACTTCTTGTTTGACTTTTCATCCCTTTTCTGATTTGTCTCTTTTCCTCTAGCCAGTCTCAGTTACCTCTTGCTTTTCCCTCCTGTCCCTGATTATTTGCACTAATTCTAAGCTTTGTTATCTTTCATGCTTCCTAGGACTATCTAGAATAAGAGACAAAAAAAAAAAAAGGCACGAAGGAAAAGCTCTTTCCTTGAAGTGTTTTAGCTAAACCATATAGAAGGAAATATATTCAGTGGTTGGGAACTTTACCTATGAAGTTAAGTGAAAAACAGGCAGGTTATCATGAAAACTGAAGCTTTTTATTGTGTTTTATTTCCTTGCTCTACAGCACAGGAACACTTCTGCTCTTAAGGAAGAAAAGCTTGTAAAAATTTACAGTTAACCTTGGCAACAGTAGGTTGCTCTTCCTCAGGGGCCCTTCTCAGAAATGGTGGAAATGTTGTGGCTGAAATGCTCACAGAAAATTCAGCCCTTTGGCAAATGCCCCAGATAGTTAGGAAGTGACAAATTACCAACTGAGGCTGGGGTTCTACAGCCCCAGCAATAATTGCTGCTTCTGGCTTTGCCTGAAGGACTTTACACAGAGTTAGGATTTGCTTGTGCTCCCATCCGTGCTGTGGTTTAGCTGAGCTGCTTTGCTTTGCTTGTGCTTCAGGTCTGCCAGCTAGATATGTTTTTGTATACCGTCCAGGTGCTATTGTTCTTTTGCAGTGTATTTAAATTTGGTAACACCAGGAATCATAAAGGAAAACTGTTGATAGATTTGTTAATCGTTGGTACATAATGGTATCTTCAGCAGAACAGCACCCAGCCAAGCTGTTATGTGCTGCCAGTTGGCACTATGGAGATACCTTAAAGTGAGGACAGAAACTGTCTGCAGCGTCTGCTGTATCACATACATTTTCACTGTACAGTGTACATAACAGCAATATCCAGCAAGAAGAGGCTCTCTGCTGTGTTTGAAGGGCAAACAAAGGGGAAGGAGCCTTGATTAGTGAGCCTTGTTTGTATTACATAGGGATCAAAGGAGATAAAACACAGTCTATTGCACTGTTTGTAAAATTAAGATTCCAATTACAGAAGGTGGTGGTGCATCTGTGCCTTCCTGACAGCTGTGAGGAGAATGAAGACAGCAGTGCTCATTGCATTAAGTTATTAATAATTAATTCTTGCTTGGAAATTGGTAAGCTGAGGTGCTACACATACTTGTACAGAAGACTGGTTTTGGATGAGGCAAAACTTTTTGACTATGCTCCTTTCCTGTTTGTTTTAACTTTCAGATGAACTTGAGTATTCGGCAGCTCAAGGTACATGCAGGGAGCTCTTGCATGATTCTGGGGAATGAGCTGCATCTTGGGGGTAAAGTGTTTCCTTCACACAAACGAGTTGGTGGTTTGGGCAGTGAGCCCTCCTGTGCTGGGTGCACCACACCTGCAGCTGGATCTGCCCTTGCTGGTGTGGAGCTGGCTGCCTTCTGATGGCTCCCCTTATGCTGGTGGCTTCTGCAAAAGACAGTGTGCCCTAGCAATGAATTACATGCATGGCTGAAAGTGTAACGGAGATTTGGATGGATGCTGTGTACTGTATGAAGAACAGCTTTTTAATTTTACTACATGGTGCTAGGCCAGCCCAGCAGAACTTGCTTGTCTTTGAGAAATGCTTTTATTAGTTGGCTGTGATATGTTGGCAAATTAGGCTGCACCAAATGTGCTTTCAGCCTCCTGCTGTGAGGATGCTTTACAGATTCTTATGCATACCTTAGAGGTGTTTGCACATTATATGGTATTTGCAGCCTATTTGTCCTAGCTTTGATCATGTCCTTGCTGACTACATTCTAGTTGCATGCCCTTCCCTCTGTCTGCATCCATCCTTTTTATAGTATTTTATAACAACTCTGGGATGAGTTGTCTTGCAGTTCTCTAATTAGTATTCCTTTCTTGCAGTCCTAAGGCAAATCTTAGGTCTGCTGTAGCAGCTGATGGTGTGGCTCACCATACTGTTGGGGTGTGTGTGTGCACAAGCAGTATGTGGTGCGCAGTGCTTGTTGAGTCTGGCGCTTTATAAAGGTGTAGAAGTAGTACATTAATACAATAAAAGGGATAACTGGATGATTTGTTTTGGTGCTTTAGGTTTCAATCATATAAATGGAATTTGTTTATTCTCTGCAGCGAGATGGAGAATTAGACTTGATAAACTGTGAACACAGGTAGATTTTTTTTTTTTTAATTTTGGGGTGGAAAAAGAGTCCAAATGCTATGCTAGGCTTCTTGCCCCTAACAGGTAAGCAATTTGCTCCTGATGGCTGGTGCTTGGGGCAGGTGTGAGTGCCTGCAGCTCATCGTGGTCCCTTGTGAACTGCCGGAGGATCTGGAGCCTGGATCTGGTGGTGCTAGCACTGAACGGCTGTGAGTGCTTGCCAGAGATTTACAATGAGTGTAGCAGATAGCTTTCCTCAAGCTGTGCTAGGAGACTGTGTATGTTTAGACACATGCTGGATAACAGCGCACCATTCCATGTGTGCTTCCAAGATCTGTAAAATATCCCTCAGCTTTCATTTCTTTTTCCGGAGAAGCTACCAGATGCTCTGTTATTGTTTTGCAAAACAAGCTGCATATTACCCATATGTTTTCCCCCTTGTTTTCCGGGAGGCAAACTAACCATTGGTACCCATTTAAAATATTCATTAAATATTTTAGATAGGTTGGAAGCGCAGAGAACAGGCTTCTTGTGGTGCAGAGCATGAGCAGCCAGGCTGCTGGCACAGGCTGGGACAGAGAAGCAGCTCCTGGCTGACACAGGCCAACCATCTTCATACAGCTGTGGGAAAGGATATGTGGGGATGGTAGCCAGACCTCCTGGGGAGGGGTAGTGATCTTTAATCGCTTTCTTTGAGGAGAAGGAGAGAGCCTTCCCAAGACTAGGGGAAGAAACCCCTCCATAGAGGAAGGTCAGTTAAAGGGAGAAAGAGAGGCTACTTTCTGGGACTGTGGGAGCAGGCAGCAGCTGAAGTGCATGAGACTTAATTACAGGTCTGTGGTTTGTGTTCTGCCCCTTGACAGAACCTCCTTCATGAGCCTGTAACTGTATGTGCATCCTGTAAAAATACAACTCCTGGAAAAAATGCTCTCTTGTCACTGATGTGGCTATTCGGTATAGCCCTAAACTCGCCTGAAATAGAACACGTGACTGGAAGACACTTAGTTGGAAATTCAGTGCATATTGCAAAAGAAATCCTGCTGAGAGCCAGGGGATGGATCCCTGCGAGCAGCGCCTTGCTTGGAGCGCTCCCTGTGGCGCTTGTGCAGCAAGGTGTTATGAACTTGCAGGTCTCAATGGAACTTGTAGGTATCTGTTTTGCTTTGAAGCAGTACTTTATTCCTGAAAATTCAGCAGTCTCTGGTAGGTAGCATAAGAAACATCCAAATAATCCATCATCCAACATATTTTCCCCTTCATATTCCTTACTAATATCTATACTATTTCAGCTTGATTTTGTAAATGATTTTTGTTAAACTACTTTGGGCAAAGAGTGCTCTACTATTTTTTTTTTTTTTTTGTGAGTCTTTTTGCACCTTTTCATCTCCTGCAATATTATACTAAAAAGTTTGCCCTGCTACTAACAGATGTGCTGCTTATTACAGAGAAGCTCCCATATTGATATAACCTCAGTAATTTATCTGTCAGGAGGTTGGCACTTCAGTGGATGGCAAGTGCTGGAGATTATTGATGCAATTTCTGATGCAATTCTCATCAGATTGGTAATATCAATAGCATTAGAGCTAAATTTTGGCTTCTTTGAGATCAGTGTGTTTTAAATACATATTTAGATGTATTCTTATTACCATGTACTGCCTCGTAAATGGAAGCTCAGTCTGTATAAAGTCACTTTGCCCTGCTTTCACCTACCCTCTACACTGCTGGAAGGTGTGCTGCAATGCCTTGTGCTATGTCTCTGTGGAAACCAATGGCTTCTTTTGGCAGCTAGTGCTGCAGTTAGCTGTGTGCATCTGTGACCTCCCTCTAGTATCAGCCATGGTAATACTCTCATTCCGATTTGGACCCATGACACAAATGAGATAGGAATGTGAAAATGAGGATCTGTGCTCTGGCACTGAGTTACTGCAGGAGCTGGGAGCAGAGTGCAGCTTTGAGGACTCAGTCTCTGCTCTGTGGCAGTTGGCGCGCTGCCTACTCTGAGGGGTAATAAAGCACACGTTAGAGAGGATGGAAATTCTGCTGGTGAGTGCTCAACTCACCAAAGGGCTTTGCGCTGGCTTCAGTGCTGTGGGGGAGTTCTTGCAATTTAGAGCCGTAATTTATGATGAAGATGTTTTACAGTGGTACTGACTCAGCCAGCAGCTGCCCTGCATGGTTCCGCGGTCTGGTTACTTGTGCTGCTGGCATGCAGTGCTCCTGTGAGAAGCTGTGAGTTAACGCGGCCTGTCAGGACCAAAAAAAGGGCCAACAAAAAACCCTTTTTGTCATTTAGTGTCTTTTTTTTTTTTTAGTATGTGTTGAGGACTCTCAGACCTGAGTGGAGTGTCCTTCAGCAGACCTAGGTCAGCCAAATGCCTGAGCTTCTGCCTAGGCTCCTTCTGTAGGCTGCATGACTGTGAGCATTAAGTATAATAATTGAGGTCTGTATGCCTATACTGTGCAGGTCTGCAAGGGAGGTTGCACAAATGCCAGGGCAGTATACATGCAGTACATCTCTACTCTGCATTACTTGTTTACAAGCAAGTGAATCTGATTCATGCGCGGCATAACTTGGATAAAAATAATGTTTGTACTTCAACAGATGAGAATATAAATGAAAACATTCAAAATAAAATACTTTATTTCATCCTTAATTTGTGGTGGTTTAAGGCAATAACTGTCAGACAAATTAATATGCTTTATTAGGAAATCAACATGTTGGAAATGTAGACTAATCTCTTTTGCAGGGAAATTGTGCCAGCATGTAATGACAGTACATAATGTATACTATTGACTTTTTGCTGTTTAACACCTTGAGCAAACAATAGCTTTTGAACTAGTGAGTGCATAAGTCTTTCAGAACTTCTGAAGTCTTTGCAGCTGAAGGGAAATGTTTGGAAATACCATCATTAATGGCTAACATTCCACTTTAGCAAAATACTATGGTGATGCTGATCATTGAATATATTAAAATAATTATTTACTTACTTACTCGTCAGTTTGGTCAATGGACATCTATGAGCACAAGTTAGGAGATACCAATTCTTCTTAATTATCTACAGCTTGACTACAGACACGAGTGAAATTTCACACACACAAAAAAAACAAACCTAAAGTCTAATTGTCAGTTAATGCTATGGTCTTGGTCTTGTATTCTGTTCATGCTTTTCTGCATGTAGCTGTGTTCCGTACTTTAGAGTCTTACCTTGGATTGGGAAAGTATTCAAAAATGCTGCTGCTGCTTGTTATTTTGCATATAGAAAGAAGTAACTTTCTTAACTAAAAGTGGAGAAAATTGATTAGAAGGACAAGGCTGTGGTTAACAGAAATAGTCAAAAGTTCTCTGTTAATCAATGGAACATCTCACGTAGCAGTAATGTATTCTGATATTGTTTTCTGTATTTAAAGGGACTGGCACCAAGCCACGGGTATTGCGGCTATGGGCTGCAGTCTGTTTTGCAAACAGTGAACAGGATTTTAGCTGCATGATACCAATTGGCTTCAAGCTTTTACAAAAAAAAAAAAGATCTGGAGCTGCAGCTATGAGTGAACTAGTTAATACTTCTCATATAATACAGAAAAAGCTAGATAGAAATATGAATTATGGGCTTGATCGGGTCATGAGTGTTCTGCAGGAGGGATGGGTGAATGATGAAAAGCTGAGCATTCAGCCACCTCTCCCAGAGGGCTTCATTTGCCACCTCTTTCAGGGGGAGACTGCAGCTCGGTGCAGAGGAGCTTCTAGCATTTGGGGTTTCATAAACCTGGGTCTGTTAAACTTTGTCTGATGGAGTCTGGAGTGTGTTCCACTGCAGATCTTAAAAAGTGATCCAAGAATCAAGTCTTAAGGTGAGAGGGCATTTTCTGCATTTTTTTGTGTATGCATAAGTAAATGTGAGTAAAAAGTCTACATATTACTGTTTGGATAGTAATGTCTGATTTCACAGAATCACAGAATCACCTGGGTTGGAAGGGACCTCAAGGATCATGTAGTTCCAACCCCCCTGCCTAGCAGGGCCATCAAACATACACATTTAGATCAGGTTGCCAAGGACCCCGTCCAACCTGGCTTTGAACACGTCCAAGGATGGGGCATCCACAACCTCCCTGGGCAGCCTGTTCCAGGGCCTAACCACTCTCCTTGTAAAGAAGGTGATTTCCCACCTTCTGTGTGCTGTCGTCACTCTACATTTGACAAGTAGAGTCATGTATGTTCAGTATTTGAATGCCTAGGTTATATTGTACAATAGCACACCTTTTCTCTTCTTATTGGGCACTATGACTTTTTTCTATATGGGTGTGTGTGTATATATATATATATATATATATATATATATTTTTTTTTTTTTTTTTTTTTTTTTTTTTGAGATGAGGCAAGTTGATCTTGGCTGTTGTTTCAGAGCTGTCCTGGTGCTTACTCTGATGTTCCTGCAGCGCTGCTGGTGCTCCTCATTCCAGCTTGGGAGGTGCTGAGTTATTGCCTCCCTGTGCAGGCCGTGCTCACTGCTGCTGTGATGCAAACCCAGACCCACATTTCCCTGGTGAGGATTTGCTTTGTGTGCGATACACACAAATGGCTGCAGCACTGCAGAGTGGAAGTACCTCCAATTTCTGGTACAAAGCTGCCCTAGGGAAGAACATAGAGACTGACCTCACAAAAGTGCTCCTTTCCCTCTGAGTTTCAGTGGAAGAAAAGAAATGTAGCAGCCTCCTCTGTTCTTTTTGTGTGGCCAGCTCTGGATGCAGAATTCTGCAGCACGCCTTAATCTAGAGAGTGTCAGACAGCCATCTGGTCTCTGCCCATCAGCATTCACAATCCTCCCAGCAATCTGCATTCTTATTTTGCTGTGGAATTAGTGCTGCTTCCAAGACACGGGGGAGTCGAGAGAGACTTGTGAAGAGACCATTTTATTCCTTGTGATGCCATTTATTAGGGAGATAATTAAAAATTCACCATAAATGTGCTTTTAATTAATACATCAAGATGAGAATGTAAAGCCCTTAAGGTGAAAGAAGAAACTTCACCTTTAAATACAAAATGTAACTTAGTTGCTTTAAAGTGGACCTTTGAGAATGGCAATTTTACTTATCTCAGCTTTTTAGGAAGTTGAAATCTTTGTAATAGGCAGATAAGGATTTCAGTTGCTTTCTTGTAGGTAAGGAAATAACTGCACATATTGAATAAAAATACTGGTATTTTCATAGCTGGCCAATTATCTGTTTTACACTTCTGGTAGATAAATTATCTGAATAATTGTAGAAGAAATTCAGACAGTGTAATATAAAACATTGGAAAGAACTGTTAAGGAGAAGAATACTTTTCAGACTTTATTTTCTGGAGGCTGAAGAAAAATGAAAAGACTTGAAATAGATGCCTTACATATAGCAGGGCACATAATTTGGAAAATAAAATAGAGTTATAAGTTAATTCTGTGGCTTATTTCTCTCGAGGTCTCAGTACCTCAGCATTTAGTGTGTGCCCTTCTTATGTTGTTTGATCTACTCTTTGGGTTTGCTTGAAAACATATTGACGTGAAGCCTCCCTTATAAACGTTCACAGGAAACTGCTTGGGAAAACATGAGCAAAACAGGATTCCTTTGCTTCCCCTTGGAACAGAGAGCAAAGCTTTCTGCGCATTGTTGTGGATGCCAGGGAGGAAGCTCAGAAATGAGTTTCCTCTTCTTCCTCTGGGGGAGTGACTGGGCTTGAGTCTGACCCTGCTGTCACCAGTGGACTCAAGCAAGTCCTTCCTAAAAAAACAAACAAACAAAAGTGACAGTAAATTCATGTTCTTGTTGGACTGCAGTCCGTTTGGCATTCCCCTTAAAACCTGCAGTAAAACCATACTGTATTTTTTAACTTAGATCAAAAGTAATTTGAATGTGAATGGAAAATAGCTTCTTGCTCTTTTGTTCTGGTTGCAGTTGGTAGTAGTACGTAGGAGAAATAAGATATTCTAAGAATGCAGAGCAATGTAAGGTATTAAGCAAAGTTAGTTCATCCAAGTGAACATCTGAGCTTTGTGTATCCTGAGGACACCACAATGCCACACAGACTGCTGTGATGGAGCTGGCAAAGGAAGTAAGTTGTCTGAAGAGCTGTTGACTTCTTCTCTTCATCACCTGGGGGAAGAAGAAGCTACAGATAAAATGCTGGTTGTTAATGAAACGTCTGTGGTATATAAGTTTTATGAGACAACTTTTTGGAAATATCTGAAAAGATAAACATCTTATTGCATGAGGAGAACTGTTACAAGAATGCAGAAAGAAGTCATAGCATGTGCTAAGAGAACGCTGCAGTATTCGTTACGTAAGGCTGGGGCTGAGCCCTATCCTTGCCATGCAGGCTGCGTGGGGCCGTTCTCAGCAATGTGCCTGCCTCTGCTTTCCCTGCTTGTGCTGATCTGGAATGTGGTCTTGGAATGGTGAGTCTGGCTTATATTGTCTCTGCCCAGGATGTAAAAGAATGAGCTGGGAGCTTGGTTTGTTTGTTTTCCTGAAGTTGTGAAGAGGAGAATATGCAGACTTCTGCAGCCCATGTTTTTCAAGTCAGGAAAGAGCTGAGCTGTGTGCTGCTACCAGGAAGGAGTACGTGCTGATCAAATGGCCTTCTTCAAACTAATTGACAGTTCTAAGGCAAACAAACAAAAAAATTGGGGATCAAATGTTATCTGGCATATTTATTGTACACAAAGGGAAACAACAATATTGTTTTTTTCTGCATTTTATCAGCAATATTTGCCAACTGCATAACCACATTTGAAACAAACTGTAGGAGTTATGGTTGTGGGAGCAAATAGAGAAGGGAGCAAACAAATGAAGGTCCTTTCTAACGTTTGTATGTGGATTTGCTATGTACTTCAGTGCTGTTTTCGTTGTTTTAAACCAAAGAGCATTAACGTATAGTGTAGATGTAGACCCACGCAGGTTTTATCACTGACTGTACTTTGCAGTACGATTCATAAAACAATATAACTAATTTAAGTTTACTTACAGGTTTTTTTTTTATTTAGGTTGATATACAGGTTTTTTTTTTTTTTTAACCATTTAAATCTTAGCTAAAATAATGTACTTATTTTCCTTATAGAATTACTGATAGAGGTCTATGTAGAGTTGTCTGGTTCAAACAGTCGCCTCCTCCTCACCCGTGTTTCAGCACATTTGTCTTCATTCCTGCTAAAAATTCTTTCTTGGTTTGAATGATGTCAGGTCTTAAAGACTGAACTTGAGCTTAATATTTCAGCATCTATATTGAAAAATTAAACTGAAGAGTGTTGTAAAGCTGTCGTGCATGCAGACTTGCCGTAGGGGGAAGTGTTATTCAGCTGAAGCATTGAAAATTTTCTCTCTTCCTGCAGGCTGACATGGGTTTGGCCATGAGTTTAACACAGAGTTCTTGGTTAGCACAGCATGCTTCTTTTTTTTGTGTTTTTAATAGAACTTGGCTCCAAGCAGAAAGTGATGCGTACTTCCCTCTTCAGATTAACATTTGGCAATGTTTGGGATGGGTCAGCTTGTGATCTCATTCTGTTACCTATAGCCTTTGAGGTGGTTTTGTTAAAGCGTGTATCTGAATGTTCAGCTTTCACAAGTCACATTTTCCATTCTCTATTTTACATAGTTCTGGTAATTATAATAATAAAAGTGTATATATCAGAAAATTTTCATTTCTACCTCAATTCTGACGTGAAGTTTGCTCTCAAGTGACACTGGTGATCTATCTGCAAATCACTGTTGGTGTTGGTAACAGAAAGGGAGGTGCTCTATGTACTTCTTATGACTGCCACCGAGCAGTGTTACACATAATTCAAGCTAATGCTGTTCGGAATATACTCAGATTCCATCGCAGTGTTATCCTTGGGGCCCCAAATAATTGTCCCAGCTTGCTTGAAAGTGCCAAAACAATAATTCACTCTTCCATAGATTTGAAAGTCTTTTGTAAACAAAGCCAGTGAGTGTATTCCTGTGTTATGGGTGATGAAATGGAAATAAATACACATTAGACTTACCTGTGCTTAATGCCAAAACATCCTGTCGTCTCAGGCCATACTAGAGAGGTTTTAACTTTTTAGTATTAAAATTAAGGAATCTCTGGAGACACTAGAAAAACCATCCTTTGCTGTAGATGAAATCAAGGAAGGGCAGATGCTCCGGTGTCTGCAGTGCATGCTAGATAATGAAACAAGCTCCATAGGGTTCTTAAAAATGCTTTTGACTCAGATTTTTCGAAGCAGAGACCTTATAGCTTATTCTTATTAGATACAGTGGTGTAGCTGATGTATTACTTTATGGATCAGAGAAGAATGCTGATGAGTTGAATCTGGTGTTGTAGCTGTCATTGAGGTAAAAACATTATCTTTACTAGAAAATATGCTTGGAAGAGTCTTGCTTGCCTCTGCTTTTGTGAATGTCTCACATACAATAAACACATACATTTGGTCACTGAGTATGGAATGGGCTTTGCTCTAGAGCTGTCGGGCTCTGCTGCTGCTGTTACGCAGGGACGGTGCAGCACTGAGCCGCACAAAGAGCTGCACGGGCCCTCTGTGAACTTGCTGTCAACGTGAAGCTGCTCTCATTGCCTCTCATGCAGCATTTGCAGAGGTTTGTGTGGCTGTGTGAGGATGAGCAGTCAGAGAAGAATGTGTGGTGCAGTGCAGTCTGTGTCCCTTTGGTGCAACCCCTGCGTTCTGTGCTGAGAGGCGGCTGCCTCGAGCTGCTCACTCCAGCGCTGCTGCTCTTGGCAGTGACCTGCTGCCAATAATATCAAAGATGTTTTCTCCCACTTCCAACCCACTGAGAGCAAACTCCAGCTGAATAGGGTCAGAGTACACACTTGTTTCTTATGCAGTATAATTTCCTCCTATACCTAAGAATAGATATGCTGAGTGCAGAATGCAACACTTGTATTACATATTGTTCCTGACTCATCTCTGGGGCAATTTGTTCAAAGCAAATTGGGCTGATGACAGTATAGGTCTATGCGTCAAAATCTCATTGTAGTGTGATCACGGGATGTACTCTGGGATTTTAAAAATGAGACGTGGCACAATCTGATAAGTACAGAAGAATGACTTGTGTTTTATGCTGTTATAAGCTGCAAAGATGAGATGAGAACAGGAGGAGAACCCTTTGCAGTGCAGAGCATAATGTTGGTGACATCTGCAGACTGCCCAGGACCTCTTCCCAGGTGCCACTTAGTAATAGGTTTGGCAGAGGAGGAAGTATTACCTCAGTGTTATTTCTTAAGGAGAGGTGTTCTGTTGTGGTTACCAGAGTTTGGGGATATGGTCATTGCAACCATCGATGAAAATTTGGTTTGTGGGCAAGCAGATGGCTGAGGTGTTTCAAGGGCTCAGTTGAGGTTGGTGGTGGGGCAGCTCCTCAGGTCTGAAAGGCAGATCCAGGGTCAGAATTGCAGCCTCCCTCTACTGTCCTCTCTGCCTTAAAGGCAGGGTGTAAGGATTTCTCTCTCTGACAGCTAATTAAATTTATTTCAATATGTATGTTGTATTCCGTGAAAAAAAAATAATCATCTTATCTAATGCCTGGGAAGAGCTGTTGCTGTTTAAAAAAAATACTAAATAATTAACCTTTAGTCCTTAGAAGTTTCCAAATTGCTTTAGTGTCTCAAATTTCAACAGAGGGCAGTGTGACATTGCTATATGCATCTCCGGAGCATTTTCTGTTGTGATGATTTATGTGAAGACTCTTCCACTCAGTGTCCTCATTAAGCTTATTACAGGAGTAATAGCATTGCTGAAAGCACAGGGAAGATGTAAAACAGAAGAGATTTTTACAATGGCTAGATGTGATAAAGGCAGGATAAACTGGAGAACATTTTAAGGTAATGGATGGAGTCAATTACAGCAGCATCCCAGGATGCAGGATAGCAAAAAGGGTTCTGCGGAGAGCTGCGGGGAGAGGTTATTGTTATGGATCAGCTCCCAGCCAGGGCATATTTCAGCAAGTTTGTTTGGTGTGCAGCCCTCAGCCAGCAGCATTCAGGCTATAGATCCTCGTTACATCGAGCTCTGTGCTATCCCATTAGCTGGCTGCCCCAAATGGCTGTGTTCTGTGGAGCAACAAGGAGAACTCTGTCAGGACCGGTTGATTTAAGCAGCCAAAAGGCTGCTGCATGTTCCCTGTCAGCATCACCTGCAACGCTGTTTCAGGCTGCTCTCTGAGCTAGTGCCTTACCAATGTCCATAACCAATGCCTGGGAAGTAGCATTCAGCAGCACACGCTTGGGAAGGGCTTTCTGGGTCACTGAGTTCAGTCTCCTGCTATCACAGAAAACCGTATCATATAATCCCCTTCAGAAATTTATCACACTTCATTTTAGAGCAGACGCTGCCTTGCTCCAGGGGTGAACCAGCTTAGAGGACTCTAAAATACAGAAACCCATCCTCCTTTGGTGATCACCCGCTGCGTGCTCTGCCTAGCAGAGCCCAGGTGAGGAGTCCCTACCCTAATATACCTCGCAGAGAGAGTAACTGTTTCAGCTGTTACATGAAACAAAACCAAACAATAAATCTTCTATTGGGATTTTTCTTTTGCATAAGAAAAATAATAAGTATTTGTGTATACCCTGTAGGAACGCCATGTTTTATACTCTGCCTGCTAGCTCTACAGCAGCAGTTAATTAACAAACAATTCCCAGAGCTGTGTTGACATTAATCATTGTTGCTGATGCACAAACAAAGATGTTCTGGCATTGAAAAGGTGCATTAGTAGTTGAAGTTCTTGCTGTTGCTAAACAAAGCAGCAGCATTAATTTAAGTCCAGTTTAAAACTTAAAGAAAGAACTGACATTTCTAAATGGGAATGAGCAAAGCATCATGAAGAAGAGGGCCTGCAAGAAAGAGAACTGTGAGCATAGAAATAAGAATATACAGATGTTACTTTAGTAACAGCAAACAGAGTACTAATGTAAGGCACAGCCATTAGTACCTCCCCTTTGTGGTCTCACTGCTCCTCTGGCAGTGGGATCATCCATGAGCTTGATGGAAGTGGTGGGTCCTCAGAACAGGGGATGATGTGCACGTGTCCTTTTCTGTCTGTGAGCTCTTTGCAGTACAGAAATGCTTTAAGTCAAATTCTTGCATGTCTTATTGGTTAGAGTGGCAGCAAAGACCTGTGGGCCATAATCTGGCCTATTGTCATTTTGCTTTCCATGTCCTGTGATTTCTGTTTGAATAAACTTACAACACGTAATGCAATTGTGGTATGGCAGGGGAGGGGAAATGAAGCATTAAGCATAAAAATAAAGAAACGGTGTCCTTTCCTTTAAACTTTGTTCTTCAGAGAACAGAATTGCATGGGGTATGTGTGTCTTTGTGAAGCCCTGCGAGAGAGTTGGGAAAGCATTTCTGACCACTTTCATAGGCACAGGCTTGTAAAGCAGGGCTGGAGCTGAAAAAGGGAAATCAGATCAGAGGGCTAGGAAAATACGTGAATAGGAAAAATGGGGGGAAAAAATATTTCAAAAGACTGTTTTATGATAGCTGAAAGTGAAGATGAGTGTTTAACTGCCATTATTTGAAATTAAACCTATATTTACCCTACAAAATGACTGAAGTGGTTTTTAAGGAAAATACGCTCTGTACAGCATGGATCCAGCTTTCTACCGTTGAAATTCATTGCACAGTGGAATGATGTATGCACTTACATTAGTTCTGCTCACTAACAGCCTTCTCCCTGGCAGCTGTTCTGTACATTTACGAGTAACCCAGAAATCACAGTAATTATAGATGTGAATGCACATACATTTTCCCCTTCTGAATTACAGCACTGCTTCATAAGGGTATGTCTTCAAAATGGCCCAGCGCTATTTGGTTGATTAATCCTTGCACTGCTCATTGCTGTAGAAGAATGAAGCTTCTGCTTCCTTTTACAGTCCTAGTTTTGTCATCCTGCAGCATCCTGGGTAAGCGCTTGTTCTTGAGATAGAGGGCAAAGGCTTTTGTTCTGTAGATCCCTGATTTCAAGTTGTTCTGATCATATTTACAGGAAGATAACCCAAGACCGCATCACCGCTCACATTCAGGCTTTTGGAAGGATCCCCAGATCCTGGCTGTAGCTGAAAATCTGCTTTGTGACCTATGGGAGGAAAGATAACAGATTGCAGGCAGTGGTATTCATGTTTTAGACTTCCCTGCTGTTTCTCAGCGTGGCTGTGAAGCGGCAAAGTTTACCCAACATGCCTGAACTGCATTTGTGGATGTTTTTCCTGCTCACCATGCACTCCATAAAAGCAGGTTGTGTTTCCCTGTTGGCTGTGCAGCAGCTCAGGAGAGGGCAGTGCGGCTCTAGGGCTGCGGCTGCTCGGGACCAGTGCAAGGCTGTGCCTTCTCTCCTCCATCCATCACCAGCCTCATGACAATGTCAAACTGTAGCATTTCATAAATGTGAACAAAATACAGTTTAACAATCTGATTTCACCCCAACTCCAAACTTCTTGCAGACATTTTCAGTTGACAGAATGCCTGTTGAATCAAAATTCACTCTGCAGTTTGATTTCATAATTTTTTCCCCTCCAGCTGAGGGGCAGGGGTCCCCTCACCGTAAGCAGTCTTCTAAATGATTGTGCTGAATGACAGATGAATTGTATCATGGTGTTGTGCTATGTGATGATGAGGCAATTTATTATACCTGATGCTCAGCATTGGTATTTTAATGTTATGTCGTGGGCATATGCAGTTCCTGTGCTTTATGCAGTAGCTGACAGTATGAACAAAGCACCTTCTGAAGGTATTATAAAAGCAGTGTCTACTTGCATGTTGAGTAGAAGGAGGACAAGCTATTATTAAATTATTGTAGCGAAGAAGAGCACTTCTTTTCACCCTTAGGCTAATATTAAGGTATTCTCAAGGTCAATTGTAAGAGAATATAGAGAAAGACAAGAAACATAGGTGCTGTCAGTTGTATTTTCTGTTTTCGTTTAGCAGTAGCCTTAAATTTAGAATTATTTATAGCCGTGATGTATTGCTTTCTGACCCTGATTTCTCTAGTTTATCCAGCCATTTACTCTGCTCAAAATGAAGCCACAAGTTCTTCTTTGAATCACTTCCTTTTTGTATATATTGGGCAACAGGAAACACTCCAACTTTACCTGGCTTCCAATTTCCATCAGTTTTTCTGCACTGTGTGTATGCAATCTTTTCAGTCCCTGCAGAATCCTGTACTCTGAGGTTGTGATCACTGCTGCTGGGCTATTTGTCATACAGTGATTTCCAGAGACGTATTTAAAAAAAAAAAAAAATAAATCTGAATTGATGTTTTAAGTAAACATGTAGTAGCAAAGGAATTTGCGCTTTAAAGGCAGAATTGCACCTCTTGTTGAGGATGGGAGCAGCTGTGAGCTTCATTACCAGTGGCTCATGGGACACTGGGAGCCAAAGCGGTGGAGCTCATCTCCAAGCATCACTGACAGCAAAGTAACTTTTAAGCATTCTAATGTTAAATGTTGCTTTTATGCGTGAGGCCGTTTCTGCTGCTGGTGGAAAGAAAAATAAAATGCTGGAGAATTCCAATGAGCCTTCTTTAAAGTGAGGAGCCTATTTGTAATCTATTTCAGAATGCCTAAAAAAGAGATAAGTCAGCTATTCTCCTATTCGCTGTTCACAAAAGCATTACTTTTTCACCTTTCATGTGTCCTTGAGTAATTCAGTTAACCATTGTTTGCCTCAGTTTCCCATTTGTGAAGCGTTTAGAGATAAGAATACTTGTCTACTTCCCATGGGTTACAGGGCACAATGTACAGTAATTAGCTACTATGTCAGCCCTGCTGAAGTCAAGGCAGAATCAACTCTGATTCGATACTATCAAGATAATCTACGTGATTGAAGAGTTTTATGTATGTTATTCTTCTGACAGGCTTCAGAAATGAAAACTCATTGCGCACTTATAGGATATTTTGGGGTTTTTCTGTCAGCTGATTATTGGTAGGCATCACTAGCTACTTTTATTTTTCTAAAACAAACAGGAGAGTTTGCTGATACGTAGATGATGAGCACCTGTGTAACTATGAAAGTGTGGAAGTTTGTGAGGAAACCACATGAAATTAATCCTTGAGAAGAAGTTCCACGTACCTTGCCCTGCACCCTGGGACTTAAGTTTTAGGTGTCGGAAAGATTACAAACCTTCCAGTGAATGGAGGGGAATTTTGGTCAAAGTAAACGTGGTGTTCTCTACATTTTTCCTGAATAATTCAATTTTCTTCTGATTTTTTTTTTTTCTGCTGTGGATTTCAAATGTTTCACAGTCATTTTGGATGTGAAATTTCAGTCAGACTAACTCCCTGACTGTCAGCGTGTTATGGCTGCATGAGGCAGTTCAGGAGGCTGATGTACACCAGCTCTTTGTCTGTTTTCTTACCCATAGAGCGCTCTGTCGTATGCTGAGCTTGAGGTGCAAACTGGAGCTGCATCCATTTTGAAGTGAAGCATGTCTCCGTATGCTTTCTTGAAAATAAATGGATTTTAGCAAAGTAGTGAACACATACTTAATTGGTACTTGTTATTAAGTTCCTCTTTATTTGCATAAAAGTGCTATCAGAATGTATCACTGTGATGCATTTTCCTGTCTCAGTCTTGTAACTCAGTGTTCACCTCTGAGCAGATGATGCTTTGTTGCAAAAGCTTTTTCCTGTGCTCTGTTCTACAGAGCTTCATTCCTACTCACATTTCCATGCCAAACAGCTCAATAAGAACCAACCAGGGAATTTGACAAATGCTGGGAATGATTCTGTTTTCCTTTACTGCCAGTGGAGCACTCATTCTGTGTTCAGGATGTCAAACGACATGTGCAGGCAATAGGTTTGCCTCACTAGCACTTGGTAGGGGGAATGAAAAAACATGCCTGGTCTCTGTGGTTAAAGCAGGCAAGTAGGTGTCTCAAATGCTATTTTGCAAAATTTGTTAGAATTTCCTAAAATAGCAATAATAATTCTGCCTTATTTGCAAGCCTTTCTCCATTCATTTCCTAGCCTAATTTTAAGGCAACATGCTTAATTTTGTGTAGCAAATGGTTATCACAGGTACACTAATCTCACCTCTCTTATTCTAGGGCAGCTTAACATAGAAGACTTCTGAAATGAATGCTATCAGGAAGAATATTATTTGCTATTTATGGCCTGATTTTACAACATAGTATCCGTGTAGGTTCAGCAGGATAGCAAGAGGAGTAAGGTATCACTTTAGATCTTCCCATTTCTGGCTTGGATTATAGGCCTAAAAGCTGGAAAAGAGATGGTGACTGTCGTTGCGTAACACGATGGGAAAGGGAGTGGGTTTGGAGGATCAGGTCTGTCCCTCCTCATCAGCTGTGGCTTCTTGTGAGAACTGCGTCTCCTCCAGGGGGTGGTGTAAATGAATGCTGAGTTTCTCATTGGATTGGAAAACATTTTTCTACAGGGTCCCTCCTGAGACAGCCTGCATGCACATTGCCTGTGTAACTGGACTGATTAAACACTTTTGTCTTAAACAATTAAGTGTTGCTATAAGACTAAAACAATCTAAAAATGCTTCATTCATTTTCTTGCTCTCATTCTATCTGTCATCTGGTAAGCTAGACTGGGGAGCTTTTTCATGTACTTGTTTTGATCAGCTATCTGGAAGAAGCCTGTATGTAGTATTGATGTAGAAGTGATATAGTAAGTTGCATAAAGTTTCCCCTATTGCATTTTAGGAAGAAAATAAATATTCCGGAGAGTGGAGGTTATGAGTCCCAGTGAAAAACAACACTTTAGCCTAACTGCAGATACAGGCTGGTAAATATACTGTGTTCTGTCAAGGAAGGAGAACTATAAATGCATATTAGCTGAATCCATGCCAAACAGTATGACTGCACTTGAATTGTCTCAGTGATAGAGAAAGCACTACTTCATGTCAACATAAATTTTTAGATTATTGTCATGGTGGGAAAAAAACAAATTGTTTTAAACCTACTGCTAAGTTATATATCAGAAATACAAAATGCTGATTGTATAAATTTCAAGCCCAGGATAATTTAGAAAGATGAAATGTTCTAGATGTCATGTGGTATCTCTGACAATTATGTGCATCTTGTTTCTCAGAAAGGTTTATTTAAGTTTATGTTCATTTCTAGAAATGAGAAAGGGAAAGGTGTTACGTGGAAATTCAACCTGCCAGAGGGATGCTAACAGGATTGCCAGGGCAATTCAACTTCATTATTTTCTACTGAGACAAGTACAGAACAGAGAATTCAGAAAGTTGGTTTATTGTTTCATTTACATGGAGGACAAGTGATTGTGGATGCACATGGGGGAGGCTTGCCTGTCTGACAACAAACAAACAAGTGCCTAGGCAGAGCAGCTGAGGTTAGGTGAGCCTCAGGCTTACATCTGGCCTTCAGCAGCAAGCCCTACAGATAATCTCAGAGCTGTCCTTAGTCTAATTTGGGGCAAAATACTGTGGAAGGGCTTAGGCAGGGCTTGTAATTGCTCAGACCATTAAGGTTGCAGATAGCTGCTGACTGGAGTTCTCCTGCATGACAGTATCTAGGAATTACAGTCTGGGGTGCGATAGCCTTTCATTAACATCAGCACCCAGGATGATGATACAAGTAAAACTATTGTACTTTATTACGTTCTTGCTGTCATTTAATTGCTTGATAATAGCTTTTCATAACAATAGAGGCCTGTGGAAAGTTGGCTGGAGTAATCCCAACTGGTGTATTAACTGTAGTAAAGTTGCCATTAGCCGAGTGGGTTGTTTGGGGAGGTCATTCAGAACAGATGGCTATTATTTAGGGAAAATAGCTGCAGAACTGCATCTCATGAGAGAGGCTGAAATTCTCATATTTAATATGAGCTATATGAAAATGCATGAAAGGGTTCCCAGGCCTGGACACACAAAGGAAACACTGTGCTGTTGGAATGCAGTGCAGCCATTGTGTGCAGTAGGTGCTGAGAGGTGGAGCCTGGTTCTTGTTTTCTTCTCAATGTGATCATATTGTCTTCTAATGACCTTAACCAGCAGCTATCTACTTCTGGTTTGTTTCGCAAGCTGGCTTTGCATGCATGGAAACAAGCTTCACAGAGTGTAGGCGGACTACTACTTTTGAATAATAATATTAATCGATATTAATAATACATAATCCTTACATGCAAATGTGTGCTTACATATGCAAACATGGAGGTTCAAACATGGTGATGGAAATGTTAGAACATTGGTGTTTGTTAACTTTTGATGTTGAGGAACTCAAGTGGGATTTTCTTGTTATGAAAGAGCTTGTGTCTCATTTGATCACTCTGGGATGCAGTTTTTAAAAAAATTAATTAGTTGTAGCGGAGTGGACTAGGAATTTTATTTGCATGAGCATTGGACAAGCTGTTTTGTAATTTAGTTGTAATTTCTAGTGTGAAGATGGATACACAGGAGGACAAGTGTAACCATCATTTTGTTACTGGGAGGTGAGGCAGAGAAAAAATAAGAATGTTTTCCAGAGAGACATTTCATACAAATTGAAGCTGTAGCTGCCCGTCTCATTACTGTTCCATTTGTAACTCCCAACTTCCACTTAGAAATTTAGATGAATAAAAGCAAGTCGAAGTCCTGCGAAAGACTGTATTGAGCTACAAATAAATTTCTGAAGATCCCTTTCCTTCCCACCCATGCATATTAGAAATACACACAAGCCCAGCTTCCTAAATCATTCTACAATCCTCCCTGAAGAGGTCCTGTAACCTCCCAAAGAAGGGATGTAGTCTTTCAGATTGCTGCTCACCAGAGGCTGCTTGGGTTTTGGGCAGGGCGGCAGGGCTGCAGGTCCCTTGGGGCAGTTCTTCCATGCTTGTGGAGTGCTGGGATGTTGATGCAGAATGAAAGATTAAGACTGACTTTCTGAAAAGAGGCACTGTTCAGTGCTGCTGCCCGGTGGGTCTACAAATGTCCTGTGGCCCTTCACACAAGGGACAAAGAGGGACAAAGTATCTTTAAAAGTTGTGCCACAGTTTCTAGCTGACCTTGCTTTTCAGGCATCTTCATTCATTCTCAGTTCTACGCTATTACCAGTAACTTTACAGTGAGACACCTCTTGTTTTAGGTTTAAAAATACGGATTAAGTGCCTAATTATAAGTGTTTGTGTAATCCAGTCTTGGATTACAGTGGACCTGTGATCTGCTGGGCTGAGCACTGTTATTCTACAGAACCCTTTCAAGAAAACGTGGAAAAAGTATCATTAGTGCATAAAATGTAATGAAAGTTTGTAGCTTGCTTGCATGTACTCTACAACAACTGACTGTAGCATGCTGGTTTTCCTGAGCTCTTGCATTCACTGGTTTGGGGCATTTTGAAATGACTGCCATTTAATTTTAATTTTAGTTTTATTTATTTATTTTTACAAAAGGATCTGGGTCCTTCACATGGAAAACAAAGTTTAGTTTAATCTCACCTGAGGTGTGTCCTTCAAACTTCCAAATGTAACACATTTCTTTGGGGAGCTGGATGCATCAAACTTAAAAGATTCTGTTTCATTGATATATCAGTACCCGGAGGGAGTAGCAGTAGGATGATACGTGCATTTCACAATTAGTTGTATAACCCCCAACAATCAGCGTGTTGTTTTACAGTGGTGTATTTCTTCTGGATGAGAAGTGTGGTGCTGTTGAAGAGCAGGCTAGTCGTGGGCTGTCTGTGGTGCATCAGCTGTGGTTAACACAGCCATACATAGGGACTCCTGCAGAAAGCACTGATATTAACAGAGGTCAAATTTGGGATCACAGTTTCTTCTGTGAAAAGGGATAGAAATTCTTAGAGGAGACATTTGGTGAGCACAGAACTCCTCTTTTGGTTGGCCTGGCAGAACTTTCAGGTGCCTCCTGGGGATGCAGGTCTCTTGGAGGGAGGTGAGTTCTGCTTCAAACCACCAGAACTTGGCGGGATTTGGGCAGGATGAGCCCATAAGCTTAGCTTTGTTGCCTGTTTCCAATCCAAAAACCAAACTCAATCTTGTTTGTGGTTTTGTGCATAATACGATGCCTTTAATCAAGTTCTGCTCTGATGGTGGGGAGTGTTAATATTTAAAAGCTATTTCATATAATTAAAAGTGGAGAAGAATGTATTATTTTACAATTATTCAGACTGTTGTTGATATTTGGAACCTTTGTCAAGGTATGTCAGTAGTAAACATGAATGCTCTCTTTTTAACCCAGCAGTAAGGTATCATTATGTTTACAAAACCAGAACTGCACTGAGTGAAGTCCTGTTTTAATTGTACTCCAGAGTTGGCTATTTAACCTTCCTTCCCACATCTTGTCATTTTCTGCATTATGAAGCTCAAGTGAATTGCCTCAGGAAAAAGGAAATAAGTACTAAAATGACATCAATTTTTTGGAAAAAAATTTAAAAATTAAAAGGTTAACAAAATAGCAGCGCAGTGAGAGCTGGATTTGTCAGTTACGCTGACAAATGGTGAATGCTGTGTTTGTGGTGTGGTGTGACGCTGAAAGGTATGTTTGGTGAACCTAGCACTGGCTATTTTGTGTGCCAGCTTTGTTCAGAGTGATACAGAAGCACTACCTGGTAACAGGATTTGGATGCTCTGCATTTAGATGTAGCTTAATATATTCTGAAACAGGAATTTCTGTTGTTTTGCTGTAGTGTTTTCAGTCTTTGGACATCAGAGTTGTTTATGCACTCTTCTAGCTGGCGTTTTCTTTCTCTGCTGTGGCTTTCTGAGCCAGCTCCAGCTTACCAGTGCAGCTATGGGGCCTTTTAGGAACTTGGGGATTGTGACAAAAGCTGCTTACGTAGCTGGATGGATATTGCAGCAGGCAAGCCACAAAATGGCTCCAGCTTTTAGGCTCCAGCAATACCTGAGCTTTGAGACTGACTTAAACTGGCTGATGTGTTCAGCCTTGGCTGTGGGTTGCACTAATCCTGCATGACCCAGTGAAAAGAAGATGCAGATTTTTTTTTGGGAATGGATGCAAGTTTCTGAAAATTACTCTGCTTGTGTAAGGGGAGCATGAAAGTTTATCCATATCTCAGTGTATTAGTTCTAAATATTTGATTATGATACAAGGCCATTCTTAGGCCTCTTCTATCATTTAAAAAAAAAAAAACAACATATTTATGATTAAATAGCAGACAAGAAAACAAATGATGCCCTGCCTGCTTGCCTTTTTCTCCTTGCCATTTCTTATACTTAGTGTAAAGACTAGAAAGCAGCTTTGGAGAATGCTTTTAAGAGCCATCTTTAAATCACATGGAGGTTTCCAGAGCATTTTAAAATCTAAATTAAGTGTGATGGCAACACAACCTGGAAATTGTTTCTTAGAAGTAAAAAGAAACAAAGAGTGAACAGTATGTGTTGTACGCCAGAGGGGAATTGGTATAGATAAAAATGGATCTGTTATGACTTTAAGTACACAGTGCTTTCATGTGTGCTTGTGAGCAACCAGATGCCCATGAGCAGCAGTCAGTGCAGCCTGACCCAGCAGCATGATAGCACCAGTATGAAATTCTCTGCAATGGGTCCCCAAATTTATGGTTTGCAGCCACTGCCTACCATGTTTATCTCACAGATCGTGCATCTTGCTTGCGTGCTTGCTCTATTCCTTACTGAAATTTCACAAGAGGAATTCTTTCTTTCTTTAGCCTCCAGATAGCAGCAGAATACCTTCTGTCGATAGGTTACTACTTGATTTCCACCCTCCCAAATTTATCACGCTATTAATTCCCCTTCATAATATTAAAAATGTTAATTCAGTGTTTGCTAAGTCTCCTGTTTCCCAGTGAGAATAAGACCAAGCTGTTTAATCTTTCCGCACAGCCCACTGCAATTTTTGAGAATTGTTATCATTTTGATTACTCTGTAATGCACCTCCCAGAACAATTATAAACTCTGTAAACTGAAGCTGCAGCAAGCTGTTTGTTGGAGATTCGGGCCCTTGTGAGGATGCCTGTGTAAACTTGTCTTCAGATTTGTGCTTTCTAGCCAGCTTGTGGGTTAGGTGTGCAGTTGTTTTGCAAGGCACTGAACTTCTGAGGCCCTTGCATATGGATCGTTTGGGGAAGGGGGGGTGGGGGGGGGGAAGAGCGGGAAGGGATGAGGAAGAAAAAGCAGCTTGGACAAAGCTGGAAGGGACAGTGTGGTACTCTAAGGGAATTTAGCTGTGATCATGTAAAGTGAAGGTGTCCAGCAAAGAGTCCTGGGCAACACTTTTGAAAATTAAAGTTATGCATGACAGGAGGAAAATGAAAATGGTAAGCGTGAGAAGGACTGCTCCTGTGGGATGCAGCCTTCTGGATGACAAACTCTGCAGAGGTTATGCAGATGTACACTTAGGGCTCAACTTCTCTTGCTTTGTACTAGCTGTGCTCACAAACACCGAGGTGGATTAGAAGCAATGATGATTTCATATCACTGATGGCTACCCTGTGTGCTGGCAAATGGGAATTCTGAGTAAATGGCTGTCTGCCAAGTGAAGTTGGGGACTTTCTTCTTCTTTAACTAATATTGCAACATCTGAAATAATATACAAGAATCTTGGACAGATTTAGGAAATTATGTGAGGTTTCCCCCACTTTTACAGATTGCATCTTTTTAATTTGTCGCTATTGGAGCTAAGGTGCACGTTGTCATGACCAGACAGAGGGCATTCAGTTGTTGCTAAAATGGTTCCTTGTCCTCCTATGTATATCTGGGAGAGAGTGCAGTGGGAGATCATCCTCTTCCACTGAGGAGGAAGCTGCTGGGTACAGGATCCGAGCTTTCACACTTCCTCCTGCTGCCAGTCTTTGCTTTCACAAGTTTGGTGAGCACATCACATGAACATGGTGGTGTACATTAATTCTCTTTATTTGGGTTCCGAGTGGGAATTGCTCCAGTAAAATCAAAATGTAGGAGAAACAACTTGTAACTATTTAACAGAGGATGGCAACAGGACAAAAATAGGGACTGTTTTTACTGTAGAAGCAGTACTACATTTGTCTGGCTATGGTGTAGGGTTTGATATGAATAGGTATGTGGGTGACTTGAAAAATTACATCAGATGCTTAGTGTGCCATGAGGTAAAGCATATATGTTGCTACCCACAGTGGCTTATTTCAAGTGTCTAATATTTGGTGCAGTATGCCGGTGGATTACAGGAGGAAATGCTAAGTGAGGAGCTCTTATTGCTCCTCTCAGGCTTTGCAATTACAAAGAATAAAAAATTTACCAGAGTCTAAGCTCTTAGATAGTTATAAACATGGGGAGAATTAAGGGACAGGAAAGTCATAGAAGCGCAGCTAAACCACTATAATTAAGGCTGAATTGCCTTTTATTTTACAGCATCCGTGAAGCAGAATTTTTGAAATAAATGAAGTGAAAAAGCTCAAATACTGTATCGGACTTCAATTTGGTTATAACTATACACACAGACAACGTGGATTTAAGTTTACTATCTTCAGTCCTTGTGTTCTGCCTGGTGCTGGCTGGACGCCTGTGCTCAGTTACTGCTGAGCCGTGGGGCTGGGCAGCGCAGGGCTCTGCAACACTTGCTGCATTGGCAGAAGGCTCATCAGCCTCCAGTGTGAGTTAAAAATCCCACATGTTGCAGGAACAGCCTCTGACTTTGTTCACGTTCACTTCTTGGAAAAAGATTTTTTGTCCTTGTAACTAATTTGTTCAGTACTTCATGTCCCAGTAGCCTTGCAGCCTGTCTTCTCTGGGAGCTGAGCCTACGTAGGACGCCTGTCCCTCCAGCCCACATCTCTTGGTTGGGCTCCTGCTGACTGCTTTGCAAGCCACTGGCTGTTTCCATTGAAGTTGACAGAGATGTAGGGGCTTCAGGGATATCAAGTCCCCACAAGTTTGGTGAAAATACTTGGCTAGAGGAAAAAAAAAAAAAAAAAGTCCATGAAAGCTTCTAGAGGGGAAAGCTGGGCAGAACTCAATCTGTGTTCCTGCTGCAAGGTGGCAGCCAGGCCCAGCCAGAGAGTGTGTTATCAGCAAGGCGAGCGGGGGACGTGGGAAGAAACCGAAAGCATAGAGAGCAGGTTAGCAAATATAGGACACGGGTCTTGCTGTTTGTAAGCTTGTTTGGATCAGCAGGTTTGTAATGGGAATGAATTCCAATGTGTGAATTTCAAAGGCACCCCCTCAGCTTAGGGAGAGAGGCTTTCTGTTAGAAGAGAAAATGTGCCATACAGAAGTAGTAGTCTGAAGTCTTAGAAAGTGTATAATATATAAGGGAAGCAAGTGTTCTTTGTGTAGGGAATTCTCAAGCTGATGGCGACAAAGAGGTGATATTCACATGTAGACTGCAGTAATTTAATTATTGCTGTATTCTGCATTATTTTCTGCTATATTATTTCTGACAAGGTGAACTAGATTAGTGGCATTGATTAGCCCCACATTTTCCTAAACGATAACTAGGTTCCTTTGAAACAGTAAGAGTGACTTAAAAATCTCAAATACATTAACTTGGGATGCCCTTATGAATTATGTCTTGAGTTATAAAGCCACAAAGTTTGGAAGCAGCTCTCAATGCTGTTCGTATTGATGGTGAACTGGTTTCATGGGGAAGGGAGCAAGGCCACTTTTGATCTCTTCTGTAAGTCCTAACCAAACTGAATATTGATTTCATCGCAGTCAAGAGAGTGAGAGAACATGGTTTTTGTGTTGAAAGGAAACAGCAGTGAACCTTCTTCCTCTTTCTAAATTCCTTTTCATGTGTGCTTTACTGACTATTTGTAACCATCTGCTACAGTGCTGTGCACTCTGAGCTTGTTTAACATTTAAGATTTTCTGTTAGTTCTCTGGCTGTGGGGAAGAGCTGGAGGAAGAGGCATCCCCTAGAACTGACCAAGAAATCACACAAAGGATTGAAAACTTTGCTGGACATTTAATTTCTTAAATACTTTTCACTGCAAAATTTCATTAAGGTTAAAGCAATTTAAAGTAGTCTATAAATACGGAAATAGTATGAACGTTTACACAGATGAGCACTGCTTTTACCTTCACTTGCTTTTGTATGGAACATAGCATTAAACTCCAAAAAGAGCTAGCTGTAGGTGTGTTTGATGCCTAAGTAGGATAATTCTGAATTATGACTTGTGTTAAAAAGTAAAAAAAAAATCCTTTTCAGGTGTAAGACAAGAAGGAATGGGGAGAGATGTGCTTATTATATTCAAGAACCGTGATGCACAAGCATCAATGATTCCATTTGTTTTATATATCTGCTTGTCACTTTAATGGTTTATTATCAGAGATCCAGTCAAAATTGGTGATAAAAAGAACGTAGTTTTATACTTTGATTCAAAGTCTGCAGCAGATATGCCAGCAGAAAGGATAAATAAAGCATGGAGAATATGCTGTTAATAAGGGAAATACAAGTAGTTTTGAGTGTATCTCACGTACCTTTTCTTTATTTTGATTTTGAGCAGAGTGCTGAATGCACTTAAATTATTAAGTCAAAGTGAGTAGTACCTTGAACATTGGATGAAATATTACCTTCCAAAGCAAGCTTGGGTTTGTTCTCATAAATCTATTCTTAAAAACCATTTTCAGGAAAAAAAATAATAGTTCTGGTCCTTTCTCCTTTTTTGTTGTGCAGAAGAAATGCCCTACTTATAAACAAGAGCCTCCTTGCTATTCACTGTAATTCGCAGTTCCGAAGGAGGGAGTGTTCTGGATGGTTATGTAGCTTCAGGGCTGTGTGTTACTTTGTCTTTCAATGGCTGAACAAAATGTATAGGTGAGGGAATGTGGTATGGCTAAATATAGTTCAGTACTATTACTCTTTCTGATGGCAAAAAGCTTTGGCTGGCCGAGCAATTGGCTGATTAAAGGTCAGCCGGTGCTGGGTCAGTCAATTAAACTGTCTTGTGCCCTTTTGGACCAATCGCTTCATCTGAATGTAGGCACGTACAGGAGAGCCTCAATTAAGTGTTTAACAGTGGAATTGCTGTGTGTACAACTGGATTCAGCGCCTCAGGTTTTCTTTGTTGACACCTTCTTTTTTCTCATGGTAGGAAGAGAAAGAGAAGCAATGACTTTGCAACAGTGCATGTGCCATTTTGAGTACCTTGGACGTGGTAGGCTTGAGATGGCATCTCTGTGCTTGGTCAGCTCTGTGATCACATCTCCATTCCTTCTGTACATCTGTTATGAAGTAGTTTCTCTTTTTTATCAGCTGTACACTGCTATGATGTTGGAATTTTTTGAGGCAGATCTCAAAAAAAACAAAAAAAAACAAACAAACAAACAAAAAAAAAACAAGAAAAAAAACACAAATCCCAACAACCAACCCATAAGAAATAAACACGTGGAGACACACACACCACACACACACACACAACCAAACCAACAATAAAAACCCTCTAGTACACACGCTTAAAAACTTCAGTGACAGAAATATTTGTGGAAGCCAGGCCACCTTTTTATACCTTTTTGTGGAAGCCAGGCCACCTTTTTATACCTTTTTGCCTGGGAGACTAGGTGTGTCTGGATCATGTTAACTTGTCATGGACATCATTGCTACTTCTCACCCGCGGCATTAAAGCTAACTGCCTCTTACTGAAGTTTTGTAGGACAGATCGATTTGGAGACCGTGGCAGAGAGAAGAAACTATCTTGGTCTGTTTCACTTAGTACCATAACACAAACATGATGAGAAAATCCATTGCGAGGAAGAATCCATATTTGTTTTAGGCACAAGCCTGTTCTTACCCATCGATCAGCAGATCCAGGTGCTGCTGGGGGTCTGTGTGTGTAATCTCAAAATCTGCAGTGCAGTGTTCTGTGCCGCTCGGGCCAGCTGAGCCTGGCAGGCAGGTGCTGCTTGATTCTGTGCCCCAGAAATGCCTAGGGACAGCCAGCTGGGTGGGAGAGCAGTGGTAAAGCTCAGGGTGAGCTGGGGAGGGAGTGTGGCCAGGAGGTGATTAGCAGGCCAGGCAGGTGTGGCTGGTGTGTGGTGCTGCGGGCTGGAGGAACTGCTGGCCCTGCTGGTGGGAGGAACGGAGGCCTCGGTGCTATTGATTTCAGTTGCTTCTGGGAATACTTTGTGCTTGTGTGACTAATGGCTGCCTGAAGTCTCTAGGCAAAAGAAAAAATGTTTAATATAATCAGAGGAAAAGCTAGATTTTCTTTTCTGAAGGCAAGCGCATGGATGGACCTCCTGATCTTTCCAGAAAAAAATGAGTAACGACTGGCACAAAACCCTGATAGGCATCTGTGGGGAAAGAAAGGAGAACAAAAGGGCAGAGGGAGCAATTCTGTGGTCTCAGAAAGGAGGAGGAACTGAACCAGGCAGCCCCGTACCACAGCAGGTAGAAGCACTGGGAGGCCTTTTAGTTGCTCTTTGGAACATGTCTTCGTGTTCCGGTGTTCAGTCTTGAGCTGGCAAGTTTGTCACACAACCCCAGGGGAGCCTTTGCCATTAAGCTTGGCTTCCTGTGCCACCTCCAGACTGTGATTTTGTGTAATCCTCCCGTGGCCCAAGCTGGCTGCAGAGAAGGCTGTCCTGGTGCTGCTGTGCTGCTGGGCCTCATGCAGGAGCAGCGCCTGCCTCTGTTTAGTTCTCTGCCTGCAGTCTTGCTCTGGAGAGTTCTGAGATGTGTCTGAGTGGGACCTGAGGAGACCAAATTGCACCTGGCTGGATCAAGACTGAATATCTCAAAGCATACATGTAAGTGAATTGCCTTTGAGATATCTAAGACATTTTGGACTGGCTACATGTGCTCTGTAAATGCACTGTCTGCTGGTCATGGCTTAGGGCACGTATGTGAGAGCTGAAGCATGCAGGTGTAATTCATATTGCAGCTCTTTGCTTAGGTACCTGTTCAGACACCCCAGACAGCTTATGAGCACTCATTTTTAGTACCATTCTCTGGATGCCTGAGATTTACAGTTCGCTTGTTATGGAATATATGCTAATGTGGCAAAGAGACTGCTTCAACAGAAACACATTACTCTCTAATTTAGAGTGCTGCTCTATGGAAGCATCCATTTGAACAGGATTTGTTGGCACATGGTGACCTTCCATTGCCCCTGGTCTGGATGTTCCTGATGTGTCTTATGCCTTCATGGTCTTCAGAACAAGTGCAGTAAGGACATTCAATTTCTGTGCAGGCAGATTCCTCAGATTGTTATAACGGAGTAAAAAGCTGAGTGTTGGGTTTAAAAGCAGTGCTAGGATACTATTCTGTGCTTGTTATGTCATGTAAGACTTTTCATTGGAGCATTAGTCTGGTGCGGAATGCTGGTGTAAGTGAAGGAACGTAAACAAAATCATGCTTGTGTTACAAATATCCAAACTGCTGGGACAGGGTTGCAAAAAGAAAAAAAAAAAAAAAAGCTGGAATAGGGGGAAATGCAAAGTTAAAAGACTGTGTATTGGGAACAAAAATAAGTTTGTGTTTTAAGTGCATTTCATCACTTTACTGTGCCCAGTGGATGGGATATAAAGAGCAGAGTGTGCGCTCTGAAGCAAGTAGTTGCTCATCCTTTGCTGCTTTCCTGAATGTCTCACAACCTATTCCCTCCCCTTTGCTCCAAGTGCTGTCCCTATTCCTTGCTCTCTGTGGCTTTTGAAATCTCAAAGGCAGCATGTATGAGTGGAAATGGTATTTCTAGAAGAAGAGAAACCAGCTAGTGCCTGGCAATGTCTAGAGCCCATAATGCTGCATGTGGCCCATAGCCTGTTCTTTGTTCTCTGGATCTGCTCCTTTTTCTTGGGGCTTTTTTTTGATGAACAGCTGAGTGCACTAGATGGTCACGCTTGAGAGCTTGTTATTTGTGACAATTAGCAGAGGGTTGCATAGTATGCACATGTTCAGGGGAATCCAGTGCATCCTTCTGCGAAGCCAGAAAGCAGACATATGCCCTTTAAAACCATTGTGCTTCTTAGAATCAACAAGAGAGCCTAGCTTCAGCTTTATTAATACAAGGCTGCTGCTGCTATGGCTGGAAACCCCTCGTGCAAAAATGGGGACCCTGAGGAGCAATGCTGGATCCTCTGCTTGTGAATAAGGCAAATAAGAATTCCTTGGTAAGAATGGGACTTACTTTCACAGTATGCAGGGGCCTGTTCATTTTGCATCTCTAGTTTCCCAGTTATGTTTTTATTATCTGACTGGGTTTTGCAACTGAAATAACCATGGGCTTGTGAATACTTGCCCACACTTTCAGTTCAGTCTGTTGAAAGCAGTATAATCTAGAGAACATTTAAGAAAAAAGAAACTAGAGATCCATGTGCATAAATAAACCTTCCTGTAACGCCAAGGAAGTGTGCAAATGTCAGGCAGAGAGGACCTTCTGTTACACTGAGCAGGGGGAAGATGCAGTAGTGAATTAGGATGTTTCTGTCCCTTGGAAGGCAAATAGCCCACTCAGCCTTCTGCTCTAAGAATGGCAAGACACTGAGCTGTATGGCTGAGTGCAGAGCAGCTGTTGAGCTGTATAACCCGGTGGTCTTTTGGTGCTTCAACCAGTAATTTTTTTTCCTTCAGTTAATCATCTGTAATAGATGGATGAGGGGAGAACTTTTTTTTTTTTTAAATCTGTTTCTGCTATTGAAATTATTCTTGGGTTTGAATTTTAAGAAAGTCTGCCTTTTTCTTAGTATTCACCTCTATTTTAGAGAATCTTCTTGCTTCTGAAAATTATGTTGCTTTGTGGAAGTAGAAATGACAAATAATTCTGGCTGCCTCTGCAGACTGTTCTGACTTGTGAACAAACAATGACTGAACAAGGAGGTTTTGCCTAATGCCATTCCAACGCTCTCTAGCCAGCACAGCCTGCTTTGCAGGCACAGGAGCAATCTGGTGTTTTACTCTGATGCAGACCTCTGTAATACGTGCGGATCAAATACTCATTATTCAGGCGGGGGAAATATGACATCTCAATTAGGCAGGGAGTTGTTCATGGTTGTGTGTATGCTGTATGGAGGTAATGTATTAGGCAGGCTAGAGGAATTTTTTAAATACATTCTCATTTTTATAGTCCATTTTGAACATGAATGTACATGGTAATTTTTTTTTTTTCTTGGTTAATGTTTTTTTAATGATCCTTGGTATGACAGTCAGATACACGCAGTTCTGCCCTTGGTACTTTGGTTCTATATGTGCCCCTGTAGGATCAAGGATTTACAGAAGCTGATGGGAGTCTTGGCTATATAAAGAATACAGGATTAAGCTACAGAATACTCAGTCTACCATGTTAATTTAAGAGTGAAAACTCATACTGAAGAAGGATGAAATAAGGTTTTATGAGCTCTGAATGAAAATAGCAGTATTCAGTATTCTGTCTGTCCATGAATCTGTTATTCTTTCTTCCTTTCTTTTTACCTGCATGAATGTGACATTTTTAATTTGTGGTCTTGTAAAGTAATTTCTATGTATTTTATTAAAATACGAAACAGGAAGTGCAATAGAGACAGCTGGCATCTCCTTAGCAGGGATTCTTCAGAGATGCATTACTTTTCTGTATGTTCTAACCTCTACTTTCTCTTCTTTATGTTCTCTTTGCTGATGTTCCGCTTCAATAGGACTCATCACTTTAGTTTGAGAACGTCAGAGTTTGTAAATAACAGTTCTCTAAGTGAGGTGGTGGAGTCACTGTCCCTGGAGGTGTTCAGGAAATAAACACTAGATTGTTGTACAGAGGGATGTGGTTTACTAGGAAATATTGGTGATAGGTGGATGGTTGGACTGGATGATCTTTAGAGGTCTTTTCCGATTTTGGTGATTCTGTGAGTTTGTTCTAAGTGTATTTGCTTTCTTCTTGACTCCTGATTATTTTTTTTTCCCCGAATACTCTTTCAATATTAAAAATCTTTTAACTATGCTTGAAAGAAGATGATGACTTGTAATTTTTTGATTGCTGAGTCAGTGTTTTTCCCATCTGTTTTTGGGAAAATAAGGATGAAGCCCAGCGGTGCCTTGGCTGGGTCACCAAGAGCAGAGCCAGGTGAAATACAGCAGCTAGTTGAACACTGGGGAGTGAGGATGCAGTGTCAGACCACGTACAGATATGGCTCCAATTTTGGTGCCCTAGATTTATGCCCACAGTTAAAAGCAGGTCTAATCTGTGGATAGTAGGGCTACTTCAAATGTTCACAGAATCACAGAATGCCCAGAGTTGGAAGGGACCTCAAGGGTCATGAATCTCCAACCCCCCTGCCACATGCAGGGCACCAACCTCCGCATTTAATGCTGCCCAGGGCTCCATCCAACCTGGCCTTTAACACCTCCAGGAACGGGGCATCCACAACCTCTCTGGGCAGCCTGTTCCAGCACCTCACCACTCTCATAGTAAGGAATTTCCCCCTGCCATCCTACCTAAATCCTCCCTCCCTCAATTTACAACCATTTCCCCTTGTCCTGCTGTTATCTACCCTTTCAAAGATTGATTCCCCTTCTTTTGTAGGCTCCCTTTAGGTATTGAAAGGCTGCAGTGAGGTCACACCACAGCCTTCTTTTCTCCAGGCTGAACAAGCCCAGCTCCCTCAGCCTGTCTTCACAGGACAGGTGCTCCAGTCCCCTCATCATCTTCATGGCTCTCCTCTGGACCCTCTCCAACAGCTCACTATCTGTCTTGTACTGGGGGCTCCAGACCTAGGCACAGTATGCAGATGGGGCCTCACCAGAGCAGAGTCGAGGGGGACAATCACCTCCCTGTCCCTGCTGGCCTCTCCTCTTCTGATGAAGCCCAGGATACCATTTGCTTTTTGAGCTGCAAGAGCACACTGCTGGCTCATGTTAAGCTTTTCATCTATCAAGACCCCCAGGTCCTTCTCTGCAGGGTTGCTCTCAAGGACCGCTCCTTCCAGTCTGCATTGATGCCTGGGATTCCTCCAACCCCAGTGCAAAACCTTGCACTTTTACTATGTTGAACCTCATTAGGTTCACCCGGGCTCACATTTCAAGCCTGTTGAGGTCCCTCTGAATGGCATCCCTTTAGTTTTGGACTAGCTTGATGAGCTGAGGGTGCAGTTGATCACAGACAAAAATTTGGGCTGTTAATTGACAACTACAAAACTTAAGTTTCCAAGGTCAGATATCACCTATGAAACCCTGGGCTTCAACTTATAAGGAGGAATGTGTTTTTTTTTTTTTTTTTTTTTTTTTTTTTAATTTAAATAAAATAAAAATAAATCCTAACAGTGGTAGCCATAAGAGTCTCCTCATTTAAATAGAGAAGGACGGTGTGATGTATCTCTATATGAACATTGAGTTTCTACATGTTCTATTTATGAAAATAAAGGCAGCCAGTGTTTGTGTGCAGTCAAATAGCAGATTCAGGGCATTGGTGATACCAATGATCACACAACAGCTAGTGTTGGTGAAATGTGTCACATTCATATGACTGCTTGGAGTATTGCTGTAGTAAAGAGTAGCCCACAGCCTGCATAGGGATGGAGAGTTAACGTAGCCAGCTTATCCTTTCAGTATATTAGCAGCTCATGTGAAGCAGTGTCAAAACTCAGTCCCAGAGTGTAATCTGTTCAGTGTTTGCTTCTTTCAGGGTTACAGGAAGCATTCTGTCCCAAAGGAATGCTGTGTATAATAACTGGTGAGAAATTTTGATGAGATGTTTGGTTTGTGTTTGATAAGAGATTAGATACATTTGGCATAAAATATGGTGGTAGCTAATTTTCCAGTGAACGTATCCATAAATTGTCGAGGATAATTTATCAGCTGAGCAGACTGGTGTTTTTGGTGGCATTGAGATCTTATAGAGTCATAAGATTTAACAAACACTACTGGCTGTTGACTGATAGCTTCTACAAAGGAATCAAAATGAACCATTGCTGCAGCTATGAGATACTGTGCCTTTCCATAGAAATGTTGCAGGTTTCATGAAATCACTGGAGCGCAACCTTCCTCCCTTCAACCCAGCCTCCAAAATGTGGTTTAAGTAATAGATTCTTCATGTCAGTAGAAAGTTTGACAAAAGCTGCATGAGAAGATGCATAATGATTAAAAACAGTGTGGAAACCTTGTATCACTATGTGCACCTTGAGATTGTTGCAATGCAGTTCTTTCTGTCTGGATATCTCTATGACATGTTCCCAAAAGAATATGAAACAATCGGTCTGAATTGCATCTGGATTATGGTGTTTGGTTTTATTTTTGGTAGGAAATCTGGTCTGTAACATAGAACAAAATATTTTCACTACATTTTGAATTATTATACCTTTGCCAGCATTAAATGCAGCAGTGGTATCTTTTTCCTTTTTCTTTGTTCTGTAGTTGAGATTTTTAGATAAATAATTTGGGGGTATGTTGAAAAAATAATCACTGTGTAAAACATTGATTTAATTTAAACAACGCCATCAACAAAATTGCATGTTAAGAGAAAATATGTTGTCTGTTACACTGCTTAGGAAGCTCTTGTTTAGTTAAACGTATATTTACTTATAGTTTATACAAGAGGATTTCTCTAATGGCTGGTTTGGTGTTGTTGCACTGTTACCTACATGCCGTAGAAAGGAAGTGCTGTGAGTGTATTATGAAATTGCCTGAACAAACTGCCCTGAGTGATGTCAGTTATTTAACTTCTGAGGGAACTGTTGCGTTATTAGGGACTGAGAGAATGCAGACTGGAGGTGGAAGAATGCAAATATGCATATTTCAGGTGGGACCAACAGAAAGTGACCTTTTATTTAAAAGTGGATGGCTTAATTAGGCAAAGAACAACAGTTTTTAACTTATACATTATTTCAAACAATGACCACACTTTTTAAATTCAGAAGATACCTCTTTGGTGCTGGTTTTTGAGCTGGAGGTTACACAGGTTAACGCACAACACTGTTGGAGGTTATGGGACTCCTACCAGTCCTAACCCCTCTAGGCTCTGTCTGCAAGTGCTGTGTGTCCACAGGCAGTCTAAACAGTTATGAATTGTTCTTAAGAAATGCTTACAGTACATTTTCTATTTCACATGCACATCTTTATAGAATGATGATGTAAATAAATATTACTAATTAGCTACGAGGGCTGAACATTTCTTGTGATGGGCAATTGAGAGTGCTGCTTATTTAGTTCATCATCATTAAGTTGGAGAAAAAAATACTTATCCCTGAATAATAAATTGGTTTGCTGCATCTGTGAAATTGAATTAACGCTATAGTTTTATTGACTGTAAAGTAAATCCTTGTTTGAGATGCTTCCTTAAATTTGAGTGAGAATGTATCTAGATTTAAGTTAAGGTTTAAGAGAATGAATCTGTATTGGCCGGAAGGGGTGGATAGTTAGTGAAATGGAACAAGACAAATTCTTAGTTAATGGGAGATGAATTTTCTGTCCTACAAACTGCAGGTCAAATTCTGCCTTCTGCTAAAGATTTCTGATGAATTATTACGGTTTTGTGGTATAAACGTTATAGCTATTTTTTTCCTAGCTCTCCTGAAAGTTTGTATTAGAATGCTAGCTTCTCTTGAGTACCTAGATACTTCCTGCAGGGTTGATAATGGTAAGTTATTGATGAATTTTGACAGCGTTTCAAACAAGTTGTTTCTGTGAAAGAGAAGTATATAAAATCTAGCCTTCTAGAAGTTAACGTGTAATTTGTCATTATAGCAACAGTAAGGCAAGACTTCAATGTTTCTCATTTTTCTGAGCGGTAAAACACGCTTTTTTATCTCTGTGAGACACTTTCTGCTTGTGGCGCAAATGAGGAAAGTTCAGTTGCTGGAAGTTGCTGAGTGCTCGGAGCTTGCAGAGCTGAGGGTGTGCAGGTGTGTGCTGGGAGCGGGCGAGTGGTGGCTGTGCCTCTCCTGGGTTCTTCTCCAAAGGAAAATTGTTGGAGATGAGGTTGATTGCAGTCTCCTGATCTGCTCTGTTTCATTTTTCACTTGGCTGCCCAACTGACCCAAGTTATCTGACTTCCGTGTTCTTTCTTGGCTCATTCTGAATGCACTTGCTGCTCAGAAGATTTCAACAGTAATTATGTCAACAAAAAGTATTGCATTCTGCAGTAAAGCCAAATGCTACATTGCCTGGATATTCCTGATTTTAATTTTCTAGGGCATGTATTTGACTCAGAATTAAATATAACAGGAATCCTGTGTGCAAGCAAAAATACTGTATGCACTGAATATTTCAAAACCAAGCCTGGGATATATTTTTTTTTTCCTCATTCATTTTTTTAGTGCAAGCTATTAAACATTCCATCTTACAGGACAAGGCTCTTTGATATAAGGTTAATATGAAAGCTTTTCTAATATTAACCCCAATATTGTTTTCTTCACTTTCTACAACATTTGTGAAAACTGCTTGCAGTGATGTTCACCAGAGTAATCTTGGTACTATAAGCTCAATAAAAGTCACTTGTTTTATCCACCCCACACAGCGATTAGCACCCATTTTATTTTTCATTTTATAAGTACAAAAATTTAAGCAACCTCTATATTTAAGAATATTTAAGAATAATATGGAATATTTCCAGCTGACAGTGCAGAAATATGTGTTTTAAATGAATATTTAACAACAAATGAACCTGATGTTGTCAGTGGCATCCGGTGGACTCTGAAGGGTGATGGCCAGCAGGGAAAGCAAAGTGATTATTCCCCTCTATTCTGCTCTTGTGGGGAGTACTGTGTCCAAGCCGTGGGGTCCCAGTGCAGGAGAGATGTGGAGCTGTTGTAGTGGGTCCATAGAAGGGCCATGAAAAAGGTGAAATGGCTGTGGCACCTCTCTTATGAGAAGTTAAGAGGGTTGAGCTTGTGTAGCTTGGAGAAGAGCAGGCTTGGGAAGATCTCATTGCAGCCTTTCAGTATTTGAAGGAAGCGTACAAGCAGATAGGGAACCAAAATTTTGCTTGGTCTGATAGTGACAGGACAAGGCAGAATGGCTTTAAGTAGAGGAGGGGAGATTTAGGATAGATGTTATGAAGAAATTTTTTAATCATAGGCTGGTGGAGCAGGCTGCCCAGAGAGGTTGTGGATGCTTCATCTCTGGAGGCGTTCCAGGGCAGGTTGGGTGGCATCCTGGGCAGCCTAATGTGGAGGTTAGGTTAGCAGTCCTGCCCATGGTGGGAGGGTTGGAGCTGGTTCATCTTTAAGGTTCCTTCCAACGTATGGTAAAGGAAACAGAAAAACTGTTTTAGTTGAAGAAGAGGAATAAGAAAAAATGAGACTTGGAGTCAAAGTGGGAAATGTATATTTGAGAATGTCAGTGGAAATAAATGTTTTGAGAATGTCTTTGCAGTGTAAGCATTTCTGATGAGTAGCCATGAAGGTGAATGGGGAACAACTGAGTATACATGGTCGTCAGAAGAATGAAATACAATTAGTTAAGGAGTGTTTAAAAAAAAAAAAAAAAAAAAAAAAAAAGAGAAAACAAAAAGGAAAGAACCTTATGGGAAGAAGAAAACAGAGGAATTATGGAGAGATGGGGAAGATAAAGTAGGAAAAAGGAAATAACAAGAATGAGCAACAAGGAATGTTCAAGAAGAAATAATGAGCAGACTTGTGAATCACAATGGTGAAGAAGGAAATAAGAATTTTTAAAATCACACATTTTTATCTTTCTGCTATTGCAGGTGAATGAAGCAAATTATCATATTAGTGAAATGGCATCTTAAAGCTTAAATCAGGATTTATGCTGGTGAAACCCCTGGCTTCTGGGTCAGGTCTTATCAGCCTGTCTGTGTGGTCCAGGGCTGTAGCAGCCATTGTTAGTATGAGGATAAGGAGAGGGTGGAGAATGAGCCCGTCATCCCTGTAACCACTTTGTCAGACTGGTGAACATCAGTAATAATTTACAGATATGATACGATATTTTCTCCAATGTTGGCTGGCCACAGCTGTTGTAGAAACATTTATCCATGTTTTTATTGTATTTGTGTTTGCTGTTTAGTTCCTATCTGCAAGCATACCTGAAGCAACTTTTCTTCTAGCAGCCAGAAATAGATAGAAAATGCAAATGAAGCTAAATGATGTTGTACCAATCTCCTTACATAGTCTAATTCACTGAAATTGTCTGCCTCCATTTTTTACTGAGCTGTCTTCTTGGGGTTTTAGCAGGTTTTCCAGCAGTTCTGCTCTCTCTGTGCTGCAATAAAGGAGGTTTGAGAGCAGGGCAGATCTGAACTGTGCTACCTCATAGGTCTGAGGAACAGAGGAGGGAGAAGAGCTAGCATACAGATATGCAATAATCCTGGCACTAACAGATGCGCAGGGAATTGTGTGCTCCTGAAACTTAATAACAGTGATGCCAGTGACGTTTTTTGGCATAAGAAAAGACCCACTGAAGCCTGGAGTGACAATGGCTGCTGAACGTTCCTTTTACGACTTAAGCTTTTGCAATCCTGTGCAGCAGACAGAAGGAGAAAAAGAGAACTTAAACAGTTCAAATGCTGACAGTTGGCATTGCTAAGAAAATGGATGTAAATGGCATAAAATTAACAGATTACGTCCTGCCAAGTTTCTTCTTAATTGATGTCATTCAGACCTCCTCAGCAGGCATTGTAACAGTGGAAATTCAGCCTCCCAAGGTTCTTTGCTGCTTAAATAAGACAATGCAACTCCTCAGTAAGTTGGAGATCTGGACCAATTTTTTCCTGAAATTCTGACTTGATAATGCTTTTGGGCTCAATCTTGCAGGGTGCTGTGCATCTCAGCCCCTGCAATTTCAGAGGTAGGTGAGGCACTCAGCCCCATTGCATAATCAGGCTTTTGTTCCAGCCATTCATCTCACACTGCATGGTGTGTGTTTTCTGCATGGAGCATGGAATGAAAAGGTATATGGGTAATATGTGACAGCTGCCTGTGATTCCCCCTTCTCCTTATGGACTTCAGCATTACTTTTGTTGAAAGTGAAGTCAGTGGCAGTTTACAAATCCAATAATACAACATTGTGATTTCTCTTTGAAATTCATATATCAGATCTAGTCCCACTTTGCAGCAAACAAATGTGTAAGAAATATTAGTACGTGGAATTAGAACATAATTACAGTTTTTGTTTAAAAGAAAATAAATGGCAGTCTGTTCTACATACTTGTTTGATGGATACTAAGGGAGCCATTGTGGTTTTTTTATGTTGCTGACCTGCTAATTAAAGAGGCCTTAAGAAAGACTTGGAGTGGAGGATGTTTTGTGGCTTATTCTGTGCAAGTCCCTGAATTGTATTTGACAGATCTAAGTATAATACTTTAAAACATTGCATGGTGTATTTGGGATTGAGTGATTAACACAAAGGCATTGAGATTTGGTTTTTTATTTTGCTATGGAATTGTTTGACCTACCTGTTTCAATTTTCCTATCTCCAGAATTAGTTAAGCTTCAGAGTATGCTTCTTTAACATTAGGAATTCTTAAAACTTCCTGAGTGAAAAATAGAGACTCGTGAAGCTACCAACTAGGAGCTTAAAACTCTTATTTATGTTTACTCGTAGTCACTGTTACAGGTGGTGTTTCTGTAGTGCCAAGAAATCCTAATCGTAGTTTGGTTAGGTAAGGTGCTGTGAAATAAAAAGGCCATTCTTTAATAAATTTCATACAGTAAGAAATTGAATATGGTCGTCAAAAGCCACAATGGCATTTTCCCATATTTTATTTCCTCAAGAAATGGTAAAATACAGGCACGAAAAGCAGCTGGTAAAAGGAAAATTTAATGGTTCAGTCATGTGAAAGTACTAAGTTTGACCCATTGTGTTGTCTCAGTAACTACCTCATCCCTTCTAGTATTTGCATATACAAATTAGCAATAAAGAAAGCAGAACAATATAAACCAATCCTTCCCTTGTGAATGTTTAGCATTATTCCAATAGTCAAGAGAGAAACTGCTCTGAAAGTTTTCCACCTTCAACATAGCTCCTTACTGTTGCCAATGCAAGTACTGAAATCAGTGTCTTTCTACCTGTCAATTCAAGGAAAAACAGATTGCTTGCTAGAGGTGGATTACTGTATAGTGAGATTTTAATGAAAGTTTCTGACTCATTTGTATGTTTTTAAAGTAGTGCCATAAACATTGCCTCCGCCACAGCCAATTGTAAAGTGCATTTCTTTGATTCACCTCCTCTAAAATAAGAGGATAATAATTTCTGTCTGTATACATGAGCAACACAACCAAACTGCTATCAAAAAAAGACATTCCATTGCTTTTATCTCTGCGTAGAAAGGATGAAAAATCAAATCTGTCAGTAAAAGCAGTTAACCACTTAACTACTGGAAGCTATTGCATTGAAGTGATGGCATGTATCACTTTAATGAACCTTGTAATATGAGCTGATACAGGATGGAGTAGGTCCTTTTTCTGTAACATAAAGATCATCTTTCGTAGTCAGTAGTCTTCAATGTATTTATGTTCATATGAGTGTGATATTTATCATTTCTCATCCTATTCCAGTCATTTAATGCCTTATGAAAAAGCATGAAGATCTTGATGCAGGGCTCATTATAGTCCAAGTGCTACTATTTCCACTGATCAAAACAGGCTTCAGATTAAGTCCGTTGAGATACTACTTACCCACCAATGCTGTCTGAAGGGAAGAAGAGGATTTTAGCAATAGGCAAATTGTTCACTACATAAGAAGGAGTTGGCATACTGTCTTTTGATAGACTGTGAAACGTTACACAGGATGTGTTGTTGGCCTAATTTTCTTAAGAATTTTCTGAAATCGTTGTTCATCTTGTGCATGTGAATTGGGATTTGTACTTACGGAACTTATTATTTTTGCATGGAAAACAAATATGCTAAACAAATTCTTTGAATACCATTGAAGTGCCTGGTAAAAATGACAGCTATGATTTGAAGGTCAGCTCTCCGTTTTTCCTCTAAGACAGACTCTCCTGTTGCTTTGGTACCTATGGCATTAGACTGTCTGCAGTTTCTATAGTATTGCCTTTTTTTCCCCAACTCATTACTTTAAAAAAGAGGACAAAGTTCTAAATATTGGGCACCATTAAAAAGGCAGCTTTCTCACCAAGTTTAGTTATGTGTCCTTGGTATTATTTTTAATCAGCTCTTTTTTCAGGAGGGGTTGTAGATGGCTGCACACTTTGGAAGTCAGAGAACTGTCAGACATCAGTTGTGGAAGTGACTCTCAGCAAGTCTTTCCATGAATATGTCTGAATTGCTAAGCAGCACAGTGATGGTCCTTGAGCCTAGAATTCTTAATCAAGTACTGCACAGAATAGAAGCAGAAATAATTCAAACATTTAGTACCTGCCATAGTTTCATGTGGAAGTGATCAGAGAGGTACTTTGCTTATATGATGACTCTCCATTTGGGTAACACTTCAATTGTCATGTATATTTTAGAGAAAGCAAATATCAAGTATTTGACTTGTGTAAGATAAGCTTACACATATGTTTGACTTGTGTAAGATAAGCTTAAATTAACAGTATTTCACTCCTTTAAGGTAGGAAGATATATTGTGATGGTAATGATTCTGTGTCTTCCTTCTCTGGCTAGCTCTACTTCCTTGAGACTTCTGTCTTTGCCAGCCAACTTAACTCTTGTATATCATAGAATTCACGTAGAAGTGTAATCCTGATAGAGACAATCGCTTTTGATTACTGTGAGGCAGTGTAGTAGCTTGAGAAATTGTATGGTGTGCAAGGCTAAAAGAAAGGAAGTTCTGTGTTGTCATTATTCATGTATGTGAATCTGTATTAGTCTGTATATCTGCTTCATTTAAAATCGATAGTTGTTTAAACATTCACCAGAAAGTGTGATTTAAAGGCAAATTTGTCTAGATAGGTTTTACAGTGCCTTAAAAAAAAAATTATTACCAGCCAAAGTGGCAGCAAAATGCCCATACTGCTTATGATTTGGCTGGTATCCTGACTTTCTTGCTTTCCAGATTATTTTTGGATAGTTTGGCAAATCTGTACTTTCGGGCAGTTCAGCACAGCTCCTCGTAATACAACATAAATTGAACCGTAAAAACTAATGGACTGGAATACATCAGGGCTTTAAAGACTTATGGCTGGTTCTATATATTTTGTGCAGTGAAAGTGGCTATCAGCCTTAGGTTTGTCATACAAAAAATCAACCTGAGGTTGAAGAACTATGCAAGATTTCATGTAATGGCAGTCTGTCTTCAGCGGAGAATGATCTGACTCTTCTTGAAATATGACTCTTGCAAGTAAATCCTGATTTAAGCCTACTGTTATGGAGGATTAATGTTGTTCTCCTTGTTGAACAGTGCTGCACTAAGAAGAGCAAAAGAGAAAAAAATGCTGCTACATTAATAGGCAATTCAGCTGAAGGGAGCAAGTAGTCAGGAGACCTTGCCAAGCTTCCCAAGAGGTCAGCAGGAGCTTCAGAAGTTAACCTTGAGTCACCTTTGTTCTGCAGGAGCTGAACTTCTGTGAAGCAGCTGTCCTCTTTCTTCTGCTCCACTGTTTGTTGAAAGGTGTTGATATGCTACTGTTAAAGAATGTCATTTCATCCAGCTGTGACCTGCCCAAGTGCCGAGTCGTTCTGATTATGCTTTGCGAGTTGGTCGGCATTATTTAATTTTTTAACTTCATGCTTTGGTGGCGGTATTTCCTTGGGCTGTGTAAATCTTAAGAATTGGTTCTATTGTCTCATCTTAACTGCTTTTCTTCCTCATCTTACTATGTGTTCATTGTCAGCAGTCCCTGCCATCTGTACCCCAGGGAAGTGTATCAGCTTGATGTCAGTTATGTGGAAAATTGAGGAAAGGAAGTGATGCTCCCAACTAGTTTAAGATGCATGTGATCACTTCTGCAAGATCTCAGACTGCTGTCGTAGTTAAAAAAGCAATTTGGGGTGTGTGTTTGTAGTGTTTCTTTTTTTCTTTTTTAACCCGAACAGTTTACAGGGGTGTAAATGCCAAAGACGTAAGTAGAAGCTTGTGTTACGTTAGTACAAGCATAATAAAATCTTTTCTATTAGTTGCTACTGACCACTCATTTATACGCTGACTTGATTCAGAGATCTGAGTATTTCACAGATGTAAATGAATTGGGGCTGGCTGCTTATGTTTTAGATAAACAGTAATTTTATTCACTTTAAAAAGTCTGTTGAGACATAAGTGGCTTACAACTATTGCTTAGCAAGTCTTTTCTTAAGGACTAGAGCTAATGGAGCCTGGTTTGTGTCTGAGCTGACTGACTCTTTAAACTGAATTTTACTAAGGCTGTTGAAGCTAACCTTTGACAAACTGGAGGATCAACAGCACAACAAACTTCACGCCAGCATTCCCAATGTCCTCTGAATTATGGGTGGTTTTTATGCTCTGCTTCCCTTCCGTGGGGACTTAACTGCTGTCTGCGTAGCCCCTTGCCCCTCCGCAACTGTTGAAGGCGTTCAGGTTAAGGGCTATGAATATGCTGATTGTTCAGGACTGAACTTCGTAAAAAAAAAAAAAAAAAAAAAAAAAAAAAGGGATAGAAAAATCTGAAGAAAAGTGGATTCCTTAAAGTCTGAGTCACTTTTTTCTCCATCTCCCCATTCTCTAACCAGGAGATATGATAGGGAATGTCTTCGTTCTTCATGCTGTAACAGTGACTTGTTCCACTCTGACTTCCTAAGAATTCTCCATCCACCATCAGTTTTGGTGATTATTCATAAAATGTGATTACCCCATTGTATTCCTCAGTCTCTTTTAGACCTTTCTTGTTTAATTATGGGAATGATTGTGACCTCTGTAGTGCTTGAAAAATCACCCCGTCCTGCCCCAGTATACCTGCTGGTTAGGTAGCTAGGCTTTCGCCATGAGGAATGGCATGCAAAAATGGGGTGAAAATGTGTTGCTTTGCTGATTGGTGGGAAAAATGACTGGGAAGCAAGGACTTGTGTGTGATCTGTGTGTATGATCCTTGCAAGGAACTAGGAAGAAACAGTGCCAAGCACCCTTTTCAGACCGCTCCTCAGGGAGTGACTGGCATTCCTCTGAGCATTCTCAGCGTGGCCTCCTGGAGCCCCTGCTGCCTCCAGGCTGCTGAATTGGCAGCTGAGGACTGACTGAAGCTTTCGTAAGGAGAGAGGCATTCACCTAGCATGTTTGAAGGCTTGCCTTTGTACAGTAGCCATTCTTCAGTGTAGACATTAATAGAATGACTCCTCTCTGTGGAGGCATTTAGAGTCACAGACCTTGTTAGAAACTCCAGATCGCTATCAGAAACGGGCAGCAGCCTTGGCTGTTATGGTTGCGGAGAGGATTGGCGGACTGCAAACAGGCGATGGGGCAACGCTCGTCGTCTTAGGAAAGCAGTCTATAAACGTATGGCCTGTATCCGATCTCTCTCACAGATGTCCAGGGAGAAATGCAGAAACTGTTTCTTCAGGTTTTCATGTTTTTCAGTCGTGTTCTGTAAAATAGCTTGTTTGCTATGTGAAGTGTTGACTGTGAACATCCATTGTGCAAAGCACAGGTTGAACAATTACAGGTTCTACTTCATATAAAAGCATTCAGAAGACTGCTCATAGGCACTACAGAGAAAAGTTAGCATTTTCATTCCAGATTTGTGCATTACTTGGGCTGTGAACCAAACTGGCTGAATGTTTTAATGGCCTTTACTTCAGTGTTACAGTAGGTGTATGGCAGGAGTGTTTTAATGTCCAGTTTGGTATCTTAATGTATTTTCTGTCTAATCTTTTGTATTCAGTCTACCTGCCTTGTACTGAGTATTATGGCTAACATAAAACACTAAATATAAATTGTGCAGTGTATTATAATACTAATACATTCTGAATTTATTAGTTCTTAGTCTATCCTCAGAGAAGCTGACAATGAATATTAAATATAGCTACTGTCACAAAAGCATTTCACATCATAGTCTTGGATAATTTGTAATATAGTGAATGTTTTGCATTTAATGAAAAGTCATTGGCTTGCATCTAGTAGCTTAAAAATGAGTTTTGAACTAGATAGCCAAGGCATTAAGTGGCATTATTGCAGGAAATACATATGGGTACTTTTTGTGTAAATTCTTTATCTGATGCAATTCAGACATAACTAATATTATATGAGAGCTACTTGTGCAACGAGCTGTTACTATTAGAGGAATTGTTTTCTTTGTCTTTATGGTCCATAGATTCGTCTCACTTTGAATTTTATTGTGTAAATAATGCAAATTATTCTTTTCATTTTAATATGATCTAATCAGTATGTATCATGCATTTTAATGTAATAAGAGTTTCTAATTATTTAGAGCCATTATTAGTTTTCTGAAGTTCAAGGGAATTAAATCAGGATGGTTCCCACTAGCATTGCCAAGGAAGTTCTTAGCATTTAAACCCAATTTTTTGAACTTTTATTTTCCTAATGTGTTTTGGGGCCTCAAAACTGAATTTTTTCGATGTTCAAATTTTATCTTTATTTTTCAGAATGCTGGTAAATGCCTTTTTTTAACCAGGAATGCTATATGTTTCAAATATATTTACCAGAGTAGAGGTATGAAAGAAACCTTTTACTAGGGACTTGTCTGAATTGTGTGTGACTGTTTATCTTGAAAAAATGGAATCTAAGCAGGATCTGCATTAGATAGCATTGGATCTCAATGGTTTGATTTGAAAAGCTGGGAAATTGAGCAGAGATAGCAATGTGTGTATATATAAGCAAGTTAAACCACCAGTATGCATCTTCCACTGGGGCAACAGTTGCCTTAGATCATTGTAATTGAGTTCTTTGATAAGGATTACGCTATGAGAATTTAGGACCACCAAGTAAGATCCATATCAATGAGTTAACGTACTTGAATATCAGCACTAGATTAATGGAGTTGGTTGGCTTGCCTTCATTTAAGTCCTTATGTAGAAAACCCTTTGGAGGTGCCATGCTCAGACTTTAATCCCAGAAGGATGCTCCTTAGTTTCCATGTACTTAGCAGAATTCATACCGTCCCAGGACGATATTTTAATACCAGTTAGTTTAATCTACTTTGGATATGGTTAGAATTGAAACATACTCTCTCAATTCATCAGCACTGTTTTTCATTTTGTAGCAGCCTGGAGCTTTGGGGATTTCAGAAGAATTTGCTTTAGCTTTCTTTTTCATTAGAATTTATTCGCAGCTGAGGGAAATTCCTAAAACAGCCAGAAGCATCATCATATAAATGAATAGGTCGATCCCACTCTCTGACCTAGCATAGCTTTGAGGCAAACTTGTTAAATCCTGGCAAGGATACAGGTGTGCCTCTTGCTTCTGACTTTTCATTTTATTAATGAGAAACGTTGAGGTCACAACTTACAAATGCAGAACAGTGATTAGCTGTTTTAATTAAATTAATAACACCTTAATAACCTTTATATGCTTTTCTTAGAAAGCACATACACAGATTGTTTGTGCTCCAGGAAACCAGAGGGATTTCTTTTTTCCTTTAGACAGTGCTATGCAGTGTCTAGGAATTCCTTGAGGTGAAGCTGGCAGATTTGTTGGATTGTGTGAGAGGTTCTGTGCCCTCTGTTAGCTTCTTTCCATTTGCTTCTTGGCACTGCGACTCCGCCAGGCTGCACTGTGGGGTTACACCTCCTTGTTTCCCCAGCTCAAGTCCTGTGGAGTGGCATTTTCCTAACAGGGATGCTTCCTGGCGAATCGGAATTTCCACATCTGAACCTGGTGCGGCGTACCTGGACAGACTGCAGCACCTGTGGCAATCTCAGGTATTTCTGTATTGTACATGCCTGTCAAGGGCTTCTGCAGGAGCTTTCTGTGCAGACCAAAAGCAGATAGGCACATGTATTTTGATTTGAGAAATATTGCTGCTTTGGCCAACACTATTCAGCGAATAAGCTTTGTCTTCAACCAGCAGGCTTCTGATTTCCTTCATCTGTAAACTCTTCCTTTTTACAGACCTAAGTTTATAAGGCCCAAAAGAGCAAAGCCATGAAAGAGAGGAGATGCCCGCGTTCAGGGCTTATCAGGTTTAGGCAGTGTGCAGGAGAGTGGGAAGCTTTATCAGACTGTTGGAAATAATCTTCAAAAGGACTTTGCAATCGCATGCTTCATGAATGAATATTCTTCTTTATTCATGTGACCTGTTACTATGTCAGTCCAACAAGTGCCAGGGCAAGGCATAGTGGCTTTAAATCTCCAGAACTTTAGGAATTGTTTAGCTTACAGTACTTGCAGGCATTTCATGTATAAGCAAGCATAAAGATGTTGCTAGCTGCAGTTTTCAGAACTCTTCTGCATCTCCTTGTACAGTTTTTAAAAGCTGCTTAGCATCAGCTCAGCTCCTCTTATATGGCAGTCCATTAGACTTCTAACAACACTGAATGTTTTTAAACCCATTCATTCTCAGAAAAAAAAGCTACTTTGCTGATAGCATCCTGTTTTCAAACGTAGACGAGGCTGAAGTAATTTCATTGCCTAACCTGACACTTAATGGCTACAATTAGCTGAATGAAATTCCCCACAATGGCTGGAGTTAAAGTTCTAATGATTTTGCTCCTGGCAAAATGTATTCTTTCCCCCTAAGATTTCTACAGATGATTATTAAAAACAGCCATCATTTAGATTTCCCGGCTCATATCTATCATAAAGAAAAATAACATTACATATGTTTACTGCTGTCACCTGCTTCCTTCCCACAATACATGTGTTGCGCAGGATATTAAAAAATCTATGATGCACAAGTGAGTCGTAACAAGAAAAGCAATTACATCTCTATCTTTATTCAGAGCACATAAGGTATTGGGCTGTTCAGACAAGGATATGACATTTTCAGGCAGACATTGTTATTGTTCCACACATTGTGCAGTTTAGGATTTTTAATAAGAGCTTTCTCTTGAAAGCCTTTCTAAAATATTTTTACATCTGTTCAGCAGAGCATTCGTGTGTGAAGGTACATTGCAGGAGAACAGCACAGCTACCCGGAGTGGGAACCATGCCTCTCTGTGTAAAGGGAACTCAGCTCTTGGGGCTGTTACATCTTCAGGGATGCACCCAGTAGTGGGCTGTTAATGCAGGAATGTCTTTGCTTTGGTATGTTCTCAGATCCTGATTGTTCAGACTCCACTTACCACTTGAAGTATCAGGAATTGTGGCTTATATATGGGAAAACAGTCTAAATCTATCTTGAATGTATATATATGTTTCTGAGAGGCATTTTCTACACAGGGTTGATGTCATCTGGACCTATTCCCTTCACCTCTAAAGAAAATGAAATCGGAAGGACCAGCAGCTTGCTTACAACATGAGCAGACCTGGTAGTTGCTGAATCTCCTGTAGCTTTGTCCTGTAGCAGTTCAAATGTAGCCCCTCCAAAGGGCCTGCGGTAATGTGGGGCTGCTGAATGATCTGTTTCTCTGGGTTGGGGACCAGGTAGGCCAGAGGAGCATGCTGAGGTTGCCTCCAGTTGAGCTGGCCAGCTGCAGTTATTTTGGGTTCCTCCTGCCACAGAACAGGAGCCTGGAGAGTTGTGAATGTCAGTCTTCCATTTTATGAATCATTTTTGCCATTTCTGGATCTGCCTCAGCTGTCCAAAGCGTCTGGGGGTGTGCTGTGGCTCTTGGCCATGTGAAGATATGTGCTTTGTGTCTCAGGAGACTCAAGTGTTCTTGTTGGTGCTGTGAGGAGGATGCTATGGCAGGATTTTCTTTTGTAGCATTCTTCTTCATGCTGTGTGCTAGGGCCAGATACCTTTCTAGTGACGAGTCCTGGGACTTGAGAAAGCAGACATAAGAGTTCCACTTCAAAGCTGTATTTTCTAAATGATTATTTTGATAATTTCTTAGTTTTTTTTATGGCCCTGAAATACAGCCAGTTACAAAGATTTCCAGATACTGAAGCAAACTGTATGTTATGACAGTGCTCGGCCTGATCCAGCAACATCTACGTTTTAAGTGATTTGGTGTTTGCACTTGAAGAACACTTCACAACACAAAGCTGGAAGTTTTGCAGGAGAGCAAGTAGAGTTTTGTAAAGTTAGAGTAAGGTTGGCTTTCAGTGAGCACAGGAGACAGAATAAAGGGGCCTTTGTAAAATATACATATGCACATATAGGAAAACCTTGTGAGAATTTTTTCATATGATTATGTTGACTGCTTGCATTGTAATAATATTTATTCATCCAGTGGGAACAATTCTCAAATGTTCCTTGAGTCTCCCCAGAGGACTGACAGAGTCATTTTGAAGTATTTTACTGGGTAGCTATGATGCATCAGCCAAATTGTCTAACATGAAAGCCAGACTCCTTATATATGTTTGGGTCAGTGCAGGTTAAGCTGTCGGAGTCTGCTTTTGAACTGCATCATTACTTACAGCACCAAGTGTTACTGAACGTTGGCTAAAATTACTGTTAGATGTTGAATTAATGGCAGAAGCTAAAGTTGCCAGTTTATCATGCAGACATTAATGGCTTGGTGTGATCATATTTAAAAATATGTGTATATAAAAAGAATGCTTCTAAGCTTTTTATGCAGTTTTCAAAGTGGCCTTAGAGATCTGACTGTGTTATTCCCCAAGCAGGAAAAAACAAAAACAGCAATAAAAAGCCCAGCAGAAATATCCCTGAAACTTGCTTAAATTGTGATGTTATGTATAAGGATTGACTTAAGTAGGGTATAGTGTGGGGAAAAAAATAGCCTGTATGTATATTTTGCCCTTTACAGATGAATAAATTAAATGCCTTACTGCAAGCAGTTTTTGGTTGCTCTTAGGATTAAAAAAAAAAAAAGGGGGGGAAAAATGAAGTCCAACATCTGCTTGCTTTGTTCAGCCAAGAACTTGGCTTTAAAGCACAATTACAGGAAAAAGCACAAGTGCTAAGGTCAGTAAGCAGAAGAGGCACCACTTCCCAGTGGGTGTATAGGTGTACTGGTATTTTAAGAGCCTGTAAATATCTGTGAGATCTCTTAGTTTATGCCAGATATCAGTATTTTAGAAATTAAGGCATGTTACATTTTTCCATTGCACCCTCCTATCGCTTGCTGCTGTGTTGTTCACAGGGCTGGGGGGGACTATGTGTGAGCCACTCTCCCTGAATTCCCAGGTTGCTGCAGCAATCCCTGCAACTGCTGTTCAAAGCGAGAGAAAAGAGGTTAGCCCTATGATAAGCTGTGGGTATGTCCTTACCAGCTGGTGCTGCTCAGCATTTACTGACCTTGAATCAATCCCTTGTGTATGACCTGCAGGGTTGCAATGCCCAACCTGTGCTGCTGCACTTTGGGTCCTGTGGATCTGGGGGTGAATTTCAGGCTGCTGCTCTACAAACACTGGGAGCTGAAGAAGCCACTTCTCTTCAGCCCTGCTAATGATTGTGGAAAAACAAACTTCTGTCGTGTGCTTGTTTTACTGCTTTTTGCCTTGGTGGATGTCTCTCTTCAAAGTCAGATTACTGATGTCTGTAAGTTCAGCATTAAGCATATTTTCTGTACGTAACAGCAACGAGAAAAGACTATAGTCTGATGGTGATATGACTATGGTGACCTGATGTATCTGTTGTGCAGTACACTTTGAGCAGTTTGAATTACTTACTGGCTCAATAATGCAAGTTAGAGACAATTTTTACACTCGCTGTAGCCTTTGAGCTTGGTGTTGCTTTCACATCTTAGCAAACTGCTGATGATACATAGAGAATATAGTGGGTAAGTGACAGCAAGCTCACAGCGGTGAGACCATTCAAATCAACAAAACAACTATTAATATAAAATTGCCTTTTGAGAATTATTTATGAATTTAATTTAGCATTTCTTAATTTTTAATTTCTTAACAAGAAACTGGTCTATACATGTTTAATGGAGGTCTAATTCTTGAACATCATGTAGCTGTATTTATTTTATGATGTCACCAGAGCTTGATTTTGAAACAAAGCTGTCTCTTTATAAATGATTACATTGGTACTTCACACAGATATGAAGAGCTTGTCTTTGGGGAAGAGCCCAGCCATGTGGATCTTAGGACTGAACAAAGCTACTACACAAAAATGGGCCAAAATCTGCCCCACTGAATTGGAAACTTAGCTTCTAGTTGAAAATACATGAATGTTTTTCTTGTCCATACTGAAGCTGTTAATACTGAACATCAAATAAATCATAGAATCATAGAATCACAAGGTTGGAAACAAACTGTAAGATCATCCAGTCCAACCATCTCCTCATCACCATTGCCACCACTAGTACTAAACCATATCACACAGCACGTCATCCAGACGCCTCTTGAACACTGCCAGGGACGGCGACTCCACCACCTGCCTGGGCAGCCATTCCAGTGCCTGACCACTCTCTGAGAAAAAAAGTTCTTCCTTATGGCCAACCTAAACCTCCTCTGATACAACTTGCGGCCATTGCCCCGTGTCCTGCTCTAAATATACTGGGCACAACACCTGGGAGCTTGCATGTCACCAGGTTTGAATCGGGATCTGGCTTCAATAACTTGTGTTGCTCAAGAGTTCTATCTCAAGTCTTTTTGATGGCTAAAAAGATAGAGAAATTTAACAAAATTCTATAACGAATCCTTTGTGAAAGCTTTCTTCACATAGTCTTAATAACAATCTAAAATTGAAAGCAAGTATGAGCACGTTAGCTGATACAAGAACTGAAGGAGATAGTAAGGAGCCATCTTTAAGCCAGAAATGAAGGGAACATTTTCCTACTTTTTAGGCACACTTTGTCTGATCAAATGGGGGCACAAGCTGTGCCCTAGGGAGCTGTTCCAAAAGCTACTGAAGTGTGGATACTGTTTTGACTTCATATAGCTTAGAGTGTGCCCTGCGTACCACCCCCTTCAGGCCAACTAATATTGTTATTGTTTTCCTGATCTGTTTATATTCTGTATTAGCGACAAAGGTATTCAAGCTAATCTGTGATACCAATGCTGACAGAATTTTAACTGTAAGAAAACTGCAGCTTTCAGATTAGTGTTGCCTTGAGAATCAGAAAGCACTCAGCAAAGAATAGCAGAGGAGTAAAATGCAGAATGATAGGTAGCTGAGTGTTGTTTGAGATGAAGTGCTGGAATTTCTATGGTAAGAACCATAGTGTGTGTGTGTGCGCTCACGTGTGTATGGGAGTGCACCCAGGGCTGCATGCAGACTGATGTTTGTGCATTAATTAGCTGTTTCCTACATTTAACTAAGCATATGGCACACAATTTTCAGCAAGGTAAATTATGTTACAAAGTATGATCCTGCTTCCAAGAGCTGACACCTGGTCTGCATCCCACCGAGGGAAAAACCCTCAGAAATTGTGTTAATGGACTGAACAATAGTCAGAAAGAGAATGCCATTTATTACAGAGAGAACTGGATAATGCTATCTTTCAGCCTTCCTGCTGTCGCTCTATTTACTCTAGCCTGTTGGTGCCTAAGTAGCTATCACTTGAGGCAATACATTAAGACTTGAAAGGAACAATATATTTTACAATTAGGTTAGCAAACAGAAGCAATTGTATTTCTCCATGTTGATAATTACGAATCAATTATGCTATATGTTTTTAAAAATGATAACTCCCACGTTTTTTTTTGTGAAGCAAAATGTTTGCAGAGAGATAGAAGATCTTTAGGGCCAAGTACTACAATGTGCACTGGTTAGCAAAAAAAAAAAAAAAAAAAAAAAAAGACCAAAAACCAAAAAAAAACCCCAACGTTTCAACCCTGAAGCAACACTTCTGTGAAAAATAGATTAAATTAAGGTCAGATGGAGCAAACTGCTGCTAAACATGGTTAGTGTAAAAGAGAGATCTTCAAGGAGAGAGCTAATGGAACTGGATTTTTATGCTTAATGAACTGAAGATCCAGGCTCCAGTGCAATGTTTTATAAACAGTTTCTTGTTCTGTAGGGTTTTTTCTTTAATTCTATGAGAAATATCGCAAGCATGAGATAAACTGCTTTATAATAAACCAGTGACTTCACAGGTCTGATTTCCACAAACATTATTTCTGTTGCAAGTAATTGCTGAGTTAGTTATTTGTAAAAAAGGAAAAGCAATGAAATTATTTACTTTAGCATTATTTATGGGCTCCTACAATTAATTCTCAAATGATCACAGCAAACCAATTCTTCAGTACAGTACATGTAAGATAACAGAGATGGGAACAGACGAATAGATTCTCTGGAAGTTGAAAATCACTTATTACAAAACAGTGTCAGGAGAGATGCTTGAAAAGAGCTGAGTGGGTTTCTTCCTTGTGGGGCACAGCTCTGCATTTGCAGGTGGTGTGTGCTAACTGGCCATGGGGAAAAGGTTCCAAGCAGAAGAACTACCTTGTGGCATGAAGCAGGGAGATACTGATATGTTATTGAATGTTTCCTAGCTTTTAACAGGTGTGAATGCACTGTTTCACCTATACATTAAAAAAAAAAAAAAAAAGTTTTTTAAAAGTATTTTTTACAGTGACCATGGCATTGTTTTGGTGTCTCATTTGTTCTTTGGGCTTTGTGCTGATGATATTGTTGCTATGTTTCGTGAAGAAACTGTAGACAGGATGCTTATGCATGGTAATGTTTTACTGCTAGTATTCTTAGATTATGCCAGCAATTAATCAAAATGTAGGGTTTGTACTGCAATTGAAGTAAACACGGACATTGTGTTTTTTAAGAAATACGAACAACTGAATAAAAAAAAAAGACACTTTATGACAAGTTAATTTGTATATGCAAATATCATGCTTGCAGGTGCAAACATTTGCATGTGTAATTTGTATATACAGTAACGGCAGTTGCATTACTGGTGCAAAATTCTTTAGAGGTTGGATAGCTACTTTTATGCTGGTTAATACCTGGAAGCATTTTTACAGGGTTGTTTGCCCTAGAGGATTTACAAGAACGTGTGCACATATGATTACATATGTGATATTAGTTCACAGGCAGAATAGAGAGAGGCTATGTTTGGAAATCTTTCACACTGTGTATTGTGTTTTCAGAAAAATGAAATAACTATAGGAAGAAAACACAATTTCCAAGTTGTCTTTTGCTTTTATCTAGGAAGTGAAGACAAATAAGGAAAGAAAAAGAAGCTCTGAAATGAAAGCGGAGAGAAACCAAAGCTGATAGGAAAGGTGGCCCTTGGTGAAATGGTCAGCATCCCTTTTCATGATGTAAGCTGCTGATATTGCAGCTCCGTGGCATTTCCCATCAAATATGACAGGCTTTATAGCAGCTCTAAATTAGAGTATGGAGGAAAGTACAAACGGTTAGAAAGTGAGTGTAGCAGGCAATTGCTGTAGAGCTTGTTGTCATTTTTAGTGCTAGCGAAGCCTAAATAATACATTATTGTCTGTTTTGTTGACAGCACCTGCAAAAGCAAACTGAAAAAAAGCCTTTACTTCTTCTGTGACATTGAAGTATTATCTGTATTAATTTTCCATGTTTTGCTTCAAAGGATGGATATATGTAAAACTGTATCATCTTTCATCTGCATGGTTATTGTCTACTGATTAGAGTTTGGGATTAAAATGAGTCAGGAAGCGCAAGAGTGCTGCTTTGGCTCCTGTTACATCTATGCAAAAAGTACATGACTCCTTTGATCATTTCTGCTGATTACTAATTTTAGGTCTGTTTTGTGTGTCTCTGTGAGAGAGAATCCTCAGCTGAAAGCATAGACCTTCCTCAGAGTCTAATAACATTATACCTTGTGAGGAAGCAATAAGTTAATTACCGTCTATACTGAATAGGTATTTTTTTTAAGGAGTTCATGGTATAAACTTATGGTTTGTATTTGTCTTCTGGTGTGGAATGAAACTTTAAGGAAAATAAATAGCAGTTGGGATAAAACATGTCATGGTAAGTAATGTGTGGATTGAAGGAGTGAGGCAGTGCTGACCCACTGGGAGCCAAGCAGAAGTGGAAGTAGCCATTGAGGAGCTGGTGCTGAGAGCAGCAGAGGATTTGCCATCTGTAGAACTGAAATACCAAGAATCTGGAGAAGGTTGCTTGGAGCCTCTTTAAAATGAAATCCCCACAAAACCAAAACCATTTCCATACCTGTTGTGGTATTAAGTCAGTTCTTTTGTGCACTGCAGTTCTAAAAAAAAAAATGTACACAGCTGATGTCCAAAATCAGTACTAAATATGCCCCAGGGGGTGAGACTTAACTTTTTCAAAGTCCCCGGAACATCTTGGGCTGTTGTATTTTAAAGAGCTTTTAACTTTCAGTCATCTTAGAAAAATCTGGTAAGAGTTCCTGGGCACATGGACACTTCGCTATTGCTTGGCTTTAAATACAAGCAAGTTTCTGTTTTAGTCCAGACTAAGAAAGGACTCTTTACGTAATTTCATTTATTTATTTCTTCTGATATTACCATGTTTCTGTGCCAGCTGCATTTTATTAACTGCATAAAATAAGAAATCTGGTGAGCTTTATGATCCTGTGTGAAGTCAGTGTGTCAGATGCGTGAAATGAATACGGCTGATTTGTGTAGAAACTCAGAGGAGAAATCGCCATGGGAGTACTAACAGAACTGTAAGAGCAGAATTTACTTTAAAACATCTTTCCCTAATAGTAGAGAAAAGTCTAGAAAGTTTCTCATTATGAGGAACATCATTATAATTCACTCTCTATGTGACAGTTGACTCACAGGCTCCTGTCATGATCTTGCTGTGCTAGCTAAAGTTTCTGTGTCGCAGCACTCAGACACTTGGAGCAGTGGCTGCTATGAAGTGACACAGTGCTCGCATATGCACGTCGGGTGTGCACAGTATTTCTGCAGTCTGCTTTCTGTGAGCTTGAAATTCTGTGTGGGTGGATTCAATTCATTAATAGGTCACTCATCATTTATGGTCAAGTGTATCTGCAGGTCCCCAGGAGTTTACACTCAGGAAGCGTAGCAGACATCAAAAATAAGCCAACTGGACAGTTTTGTTATTCATCTTTTCCTGTGTGTCTTCAGCTGAACAGAAATGATGAGTTGTCCACAAAATAAAATGTCAGTTTTTATTTATGTTAGTCTCAAAGGTAAGAAGGCATCTCTGCCAGCATCTTGGTAGAACAGAGCCCTTATTTTTCAGAGATGAGAACGAGTCTCTGGGGTAGCATACAAGAGGAAGAGGAAGGACTGTGAGCAGCCCTCTTTCCCTTTGGGGGCTACAAGAACTCTGCTAATGCTTGTTCCCAGTGTTGTCAGTCTGGTGGAGGAGCCCCACCAATGACTTGAGTACAGCAAAACATAATAAGATCAGAGAAGTACATATAGATAGCATAAACTGATACAAGGTAGAAAGCTGATTACAAGCTGTGTTAATTCATTGGATTCAAATCAAAATGTCTTAATAGACCTGCTGAGTTTAGTAGTGTAGATTATCTTGGAGATAATTTCTAGCAGTAATACGCGTGGACAAGATCTGTTATTGAATGGCCGGTTTGTCATTTCTCAGGAAATGACAAGTACCTCCAGGAAGAGTTATGTTGTCTATCTGCTCAGTCTGACAGAAGCAAGAACAGAAGTGTGTTTTTTGGTTGGTTGTTTCTTTCCAACTGCATGTGTGATGTACAAAAATGAAATCCAGAGTCATGTCAGCAAGTACAATAACAGATTCATGCCACTTCAATGGCATTAAGCTGGGGGTCTTAACGTTACAGCAAAAGTTACATTATTGGAAAGACGTTGGCAAAATTGCTATTAACTAAATAGCGTAAGATCAGTAGAATTTGGTATTTCATCTTCCTAAAGGTGCATGTAGTTTTCAAGTAGGAATAGTTTTTATTATGGAGAGCAGAAGGATTCCTGTTAACTTTTATTGTAATTTCTTGTAAACTTTCTCAAAGCCAGTCAGTTGTACACGTTACTGTGGGTTTATTTCTTCCTCCTTGTCAATTATTTCTTTAGACTCTAGAAGACCCTTGAAAATACAGGCTGGATGACCTCTTCTGGCACTCAGTCATACTCAGTTTTATGCTTTTGTCAAAGAAATTCATTACTGTTACAGTTAAGTTCTGAAGAATAACTAGCAGCTTTTTTTGGAATTAGGCAGCAGACATTATCTCTTTGCACTTGTAGCTTCCTTTATATGCTTTGGCATTTTAGTTTGTGTAATATTATATGATGCCCTAAGGTGCTTTAACCTCAAGGCTGCTATAAAAATGAACTGATAGATGAAGTGCCTCCCTAGGAGCATTTTGGGAAAGATGAGCTATCAGGTCATCAGTGCATAGGGCCAATGATTAAAATTCACAGCAAAAGTAGCTTTAGTAGCCCACTAAAAATGTGTCATTTATTCTGGCTTATCGATGGCTTGTGCAGCGGGAGTTCTTGAAACTATCCTAGCTCCTTTTTCTATGAATGCATATGGAGACATTCTGTCCCCCAAAGCGAGGATCCTGGCGTAGAGCTGAGAGCTGTTTGGGGGAAAGCTAAACACAGAAGGGAACTGTGATTCTTTCACAGCAAAGTGTTTTGCTCAGTTGACATTCATTTTTCCTACGTAAGTTAGGACAAAAGATGAGTTGAGCTAATATTAGCCCAAGTATATTATAATAAGAATTTGTATCAAAGCTTAAATGGTGCCTGTGAATCCTTTTTCCATGTGCTTTGCTCTGCAGATAAGTCTGGCCCCAGGTACAGAGTGAGGGCTGTTGCTGTGCGATCCTACAGGTAACTGGTGAACACAGTCATCAGAAGGGCTGATTGTTTCTCTCGTGCTGCAGAAAACTGAGTTGAGTAGTGTGAGATCAGGAATCCTTCCTACATGTTCTGCTTGTGCGTGGGCTGTAGAGAACTTGTGCCTGGTCAAAGTCTGTGGATGTCCTTATGTTGCAGCTGCAATCACAGGAGTATGTGGGGCTAACAGTAATTACATCTGCTTCTTAGCAGACATACCCTCCTACAAGCTGCTGTCCTCTAATGGCACAGGACACACAGCAGGTTTGTTTGATGCTCACCAAGCCCCTTTCCTGGGGAAGGATAGAATTTTACCTATTTCAGCATACTGCTGCACTTAGAATGATGTATTTCTGACCGAGGCGGGTGGCAGTTAATGTATGGAGATGTCTTTTTTTTTTTTTTTAATCCTTTCTTTAAGTCTGAACAGAATACATTATTCTGAGCCTTGCAATGCTCTGCAAAAAGGAAAATAGTCCAGCCCATTAGGTTATTAAACACCCAACCTTAAATAAAGATTTTTCTAGTTTAAAAATTAAGATAATTTTTTGTTATATTCTCCTTTTTATCTTCAAGGTATCTTGAAGAAAAATGAGCATTGATGCAAAAAGTGGTTATTAAGAATCCTAAGTGCTGCCATCGTTGTATGCCCTCAAAATAAAATTGGGAGGCAAAACATTTGTAAGTGCTTCAATAGCTGTTTGTCACTTGCTAAAGGGTGGACACCAAGAATGCAGAAGAACATTACTCTGTTGGAAAAGCTTAAGAATGTATTGTTCATTTCAATTAAAGAACCAATTTCACTCACTGGTAATGAAAGCAGCTTTCTCATATGCAAGAAACAAATGTTTTCTATAGGGATGCAGCGTTTCAGCAAATCCTTTGAGGTAGGATTATACACTCTTAAAATAACAGTTTCTCTTCCGTTCTGTGTTTGTGTCGCATGGTTCTGTAGGTGGAGATAAACTGTATTTTTAAAACTGGAAGTGTGTTTTACTCGAAGAAACTCACTGAGTCACTATATCAACTGACTTCTGTTTTATTAATTCACAAATACAATTGGGAGCATCTTGCTGGAATTCCTGTATTTATATACTTTCATTCTGTGCTTATATATATGATTATGGATATATTCCTATATATGTATAAATTACTTTTAGTTTTAGGCTGTCATCCACCAGAAAGCTCCTGAAGGCTAAAGAATTCAAAATAGTTCTTCCTTACTCGCTGTGAAGCGCTTGTCTATTGCATATCCGAATGCTGAAGGTTTCATTAGCAGTAGGGGAATTTATTCCTTTAGATTTTCTTAAGAAGGAAAGTAACATAGAAAAAAAGCAACAACAAAAAACCCCAGTGTGGAATACTTTTGTATTTCTTTTTACAGTACTGCTAGTATATTGTGAAATAACATGTCATATTAGCTTGCTTTTTCTTCTGACTCCTTCAGTCTAAGGTAGGACAAAATATTTTATAGCCCGAACTTTAAAAAATGCATGGTGTATTTTTTACATCCTTTTCTATAAATAGTAGCTTTCACAAATCCACACTATGTTAAGAAGTGGTGCAGCAGTTCATTTTGGATTCTCAAGGCATAGTTCACAGAGACTGGTTTTCTACATTACTATCCAAACATCACAAACTGTGTTTCAGATTTTGCTTTCAGGGTCTTGCCTTTACAAAATAGCCTGTCCCGTAGACAGTCAATCAATTCCATGTACTGTAATTGTGTTAAGACAGCATTGCAAAAATCTGTTTACAGCTATCTGTCCATCGATCCAGAAACAAAGCAAGAACTGAAAAACAAGAACAACTGTCAAAGCCAAAATGCTTCCTTGCTGATTCTTATAATACATATGGTAAGATCCAGAGGTACTGGTAGCAATTATAAATTTGACACCTGCAAATTCCTACCAGGCAGTAATACCTGAAATGGCAGTGTTAATTTCTACTTTCACAATATGAATGCACTGTGAGATTTTGTGTATCTATATATGGCATTATGTAATGAGATTTCTGAAGAGATCTTTCTCAGAAATCTGTAGCCCTGATTGTACTTTAAGCTACAGTATTTATTGAATTTCACCTGTGTTGAACAAAATGAGAATTATGAGGACTGGAGAAGAATGTGCCACAGACCCTTCTGAAATCAGTGAGAAGACAGTGAATGAGCTCATCAAGGTGCTTGTGATTTAGCATGCACATTACAATTCCCCTCACTCGTTCTAGTGGAAGTGATGTATCACAGATGATTCTTGTGGAGGAGTCTGTCATTGTCAGGTGCTGGGAAAAATGAGAAATATTCAGAAGGGAAGAGGAAACCTGTGTATTGTACTTGCAACCACAAGTTTTTCATGTTTCCTTTATTACTTGTTAGTGTTGGGATGATCCTATAGTATCTGCATGGCATAGGCCCCTGAGCTTGAGTATCCAGGGAAGAGTCAGTAATTTCCAAGACAGTGCGAACAAACACTTCGATGCAATTTTATCTGCTCTTAGACTCCTCACAGGGAGTGTGGGCCAGCACTGATTTCTGCTCTCAGGTCTGAGAGGCCTGAGGGAAGAGTGTGGAGTTGTGTCAGGTGGGGTTGGGTGCTGCCCCAAACAGTGGTGGGTATGGAACAGGGAATGGCACTAAGCTGCCATAGGGTTTGGGTTCTGGGTGGTGTGCTGTGAAAGCAGAGTTGGAAGGGGCCCACAAGGATTGTGGAATCCAACTTGGGATACTGTATGTGATTCTATGAGGGTTGTTTTTGTCGTATAGTCACTGGAAGTTCAGTCTGAACAGAAATGTGCCATCAATAATGAGATCTGTTATGGAATACATCCTTAATGGAAAATCTGTCCTTCCTGCTCCCCATGCATTACGTGAGATTCCCAAAATTATCTGAAGCTGAAGAAAGAAACCTGCCAAACCACCTTTCACATTTGTTACTCTTCAGCTTTTCCTACCTGGGGTCATGAAGCTTCATCCCCAGTGCCTTCTTATGCCAGTGGTTGTGCAAGATGGGGACCTCAAATCATTGTAAAATTCCTATATTTGTTTACCCTTTGACAACATAGCTTTTTGTTTTTAATACAGGAAAAAATGAAGCTCAGAATTGCACTTCCTTGAAGAAAGCATTTGAAAACTTAAATGAGTGCTGTACTAGAGGCATTGAAAACATAATCATTGCTTTCTGTATGGAATAGTTGTGGATTATATTTCACTTTTAAATTGAATTTTGGAATTAAGGGCGCTGCTGTTGCTAGCAAAAATAGCTGAATTTCTGCTTTTGCTTTTTTAAAGAGAATGTTTTCATGATACATCTGGGCCCATTTGTATAAATGGCCCCAGACATATCACAGTCTTATAAAAGTGCTGCTGGTGCTTGAGCCTCGTCAGGTTTGTGCCTCCTGATCTTCACTTCAAAGAAAGTGTGAGAACATGTCACTTTATCACTTTGAGGAATTAATTTGTCATCCAGGATTTTTTAATCTCTGCATAACCATTTCAGAATTGTTTGTTTTATGGCTCTGCTATGGAAGAGAAATGTTACCTGCTTTGATGTGCCTGTTGCTCTCACTGCAGGGAAAAATAACATGCAAGCAACTCAGGCACTTACAGAGCCTGAGGGGCCTGAGCACAGGGCTTAGTGGAGCTTCACAGTGGCCAGAGGTGTGAGTGCATTTCAGCCCATCACGGTGGCACATCTGATGCCGTGTGATACTGGAGCCACCTGGACCGTGGACTGCTGGACTTCTCTCTGGAGTTACTTGGGGCTCTGGTGTGGCGTGGGTATTCAGCTGCTATTTGGGTCATGCTCCGAGCTAAAAACAAATGGTGCATCTTCTGTCATGCACAATGTGTCTGTTTCTCCAGAGGTAACGTTAGAGATATTTCTGACAAGAGAAATCATATATTATTAAATAACACTTTGAGTCGTTTGATTTCGGCAGATCACTCTGATCTCTGCTTTCCTTATCCTGCATGGCAAGGAAGCAGTTGAAGAAACATCACAACTGACAGCTTAACTTCTATCAATATGGGAATTATTTTGTGGGGAAATGATTTAAGAATCGTTGTGTGCTTCGCAGTCCATCTGATATCAGAAAGTCCAGTGGAAGGATAGCTGGTGTTTTTTCCTTTGGACTGAGTGTGGAATTTTTTAGTATAAGCTGTGTAATTGTTGGTGGCTCAGTACAACCTGTTCTCCCATCCCTTTGCAGCCTTTTCCAAAAGAAAAATCTTTGTCTCCATATTCTTCCTTGCACCAGCTTCATCCTGACACATAGTGGACCAATGCTTTGAATATCTGTGTGTTTAGACATGCCTTCAGTTCAGCTGAAGCTGCTCAGGATTACTGTATTTTTAGAGTTACAAAAATCTTAGTCGTTTCTGCTTTAACTTTATACATGTGTGTAGGCACATGCAAATACAAATAGAACATGCTTGATAACTTATTTATGAAGGTTTCAATATTTAGATCATCAATACCATGCTGCGATAGTTTAGGTTTGCATCAAAATAGAAAGCTTAAAAGGGAAAAACCGTTTTGGTTGCAGGTGTGCTAATGCAGTAGTAAAAGCTTTAAACTGAAACTGATGGAGGTCAGAAGGATAAATCAGGTAGGTAGGAACCACAGTGAGATGGGCAAAAGCCAAACATGGAAAAGTATGGGTTTTTATAGTAAGGTCACTGCAGGGATGGATAGGAAGAAGACTGTATGAAAAGTCCCATCTTATAATGCAAAAACCATACAGATTAAAAGAAAGGTTATAAACTGGTTAAAACTGCATTTTATTTGGTTTGGAAGTAGATTTTTTGGAAGAACTCAACGGAATATGAACACAGGATTTACAGTGGTTGCACTGGAAATATGCCATTAGTTAAAGGAAATCTACCTTGAAGGCAAATGCTGCCTTGGTTCCTGAATGTAATTCAAAAACTTGTTGATGGGCTCAAATAAGTTCCCAAGACACAGAACTGCTTGATAGAAATCTTCAGCAAAGACTTTAGGTGTCTGTTAAGAAAGGTGGTAGTAACACAGCAAATCTCTTGCATCTTTTGCTCTGAGTTGTGCTGCCCATCAGGCTGGCTGGTATCCATCTTCCAACATCCAGTTCTGGGTGTTATTTATTTTTAGAGAGCTGGAAGTGTTTGCTTTTTGTGTTGGGTAGTGTGCTGTTCCCCCCCCTCCCCCACTGGATCAATATATGATAACTGATAGTCTAAAGCCCCTCTGAGCTCCTTGTGCTGCATAGATTGTCTTTTAGCTGAGCAAGGAAGTTGTTGGGATAACTGCTGTGGCCTTCAATTCATTGCTTTTGTAGACAGGCTTTTGTGTGAGTGCAAAGCTAGGCACTGTGACCTGTGACTGGCAGGCTTCTAGGAAATTCCTGGCTATGTTGGAAAGAGAGCCTTAGGATTCTGGGACAGCAGTTAGTACAGAGTGCACTCACTTGTGCACAAATTTGAAAATTCTGGTATACAGTTGTAAGCTTATGTTTACATATTGCACATGTGTAAGTAGGAATATCACTATGTATAAAAGTATAGAGAGAGAGAGAGAGAGAGATAGGTATATACAGCATATATATGTGCTCACTGCGTGAGCATAATTTCCAAATGAAATAAATGGCCATTTAAAATGTCCCTAATGTGACAGAACATAAAATATTTGAGGTGGCTGTGATAGTAGAAGTTACTTCATGTATGGTCCTTTTGTTGTCTTTGTAATTGCTGCCTGTTAGAAAAGGCTTAAATCAGTGGATGTGTACATGGAAAAAAAATCTGTATGAACAACCAGTTGGTTTTATCTGGATTGAATTTATGATATGTCGTGGTCAACATTTATTGAAAATCAAGAGCCAGTAATAGTGGCTTCACATCAGTACAGTCAAATCACTGCTTAAAACTGAAGTTAAAATCCTTTAAATTTAATTCTCTAGGCAAATTGCAGCTGCCAGCTTCTCAATTTGATTAGTTCCAAAGACAACCCTTTGTAAGAAATTGAAAATGCCAGGAGGCATCAGTCCTGTAACTGTATTAGTGCACCAACTGAAGTGTAGTGACCTTGGATGTTTTGCTAGGCCTTAGTATTGTTTTGTTGGAATTAATTCAGCTATTAATATTTGATTGAGTTTTTGCCTCTGAGTAGACAAAACTTGATCTTTACTGCTCGCTAGAAGTACAGCTGACATCTAATTTAGCAACATATGAAATGCACATTATAATAATTTGTTGAGCTTCATATAGAAAAATACTAAGCAAATAAATAAAAATTGTTTTAAAATGTGCTGCATGGTGAAGGAAAGGGAACAAGCTTTGTTTTTCATGACAGCCTCAGTGAAGCAAAACAGCTAATTTTAGAAATGTCTGCCTTTGAGCTATTATTTATCCAATTAAAAAAAAAATCTAACTTATTGTAGCTAAAATCATTATCAAGTTTTAGGGAAATAATTTCTAGATCAGATTATTTTAGTGCTGGTGAAATGTTGCATTATTGATACGAGTAAAACTGCTGGAAAGAATTCTATTGATTTTAAGCAAATCAAGTGCTCTACAAGCTAATTTACAGCAGTGTGGTGAGGAATATCAAACCTTTGGCTCCCTAGAAGTTAAATGTAGTCCAAACCTCGTAGTAACTTGCCGGAAGCAAACGTATGAAGGGATATTTAATTGTGCTCACATGGATGGGCTTGTTAATGGCAGTCATACTGCTCTTGTTATAACGGCACAGGTACCTGTAAGGACTGGTGCTCTACCCTGTAAGTGAATATCAAAAGCCTGAAGACGCCTTGTTACTAAGAGAGTTGTTCCTTACAGTTTTAAGACCGTGATGCAGAGCTCTCCACACACAGCATTTGAATTGTTGGTAACATGGAAGTCTTAGGTATGTAAGTAATTAGCAAAATGGTGGTGTTGTTTCTTAGCAGCGCTTAAAGTCTTGCCAATCTTAACAATGATTGCTTTAAGTATAGTTCAAATCTGTCTCAAGCTATGCACTTCAAACGCAGTTGCTGGAAGAGCTTTTAAAAATAATGTTTCTCCGAAGCAGTGAAATACTGAATATCTCAAGCATGAAATACACATCTCAGAAGGAAGACAGTAGAAGGCTTTAGAGCACTTAGGGTTAAATTCCCATACAGTTAACATAAAAACAGCATTTTATGTATAATATGCTTGCTTAACCTTGCTTGTAAACTCAAATAAGTGCATTTCTACATGCAGGCTGATCTACAGAATGAAGGGAGATTTACTTGTGTGCCAGTATTTACATGAGCTGTGAGTGATAGGAGCTAGAAAAGAGAATCAGAAAGAACAGCAGAAAGCAAAGTGTGACGTGTGAGGATATATTAATTTTCCTTTCATGTACATCATTTGCTCATAATATGAAATAATTGAGAAGCAAATTAATAGCAAATTGCTACAGCTGACTTATGAACTATCCTGACAGAAGATGACTGAGAATGATGGCACTTCAAGATGAAGCCTGCTTTGGATTGATGAAGGGGTCAGGGTCATTCACCTGACATGGATGGCAGATCTTCCTCCAGACTGTCCCTATGCAGTGGGGTTGAATTTCATCCATTAGCCTGACTTGTACTCTCACAGCTGAGAATTCTCATAGTGGTGTGCTTTAATGAAATTACATTCTGAAAGCATAGAAGAAAGGAATTAGAAATTCACAGATCTGATTTTTTGGGAGTATAACTCATTGCAGTTTTCAGTGCCATCTCTCCTGACTATGACAGCTTCTCCTACTACTTAACTGCTATGCTTTTGTAAGGAGTTTCAAAGCCCTATCTTGTTATTACTTATGAAGCATTTTGGTGAATCAAATGCATATGAAAAAAACACAAATGGTCTGACTTGGACAACTTACCTAGTGACGTTAGTACTCAATTCTGAATAAAGGCCCATTCTTGTATCAAACTTGTTACTTGAAAAAGGGATGTTGTGTGCCTGGGTGTTCTTCACACCATCATCAGCAACCTTACAAGCTGGATGGTACTGGAGAGCTAAAATTGAGAAGCCTGAGCAGACATCAAGAAGGATAAACTAGTATACTGGTTAATAAATCACTTCAAAGCACAGCAAGGTGTGGCCCTTATCTATGTAATCTAGAATAGTACACATGCAGCCTGCTAGTGTTGGACCTTCCTCAAATTTGTGTGCACCTTAATGAAAATCCCAAGGTAAATACTTCTGTTGTGCTGACCCGCTTGTAATTCATTTCTTTTCCTGTCTTCTGTTCTTCTGTGCCTTCTGTTCTTTGTATGGAGACCCTGGAGTAAAATAGCTTGGTGAAGTCTAAGCTTCTTGCACACGGAGTAGAAGAAAGGGGTGCTACTGCTCAGCTCTTGATCTCAGAGAAGCTTTTCCTGTGCTGGGGTACTGGAGACTTTGACAAATCTTTGGAATTCTGAGGTCTCTTGCAAGCTGTATAGAATTCCTTATAAAATACATTTTGAGAGCGATCCGTTCAGCCAGCAATGGGAATAGCCAATATGGAAAGTGCTGTGTTAGGGGATTTGTGTTCAGTCTCTTGTGTCTGTCTGGGCCATGAAAACCGAATGCTTTGATCAATAGTGATTTGGGGTTGTTTTTTTTTTTCATTACTAAGAGTAAGTTATATTAAAAAGATGTAAGGAGTCTTTCCCCCTACTTTTCAAGTCTACTTTCTGACAGCCTGTAGCCATGTGAGGTTCTCTCCTTTTACTATAGGTTGCTGCTTGCATCTTGAGTGGGAAGAGCTGTGTCCCTAGATCCTGGGTGGTTGTGTTTGGCCAAACAGACTGATGTGCTATCTGCAGTGCTTCCCACTGTAACTGTCTGGGGATTTCAAGAATGATAACTATTGCAGTGCCTTTGTTTCCTATTCTCCCTCCCCTGTTTCTTCCTTAAGGGCGAAGTATGTTTTACACATTGGGAAAGGCTGTTAATGAGCTCCAGCAAAGTGCCTGGTAATGGTCATATCTGGCTCTGAGAGATGAAGAAACTTAAAACGAGGCTTAGTGGTGCTGCCTGCAGTGGGAACAGGATCTTCTCTTGATATATAGCATGGAAAGGAATGGTTCCAATTAGTGGTAGGAAAGCTTCAGTATTGCTGAGTGGATTCCTTTCATTTTTATGTTTGGATTTTCAAAATCAAACTCTGCTTTCTGAATATGTGTGCTTACATGGAAGAGCTGATGTTTTCATTCTCTGAGTACTTGCTGAAATTGCACAAATACTTAGACACAAACACTTTAGTGTCTGCAAAGGGCTGGAGAACAGAAGTACAGGCTTTCAGCTTGTATGACACTTCAGAAATGCTAGTTTGGGGCCTCAGATAGAGATAGACAGAACTGGCTAAGAAGTCATTCACAAGCCACAGGCGCTTCATTGAAGGACGAGGAACAGACTTGGCAGACAAAACAAACAATGCAGGGTGTGCTGTAAAGCCCAGCACTTTGCTTTTATTTTTCAACTCAGCTGGAAAACTACTGAGTGATTTATAGCCAGAGAGATTCATAACTGTCACATCCCTACCTCTTGGTGTTATAGGCATACCTGAAGCAGCCTTTTTACCCTAACCTGCTTTAACCAAGTCTTATCTGCTGTTGGCTCTCAAAACATTACACTGACACTGTACAAATATGGAAGTTCCTTGGGAAGAATTTTTTTAAACTCTTAACCTGTCCATGCAGCAAAGTTGAGATATGCCCTGTATATCTCTCCATCTAGAAGCTGGATTCCAGAGGTGGTTAATCCAGACAGGAGTTAATTATACTAGGGAGAAAAATATAATTCCATTTGTGTGCTCTGTCTATACAGAATGATAGTGGCAGAATATATAGCAGTGGCAGATACATTGGCAGAATGTATTTATGAGCATTGGGAAATTTCCCCTGTGCGTGCACCTCGGATACGTGTCCTAAAATGCCAGGTTTTTTAAGCTACAGCTGATAGTAAGAAGGAAGCACTTTTCCAAAGGTCTCTGCCAAGTTCTGTGTCCAATGAAATTGGAGGCATCCCCTGTCTCTGGATTTGTTTCCTGAAACAAATCCATCTCCTCTGCCCGAGTTTTCTGCTGAAGAAGCATCTGCTCAGGGCACAGGCAATGGTGTGTTACGTTTCTTGTGCTCCACAGGCCATTGAGCAGCAACAAAGGATTCAATGTCTGAATTACAGTTTCTCAAAATTCAGGAAGGATAAAGTTCTTTTGCAATATCTTAGGTAAAGTGCAGTGCATCAGAGCTTGTTACGCTGATGGTCCTTTACTCTGACATTTTGATTTAGTTTAAAATTCTGTTTAAACTCTACTTCTAGATAGTGGTGCTTAAATTTTTTATTGGCAGTCTGTTTAGAACTAGTCAACCCTATTTGTTTTACTGCTGTGGATTGGCTGACAAAAATACAAAAGTAAACGGTAGCTTGGAAACAGTCTGTGAAACTTCTAAGAAAGTGGGGATCTGTCAGAGGAATAAGTTCACTGGTAGAATTCAGTTCCGGTAATTTTACAACCACCCTGTTCTTAATGGTGAGCAATCTGACAGAAAACATCAGGATTCAATGTCCTGTGTTCAGGTAGCCTCCTTTTGGTCTGAAAAAAAATAAATCCCATTAACATGTTACACTCCTGCAAATGTCTTTTTGCTGGCATTGTTTTAAAACAGTGTCCATGTGGGCACTGTAATTTCTAAAGAATTAAAAATCAAAGTATCTTACAAGTTTTGATGCAATTTTTGATAATTCCTGCAGCTGACAATTATCAGTGGATCATCTGTACTGTGGTGACCATTAAAAATATGAAGTGGTGTTGCTACCTACGGTTGACTAACAGATTCTATTTATTTAGGTCAACTTAGAGATGATGAGAAATGACAGAAGAGTTTAACTTGCTCCTTTCTAAATTGCAAAGACTGTAATTTTCTCTCAAGACAGGGTTTGTGTGATCTGATATCTGAGTAGTATTGTCAATTGTCCAAAACGCTTGAAGCCTGAGAAAGGAAGCATTCAATCTGATGTAGAGACAATCTTACAGATACAGTATAAAATGACAATTGCTACTGTACAGAAGAAAGAATTACCTGTTAAAAGAAATTGTGCTGATCTTCAAAACTTTGTGTCTTGGTTATCTGAAGAATTATTAACTTGGAATTCTTTTTGTTAAATAGAATTTCGTTCTTGAAACTGCTGTCACATTAATGCTAATGAAAAGTGTAATTTTCAAAGCTACAAAATGAAAACCTGCTAAAGCAGAAATCTATCCTGAGCCATTCTGTGTAATCCTGTAGGTTGGGACTTAGTAAAACAAATATACAGGAAGGAGCTACCCTTTTTGACAGGCACATTTGCTAGGCACCAGGGCAGTTCTTTGAGAAATTTCCTCTGTATTAAGTTCAGCTGTTCACACTGCAGGGAGATTTCATTATTCATTTACCTCTTTTGGGAACAAAGGTACAGATCTAAAAATCCTTACCCTGAAAGATGCTGAACTCCCTCAAATGTCTTTGCTTATTATGTATCACCAGATCAGCCCACCAGTTTTAACACAGAGGACCAAGTGCATCCCACATGTGAGTCTTTCAAATTCAGAGAAACTAAGCTGAGGGTGAACTTGGCTATCAACAGCTTTTTAGATCTAAATATTATGGTCGTTGCTTAGATCTTTTCGTCCTTGATGTAGGTGTCTCATAGCTCACAAAGGAGCAGGGCTGTTTAAATATTCAGGGAGCAAGCAGTGCCAATGAGAGCAGAAGAGACCTTCCCCTTTAAATGGGTGAAGGCCCAGTGCGCTCCAAATGTAAAGAGGGAAAGGAGACGAGAAACCTGCTGTGGAATGGAGTACATGGCAAAACTCAGAGAGATCTGAGGAGGACAAAAAGCAGGCAAATCTCAAAGATGCCTACTGCTAAAGAATCTGGGGAAATTATTTTGAATAACAAAGTGAAAAATGGAGCAGTAATGCAAAATCTCATTGCTCTGTCTAGTTGTTGTGGCCCAATTTCTGGTTAGAAGGACTGACGGTTCATATCACTCAAACCTTTAATTTTTTCTTCCTTATTTTTCCCAATCTCGTCCTAAGATTAAGTTACAGGGAATTTATTTTGTTACTTAGGCACAAGTACAGTTTTGGAAAAAAAAAAAAAAAAAAATCAAGGTAATTTTTGTCTTTTTCCTCATCATGAAATTATTATTCATGGGGCTTTCTGCACCTACAGTGGGAATAGGAGCCAAGACTCCACTTCAGAGCTTCCTACTAATCTATCATGGTGTTGGGAAGTGAGAGAACAAGCGGCAGTGGTGAACTTGTTCCAGATTGAATCCAAAGAGATATAAAGTGAATTCATGGTTGCATTTATAAGGACATATCTGATAAGGGCTTTGGGCCTCTGGGAGAGAGTGAGCATTTCTCTTCTTAACACTGTAACCTTAATCTACAGACAAACTTCCTTAATTTTTTTCTTAAAATTTAACTGCGGAGCCTTAATGGATGTCACATTTAGAGTTCACATTTTACCTGTTTTTTCCCCCCCCACCCCCCAGAAACTGTGCAAGGCTGTTTGTCTCCCAGTCAGAGGCAGATGAGAATGGCTGCTGGCGTACCAAAGTGTTGCACTGAAGGAGGCAGTCTGCAGGCATTAGCTGGGGTGGCAAGAACATGGTCTGCCAAGGAACTTACTTCTTCTGGATATATCACAAAGCAGGTTTGGGTGATTTTTGCTTGATTTTAAGTATGTCATTTTCCTGTGATGTAGGCATCTGTAGTGTATTTTAAGTGCTTCATTCAATCTCCCAGGCCTCCAAGAGCACTGGGGGGAATGTTTCTTGGAGCAAAAGTTTTCCAACAGCTGGTAGGTCTTTGAAGGTGGACTTTATTTGTCAGAAGATCACGTTTACCTCAGGGTTCTCCTGGTAGGAGACATGGAACTCTCGAGTCTGTGAGGAAAGGCTGTGAATTATTTAGCTTCCTGTGTAAGTACTGGCTGCAGCATCCTTGGATCATACAGACAGCTGCCCAAACTGTGATCCCTTCTGTTATTTCAGGTTAGTTACTAGATTTACACTACTTCAAAGTAAACATCCTTTTCTTTTTAGAGCTGGTGTATAATCAAGATGTTGTAATCACAATATAATCAAGATAATCAAGCAAGGCAGACAATGATCACAAAAGAGAATAAGCGGAAGAGCTTATCCTTCGGCTGAGCTCACCAGAAGACACCAAGAGAGGGGATCACTAGAAGAGATCCTTCCCCTCTGATAGCCAGCTCTTAAATAGGTCTAGGAGGGGTGGAGCCAGGCTCCACCCCTTCCAGCAGCACAGGTGAATTGCCTTCACCTGTGCTCCTCTGGCTGGCTCATGGCTCGCCTCAGGTGATCAATCAGAGGTTCAGGCCGTGACTCAGCAGTTCCCATACAGCTGGAATATAAAGCAAGAGGGCAGGTTAGACACCACTGAATTGGCTGGAGTTTCAATGACCAGCTTGTAGCCCAAGCTAACCAGCCTGATCATTTGAAGAGAGTAAATTACCTTGCCTAATAATGCATCTTAAACACTGTTAGAATTTAACACCAGAAAGGCATCAAATTGCTCGAGTCCATTTCAGTTACTACTAAATGAGTTGTTTGGATTGTTTATAAATAAAGTCTCTAGAATTGCCTCATCTTTCAAAAGGACATTTATGGAGTGGTTTGATGTATTTGGAAGGGCATACCTTTCCAAGTTCTTCCAAAGAAACCATCACTCTCTGAACGGTCTTAGCATCTACCAGAATAATTGAAATAAAAAGGGAACAGTGTTAGAATCCTTTAAAGCCTGTAATGAATAATGAAAAGGCAGTAGCACTGATATTACAACCAGATGTGTATAGTATAGAAACTATTTTTCTGGCCAGCAAAGTCTTGTTCTCTCTGTGCATCAGAAGGCAGAATGTTGAACTGAGCCATGCTCTTGACCTCTGAATAAATATGCGCCCAGTGCTTTTTCTCCAGACAGCATTCTTTTCCAACCGCATCAGGAAAAGTTCCCCGAAGTATTTACTTCTGATTTCTGTTTCTGCTGACTACAGCCCTATCGCACTTTACACACAAGACATGTATTAGGACAATTCAGGTTTTATTATGGAAGCCTCTATGGTGCTGGATTATAGATTGTTGGTTTTTTTTTTTTTTTTTTACATCAGTCATCTCTAAAGACAGAAATATGTTTTTTTGTTAGCATTTTGTGTTTGCAGGTGAGTTGTGCAGCCTGTACAGTTTGTGTTGTCCTATGACAGTCTGCAATGCATCGCAGTTGTGAAATGTTCATGTTACACTGTGAAGTGGAGGGAAAAGATTATTTTGTCTATGTAAACTATGTAAAATATAAAGCCTGTGGTGTACGTGCACTTACCTAGTGATAAAGTCAGTAATGTTCTCTATGTAAACACCCACTGCAGTGAAAGAATCCAAAGAACCGAGGTGCCCAGATCCTAAGAATTCTAGAGTAGGTAAAATGACTGCTTTGTTGAAGAACTTAAGACAGTCCCCAAATGGTAAATCAGAACTTTACCGAATTGCATAAAGCCCAGCTCCTATGTCAATGGGAGCTAACTAGACAGTTTGCTTAACAGGAACCTTCTGACTTTGGAAACTCCTTTCTCTTTATATTGAAAAGTGCAATATAGTCTTGAGAAGATGCTTTTGACATTTTCCTAGTAGAGTATCTGGATATGAAATAGGTGTTGGTGAGTGAACATACTTTCTTCATTTGCCAAGACTGTGGAGAGGATTAGATGAAAAGTAATTCATGAGAACAACACCATCAGGTTTTTTTTCCATTGTGAAAGAGCCTTCATGTTGCAGGCATTGCACTTATGTGGCATTTTGAAAATCTAATCTTTAATTAGCATTTGTCTGTCTGTTTTCTCTTCCTTGGCTCTCTGAAACACAGTATTTTGGAGTTTCTTTGTGTGCGACTCATTCAGCACATTTTTCATTCAGCATGTTCTTTAGACTGATTATTTTGGAAAACAAGTAAGTGCAGAGTTGCCTCTGGGAGGAGATGAACTCTCAACACATTCTGCTCAATCAGCCTGATGCGATTGTCACTGTGACTGACATCAGACAGCCTGCATCTCATCGACAAAGAGCTTTCCTCCCCTTTTCAATGTTCGTTTGATTTCCAGTGAAGTACACTGAGAGGACCAAAATGCTGTGTTTACTGGCTCTGCTCATGCATACTGTGTTTTTCTCTCCTGGGAACTTACAGAAGGGGAAGAAGCAGACTGGTGTCTGGCCTGTTCTAACTTTGTACTTCAGATGAGGAAGCCCAGGCAGACTCGGGGCAGTCTTTTTGGGATGTCAGCACCAGCCCACTTACACTGTGGATTGCTTTAATTTCTACCAGATGGCAGAATTTTCTTTCACTCTGAACTTGCTTTGAATTTAAATTCTCAATCTAGAGGCTGCAAGCTCACACATCAAATATATTAAGCAAACAATTTTAGAGACATGTTTTCTAGTAACTTATTTTTTTATTTGAAATCATAATGGGTACTTATGTCTGCACAAGCCATAAGGATGTAGCATATCATCACTATTGTTATGGAGGAAAAAAGTTACCATCTCAGGCTTGGGATTTAAGATAGAAGGAGCAGTGAACAGGAGCTAGAAGGAAACTGGTTTAGAAGGAAACTGGTTTAGTAATGCAGGGTGGAATATCTTAAGAAATGGTCTGTGGAAATTGTGCAGTGTAGCTATTAGAAACAGACCATCTTCTTGACTGTTCTGTATGTATTCTTGCATCTTTCCATTCTAGCAAGGATGTCTGTTGTGTGTGTTTATACTTCAGTTTTTTTCAGTCTGAGAGATTTTTCATCCACCACTTTCAAAGCCTGTTGATATTACACTGCCAAGTGCAGGGCTTGGAGCACAGAATAGGGAAGTGACTGTACTGCAGCCTTCTTAATAACTTTTAACAGTTCACAGGTCCCCTAAATCCCAAGCCAGAGCTGTGTCTGGTAGGCTACTCTGCATTTTGAGATTTTATACAGATATGGCAAGTATATATTAAAAAGCCTGCACCAGAACACAGGATTAAAAGGCGATACACGAAGTACAATATCCTCCAAGTATTTGAAGGGAGGGAAGCAGTTGGAGGGTGACAGTCTGTTCCCTGGCAACTTCTGACATTTGTGTTAATTCTCTGTTGGAATGAAAAATAAGCCTTTTGAACTCTTCATGTAAATTGAACTGTTGAAAAACCTGTTTTCAGATTTAAACCAGAGCATGAGAGCATCTGGGTTCCTGGAGTATTGTGCCATTTGTCCTGGATCAGATGGTTGAAATGTGGCACTCGCACGTGGGGGATTCTGGTCCACGTTTCTGCTTTATTTAGTTATCACAAGATTTGAATAAGTTTTTAGAGTATACTGATTTGATTATAGCCAAAAGTCAGTCTGCATAGTTGCTATTAGAGTGTCAAGGTTTGTTAGAAGGTCGTACCATGTCTAATATTTTTGGACTTTGTGTTTCCTGCTTTTGTCTGTCTTTGACATCCTTTTTCCATCTAAGAATTAGAAAACTGTGTAATCTTTGTTCCTGTTCTTCATATGCTCAAAAAATAAAGCTCCTTGTCCCAGTAACTTGGACCTTGATCTAGTTAGGCATTCATAACTAAGTATATATGAATTCCTACTCAGAACTGGAAGGAATTCAATCTATTCACAGTCTTAAGGTAAAGTCTGAGTTAAGTACTCTGAATTGAAATGCAAACTGGATGATGTCTTAGGTGAAGGCTGCCATGTTGTAGGTTATGTCCCTCAAGTGAAGAATAAGAAGGATTTTCTTCTCTTTGGTTTTTCCTCCTCCGTTCATTTTCATGCTCCACAACCTTTCAGTCTGCAGGCTTTGACTGTATTGCACTCGCACTTCCTGCTGTCAGAATTGGCCGAGCTTTTGTGTGATGTTTAGTTAAGTTGCAGGATGGCTCAGTTTTGTTTTCAAAGAGCACGTACCTGGGTGAGACGGAATAACACGTATTGATTCTTGGGCTGTTTGTAAAAAAGATTTCTTGGTCTTGAGTACGTGAAAGCAGAAATGAGGCATTGTGTGAAGTTAAAAGCAGAATGCATTCTTTCTGAAATCAGAAACTGCTGATGCTTCCAGATGGCATGCCAAAAAAGTTTTATTAGTCTTCCATAGGCTTTTTACTTTTTCCAGATCCCTGCAAAATGGAGAGGCCGCTCCCTCTGATTTTCTTGCCAAGTTTAAACATGAATCTACTGTTTATCCAAACTGCACTGTCTTTTAACAAATGATTTACATTTTTTGCTTTCCTTTTGTCCTGTACAGTGGATTTAGAGCCTGTTGAGGTGGAGTTGGGATTTGCTGGAGGAAAAGCGTTTGTTTCAAACTTCTAGGCATTGTTTCTTTTAGGAACAGCAGGTAGGAGGAACTGACCCTGCTATGTGACATCTGTGGGGAAAAGAAAAAAAAATAAAGAAAAAAAAAAAGCTTTCCCTTTAAATTTGATCTGCTTGAGTGCTATTTTAGATCGTTTGATTGTCACTTTTTGTGCCAGGTGACAGCTGTCTTAAGAGAATGACTCAATTTTCTTCTTTATTATGCGCAGGTCCTTTCCCAAGAGTAGATATTTATCTATTAGAGATAAGATAACAGATATCAAGTTGAAAAAGGTTATGTGACAGTAATTGAAGCGATATGTTGGCCTAGCATACTGAACTATGAGGTTTTAGCTGCATATTGTTTTAGAAGCAACTTGACAGAAGGAGTAGAATTTGAAGCTGTTTATTGATTTGATTCTTTCTTCCTTAGGTTTAAGGAACAGAGCATTAGTGGAAGAAGTGGTATTACTTCTGGCCTTGTATTTGCATATCAAAAGATGACATTTTAAAACAGAATCTTTAAAATGTGCTGGTGGTTTTAATTCTCCTTGCCATATGTGAAATCAGAGGAATGTGCAGTGCTATGTTTCATTAACTATTGGAGAAAAGTAATTTGTCTAATGGACCTTTTGAAATGATTTGTTTTGAAGTGATTTGGGTGTTTAGGACCCAGCACTGGAACCCAGTGGGTCTCAGGTAGAACACATCTGTAAACCTGTGAACATTTGGGTTTTGCTCTTTAGTTGTAATACTTTTCCTGTAACTTGACAATTTTAGATTAATGAAAAGTCATCTCTCTCCAGCTCCATAATGAGTTCATGGAATTTAAGCAGGGCCTTTCTTAGGAGCGGTGCTTTCAACTCTATTGAGATTTTTTTTTTATCCCATAAAATATGTAAGATTAATTTTTGTTGTGGCATAAGAAAAAGTGGTTTCCTCTGACACCTCTATAAAAAAATCAATGTATCTTTCCTAAGATTTCTTCTCACTTGTAATGTGAATTTTTGTATTTCTCATTTCAGACATTGCAGGAAAAAACAGGTTCAGAACAGTAGAGAAGTGAATCCAAGGCAGCTACAAAAGTTCTCTTACTTAATTTTCTATTTTCTGTCATCACTTCAGAAAACTATATATTACAATTTTGTCCTTGTGCTGTACAAAACCCAAGCTATTTCAGACATAAACAAAAGAGTTCAGTTTTAGCATCTTGTACAACAAAACCTTTCCCAAATTCAAGTTATGTGCCGTAGCATTCTACTTTTGTTATATTTTAGAAGTATAGTAGACAATCTGTGGTATATTGGGAGCCTGTTATGCTATTGTACTGTAGAGACACAGAAGAAAGAGCCTGCGTTCCTGAGACCAGCAGTTGAAGTATCAATACCAAACCAAAGCACTTGAAGAAGGAAGGCAGAGCATAATGTAGTGACTTGTATCAAGGAGGGGAAATCAATCCCACAGAAAGAGAAAAAGGAGAATCTTCTCAAAAAGGTGGAAGGAGATTTATATTAAGTCTTGTTTTATCTGCCATTCAGGTGCTTTAAAAAGATGCAGCTTTTTATGGATTCTTAAAGAAAATCATAAGCTCAGTCTAAGGTAGACGGATGTTATTACGTCCTTCATCTTCTTAAGCAGTGCCGGATCCCAGATGTGCCCAATCTGTGTGACTTGTACACTTCAAATAGGTACTGTACGTTCTGACTTGAGCTTTGGCTTGTTATTTTCAGGCAGATGACATTCTTCCAGAAGGTGTGATGTCAGATACGCAGCAGCTCTGGCTATGATGTCATGCTGAGCACTTGCAGCAGCCAGCACAGAATGTACATGAGACCTGACAGGCTGCTAGCTGGTGGCTCCCACGCTCTCTTACACTCGCAAGTTCTGAATTTTCTTTTTGTGCAACCATATGAGAAGTCTTGCTATGAGTTAAAGGAAAAGACAGTCTTCTCATCTAATAAAAATCACAAGAACCTCACGTAATTAGAAAGATAGGGAAAGGAGTTTTTTTCAGAGGAGTGGCTGACTTCATAAATACAGATCTGCTTTCCTATGGAAAGTGTGTAAAAACTGACCGCTCCTTTGTTCTCTTTGCAATTCCTAGAAATGCTGTGTCATTCAGCTCTTATGTGCACTGTTGGGTAGAAAATGATGTCTCTTGGTCTGGTCTCATTACAGTTGGCTCTGTAGTGTTGCTCTACTCCATTTGAATAAGAAGTTCTGAGGCTTTCTTGTTTCATGACTGACATACAGAAGTTCGCTTCACAGGGAGAGCTAATTGCTCTGCATTTTGCATGCCTGAAAAGCAAACCAAACCCCCCAGGTTAGCAGCTCTCTCTTCCCTGTTTCTCCTCCCTCCCTCTTTCTGCTCAGTTTCTTTGGTGACCATTCCCTGATGTTTGATGTGCCCTTGGCCTAGCTTGCTTTCAACATCAGACAAGCCCTGTTTTTCCTGCACTGCTTCCAGTAGCTGATCTCCCTCTCAAATTGAGAAGTGCATTTTCAGAAGTGACCTTTAGCAGCAGTGCTGGCATTTTCATCTTTAGGGAAACCTCCTTGGCCCCGTAACCTAAGGTTTGATCCTATCATTCAGTGACACCGTCAGAGGAGATGGGAAGAATGTGAAGCTGAGTGAAGTTCAGCATGTCACGGTGCATTAAACAGCTCTCTGAGAGTGACAGGATGAGCTTGATTTGTTCTGCTAGCAGATAAATAACTTTCTCAGTGTAATTAATAATCTTAGTGATTTGTTCAAAAAAAAAAAAAAAAAAAAGGAATAATAATAAGATTGAGTAATCAAACTATTGATTAATGAGTAAGTTCCCTTGAAAAGGTATACAGAAGGTTTAGCACAAAATGTTAGTCCTTCTGGGCTTGGTTCCAGTAGAGACTGTAGTGATGATTGAACAATAGGATTATTATACAAAGTCATTGTTTTGAGAGTGGGGAAAAAAAAATTGGTTCCTTTTTTCTTTAGCAATTCATTCATCAAATAAAAATACATTTTTTAACAGTGGCATTGCATCCAACGTTATTTTTGCAGCTGGGCTCAGCACTTGCACAGAACTCCCATTGGCAACAGTAGTGTTTCTGTAATGCAAATTAAGAGAATTTCTTCCATAAATGTAAAATCTTGGGGTCTGTACTTGCTTTCTATGCAAATAAAAGCACTGATGACTTCAGGAAAAGTACCTACAGTCCCCACCTCCCTCATGCTTGAATACTTTTGCAAAATGGAAATCTGGGACCAGGAGGTGAGGAAGGAAGAGATTAATTTCCTTGGAGTTTAAAATAATTCTAATAAAAATTCTATAAAATGTAACTCATTGGCCTAATAGCTTCTATAACAAATAATGCTTTGGGGAACAATAAATTGTGTAATGATAGTTCTGCTCAGATTGACTAAATCATTATGTGTTGCAAAATGTCAGCCACTGAGGAAATCATAACTAAGCACACTGCAAGCTGGCAGTCTTGTAAAAAGTCTCATATTGTAAAAGGAAAATGGAGACTAAAAACGTTTCACAGATGCTAGAAGGAAGAGGCTAACAACTGTCTCTTTTTTACATTTTCAAACTTACCTGTTTTCCTCAGGAGAGCATAAAGACATAATCAATCAAAACAAAGCTTTCACAGATCCTCCTGTGATTAATCTAATTATTTTGGAGACAGCAAATGCATTTGCTGTTGATATAAACAGCAGTGTGATTGAAGTATCAAAGGTAAATCAATAGGCCTAGAATGTGGATCAAAACATTATAAGCTAGGGAGCTTAGAATCAATATTTTCATGAGGAGAGTCAACAACTGGTACTGCTGTGCTTAAACTCATCGAATAAATATTCTGTTTTCAGAAGTCAGTTGTCAAAAAATCAGAATCATTGTATCTGAGACATTTGCCTTTTCTACAGATGAGCTTTTCATAATTTGCAACTAAACTTTTTGAATACAGAATGCTGTAGTGAAGCCATGCAGGAGGAAAATGATCTGTGATATTTGGAAATTGCTCCCGACACTTGAAAACCTTTAATCATTAGAGAGCAGCAGCTCAGCTAATCCCCATCGCCTCCCCTTCCTTCATCCCTGCCCTGGAAGCTCTGGGTTAGCAGAAGGCTCCCACTTGCTGCCTGCTGGTCTCCCCTGCAGTTTGGATGCTGATAGCACTCGATGGTCTGAAGAGTTGAAGGTGAAGCAAGAAGAGTGTGAAAAAAGAAAAAAGTGGGCAGTTGTACACATTTCTGCACATCTGGGCTTGTGGATCTTGGCCAGTCTCCTGCCACCACTTACTGACTTCTTTCACTTGCATACCAAGGGAATATTTTAGTTTTGAGCTAGCAATGCAGCTCAGTGCACAGTGACTGATTGCAGAGAACTGGAGGGCTCCTTCCATAAGCTTTCAGAGATTGAAAGTGAGGAGATATTAGCGTCAATGTTGCCAGTTTTCTTGAATTCTGTGGGCTTTCTGTGCCCCAATTTGGGATCTGACGTCTGCCTACATCTTCCCTGAGCAAGCAGTTAAAAAAAAAAAAAACTAGTGGAAGAGGATGCCATAGAGAGATTGACTGTAGGAAAGGATGCATATGTTAAATTTTGCTAGTAACGTAATATTGGATGTGATATTTCTTTTCCTCCTTTGCACCTTTTCTACCTTTCGTCTGCTCTAACTGTAACTATATTGATGCAAAGATGCAGTGATGCTACACCATGTAGCAGTTCTGATAGGGAAAGCAGGCGATGCTAATAGGAGGCACGTTCTGATCATTAATGCTGTACTGACTCTGTGTTTGGCTCTGCAAGTGGTACTGCTCATATGGAGATAGAAAATGTTTTCACAAGTCAGACCTAAATTTTCCAGACCAAAAAACATTTAACACTCAGTGTTTAGAGGTCGACGTAAGCAACAATATAATGCTCATAACAGTTTTCTTTGAATTTCCAGGGAAGTTGTGAAGAACTTGCTGCTTTAAAAGTGGTTTCAACCTCTCTGACTCTTGCAGTTTTTAAAAGCCTTAGATTGAGAACACGAATGGAGAGCTCACCAGGCCCATGGGCAATTGCTGCCAGCTCCTGGCCGCTGTGCACAGCATCACTTCTGTTCCTGATTCTTTGTGGATAGAAACATGCTGAAATGCTGTAAGTAATAAATGCTCATTTCAAGGAGATCAGTTGAAACAATCTTTGCCTCTTTTAGCTACTTTATTGCAGTTTTCTAATCTGTCTTTTAATTTTACCTCACTTAAAAGGTTTCAGGGATTGCATTCCAAACTGCAGGTATCAACCCATGTGCACTTGCAGTGTAGTTAAGCATAGGAGCTGTTGTTATGTGTTATATGTAGCATGCTCTATGATACAAACTCTTTTGAGCTAGCCAAGATTCAGGTTGCTACACTTGCTCATAGTTTCTTTTTTTTACAGGATGATGGAACAGTAGAAGCCAGACTTTTAGGTTAGAGACAGAATTAGATGTCCATAGGGAATTTCAGAAGTGTTTCTTATTGGCAATTAGCTGTTCAAATACTGTTGAAGAAACACTCAACACCTAACTGCATCACAAGGCACATAAGCATAAAAAATCTGCCTACAATTCCAAAGCACTTCTCTGCTGTTTTTCATCTTTAATTTTAAGCATTAGCCTTGGATTCTTAATCAGCCAGGAAAGAAAGCATCAGAATTTTGACTGAGGCTAGTTGTGTGCTTTACTGCTGTTGTCTGACCATTCCCATAAAGTGTGTTATTTTACCAAACTTGATCTATTTGGAAGCCTTTACTAAATCTTAAGCAGAAGTCTTTGGCATTGTGTTAACTGATACATATTGCAAATTTCTAAAAATAAAGCAGGTAGAAATTTATAAAATTTAGAGTTAGAGTGGTTCATCAAGCCTAGAGCCTGGTTTTGTCTGAGTGCAATATAGTTCCAGGCAGGGACAACTCTGTACCGTTTTAAGTTTTCCATAGATTCAAGTGAAGCTTAGTGATGTGAGGCTTTAACTCCCAGGGAATTCTGTGTGCAAAGGATGACTTTGATCCAGGGACATGCTGTAGGAACCATGGTAACACATCTCTCAAGTTATGACTCTTCTTGCTGTGAGCTTTTTTTCCAGTCTGCTTGTGAACTGGGATTGGCAGGAACAAACTCAAGCTTATGATTGGAATTTACCAAACAAGAGATATTGAGGAGTTAAATCTGGAAATCAGCACTTTATGTTTCAGATTTCCCTTAAGCTCTAGAAGCAGAAGGTTGTATGGCAGCTGCTTGCCTGAACACCAAAGGGGAAAAAAATAAAATGTCTGTTAGGCATCACCTGATAATCCGTTTAAATTGAAAATGCTCTAAATTTTCCTTAATTGAATGAAGAAATACGTAGAGATTCATTCATTCTCTGTATTTACCAAGTGTACAGTTAGAGACCTCGGGAGCTCTTGTCTCTATCCAAAAGAATTGAAAAGAAAAAAAAAAAGTAAACATGAATTCATTTGTCAATGTATAAATTTCAGTGTAAGCACCATCTGTTTTTCACCATTGTTGTCTTTCAGCAACTCCGTCTCTTGACAGGGTTGAATTCCCTATTTTAGGGAGGATTCATTGGTCTATTCTGATGTTTCATAGTGTCAGCTACAAAAATTGTTTTTATCATCCCATAAGTGCATCCTGACAAAATGTGTGCTGTAGTGAACCCACAAGCCAGCATCCTGCTGTGTGTGTGTGTGTGTGTATATATATACATGAATACATATATATATGAAACTTTGACTAAGTAATTGGCTTCAAATGATAAAAATCCTAAAAATAATTTTACCAGGAGATCAGCTAAGCCAACACCAACTCTTTTTTACATACTTTAAATGCTCCTTTGCTTAGCTTTCCCCCATAGGTTAGGTAAATCATTGCTATTGTGTATGTTCCAAAGTCTCATTTGGAAGGGATTTAGATTGTATCTGAAGATATTGCTGCTGTCTGAAGTCAGGGTACACCGTCACATAATCCTTGCTTGAATTTGGTCACGTAGGAAAAAAATCCATCTGGAATTCTCAGTGCTTTCAGCAGTGGATAGTTTGAAGTTTTGGCAGCAACTGAAACCCTTTGGCCGCTGCCTTTTTTTTTTTTCCTTCATTGCCCAGTAATGTTTTTCTGTGAAGCATAACCCAGGTAGATTCTTGAAAATATCTCCTATAAACATTGATTTAACAACCAGCAAAGTGAAAGAAGTTTGCAGTGTGTTTTATGTTACACAAGTGTATGCTACAAAATTAACATTCCCGAGTAGAGACAGTAAAGTATGCTTTTGTATGCCTTCTCTTTGACTTCAGTGAGCTGCAGAACAGACCTCAAAATGTGCTTCCCTGTGAAACTTTGTTATTCCATTTAGCAGCTGCTTTCAAACACAATAGGAGGTTTTCAAAAATATCTTCATCTGGAAGTGTTCGTCTGTAAGCATAAAAGCAGCCCTGATAACATTAGGGGGAAAGATAACAATGTCTATCTCTGTAATGATATCACCTTATCTTTAATTAATGTAGAGTACTGCAAGATCTTTTCTGAGATAGGAGCCTCTTATTTGGGTAAGGTTCTTCCTCAAACAGTATCAAGCCAGTACAGCTGTTTTAAACAAGGCTTTAATGTAACTTCTTCAGCAGGTTCAGAGGCATCCAGAATCGGCTGTGGTTGTTTCCTTTGAGGCAGGAAAAATAAAAAAGCTCCTGACAGAAAGATGGAGCTATCCATTTCTAATACTGCAGTGGTTTGATTTAGAAACTGCCCTTATTCCATGGAATTGTACGACCTCAGCTCACAATGTTTTAACTAGAAATGAGCCCAAATAAATCCCCTGGATCTGAGCTCTGAGTAGTTTCACATTCCAGTCAGAGTTCAAATACTTCAGACAGCTTTTGTATCTGTAGTATACACCAACAATCCATAATAATATATCATGAAAGTCTTATAGAGATCACGGTCCCACCCTCAATATAGGAAATACCAGGAATGTGGTTTCCTGTATTGTCTGTCTATGAGCTCCTCCTACGTCCAAACAATACAGCCCTTAATTAAATACCACTCAGTGTTTACTTCTTCCATTTCCACTGGTGGCCCCCATCTACTTCGCTTCTACCTTTGTTCCCTGGTCTGATCAACAGTGAGAGTCTCTGGTATGTCTGAGTTCCAGCTGTATTTCTGGACCTCCTAAACTACTGTTTAGGAGTTTTTGCTCCTGTAGCGTTTTTCTCATTCCAGCTTCTTTTCCTATTGCCTGGAGCTAGCAGAGGAGCTGTGGGGGAGGTGCACCTCGCAAGCAGCTTGCTTGTGTTCCTTGGTCTTCTGGGCCCTAACTGACATGGTCTGAATTTCTGCATAAAGGAAAGTGCCCATCAGATTGGATAGCATACCAAGCTTGGGTCAGCCATCAAGATTAGATGACTCTGTAGCAGTGCTTTAGATGTAATATTTGATGTGGAACTGACTGACTAACTGATCAAGCATCACAGCTGATAGATATTTCTCACTTAAAAAATTCACCCACCTGGCTAAATCTTAACAGCTGATACAGATTTATGAATAGGCAGTAATAGCCAACTTGCTTTTTGTGTTACTGCTGGCAGAAGACACAGTCATACGTCAGAGTGCCGCTGGGCTGAAATGGTGAGGAAGGAAAAATTCAGAGCCAACAACAGGCCATTTCTGTGTGTTATTTTCCAAGAAGCAATCCATGGTTTCAGGGCAGATCCTCTTGTATTCAACAAGTGGCTCCCACTTTTGGTTCTGCTTTTTTATGTACACCTAGAGCTGCAGCAAAATAGTTTTTAGACCTAAGCAGCTGTACTGCAAGCAGGCCTTCATTAATAGTTCACCTTTGAGTGTAGGACTACGTGTATTGTGATTTGAAGTGTTTTCCTGAGGTGGGGAGATAGATGATGTGAAGTGTTTGGCATGGGTTTTTAGCCTGCAACATCTTGTGCTGAGTGTCATGTAAATCTGTGATGGCTTTCTTCTACCTGAAGTAATCTCTGTTGTGAACAATCAGGTTGCCTGTAAAGTAAGTTTAAAAAAAAAAAAAAAAAAAAAAAAAGCACTTTTCTCTCTGGTGAAACAACAGATTTGTCAATGAGTTGCCAAAATTGTAAACGTCAAGATAGCTGAGTACAGTCTTATATGTACAATTTTCTATGCATATGTCTGATACTGCTTAATTTGGAAAGGCTGTAGTAGGTTCCATCCTACTACATGGCAGCCCATCTGTTCAGTGATTCCGTAACTTCAGAACAGCTACATGTATCACTGTGCTCCTCTTGCTGTAGTCCATTCAGATATGTGACCAGCTTCAGATTTTGCTGGCATTTTAAAAAGTATTGGCATGTGCCACGTAGCTGTCTCTTGTGTGCTGTGCTGGTTATGTCCATGATGGCCTCGTGCCATGCTGGATCTGCTTTCCCCAACAAGTGAGCTCCCATTTACAGAGGGTCAGGTTTGCATGGCCCTATGTCTGTAAAATTCAGTCCACAGAGCCCATCACAAATATGTACAATATACCCCCTTGAATGTAAGTGAAGGAGAGACATTTTTATATTTGAGGCTTTGTATTTGTGGAGACTGCGTAGTACTTTACAGATGAAGGCTGTCTTGGGTTGTATGTGGAAACAACATGGAGTTCAGTGTGATTGTAATGACAGGTTCGAAAGAGTCTGTTTGTTCCAGGAGGTAAGAGCATAGCATTATGGAGAGCGTGGTTGGTTCAGTGCGTGGTTGCATTATGTAAATGCTAAACGATACTGTGACGTGCAATCATATGCTGCTTTTTAGGGGGGGTTCTCGTGTACTGCAAAGAAAAGAGAATTGCTTATTTCTTATCTTTGAAAGTTCTTGGGATTTTCTTTAAGGAGTGAAAGGCTAATTGAAAATAACAGGCCAGAGCTGTGCCTACTGCCAGTTCCTCCCGCAGTTCCAGGTGAGCTTGGAGGTTCTGGTTCTAGCCCTTACTGGGTGCCTGGTGCTGCTCTGTGTTGCTGAGCTGCTGATGCTTCTGACATGAGTAACATTTCTATGGTGAGTAGGATTTGGGGCGCAACTATGAAGAGTTCATTTACAGTGGTTTTGGATTCATTTCCATTAGGAGTACACACAAATGTAATATAGCAAAAATGCAAAATAATACCTATCTATAAGGAACAGTGCACTGCTGTGTAAGATTACCCCATGACCAGTAGAACTGGATGAAGTCGTGCCTGTTAGCACAGCTCTCTGCCAGCTTTAATCTATCTTCTGTCTTTTTAAATGGCCTGATGCAAAAAGAGGATTGTAGATTCTGTATGGTCTGTCCTTGGCCATGCTATTCCCCTTGTCAGGCAGGGAAATTTCATGGAGAGCTTTATATTCACTTCTGTGGAATGTAGCACAGAGCATGCTGTCTCTCTCATGCTTTCTGTGAAATAAGTTGGATTGAAGCGCACCAGCATGGTACAAGCTGTTTTAAGGCCTAACAGTCAGAGACAGAAAGTCTCCTCCCTGAGGATCTTAGAATAAAACTAAAGAAGGCAGAGTATGGAAAGAGAAGAAAAAAGAACAAAGGAGAGTTGCCTGCCCAAAGATGTATCAAAGGACAGATGTAACCCATGGACAGAGTAGGCTTTCTGATTTCCTTTCTGGTACCCAGCCACTGGCTGCATCTTTTCTGTTCTAAAACGAGTCAGCAAGATATTGTTAAGTGGGTAGATCCTGCTCTTGTGAAAACCTTTTGAGTATTTCATCAGGACACTTTGCTGTTCTGTGTGTGTGCACGCATGCATTCATATATATATATATTGAGGGAGGGAAGAGAAGAAAAAGAGAGGGAGAGAAGAACATCCTGTGGGATTTCTTTCACCATCTGCTGAGTTCTGACTGCCATCTGTAAAGTAAAAGCGTTTATGTTGTTTAGCCTTTGTTCAAAATGTATTTTTTGTCACAGTGGCTTTTGGCATTAGCGTGCACGACTAGAAGAAATATTCAACAGTTTGGGGCAAACAGGATAAAACACCAACTGAAAGGGATCTGAAACATCCAGTTTATGCAGTAATTTGACAGCAGGATTTGACATCATACCTACTGTAATCGCCCCCTAGAATTTCAGGCATAACCTCTGAGATTCACAGGAGATCAGACAGCAGCTTGTCTGCAAAGGCAGAGGCCTATTTAGCTGAACATGGATAAGGTGTGGGTAGCTAAAGTCATAATTACACAGGCAATTTACTCTGCTTGCCAGAAGTCCCCTTGGTTGGATGCTTTGTCCATAAGCGATCAGGAAATGCAGAGTACCTTTCTTGCTGCAGTTCAACCAGAACAGACGATCTTTAGTTGTGTTCCTTCATCTGTAAATGTTGTTGCACAGCTAGTTACATATACAGCTCTAATTGCTGACTTGTGAGCTTATTTGTAAGTTTGCTAAGCGTACAGTGCAATAGAAAGCAACAAAATGCAAGCAACACAAAGGAAAAAATAATCCACGCCTGGCTTCCTGTTTCAGAAATCAGAAACATGTATTTGACTAATTGTCTATCTTGCATGTGTGTAAATTTTCTACAAAGTTTCCTAACATCAGAGGCATAATTGTTAACACACATCACAAATGTGTTTGCCTATTAGCCTCAGCTTTAGATCTGCCCTTGGAATTTGTGTGTAGTGAAAAATATTTGGCTGAGATTAAACAAGAACAGAGAAAACTCTAGCAGAGCACCATGATCCTTAGATCATGGTAATGAAAGGAAGACAGTCTATGCTTAACACAGGATCAAGCTAGAAGGCTTTTTATGTGTTGGCTGGCTTTTGTAGTTGGACCTATGTGGGAAGCGCATCCAACCACTGGAATACAAGATGTTTGTGTGCTAGTTCCTGCTAGATTCTCACTCTTCTCTGGGTTCAAGCTGTAAGTCAGCATGACTACAGGATCTGAGATGCAGCTAAACAGTGGGTTAGCTAACTGTGGTTCCAGAGCAAAAATAAATGGGCCTATCTCTGGTTGTTCTCTTGGTATGGTTTACCTAAGTTGCCGTTGTGTGGCTTCATCAGTAAGGGTGTTGGGAATGAGATCAGACAGAAAAACAATCTCTTAAGAGGAGAGGAAATTGAAGTGACTGAGATTACCCACTCTACGAGGGTGAAGAATAAGGGGAACAAAATAAAAGATAATAAAATAGCCTAAGGCTCAGTTACCTCCTGATAAAAGAGCAACATGATAGAAATACAAAAAATCTTGAATGAGAAAAGGGTCCATCTTCAAGCCACACTGTCAAAATATAGGTTTCATCATTGCTTGAGCCAGGAAACAGGTTCAAATTGTGATGGATATTTTTTTATGACTGACAAGAATCTTGCATGATGCAATGCTAATAAAAGCACATTGGAGAAAACAAAACACTGTGTCTTAGCAATTTAAACAGAATGACCTTTTGCAGGCAAAATTACATTTGTGTATTGCATATTTATGTATTTATTTTCACAGGAGCATCTGGTGCTGTCTTATCCAGACAAGTTTCTGGACTGGGCTGACTGTGGTCCAATCCAGTCAGGCAAGTCCTGTGCAGAAGTCTTTCCTTTGATAAAGATTTTCTCCAAAATTGCTGTTAACAGATTAAGTAGAAATCTTGTGTTCTGAGAAACTGCATTTTCTGCAGCAACAGCTGTGAAATTTGATAAAATCACCATGGACTGTTTAAATCTTTCTATAGCAGTAGCTCTTCAGTTAACCCTGGATCATTTAATAGGTGGATAAGTCTTTCAAGAGTAATTAAAATGATGTTTTCAGAGAATTTAATATTGTAGACAGGATTTTTTCAAACAAGAGCAGTGAAGACATATATGCCAAAGCCATGAGTCTGGCACTGGTTGCACCATCTTGCTCCCTCGTGCATTAATTTGAATCCGTGTTTGGAAAGGCACAATGCCTGATTTAAATAACCAGTTTGCTTATAACTACCCCCCATCTCATCCGAGCCAATTGCAATGGGAAGCCTACAGTTGCAGTTACTTTTTAATTATCAAATGAGATCATTACTGAAGTAGCATATGTTATAGGTATGTGATTATGAAGTGTTAAATACTTGGGTGCGAATTATTTCATCTTCCTAGCAAGGGGCTATTCTACTTCAGTACATAAACTTTTGTTTCTGCTTTGCTTCTGGTCTGCTCTGGCATGTACTATTTGGGACATGTAAAAATAGAGCTTTTGCTTCTGATCTTGCCTTCCCACAGGAATTCTGCCTGAATCAGAGTTTTAGGAATAGGGTCTGTTTGTATTGCAAAGTGGTCTTCTTTAATAGTGCTTTAGTTCAAAGAACTTTAATATCTGCATACACATTCTAAAATAAAAGCATACTTTAAGAACAGAAAATAGACATTTTCAAAACCAATTTATATATAGACTACAGCAATATAATTAAAAATTAAGTGTTGTGTGGCCATAGTTAATCTAGAAAATAAACTGTATGGAGTATGATATATCTTATGAGTAAAAGTAAAGCCTTAAAGATAGCATGGAGAATTCAACTGGATTTTATGGTAAAATATTATAACTGGAGAATTTTTTTTTCCATTTTTATATTGTGCTGTATAGCATCATATCTGGGTATCATAAGTCTTCATGTATAAAATAAGAGCTTCAGGGAAAGTTCAAGTTAGATCAAGTAAAGGATAAGGTTATGTGATGAACCTTGGAAATAATAAAATGAAGAGTCATCAGTGAAATTCAATTAAAAACTTCACCAGTTGTTATGCTACAAAGGGATTATAGACAGTGACAGAAAAATATGCAACTTTAATGTAGGACCATCAGGCCTTTTTTTTTTTTTCTTCCAGAAGTCTGTGCCCTTACCTAGGTCTAGAGTTAACTGCTTATCTTATTTTATTTTTAAAATCCATTGTTATAATTAAGCCCATTTATATGATTATCAGTATTTTTAAACATGGGTAATTGTGAGTGTTTTAGAGTAGTTATGAATAACTGACATTGTGTATATCAGTCATATAATTAATTACCCTTTCCTGATTTATTATACATCCAATTTATTTAAACAACATGTTATTTTGTCATTTCATTATTATCATCTCTCTTCTTTTGACAAGTTAATAATAAAAAGGCAAAACAGAACATTATCTGCTGTTGAAGTAAATGCATCTTCATTGTACAACAAATACAAAGGCTGCCAGGTATCAGTGTAAGAAAAGGTCAGAATTATGGTGAAAATATAAGTCACAGTAATGTAGCTCATCGTTAGTATGTCCACCTCTGCTTCTCTCTCCCTCTTTGAGGAGTGTATGTCTTGTCATTAAGTTCATAGTTAATCTCAGGACACCTTGTTATTAGTTGGATGATCTCCATCGTGACAACTGTACCTAGCAGTCCTGAGAGTTTGGATTAGCCCTGAGACATGCTTAGATGCCAGACTGCCATGTGCACTTCATGGGAAGTGCTTTGCTTACCTACCCTTTTTAATGTGCCACAATCTGATAGCATCTGCACTCCTTGTTCTTCCAGCTGGTGCTGTAAGTTTGTCTTCACCCTCTTAACACCCTCTCTGTCCTTTCTGTACTCCACCATTTGGGCTGATAGAGGAGCTGGTACCCACACTGTATGCTTCTGTCAATATTAACTCATTCAGGATATAAGCAAGAACTATTACGGTATTATAATTAGGAACGTTTTGTCAAACATAAACAGACTAAAGCCATATTCTTCATTTACAGAGCCTTAAGCCCAATGTAGCTTTCTGCCTCAAAGTTCAAAGCAGCACAGTTATTGAAGTAAAAAGCTGTGTACATTATTTTAGTGGCAAAAACAGATTGTTTGCGTTCACCATATACTAAAAATATATGAAGCCATTTTAGTAAAACTTTTCATAAGGTTAACAGCTTATTATCTGTGGCTCTGATTATATGCTGTATATCCTATGTCCTATATCCTATATCCTATAGTATATATAATATATACTATATTGGCAGAGTGTGTATCATCGTGTTTCATTGTTTAATATCTAATCGTAACAGTACTGAGAGAATAAATACAAAGCATTACCCTCTTTTCTTATTTGCAGCGTTGATTTGAAAGAGACTCATACAAAAATGTAGTAAAAATGTCCAGGTAAATGCCTGGTTTGTGGTCTTCGTTGTCCCTCTAGAAATGACAATTCTGTTCTTTCCATAGCCTAAGTAATACATAATAAACAGTATTATGGTTTCATTTGTTGTTGTCACATAATGCTGTACTTACAAATGCAATTGTATTTCTTTTAGAAAAGGTTAAGAACGGTGTGGAAGAAGCATTCCCTGAGGGCACTGGTGTCTAGGATAATAAACTCTTGGTCCATTTTGTGCAAATGGGATTACAAAAATGAGTTCCTTGCATTCAGAACATAATATTTATTTTAGTAGTGCTATGTTAAGAGAACTTGGTTTGGGATACATTTAAGGAAGATGTTTTATGCACAGTGTACACATAAATACTCAATGATTCAACTTTATCCATTGAGTGCTGCAAACTGTTTCTCTGCTTTTTTTATAGCACAGTGGACTTATATATACATATAGTTTATTTATTTAGTAGTCCTTTCAATGTTCATCATTTCTGTTATTTCTGCATAAAAATAAGGGCTCCTGTGATTTTATGTTTCTTTGGGTTGGATTTTTTTTTCTGTTTTCAAAAATCATAAATGCATTTCTAGTGCTCTGCGGTTCTCACTCTGACAGAATATTCTGGTAAGTGATCTGTGTATAACCCATGTAATATCTTTGTCAAAATTTATAGTGAAATAGAAGCTGTCGCAATTTTTCTTCGACAATTAAAAATAATTCCTCACACCATACTTTTCCCTTTGTTGTTCCCTTACCTAATGCTTCTGTAACCTGTCTTCTGGCCTTCATAAATACATTGCTATCTTTGTAGTACCTGGTTAGGAACTGAGCCTTGAGCAGATTTAGTTATGTTTCTTTTCTGAGATGTTCTTCTTACTGCTTATCTCATATTTCTTCTCAAGAGTTTTTTGTAGACTGGCTGATACTGCTGGTGTTTAAAAGTGAACATAGATAAATGCCTCTGTAAACTTCAACCTAGGTTTTTTTTTTTGTTTTTGTTTTTTGTTTTTGTTTTTTTTTTTTTTTTTTTTTTCTTCTTTCAAGTGAAGCATTGACAAGGAAGAGATTGCTGGTGTAAATAACAGCCTGAAAGTAGTTACAACCATGAAAGAATGACCATCATACTTCTGTTGTAGTGAGCATCACAGTGCACTCTTACTTGGGGCTTTGTTCTGCACTAGAACAAGGTGCCCAAAGAAGTGGTGGAATTGCCTCCTCTGGAGATGGTTAAGACCTGTTTGGATGCCTCCCTATGCGACCTGCTGGAGGGAACCTGCTTTAACAGGGAGTTGGACTCGATCTCCAGAGGTTCATTCCAACACGTATAAGTCTGTGATTCTGTGAAAATGTTACTTGTGTTGCAGTTTGCATGTGGAAAGTTGTATTGCTAGGTAAGAACATTAGGTGGGTTAGCCAAGGCCACCTGAAGTGGCAGTGGGTTACATCATTTTGTTTCAAATGTGGATACAGAGGTTTTCTCAACTGTGTGTGCTGATAGAGGTGAACTTTACCCACTCTTCATCTTTGCGGATAGCTGTCAGGTAGCTATTATACCTGTTTCTGTTATAACCGTTGTGAAGGGTCCTAGGACAAATATAGGTGTAGCATACTGCCATAAGCTAGAGCAGCCTTTAAACTGATCTAATCGCATAAGGAGGAATCGCCCTGTATGAGACAGAAAAAAGTCAGCACAGTACAGCCCTGTTTGTTCATGACTGCAATTTGCTCATTCTGTGTTTTTGTTGGTCAGAAAATATGGTGAGACCTAGTGCACCAAAACCTTCTAGGTTTATTTGAAGTTGGTCACATTTGGAAGGCTGAAATGTGTGGGTTTTTTGATAAGGTCAAAAAATTCTCTGACCATAGAGGACCAAGAGGACCATAATTAATACTAGACTCTTGCTGGGACACAAGTGTTTAGCTCTTTTGTTGCCTTTTTGTACTAGCTATCATCGTTCCTTCAAAGCTGTAATTCTGTGTTAGTCAGTGCTGTTCAGGTGTAACATCTGAAAATCTAACCCAGGATATTTTATATACTGAGTAAATTCAGGCAATCCAGAAAGGTACAGTAATCTAATTTTCTGTTACATTAAAAGAATTTATGCTTGAGAATATCTTTTCTGGCTCAAATTTCATTAGCATTTGTCTCTACAAGGTGCACTGCAGTCAATATAGAAGAAGCATTTTGGAAAGCTGAATTTTGGGAGGTTGCAATTATTCAAAAACTCATGCTTATTAGAAAGCTAGACATGTCATTTCAGTAACATGTAATAAACAACAAGCATTCTTAGCAACTAATTGTAAGTTTAAATTTATTTGTACAAGGTAATTGCTAAAGGATCACAAATAATGAACAAATTAATGAAATTTATAGCCTGTTTGCAAATAACTTGTTGACAGAAAGCACTAAACTTGTCAGTTGAAATTATTCATTGCCAATTATTTCTCTGACTGAATTCAAAGTTGCAGAGTCTTCAGTGACGGTCTAGGGATAAACTCTCCTACTCCAGCTGGTTTACAGACGTTTATGCTTCACTGTAAGTAATTGGTATAACCGACTACTTGCTCTATGCACCTTTTGCTAAGTGCATCTAACTTACACTGTGGAAAAACAGGTGCTTTTGGCCTGTGACTTAGAACAACTTCCTTGAACGTTCCCCAGAGTCCTGGTAAATTGTAGCTCTGGAGGATGGCACATGTCAAAGCCAGAGATAAAGGCCTGCCCATCGAGAAAGCCTTCTTCCCTCAAACACAAATGCAGGAGTGAACTGCCAAATACTCTTAGATATATTCACTCTCATAAAATATGAAGACTCATACATGTGGACTCTGACCTTACAAAGTCACAGGTTAGAGACTCTTATTACACATTTCTTTCATTGGCTTTAGGCCAGGATTTTAAATTGTATCATCCTTTACAACCCTTTGTTTTAGTCTCCTTGGTCAGAGTTGTCACTTTCAAAGTCAGGAGCACAGAGCTGATGTCAATATGTCAACATGATGTCAAGAGGTATTTATTACTTGTGAAAATCAGGGCATTTTCAAGGCATGTGCTCAGGTTCTAGCAGTTTAGCCTTACATTGTCCTTTGGCACCTTTAAATCTAACATGTCTCTTTTTGATCTTCTGCAGCCATCTCTTTTTTGGCTAGTGTTCTCTATTTATAGCATCTCCTTCAACTCTTTTCTGTTTTCTCTATCCCGTGCTCCCTACAGCCTACAAAAGCTGATATTACAGATTATTTGATGAATTCTGTTTGCTTATGTAGGCAGGTGAATATGGAGAGAAACTGTTGTACAGTCCCTTGTAGTAGAAATGCTAAGTTATGTCTTGAAGCAGTGATTGAGCACCTGGTGGGAAGGCAGGGCCAACCCAGGGGAGCTCAGGGAGCTCAGTGCATGCAGTGCACCTGAGTGACCAGAAGGGGTGGAGCCAGGATGCACCCCTTCCCAGCCCTCATTTAAGGATTGGCAGTGGTGAGGGCATCTCTTGCTGGAGATCCCTGCCTATCTGAGCCCTTCTCAAAGTAAGCAGCTTTCTTCTTTTGTTTCTATGCCCATAACTATTGCATTTGAGCAAACCCTTACTTGCTGTAGCCTAGGACCTTGATAATCTGCTGTCATTGTTGTCCTTTCCATTGCATTACATTCCTTTTTTGTAGCAAATGTTATTTTTGTAATGGTTAATTTTGCTCATTTATTGTCCGTAAGTCATTCTAATTAGTAGACAAGTGTAGTGCTGATGTGGGAAACACCAGTGCATGCCATTTGCATGAATTTGCAATGAGGGCCATTTACAAAGAACATATGTTTACAATTTGCCATGAAGGACTTTTATTTTTCCCTCTTCCTAATACACTTTTCTTGCATCTCTTTGCACTGACGGTGTTCCTTTTGACATTAATTTTTGAAAAGCCTTGGTATATTTTGTTCACGTGCAGTGATATGAGCACGAAAATGCAAAGGCTAAAGCAGAGATGTGGTTGTATAAAAGCTTTTAATAATTTCCAATGCGCGTAAAACTTTTCAGGACCACCTGAAGTGAAGAAATTAATGCAGATTGTGAATAGGAAATAATTGACTGCATCCTAGATTAATTGCAAATTTTGAAACTGCCTAATTTATTTGTCAAAAGATATATAATTTACTAAATCATTTTTCCCAGCAGAGGACTTTTCAGATACACTTTTCTTCTTTTGATAGGATAGCACGGATTGTTATTATGTTTTGCCCAGCACAGTCCCTGTTTTGCTAGCTGTCTAAGAAAGCTCTTAAGAAAACTTTATTTCATGCTGTGGTAACTGAAAGTGCCTTGCCTTAAAAAGACCACCCAGTTCCACACCTGCTGACCCCCTCACAGAAGCACAAAGCACAAGTTAGAAAAAGCAACAGGGAAAAGAAGGGATGGTTTGATTTGGCAGCACTGGGAAAGACATCACTGAAGTGGAAATAGCATATGTGAGGGGTACACAGCTTGTTCATGCTGCCATATCCAGCTACCAGGGGAGTGTGAAGCCAGCCTGCCTGCAGAAGAGGGGGGATGGCAGTGCTTTCCTGCCCATCCTTCCCTGCGGTGTCTGGGCATTGCCCCATTCCACATTCTTTTTCACAGTCTGCATTTTCCTGCACAGTCAGCAAGGGCAGTGGAAAGGATGGATTGACCTAATAAGTTATTTCCATCTCTTCTGATGTGATAAAAAGAAAGCTGTAAAAATCAGTACAAACTAGTTCCAACTTGAAGGCGTGTAATAGTGTCTAATAGAGTAATTTGATTAATGTTCTACGTTCTTTCTTTAGGTTTCTCTGATGCACCCTGCTGAGCTTTCCTAACTGTTCACTATATACGCAGGAAATTAAGTGACAAAGAATATGCTGTGAACTGTTCCTGCCAAGGAAACCAGAATGAAATACAGCATTTGTTGGTAGAATAATAAGCATCCACATGTGACTACTGCATGCTGGCTAACAATTTAACAACTGCTTGAGAGGGTTGATTAACTATATTGTGGGCCTCTCTTAACTGTAACTGCTAACTCATTGCATAGCAAAATAGGTGCCATCTCAGACAGGCTGAGACCTTTAAAAGTCAGTATAACTCTTTAAGTGCAACTTAGAAACTTCTAGACAACAAACTCAAGCAACAACATTAGTGCCTGCAACTGATAATCCAGAGCAACAAGTTCTAAAGGAAGTCGTATCTGTGAAAGTAAAAGACACAATACAGGTCTCATTATTGGAAAGGAAAAGTCTTTCCTCTTTCATCAAACTCAGATGGATAAAATCACTCTTCAGTGGGACTGCTGCTGGGGCACTTGGGGACAGCTATGAAGATCTGATGTAGCCTTTGAACTGAGGAAGGTGATGAGGTACTCTTCCATCAGAAGACAGATAAAATCTTTTCAGTTGTTTATTTCAGTCTGCTATTATTACCACATTGTTGTCTGGATCTGGTCCAAGGCAACCAGCTGTAATCTAGGTGTGGTCTTGAGCTGATGCTTAATCATGCATGCATTTCATGAACTGAGTCGGAGAGAGTTAAAATGCAAAACTAGTTTTTGTCAGCCTGTTAAAGCTGTGGGTTTTTTTTTTTTTTTTTTCAGTCTTCAGTTCTCTTGATGAAATCAGACGTTCTTTGAAGAGCAGTAATGGGTCTCATGAAAATACATGTTGAAGGTTAACTTGATCTATTTCCATACAGGACAAATAATATGCACAACAGTAGCATATATTACATGTAATATAATGTCTCCTCTATGACTCATATCTTTGACTCTTCAGTTAATCCTCGCCCTCCAATTTGGTGTCAATTTGGTGTGAATATGAGAGGCATTGAAGTAGTGGTCCAAGACATGTTTCTCTTTCAGCAATGGAGAAAGTGGATTGCATCAGAATCTCCTTTACACAGATCTGGATCAGGTCTCTAGTCAGGGCCTCCTTGCATCAAGCTTTTTTCCAGTATAGCAGGACTTTCAGAGAACCAGAAATAGTAGCAAGGCAATTCCTCTATGGGTTTTTTTTTTTTTTTTTGTTTGGTTGGTTTTTTTTGCTTCCTTTCTGAGTAGCTCCTAGTGAAATGTCCTAAGACAAATCCTGAACACTTGCAAGGCAGATCCTGTTTCAGTTAATTTCAGTAGCTATTTGATAACTTGTAAAGGTGTGATGAGCAAGAGTGGTGGAATCTGGGCTCTTTTAAAAAACGTATTGATTCTGTTAATGGTAATTTTTTCAGTTACAACAGCAAAAAGAAGTACTTAATTGCAAATCTTGTATTGAAATTAAGTAAACATTTGGCTTTTTTATTGTGAACATTTAGAATGCCCTAAAAATAATATTTATAGGGATTTTATATCCAAAGGTTACCCCTTGACTTAGGGAACCACTGGGCTCTGCTGGCTGTGGAATGAGAGCAGGGAATGGGATGGGCTGCCAGGAGAGCCAGACTGGCACATTGCGGGCTGTCGGCCTCGCGCATGAGATTTGCCCCACGTTTAAATACCACGTTGTTGTCTTTGATTATTTTGCCATGGCTCACAAAGTGGAGTTTTTCCTGATTTTGTAGTAAAATAGGTATGTCAAATCCCAGTTTTACTATTTATGAGTTGTTATTGATCTGTTGTGAATTTTCCCTATTTGTATTTTACAATTTTTACTTAGATTACGATTTGAAGCCTTGAAGAACTGCTTCCAGCAGTGTTGGTTTTACTGATGTTGTGGTGTTTCAGAGTGCTACATGCACTCAGATATGCTCTGCGGCCTTTAGTAAACACCTTGCATGGGTTTTGTTGCCTGAAAGCTAGGTAGAATCAGTACTCTTTTCCTCCTTCAAAGCTCTAGCAGATGATGGTTAAATTATTACAAGCCTTTCAGTATGTTAGCCGTAGGCATAGAAAAGAAAATGAATAAGGCAAGAAAGAATCTGTGAACTGATTATCTTGTTTAAATTTTCAACCAAGAGCTGCAGTGAATTTTTGAAACTATGTATAATTTTACAGATATTCTGTCATATTCTAGACATCCCAGTATTGTATGTTGATGTATTTGATTGGCCTGAGAAAACAATAAATAATGTAATTCAGTTTTATTTAATGATTGGTTGTGTGAATGGTAGGGAAGCTTTGCCAATTTTAAATTAGATTTTGGAGTAAATTTAAAATTAATGAAATTTAAAGCTGTGATTTGTTTAAGGATCCAGAACATTCACTCTTTCATCTATTCATCAAGCTCTTTAATTACCTAGTATGCATGAAACCTGTATTATGTCTTATTATTCAGAGATTAATTTTATGAAAACCTCTGAGTGATACATCATTAGAATGACTCTTGGATAATGTATAGTCTAACCTTTTCTGCTAATCCCACTACAGAGAAAGAGGGAAGTTGACAACTTCTCTGCAGTGTTTTATTCCTACTGTTCCCCTGCAGAATTATCAGCTGCTTGCAGATAGTTTGTCTCCCACTCTTTTAATTTCTAATCCTCACTTGCGTGTAGCTGCCCATCATGTTCACCCCGAGCTCCACGTATGTGTGAGTGCCATTTGGAAAGGATCCTTATTGCTATTCTGCTGCGGTAGCAGAGGCCCTGCTGTGTGAGGCCCTGCAAATGAGGAGAATGGGAGCTTGCCTGCCTCTGAGATTTGAGCTCTCAGGGAGATGAGAGGTGGATAGCTGGGTTGGCAGACCTAAGATGGACCCAGAGGTAGACCGTGGACTTTTGGTGTAGGCAGGGGCAGATCCTTAATGGTGCTCAGTTCTTCAGTGTGGCTGGAGATGCTGCTCAGGGGATCCCACGGTATAATCAGACACAAGAAGAAGATGGACTGCTACTGAAAGAAACAATTATCAAATTGTATAAAAAATGTATATTCCTCAGGTGTGCTTTACCTTCTCATGCTCGGTCCCCTCTCCTTTGGTGCCAAAAAGAAATGCTTGTTCCCTTTTTTATCACAGCGCTTCTATGCCAGTCTAAATGTCTGTTCTCTTGAAAACTAACATATCCACTTTCTGTATTAATATTTGTGAGAATAATATTAGAAAGGTTTTATTTAATTACCTCACAGTTGAGGACTACATTCACACTGGGTTATAAAGCAGCTAATTACAGTGTTAGTGGCTTACAGTGTGCCATGCCCGCAGTGCAGTTTGTTGGGGTTTCTGAGAATTTCTAACAAGAAAATAGTTTGCAGATTACTTTGCTGAATTTAGGTTGAGAAATGTTGCATATCCAGTGTGCTCGCAGTGCTATGTGTCTCCTGATCAAAACTCTTCCACTTCTAAGAGCATTTGCATTTCTTGGAAAATTTCTTAAATCCAGGTTATTTGACATATGTACTTTTTCACTGTCCTCACTTGTTAAATCAAATATACTTAAGATACTGCAGGGTAACAGAAAATTTGCACACACTGATTTCTGCTACTTCTCTCCTGGGCTTGTAATCATCACTGCTACCTGATAGTAATCAGTTAAGGAGTTGGAAAGCTGTAATTAAACTTCTGATGAGGAACAATGAATAAAAGGGACACTTCTTTCCCCCTACTCAGCCTTTATTAATGTAAATGTCATTAATGATAAAGAATAATGAGGAGAAATGCCATAATCCTAAGCTTGCATGCTGCCTTCTAAGATTTTACAAAACTGAAACTTCACCAAGGAAGAAGTCTGTGGAAGTGGTTTTCTTTTGAGTTTTATGTCAAGCTCTCTGTGGTCAGTGTGACACATCATGAGCATGCTTTCTGTTTCAGACAAAAATCAATTTTTTTAGAAAGAAAAAAGCTCAGGTGGCAACAAATTTGGTTACCATGACTGGTTTAACTAACACTAGGAGGTCTGGAGCCCACTTACTGGAAGATTTTGGAGTGTTTTAGCATTGTGATAACAATCTATCTGGCTGCTTAAATAGGATACAGGTTTAGAGCTCAGAGGTACTTAGCTGCTGTTCACAAAGTCCTGCTGGTGTCTTTATGAGGCCAGTAGCTAGCTGTCTAGTATACTGGGTCAGAAATATTTCTTTTGGAGTTTAGAAGCTCTGCTGTGTGTCCTTCCTGTGCTGCAAGGAGCTGCCTGTCCCATTCTTTCTTTGATTCTCAGGGATCCAGTCAGTTGTTTCACAGCACATCATATATTCACACACTGCCACGTGTGATCTCTGACTATCACAGAGATCCTCATAATAAAATATGTTGTGTCACCATGTTCTGTTGGAGATACCTGTTGGTGATGGAAAATGGATTTGCGTTCCCTGTGGTTCTCATCTGCTTTCTCCTGCTGCAGTGGTGTAAGATACAGGCTCCAGCAGGGAGTGGGAGCCTGCTGTGGGCAGTGTGCTATGCTGTCCCCATCTATTGGGCATGTGTGGGGCACAGGAGGCAAGCAGTGCCCCTTTGGGCATGTGGCAAAGTTAGTGCATTTTAGGCCACTGTTTGCTGCCTTGCTTGCTACAGAGCGCTGCTTTCAGTGATATTTATAAATTGAGTTCTGCGTCAAAATTGTCTGTTCTCCTCTGTTAATGGAGGCATTCTTTAAGGTGCCAGAAGATAAACACTTCTAGTATGTAGTTAATGAAGTTTAATATCCTTCATATACATAAATATCTATTGATATCTCTTGTCCTATTTAATAACATACTTTAATTTCCACTTGAAAAGACATTTTTTTAGTCATAATAGTAGAAGTGTATTGTTTTCTCTAATGACTGCAGAAGGTGAGTGTGTCTGGAGTATTTTATTGAATCTTCTCAGCATCTGTCAGCATTGGAGATGTCTGATGTAATCATTCAGAACTAGCTCCTGCAGAAAGCATTCGTACTGTGCATGGTTGAAACATACCAATAAAGCTGTACTTTGTGCTAGTTACAGCATGTTAGTTTGGTAGAAATGTCTGACAACTGCTGTGGGAGGGGGAATGGTTTGTGCATGCGTGGCTCTGTATTCTGGCATATGCCGTTTTATTAAACAAACATGTGCAGGAATGCATCTCCCTAGGAGATGCTCTAGAGAAATCTGTAATTCAAAGTAACTGTTTTATGTTTTTCTCTTTCAGCACTTTTTCTGCTTACAAATTTTCTGCAACCAATATATACTTTTTACTTTTCTGTGACTCATACCAATGAACAAATCTTAATCTGTATCTGCAGATTAAATGCAGAAGAAATCAATTACAAGTGTTTGGTCTACCTAAATTGAATTGCAACAGTTTTTTTACTGAACTCAAATGTCATATGTTGGCTGTTCCATGGCTTGGTGACTATAAAACTTTGATTCCCATCGTTAATATCTGCTCTTTTTGAATTACAAACTCATTTTTTTGCACGTACTTCAGTATTTATGTAAAATCTGCAGTTTCAGCTGGCAGATTTATTTCTGAGAGCATTCATGAGGTGTAAATGCAAGACAGATGTGAGCATAGACTACCTAAGTGCACTTGTAGCTTTACAGAAATATTAATAGACTCTCTTCCCTTCATTCCCTTCCATAATTTGCCATTTCAGGAGAAAAGCATTGAAAGTCAGGAACCTTAGCTAAAGTATATTGCTGTCTTCTCCTCACATATTACATATCTGAAGTCATCATCTCCTGTGTTATTGTCCTGAGTAGAGGTAATTGACTGATGTTACAATATACTGGCTCAGCTGTGTCTGTACTTGCTTGCAATGTTTTTATAGTTCACAGGTTACAAAACACAGACTCTGTTTGTAGAGTCTTGCTTGCAGAGAGCCATTCCTGTGTTTGGTTTCCTTAATGAACTGATGATTTGTGACACATGCTGTACACCAGCAGAGTGTTCTGTTCTGAAAACTCGTATCCTTCTTTGGATAGACAGCTTATTCTCCTTGCTGAGAGAGAATAACATTGCTTGTTTAAGTGCCTGTTCACTGCAGTGTATAAAAGTCAGCTGAGCCTTACTGAGAAGTTACCTTTGTGCATGTGAGCAAATCTAGAAGGCCAAGAACTGCATTATAGGAAAATTTTCTTTCTTCTGTAAGAGAAGCTTCCTCAGTATCTGAAATGCACCTCAGAGAATGATAAAGCATAACTTAGCATGAAAGCCTCTGCAGAGATAGTTTGCCAAAATATTCCAAATGTACAGGTATAAAGATAGCTGATACAGCACTAAATACTCAAAATACAGCATAATGTTTTGTCATGATAAACTGATTTGCAACTACTTCAATCAGTCTGCCATTTTTAACTAGTCTGCTCAAATGCTTTGCTGAATGCTATAGAACAGAAATGTCTTCAATTTTAGGTGTTGTGTGTGAAAATGTCCGTGGCAGTCTGTCCGTGGCAGTCTGTCCGTGGCAGTCTGTCCGTGGCAGTCTGTCCGTGGCAGGACTGATGCTCTTCACACTGGAGGAGGCATGCTGCACCGCTGAGACATCAGATAGTTTTTTTTTTTTTTTTTTTTTTTTCCCAGTAGCTGAGGAGCAGCTAAATGAAGCTCAACAGTCTGGATCCACTTGTGCACCTACAGTTCTACAGAGGACAGGTTGGGCCACCTTCCTGCAGTGTATGGAGCACTTATTAGGACTCAAAACCGTTATGTGCTGAGTGAAAAATACATGAGATCTTTGGACGCAATGTTTCGTAATCCTTATTTAGTACTTTTGTTATTTTAGTGACTCCGTTGTCTTAGAACTCTGCTGTTTGTGGGGGATTCAAGGGATATTGTGGATTTTGTTTATTGTGGCTGCTGGAGGGAGACTCAGTGATGAGCTGTATTATCTACAGCCCACTGGAGAGTAGTAAACGTTCTCCTTTGTTGCTGTCTTTTGAGATTACCAAGAGGTGTTGTGTTATTAGTAAGAATTTTTCTGTATTAATGAAGCAAATCACAGAGTACTGCATAACAGCATGTCTGAAGTCTGAAATGTTTTCTGAATACGGCCCCTTGGATAAGGCCCAGTGAGAGAAGAAGGTGCTGGAAGGAACAAGGTGATGTTTTATCCTGCATTTGGACCAGACCCTGCATTTGGTTTTCTCACTAATTAGAAAGTTGAGGTTTCCATAGTCCATTTCTTTCTTTCTGCCTAACGGTACACAATTAACATCCAAATCCTCATCTTTACTCAGGTGTTTCTGTCCTTGACTTTAGGGGCAGCTCTGAATAAGAACTGATTCAGATGGAAATAGAGAAAGTTTCCTGTAGAAAATTATGATCTGTACACAACCATGCTGAGAGTATCCATCAGTCTTTTGAGAGTTTGACAGCAGTATTTGAGGCTGTCTAGTGTCATGCGTAGGAAGGACTATTACCCATGTATGGAATTTGTGTCAGAAGCCAAGGGAGCATTTTAAAGGAATTTCAAATGTCTATCAAAAAGATCCTAGAGATTATGTATCTTAATGTGTTATATTTTCATTTTTGTTCAGAAATTCCATAAAAATGTGCGGAAAAAATGTGCATCTCAAAGCCAAGCAGGAGCAGCAGGAGGACTAATCTCTGTCATGAGTCAGAACCTTCTCATAGGTTTTGAATTTAGATAGGAAAATGCTTTTTCTGGAAATCACTGTGCTCACTTCAATCAAGGGAATAGAAACACGTGACTTCAGCTGGGGGCCAGAAGCCTGTCTTAAAGGAGTTGAAATATGTAACTTTGCTGCTTATGGTAAGTATTGTGAATCTGTCCATAACCTTATTTTCACGCTTGCTAAATGATCCTTGCATGGATTTTTGATCGGTATTATTTCTTTGGCTGGAAGCTTTATTTATCCTCTGTTTTCGGGCACAGTAGTTCTGAAATCTGGTCTCTGAGACAAGCTCACGCGGAAGTTATTTTAAATGCATTGATTTGGCCTTTTTTCTCTTAGATCATTAACGTCCACTGCTTCTGGTATGCCTCAGAAGGTCTTGAATGATGACTTTTTTCCACCACCTTAGAAAACCAGTGACCTCTCTCATACAACTCTTAGATTTTACATTTCTCAAATATGACAGATATGTTTCTTATATTTGATCCTTATTGTCTCAAATTTTTGTTTATTTTTAATGCATAACTAACAAATATTTTTCTTTATAAAGGTGCCTTAGATGCTGTATGTGGGAAGGCACTGAAGTATCTAAGTCATCTAAGTATCAAATATATTGCACCCTTAAAATGATGACTGAATTTATGTGCCTGATTAATGAAGATTTTGGGCTGAGTTGCATTATGGAAGATTTTCGTGTAGTCTTAATCCAAATGTGAAGTTTACTTTGTCCATCTTTTGTCTGTGCTACTTAGTGAAGTTGCTTTTGCAGATGAGATGAGTATGGCTTTAAGTGTATGATTCAAGAGAATGCTGCAATTGATTAGATGCTGAAGCTGTGAATAGGTCACATAATTATATTCTGAGTCACAGTATGTAAATCCAGATGGTTATTGAAGTGCCTCACATTTTTACATTAGGGTAAAGGTGAAAAAGCTTCATTAAAATTATTTTGCCAGTTGCATCTTCTATTACAGTTGCTTTTCTTTCCCAGTTGAAGATTCTAGGCTATATACCCAGATTCAGTAGATCATCTTCCTTCAGGGATGGAAGTTACTGGTATATTAAAAGAAGCTCAGGTTCTCCAAACATCTTAGATTTGCTGATAAAGGTTAGCTGCATTTTATGTGCTATTATAGCAAGAAACATGAGCTGCTGTAAGGAATATGTTTGTCTCCATGGTCCTAGCGTATTATCTTTAAATCTTACAAAAAGTTCATTCTCATTTCAATAAAGGTAGAATTCAAAATTGAAAGCTGTCTCGGAGATAAAAATAGGTCACATTTGAATATATGTGCTACTTGCCTGTAATGCTGAATTGTGCTAGTACTACCGTCGTCATCTTGTGGCATGAATGTTCTTTGAGGTAATGACTAAGAGAATACTCTTTATTAAAGTTAAGAAGTAGCCTAGTTTTGGTAATTTAACTTCTATTTTTAAATAAGCTTTTTGATCTATTGCTGAATGTAGTAGAAAGTAACAGTGAAATTTGTACCTGTGATGTGTCAAGATCCGGTTAACAGAGGCTGTATGAACCTAGAACATTTTCAGAGCTTTGTGAACAGTAGGTTAGAACTGTAAAGGGCAGATTCTGTGCCTGACTTCGCACTCAGATCCAAAAACGTGTAGTTGATACAGTACATGTGATTTAGTATTCTGTGTTGTTGGTGATTTACTGCTTACATTTTTTCCTTCTGTGGGTTTTGGGGATTTTGTGTGTGTAATGCATTTGCAGACAGCATTTGCTAGGGTATACAATATGCAAACATTCAGAGCCGTATCCTCAGTTGGGTCTGGTCAGTTGGTGTAGCAGCATTTTGTAGCAGCTGAGAACATGCCTCTCATTTGAAAGAAATTTTGTACCCTGGTTTCTACTGGATCTGGACTCAAAATAGTAAAACTGGATACGGTTTCCCTTTATTAAACTTCCTGAAGGGGTCACCATCCTTTCTTTTTTCCATTTTCTTTCTTAGGCATCCCTTGGTTTCCAGCCATAACTGCACACACTGAATTTTCTAGAGGCTTGTCAGAAACACAGCAATTAATGATCAGGGTTGAGATGAAAAACAGATTTGATACAAATAGTGCCATGCAAGCAAAAGGATGGCTGAAACCCAAGTGACATATGGAGCAGAGCCACTGTCTGCAGGGCATTGCAGGAGGGTGTGGTCCAGCAGGAGGGGATGGATGGGGGCAGGACTCAGCTTGGCATGGAGGAGGCTTTGCTGGCTTGGGAATGTTTGTTTATTTCATGGGATGGAAAAACTTAAGCACTAAACATGTTTGCTTAATTAAGTTATTGAATCACTAGTTGAATTATTTCTGCAGTATGTTGTTTAATCCCCCTGGTTATAGTTGAAGCTGCTAATGCAAACACCAAGAGAAGTGTTTTTGTTTGTTTCATTTTTGGCATTGACATCAGCAGTATTGCATTATTTTTATATGGTTCTCGTTTTCTTTTTAATCCATATTTTTATGTTGAACTGCTTTGTCCTGAATAATAATACAGTCATTCCATATGGGAGAAACTGGAATATGAATTAGTTAAATGTATGATCTTAAGCAGACAAGGAGATGCTTAGAGATAGTGTAAGTTGCTGAACTCAGTGCTCTGAATTCAGTCTGCCACACGATGCTGTCCTGCAGAGTGATAGGTGAATAGGTTTTATGAACTGTTCTTTTTATTTCACCCGCTTTCTGTCAAATTCAGCAATTCTACTCTCTATGAGATAGAGTGGTTTGGAGCACATGAAAAAAAACAAATTTTTCCTAGGTGTTATTTAGTTTACTGCTTAGCGTAGTGCTACTGCTGCCTTGGTCTCAAGACATGAAATTCTTGATCGGCTCTGCTTCTGAAGGGAGACTGATTCCAAAAGTGTGTCATGCTTTTCAGAGCCAGGGACTGTGGTGATGGAAGGTACCTCTGCAGTGCACTGTGGGTTCAGCACAGCCGCCTGGAGAGTGCCCAGCAAAGATCTCAACCAGGGCCATGTACAGTAGCCAGCTCAGGTGTGGTGCCAAATCACTGGAGAGAAAAGCCAGCTGGCCGAGCTGCTCATCTCTCTTTTCTAGGAGGGATTCCACTTTCTACATATTTGCCTGTTGTATATTTGGTATACATTATCACAGTTTACTTTGGGTGGCTGGAAAATCTACTATGCAGCATTCTGTGAAGTAGGTTAGGATTTTGAATCTTGTAGCTAATTTTATGTGAATATATATATATATTCACGTTTAAAAAAATGATATATATATCAATGTATATATATAAATGTATATATAAACTGTAGACATTTTCAATGATGACTTTGATTTTCTATATTCATTGCATTCTGCTTAGAACTATCACATCTGAAAAAAAGAATATACTTTTTCTACCCAGAAAATGTGTAATCAATATTTATATTGTACAGCAGTAGTCACAAACCATTGGCTTTGCCTGAAATATAGTAAATGCCTCAGAATTTCATGAGATAGATCAGAAAAATGAAATTCAGCAATATGTTGCCCAAAGGAAACCACAAGGTTTTATGACTGTGAATCTCCTCGGTTTTCAACCGAAGGCAGAACAAAATACATATTTCACTCTCCTTCTCTGAATGTTTTTCATTCCTTCAAGCCAGCTATTGTACCAGTTGGCAGGGACGCTTGGTCCCATTATGAATATTGGCTTATAGCACATGCTGCAATCCAAATATCTCAGCTCATTCATATCAGCATCAGACCAGATACAGCACAGGCCATAGCTGCCTCATCATATCTTGGCTTCATGGTGATCCTTGCTTTGCTATGCGTGCATGGGAAGTCTGACGTTTTCCTGTTGCATTTGCCATACATGTGGCTCACAGCTGGAGGATATGTGAGGCAAATCCTGTGTGCCCAGAGAACTCTGAGCATGCAGCGCATTACATCAGGTCCTGTTTGTAGCAAGCAGACCAGGTTTGCTGTGATGTGGGGTGGGACTGTGCATGGGCATTAAGTAAGTCTTGTTTTTCTACAAGTTCCAGTTATTCACCTGACTGAGCTGCAGGATGTTAAGACATTCGGGACGAGTGTCCTGAATCCTCCTCATTTTTCATCCAGTCAGGATTTCTGTGTGGAAAGCAAAAACTCTATTGCCTTTGTAGAAGTTGTTTTTTCTGAAGATAGTGTGGTCTGAAGTCATGGGAAAGCAATGGCTGCAGCTTGGCAGCACACAGGGAGACAGTTGGGGTTTGGTGGAGGAAGAGAATGCTTGCAGGAAGGAAAGCAGGCATAGAATTATAATGCTAGGTTTTATCAATTTGCAAAGTTTAATTACTTATACTTACACTACCTCTGAAGAGAAATGGAATCCAGGTTAATCTTGCAAGATATGCAATATGCAATAAAAATAATTTATTAAAATAAAGCCCATTACTGCGATTATCAAATACATTTTTAATTAAGACCAAAGTTGCTTCAGTATAATTTTTACTTATATTATCTCAAAATATTTGGACTTGTTCATCTTTCTAAGCTTTACTTCTCTTCTATGAAGATCATGAACTTGGCTTAATTAGAAGTAGTAGTTAGAATGTCAGAGCAAATTAATTTCAGCCAACTAAATGGTCCCTTGGAGAATTGCAGCCTCCACCTGTTGCTCCTGTTTGTAGCCTGGGAATGCCTGTGCTTTGACAAGGAGTGGGCTGTCACTACCACTGTGCTGGGAGTCACTCCACTGGCACCAGCATGGTAATGAATGCTAATAGCAGGAATGGAGACTTGTAACTGCATTGGTGGAGCAGAGCTGCAAGTCTTCCATGTTTCTCTATACCTCCAAAGTTCCGTTAAGTTACATTAAATAGGGTGATTTAAGGTTCTTAAAGGAAGCTTTATGCAAGACTTCTACAAGAGTTTGTGACTTTTGTCTCCCAAGAATGCCTTCGTGTAATTTATCCAGTTCACAACTAAAGATGACATTTAGATGTCCTTCATCACGGCCAGCTCTAGATTCTCAGCCTGTGTAGGCAGATGAGTTGATTCAAGGATTCATTTTTACATCAGCGTCTCTTTTAGGTCCCTAGCACAAAACATTTTATTTCTAAGGAGATTTTACTCAGTGTTAGCTTTGCATATTTCCTTTTTTTTTTTTTTTTTTTAACTGGGTGCCTTCCTTTTGAATATGACTATACTAATTTTGTATCCAAGATGATGGAACAATCTTGCATTCTAAAGGGAAGGTTTTGGATAATAGCAAACACAGTGACTAATTTTCTAGGTGTTAAAACCTCAAATAAAAGGTAAGTTAATTATTAACAATTACTTAAAGCTGCATTTTGTTACAAAATTCTGGGTTCCTCTGTGTTCTTAGTAGGTTGTAATGAGCTGAATCCATTGGTTAAATTAAAATGTTTTTTTCATATTCAGTAAGTGCAGTGTGTATGCAATTGAAGAAAAATAGAATTGAAATTTACATTTTCATCAAATGAATAACCACATGCTGAGGGTTGCTAACTGCAATTTATGATTATGCAAATGAAACAGGTTTTACAACTAGGATATGCGCAAAAAAAAATGGGAATTCCGTTATTATATATCAAAAAGCCATTAACCTCGAAAATTATGCACAATTGACATGAACATTTCCAAAATATGTCTAACAGTTTCTAATGCTCTCTTTCCTTCCCATATGTATAGGTACTGTCCTAGGGTACTGTGTATTAGATTTAGGGAAACAATTTGGAACAAATAATCTACTAAATGACCTCAGACACTTTTTTTGTTAGTGAACTGTCAGTGGGAACTTGCTAGGTTCTTTTTTCATCATTTAGAATTGGTGAGTATCACTGAATGATTCTGCTGAATAGAACAGGAGTTACAGAGCAGTTCATAACTGGCTTCTACTGTTTTGAAACCTGGAGAGGGCATGGAGATGGAGGCTGTGCAGTAAGGTTCATCAGGGAGAATCTTCTTGCTGTGAATGCTCACATCTGTGCTTTATGGACTTTTTGATATTAGATGATTCCAGATCAGATCCTTTTTTCCTTTTGACTTTTGGAAGGAAGCTGCCTCGTGCTGCGCTGGTGGCACCAAGGTGAGGATGTCGCTGACTGCACCTGGGTGTGCTGAGCAGCTGTGGGTGAGCAGCAGCAGCTGCAGTGCCACACACAGGTGTCAGCTGTGCTCAGTGGCATTGTGGTGAAGCTGTAGGGATGTGCTCTGAGACTTCCCTCTCTGTGCAGCATCTCCACTTAGTGCCAAAGCTATAACACAGCACAGTGTAGTAACGCAGTACTTACAAAGACTAGTTCTCAGTAGATACATCAGAACATTGTTCTGTCAGTGATTTATAGTAGCTTTGTGGAAGTGCTTCAGTTATATTTCTGTGCCAGCATATAGCTATGGAAGGGTTCTATCCTGAGTTCTTTTTATCATAAGTGCTGTTTGTGTTATGATAAACAATCTGTAAGATACCAAGATCTGTCCATGGGAGATTACTGTCTGTTTGTTATCAATAATATTTAATTTACAATAAGTTTTGGCTTTTCTTCTCATTCCCTTAGCTATGAGAGGAGAAGGCTTAAAATCTTCTATTGCAAATAAATCAAAATAACACTAAAAGTGGCCCTCATCACCCTAAATCAAGGACTCTGGCTGTTCTTTTCTTCCCTTGTCAATGTAAAAGGTTGGATCTGTTTCCTTGCCCAATACTCACTTTCAGATGGGGATTTATATCAAAAGCGCTGCCAGGGAATTGGTAGCGTGGAGTTCTGCAGTGAAAGAAACCAGGTACTCAAGTACACGTCATTGATGGGGGAAAAAGGAGGAAGGGCAGGAGGAGCTGGGACCTTTGCAATCACCTTGATGCTGTGCAGGTACTGATGGTCTGAGAATTCCAAAGAAATAAATTAAAAGTACAGCTGGTTCCACTGAGAAGGTTTATTTCTTCTGATATGGATAGGGTGTGTGTAGCATAGGATGTGTATTTGTTTGTGACACTGCCCTGGCTTCTCCAGTGCTCTGAGCTGCTCAGTGACTCTTCTTGGGCAAGCACGTGAGCTGCATTGGCCTCTCCAGATGGCATTACCCATGAAAAATGTGTTTTTGCCATGCTTCTTCCACCAAAAGAATGCAGCTGAGAGCTGCTAATGTGATGCTGTTTACAAGGGGGTATTTACTCACACTGGCTCTTGATTACATTGCAAACTACTGAAACAGTTGTAAAAAATATTTTTTTGTACTCTTTAACTCCTGCAAAAATCTGTCACAGAAAAGATTATGACCAATGCTTCCTGTGTTGCTCTTCCTAAGTTTGGCAGAGAACAACAGAAAGCCAGATCAGTGTATTCATTACTTTCTGTAAACACTCTTCACATTAATCTCTGTAAATACCATAAATGCTAATATCTAGTCTTTGTATACGCTCTAGTCTTTGTATACGCTCACAGAACAGATTTAGGGCACTTTTTTGAAGGATATATATATAAAGCAAGCATTTGCTATCAGTTAAAAACATCCTTTTTAACATCTTTAGAACACATTTCTAAAGTATTGAGCAACAGTTGCACAGTTAATTCCACAAATATCACTGGCTATGTTATCAGGAAATAGCGCAGGAAAGCACAGTGGTCAGCTGCCTGATGTCCAACAGACCCATAAATACCTTAAGTTGTGGAAGCTGATATCCCACTGGGAGTTAAACTTGTCTGCTGGCAAATAGCATGGCAAGGGTATGTTCCAGGGTCTGGTCTACTGATGATGTTATGTTAGGAGCAATTTGCTTATGTATATATATGTGTATATATATATAATATATATTTTAACATGAAAGCGTAGATACTGAGGGAGAAAATGGCAGCGGTAATGTGGCCTTGTTTGAACCTTAAAAAAGCAAGTTTTTCTGATGCCAAAAGAAAAAACAGAAAGCTTCATGATGTGATGGGCTTTGAGAATTTTGGTTATCTGTAGCTCTTCCAGCAGTAGATGGTGGGAAAGTTGCAATGTGAGAGTGCTTGGGCACCTGATCTGCCCTCGCAGGGTTAGCCCACAGACAGGTCAGGCTGAGCACAGCACTCCTGAAATGGTTGTAAAATTTTGCCAGGAAGTGGCATGCGGACTGTGATGTTGCCTGTGGATGTGTCTGTGAGCTTTGTGCTGGAGAACCATGTCCGTGTTACCAGGGCTGCTGTGATGACCAAAAATACCTTTATTTGCAAATTTTACCTTAGAAACAAAAAAAATTATCCGGAGGCTGGTTTATACTAAATTCAAAACTACCATAACTACATTGGTAGCGTGGTTATTGTAAAGCTAACTCTCATATTTTGTCATGCCTATATGCCCACTGCTTCATTAAATAATTGACAAAACACCTAGCACGCTTAAATGCAGGGTAGGCTGAGTCATTTTTCTTTCAATAGCTTCTTTGGCTTATTGTGTGAAGAGGAGGTGTGTCTCATTCTCAAAAAATATTGCAGGCACAAAGGGTAAATCTTTCTTCCACAGAGCCGTGGAATTTGCTAAGCTATTTTTTGTGTGGACATTTGAAGTAGAAATGGTTTGATTTGAAAATATCTTTTAACAGGTTTATTGCTCCCTGCTTTGTTCTAAAGGACAACTACATAAATACTTCTGTCTCTGGGATCCCTTGCCAGAGGTCTGCTTTAATATCAGGCTCACAACCTCACCAGCCAGTTCTCCCCCCTTTTTGATCTTGGAATGAAATTTTAGTCCCGACTTCTAATGCAAATGTTGGTGATGTCAATCCTTAATGATTAAGGTAACTTCAGTGCGGATTTCAGGAGCATCAAATGGTGGTGATGCCTTTGATTTACATGTCACCTTTCATTCCTAGAGATCTCAAAGCACCTATAACTTCTGGCAAACATGCTGAGTTAATGGGTTATGTCACAGTCTATTCAGCAATAATTGGTAACTGCTCAGAAGAAAGTCTGATTGATGGGTGAAATGGCTCAGAACTTCAATTATCTTAATGAACAGTTTCTTGGACTTAACAGGAAGTCTACCACTGACACAAACGAAGCTATGAACTTGAATTCAACTGTTCATTATATTAAACATTGAGCTTGGTAGTAATTTGAAGACTTGACTCTTGTTCTGTGTATGTATGTTTTTGTAGGAATTTACATACTCATTAATGATACACATCTACTTCAGCACTGGAACTTAAACCTCACATGCAGTGTTTTGGGTCACTGAAGGAAAAACAGCACTCCACTTGTATATAGGAAGCTATTAAAAGTAAATTGATACACAATTACCCAAGTTTACCAGGGTGCTAGAAACAAATATTCAGAGCAGTCTGAAAGGTTCTGGAAGATTTGTTAGTAAGCAGATATTCAAGACACAGGTTTTACACCTGGCCTGACATTTTACATATGACAGAAAACTGATGCAGAGATTGAAATGACTTTTGTAAATAGCAGAACTGGGCTAACAGGAAGTGGGAAGATGGCATGAAAGGCAAACAGCTTGCTGTTGAGGAGGTGGTTTTGAGATTTTTCCAGTGTGAAAGTTCTTTTTAAATTAGTAATTGTGATCACACATATATTGTCTTGTGTGTATGCCTCCTTGTTCTTTTCTTATTCCTCTTTGCTATTGTACTTCTAAATCTCAATCATTTTTCCACAGAAATGAAAATTGTTGTTAGCATCTGTTGTGTGTGCTTAATTACTGTGCCTGTTAAAAGGCTTATTATTTCCTGATCTCTTCCACAAATCCTTACCTTGGTAATTAGTATATCTTATAAATACTGGTGGTGTGGAAAGGACCATAAATTTTCAGCATAAACCGACTATTGCCTTCTGATGACTAATACTGTTGTGGGTACCGTAAAAATAATAGTATTAGGAAAAAAGCAATAGCTCCAAGCTGTATTTTACTACGTATGTTGCCAAGGAGATCTGGCTTTGTGAGTGACTTTTGGACCTGGACTCCTTGCACAACTACAGCAGAAATGTCAAGAATGTGATCATTTTTTCAGCTAGAAAAAAGATTAACTTTATAAATTCACCTTGTTATATTTGTATTTTCCACACTGGAGATTGTGGAGAGTGTGAAAGAAAGCTGCTGCCTTTTTGGCTGTGGGCTAGTGCTTGTGTGCTAGTTGTGTTCTTTTTATGCAATAGAAAGGATGGAGTTGTGGAAGATCATGTATGGCGGTGTGAAGTCATGGGAGGAAAAAAGAGTGTAGGGGTGGCATTACTGTACAGGAGTGAGTTTGGGTTGCTGCATCCCTTGGAGAATTAGTTGTGTGGGCCTCAAATTATTCATGGACACAGCTTCTCCCCTCTTTTATCTTTTCCAGATAAATAAATCTTATCGTGACACATCCAAGTGATGCTTTCCCATTCTCTGGCGTTAATTCTGAGCATTGATGTATATTCTGGATAGATGCTTGCCATTTCAGCTTGTGATATTAGAAAGGAGCTTAACTGCTTCTTAATTTATTCCTGAGGAATAATGACTTAATAGTTTTGAAATCTGTTTTGGCCAGGTTTAGCTGATTTCATAGCATTTTCTCTCTTGTGCCTGCAGCAGGTCATATCACAGGAGCTTTGTGAATGGTTTGGAGTCTTTGCATTCTCACTCACCCCTATCAGTGCTCACCTCAGCTGTGTCATTGCCCTTGTCTCTAAAGCCATGAGTTTCATAGTACAGGACAAACTTCTGGAAGCTGTAATTGAAGGAGATAAACACACCAGAAGGCTGTGCTGCCATTCAGAGATAACAGTAACCACGTGCATCAGTACAAGTGAGGGGCTGACCTTCTGGAGAGGAGCTGTGTGGATAAGGACTTGGGTGTTCTGGTGCACAACAGGTTGCCCATGAGCCAGCAGTGTGCCCTTGTGGCCAAGAAGGGTAGTGGGACCCTGGGGTGTGTTCAGAAGAGTGTGGCCAACAGGGCACGGGGGTGATTCTCTCCCTCTACTCTGCCCTGGTGAGGCTGCATCTGGAATACTGTGTCCAGTTCTGAGCTCCTCAGTTCAAGAAAGACAGGGAACTGCTGGAGAGAGACCAGCGAAGGACCACAAGGATGGTTTGGGACCTGGACCATCTCCTGTTTGAGGGAAGGCTGGGAGACCTGGGGCTGCTCAGCGTGGAGAAGTCTGAGGGGGGATTTTATGCTTATAAATATCTAAAGGGCAGGAGTCAGCTGGATGGGGCCAGGATCTTTTCCACAATGCCCGGTGACAGAACAAGGAGCAATGGGTGCAAACTGGAGCACGGGAAGTTCCATACGAAGGTGAGGAAAAACTTCTTTCCTATGAGGGTGACAGGGCGGGGGAACAGGCTGCACAGAGAGGTGGTGGAGTTTCTTTCTCTGGGAATATTCAAGCCCCACATGGACGCTTTCTGTTTGGCCTGCTGCAGGGAGCTGCTTGGCAGGGGTTGGACTCTGTGACCTTCAGAGGGCCGTCCCAACCCCTGCACTTCTGTGATTCTGTGAAAAGAGAGATTTGAGTATCATTAGGAAGCTGTACAAGTCAGCAAAACTAAATGTCAGGTACCTGGTACTAGAGGTGGGGCGTCGTGAACTTTGAGGCATGCAGCAAAATGTTACAGTCGCACGTAACTTTGGCTGATGGTTCTGCTGGTACGGATGCTACCGTCGTTTGCCTCGTGCTACTTGCTCCTCTTTATTAGTGTCTAATGGTGTGAATTTGTAGTATGTCTCTTTGGTCTAATGCTGAAATATCTCTATGTCATCAAAGCTAAGTTATCTTGTGACTTTGGACATGTGTCGTTTTTTTTAAAATCCACATTCCTAAGCAATATGACCAGAGTGATCTCATGCTTTGAGTGTCTAGACTGTGAAAGAAGTTTGAAAGAGACAAAAAAGCACTTTCTGGAAGAACTGTTAAAAAATATCAATTTTTCACAGTTATAATAGAACCTCATAATTAATTTAAATGAAATTTGTTTTCCGTAACACAGATTTTTGAGTGTAAAGTATGTCCTTTGAGAGAGGCAATGGGAAACAACCTCTGTTATTTTTGATTACCTTTGTGTTTTGCTTTTTACTCATTATGCTAATTTTATGCTAATAACCTTCTTACATGAAGTTTCACTTTATACTGCATAAACTGACAAATAGAGCAATATTTATCAAGCATAAATATTAAAAACACTATAAAGACTTTTAGGCTTCTAATTATTATGCTAATTTATCTCTAAATTATTCTTGTATTGCCACTCTACAGTTCACAGTAGAACATGATACAAAAAATGGAAAAAAAAACCAAAACAAAACCAAAATCAACCCCACAAAATTTTATTCCTTAATGCTATTAGTTAATTGCATAGAAAGCCTGTCTATGAATTTAAAAATGCCTAGTTATAGCATTGTGGATGTAAAGATAAAGAATCCATTTTTTCTGGTGAGCTGTTGAGCCTTTGTTTATATTATCATAAATACTAAAGAAATTCGAAGTGATTTTTATTTTAAAAGAGCAGGAAAACCTAATATACTGAATGAGAATCTCATATATTGAGCCAAATTCTTGGTATTCCTTTTCATACCCTTATATTTATTGAAATCAAGGGGGCTATTCATAAGTGTGTGAGTTTTGGCCTCTTTCCTGCTTTTCTATTCCATATATGGGGTCAGATTACATCCTCAAATCCCAGGTACCATTTGTTTGAGTAGCATTAAGAGACTATGATGTGGGTCTGAATCTCTCCAGTGCATAGAAGGACTTATGAAAAACATACTAAATAACTTAAAATTGTAGCATTCATAAATATATGGGTGTTACCATTGATCAGAGGGGGTGATGAAGGCAGTATGAGGAGCAGCTACAACTAATGCTCACTGAATGAAAACAGCTGCAGCAGAGCTACGAAGACGTTGAGGTGTATTTAATTGAGCTGAGTCCTACTTATGGGCCTGGGTAGCTGGAGAGCTGCGTGGCTCTGGAGTTCTCATTTGTGGAGTCAAAGATTGTGACCATCTTTATTTTCAGGTGTAGAGGTCTTATCTTGCCTCTAGCAATGAACAGACTTAATACAGAAAAATAGTTCAAGTGTTAACAATATTTTTTATTCCCACTGATTTTTCTTTTTCCATCCAAATGTTGGCTTTCTGAATTTGGGAACCAAAAGTATCAAAAACAAACAAAAAAGGTTTTATAAGTTATTTTGTATACCTGATTTTTCGGTTAACTTTTCCCTTGACCCATCTGTAAACAAGATTTGTCTTAAAATGACCCTTAATTCTTTACAGCTAAGTTTACCATAGGTTTTCTGTAGATGTCTCTCCTGACCAGCCTAAGTTTCCTATCAGAAGCACACAGCTGATTTCCTCTGGTGGAGGGTTTCATACATGCAAGCATGACGTTTTATTAGCTTCTCTGTAAAGGTCTATGACAGTCAAATAGTACTGAGAGATTTGGGGCAGTGCATTAACAGGTAGTGTCTTTTTAAGTAGAAACTGCTTTCTGTGATGCTTAACTCACCACAAAGTCTCCAAAATAATACTGCAGTTCAAAGTCAGTGCTGTAAAGAAGGTAGAGGTAAGATTGTGTTTCATTGGAAAACAGGTAAGAATTGCACAGGGACATGAGCAGCAGTTAAACAGCTGGTGCCTGAGGAGTGATGGTCCTGTAGGAATGAGATAAGTGGGCAAGTTGAATGTTGGTTGAGTAATGAGGGCTGTGAGGAAATGGAAAGTTAGCACTACAAGAGCAAGGTTGCAGAGGACAGTGTGCTGAGTATGAGCCAGCACATTCCTCTTTCTTTGTCAGTTGTCCATATGTTAGTGTTTTATGCAGATTTTGGTCAGATACAGAGTCACTGAGTCTCATTAGCTACTTAAAATTGGGCATTGGCTTAAGAGTATGGAGGATGAAGGGTGCAGTAAGACAATGGAATGCCTGACTGCATATCCATGTAAGTAGGCAGCTACCTGTACCTCCATGTATACCTATGTTGCCCATTTATATATTGCTAATTTTACAGGTTGCATACTAGCACTTATAGGCAAGCTATGGTGAAAAGTAACCATTAAAAGATATTACCTATTTTTTATGTGTAAGAATCGACATGAAAAATACGTTGATGTTATTGATGTAACTGCCAATTACGTGTTTAAAAAATAGCAAGAAAGTATTCCTATGGAAACATTGAATAGCAATTTTTGAGTCACCGTCTTCAGTCTGAAATCTTGTTTTTGCAAGAACCAACTATTCATCTCACCCACATAGTTATTGATTCTTGTACTCATCAGAGGAAGTCACTCTGTGCTACAGCGTTCCTCTGTAGCTGTGTTTGTAAGGAGCAGTGTGGAGGAGTGGGACACTGAACTCAGCCAAGCCTCTCCAGGAGCCCTGCCATGCCAAACCCTTCCTGACAGCAGATCTTCGTTTTTTGTAAACCTGCATCAGTTGGAGAGGGGAGTTGAGTGGGACATCTTTTACTCATAACTGTACATATCAAATCACAGCCCTTATCAAATCACAACACTGTAGTATTAGGAGGGTTCACTTTTCAAGGGTGTACTTTAATACCATTAGTTTTTATATTTTTATAATACCTAATAGTAGTCCAGCTTATTTTTAGGCTTGGTAGACTGTCTTAATTCCACAGACAGTGTACAAGACTTACCCTACATCACTGTAACAACACAGATGATAGATAGAGAGAGGACTCATGGTCATTCATCTACTGGTTAATCTGATATGTGCAGAATTCTTTTTAAAAAAATATCAAGAAGCTGAGGTATTTCTTATCTGAAATAACGTGTGCATAATTAAAGAAACTTTGTATATGCATGAATGTGAGAGAGATGCAGGGAAAGGACTTTTCTTTCTGTCCTTTTACTTTTTGAAAGTTTCATGTTTGTTTTGCAACAGAAACACATAGATGAAAACAACCCACAAGGCTGTGAAATCAATCAGTAGTCCAACAATTTTGAGCTCTGGAGTAACCTAGTAGGGGGAAAAAAAGAAAAAAGAACACAATATATTAAATACAAATCCTAAAAGATCAGTAATGTGCCAAACAGGTTATTGCATTCAAGACACTTGATAAGGATGATTTAACAGGGTGAAAAGATCACCTCTGCAGATCACAGAGAAAAAAGACTGTGAAGAGATAAAAAAGAGGCCCACAGAATAAAGAGATAAGTGAACATTATCTTTTTTTTTTAACGGTTTGAACTTACCTCATGATTGTTAGCACTTCTTGTACTAGGATGTTTCCAAAATCAGAAATCTAACTGTTCGTATGCATTCTAACCATGACTCAGTGCTGTTGTCCTGTCGAAGCAGAATAGAATTAATGACAGTTAGTGTGACTTGACTCTTGGTTTGGATTTGTTTAACAATAGACCAGTAACCAGTGAAATCTTAGACGAGATATTTTGAAGCATATTTATAAACTGTGATAAATTTCAAATGCTTATTTGTTTGGGTTTTTTTTTGTTTGTTTCTGAAGGAAGAAATTGAATATATTTGTAAATGTATTTCTTCATCAAATAACGGGGGGTTGGTGGACATCTAATACGACTCCTTTGGAAGGCTCACCTGTCTGGGAGCCTTTTTGAAAATACAGCTTCTTTTTACCAACAAGCAGAAATCTGCCTTTCTGGTGAAGTGTCTATCTGTTTCTATTGGCAGAAACATTTTGAATTGTCTTGGTCAATAAAAAAAAAGGTTTTCTTTGGCTCCAAAACATATCCTGTCTGCCATCACACTCAGTCAGTTACAAAACTCCTGCAATTCTTTAGCATTTTTTTTCCGGATCAGTCATGCTGAGATACTTTTGCAGCCTTTTTTTTTTTTTTTTTTTTTCCTTTTTATTTCATTTAAATTCCCAGGAATAATTTGAAATGATTACTGTTCTTTGTTCAGGAAATGCTTTACTAGAAAAACAAGTTTGTTCTCTTGTTTGCTTGTTTTAAACAATCGTTATGTAGCTGCAATTTAAAAGTGTAGGGGGCAGAAAATAACCATTTAGAGAATATTGACAAAATGAGACAGGTCTGAGGTGAAGAATCAGAATCTTATTTTGCTTAAGTGCAGTAACTGCCTGGAGCTGCATTCTGATACTAAGTTAGTCATATGTAGAATGGAAATTAATGTCTTTTTTATAACTACAATTTGAAGCCACAGGCTTATAATTAAAATATATATAACCATTTTAATGGTCATTAAATAACTATGTTAATGTTCAGGTGGGCACTGCTGCCAGATAACAAATGAAGTGCAAGTGCTAGCATCACCTTAGGCTGCTGTCACCCGATTATTTAGCTGTTGTGAGGAGCACGTTTATTATGTATTGAAGCACTGTTACTGTAGAGGAGGGAAGATTAGGTTCAAGTTTGAGAATATCAAGAATAGTTCCTGGGCAGGTTAGTGGAAAGGATATTAAACATGATGCTCAGGATATGGGCCTGATTTAAAGAATAATTTTCTGTTGCACCCACAACTTTATTCTTTCATCTTCCTGACAGCACAAATGTTCCCATCCATTTCATTTCATCTTCTTCCTTCTCGTCTCAGATATTTATATGTTTGGATGGCCCTATCACAGTAAAATCCAGCTGCCTCCCAAATAGAAATATCATTTACAATTTCCCTCGCTTCTTTCAGTGTCTTCAGGGAAACGGCTTGATTAATTCATAGGTTTTCATTCCTTCATTTGTTTGTTTATGTATGTGAGTGAGTGGATGTGCTGTGTAAGGATGTGTGTGACTAAATTATTGAGGGAAAGCTAAATCAAAGAGATTAAATTTGCCTTTAGGGTGTATTTAAAGTACAGACTGCAATATAGAGATACACATGCATCTTTAAAGGAACTAGTGTGCAGCACTGGAAACTTAGATGAGGGGAGATCCTCAGAAACCTCCATGTTGGACATTTCCTGCAGGAGAACATTTCTGCTCTCTGGCAGTTTGAGAGTTGGATTTAGGGATGAACGTCCCAGGTTTCAGAGCCAGAGACTGTGCTGAACTCTTCTTTTTTTTTATACCACTTTCATAAAGAAAATAAAATGTTACTCATTCCACCCCATCTCTCTGGTTTACGGAGACGTCATTTGAACTCTGGAGAGAAGAAGGAACCCTGAGCTTTTCAAACTATTTGAAAGATTCTCCTTCTTTCCCCATTCTAGTTGAATCTGGTGCCAGTGATCATATGTGCAAAACAAGAGAGCTAGCAGGTCTTAAGCATGGTTCTGCTGGGATCAGACCAGCCTTAAATACCTCAGCAAACACTTAAAACTCACCTACCCTGCCTCTGTGCTTCTATGAGTCTATTTCAGCTGCTGCTGTGCAATATGGAAAAACTCCTGGAAACTACTGTTGTTAGCAGAAGAAAACAATCCGGAGAGAGCCAGAATACGGTCTGTACTTAGGTAGAAAGAGAAACCACTGAATGTTTCTGTTGTCTGACAAGTGTCTTACTGACTAGGAATCAGCTGTCATGAAATACCTCAGAGCTTCTAACCTCCCTGACCTTCCCTGAGTCATCCTTTGTTAGTCCCCATTGATCACAGACCTGGGAACAGGGATTACGTGATTCAAGTAACCTTGAGAAGTTCAGTCTATTCTCTTCAGTTCTGTGAGTCAGAGGGGATCACTGGGTGTTCTTCAGGAAGCTGTGCACTCCTGCACCCATGCCCAGTTCTGTGCTGCTGGGCACCATGCTGTCCTTCTTGGAGAGTTCCTGTTGATCTGCAAAGTTTCATCCCTGAAATACTGATAATTTTCTGTATGGCAGCAGTCCTGTTTTATTATCATTCCTGAAAAAGGGGTTATGGGACATGGGGAGAGGATTATTTAAACAGGGAAATAAACCAAGATCCATTGGAAAACTCAGAAGCCCTTTTAGTCTCTGTGTTCAAATTCTTTCGGATTAAATTTCTTTTTCAATGGCTTTACTTGGTCAGACCTCCAGTATGTTTGTGTGACAGCATTTTTCAGCTGTGGAAGGTCTCAGTCTTCAGAGCTTTCCGTGAGCAGATCTGAGCTGAGCCCACAGCTCAGTGCTCCTCCTGCCCAGGCACCAGGCAGCATGCTGTCCTCTGCATTGACATGCAGCCAGTCAGGGGGGTAAAAATGGTCATATGTAGCTGAATTTTCTGTGGCTGTTACTCTGCGCAATAGTTACTGTTTCTGAGTAGCCACAAGTCTCCAGAAGACAGTGATTGTGCAGTCATTATGAAGTGCGTGAATGGGTGCTTGCATTGCCACTCTCAGTAGATATATTAAGCACTGAACTGACGTAAGGAGCAAATTGTCTGCTTAATCAACTCCCTTTCAGAATTAGCATTGCTGAGAAAAAGAAGTGCATGTGGATTACCCTGTGTGTGCTGTTACTGGCAGTGTGAGCAGCACAGGAGCAGTCTGTTCCCCCACGACACGGGAGGCATTGGGTGTGCAGGAAGCAGCTATATTCCAGCTGTCAGTACTGCCATATTCCAGCAGTCCCTGGCTGGAAAATGTTTCCTACCTGGGGAAATAATGCTTGGATACTGATAGGTAGTACTACTAACCATGGAATTCTATCGATAAAAGTACATCTCTTCTGAAAAATGACAAGGGAAAAGCTTTACGTACATTGTCTGCGTGAGGAGTAGAAATGAAATTTGGCAGCCATCAGTGAGATGAGGAAAAGCCTCTCCAGGCCGTTAGGGCAAGAAATGTCATTCAGGTGAATGCTGGCCAGGTTTCTAGCAAACTGTGCAGGCTGGTATTCAGTGCCATGGCACGGAATGAACAAGATTGATTGACAGTGGTAGAGAATAAAAGAGGGAGATCTGAAATGGCATTGCCACCAGTGGCAGCTGCAGCAGCATACCTGAAGAGTGCTGTTGGCGTGCAGGCACTATGCATTGTGCTTACTGGGCTGGACTGGGTCTGCAGCAGTGAATGCCTCTGGACTGGCTTCTGAGGGACCAAAGGGCTGACAAACACAAAAAAGATATTGTTAATAGAAAAATGAGACTGAGGCTTCTCTGTTAGCCTTGGGATCTAAGGCCTTGTCTGCTGAATATTAAAGAATGGAAAAAAGTCTTCACCAGAGGTAGAGAGATTTAAAAAAGAGAGAATAAACAGATAACTGATATTTACATCACTATCTTCTAGATTCTTTGCTGTGTTATTGCATAACTTTATTTTCAGAATGCTGTCTCTTAACAAATGGATTGTTTCATTTCTTCTGGAGAAGAGGTTTATTTTGATAGTTGAGCGGTCTGCAGGAATGCTTCCTAAAGCATTCTTTGTATCTGCAGTGCTGAAGGCCTGCAGCAGCTCTGGTTTAGAAAGATCTCATTCCCTTTGTGTCCATTGTAGGGCTCTGGTTTCAGGCGATGCTTTAGACTGAGTTGATGATGAACATAAGGATGAAGTTTAAATCCTTAGATGCGGGACTATGAACATTCATTTGTTTAACTGGCAGCATGTAGTAACTTTTCTTCTTTATTCAATAAGCACAAGATGCAGTAACACAGTAAATGGGAGGAACTATCTGTTATGTATTTAGAGTAGAATAGTTCATCAAGCCTTCAGGGTAGACCTGAGCAGCAGAGGACTGTCAATTTTACTGCTACAAAACCATTATATAGAGATCAGTTTCTTTCCAGTGTTACTTTTTGCTTGCAGTGCGATAGTCTAGTCTTCTGAACTCATTGAGCATCTACAGCTCAATGTTCTGCAAAACAGAAGGAACTGAGTTTGCTTCCTGCTTTTCATGAGTGAGGGAAACCATGCGGCCATGATTATCAAAGAAGTCTGTGGCTCCTATTGAAACTTTCTCTGTAAGACTTAGTTGATTGTGAAGCTCTTTGGAAGGCTTTGAAAAGGTCATAGCCTCAATCCTCAGCTTTGAGGAGAATGTCAGAAGGCTTTAAAGGGTCATTTTATATCCAGCAAAGCATGAGGTGATACAGCTATGTACTTATAACTCATCTTGGACAAATATTTTCTTTAAGCTGCAAGAATGTTGTATTTATACTTTTAATGTATGCTGTATTATTAAGCTCTGACATTAAACACCTTCATGCCAGTTTGGAGGCACTGAACTTTGCTAATCACACAGTAAAAGAAGGGAAGGGGAAACTTAGCAGGTCTTACAATATGTTTCTTCCATATGGCAAATTCCCAAGGTCCTTTTTAACCTCAACTGTTCTGTGGTTTTGTGGCTATGTATCATGGTGAATAGATGAAAACTTTCAATGGCTGGGGTTGAAGTCATGGAAGCTCAATGATTATTGTAAACTATGATAGCTACATGTGTAATTTGTTCTGTACGGCCTACAGAAGACAAAACTTCTACAGAAGACAAAGACTTTCCCATTAAAGTATCTTTTCCTTCTTTAACAGGAAAAGGATGCTGTTATTGATGGAGGTATTCAGTTTTGGGACAAAATCAAAAAAAGTGAAGCCTTGCAAAACCAGAAAACCAAGCAGAAAGATCTTCAGCTGATATTGCCCTCTTTCCTCAGTATGCAGACAGCATTTTCCTTGATAGATGGATGTGTTCCTGCGGAAAAGACTCCACTGTTCTGCTGACATCTGATGCCTGACAGGCAAGTTAAACGTTTAAAAACTGCACAGCATTGTTTGTGTTGTGCAGTGAGTCCGTTGAATAGCAAATTCCTAGAAAAATGAAGCATTGTTCAGCCTTAGATTACTTGAGCATGCCAAATAAATTCAGCTGGGAAAAGATGTTGAAGGCAAGATTAAGGGAAGAATCCAGCAAGTCAGCATTTAGGGCATTCTGATGTTTATTGCTTAACCCACTAGACTGTACAGGATGTTGGCTTTCATTGCTCTTAAGTTCTGCTCTTGAAACAGTCTCACTATAAATAAACAAGCAGAGTTCTAGGACCTGCTTCCCATGCTGTTTCAGCTAATTCTTCCTCATATGCAATCTGATCTACCTTGCACGGACTGCTTGGGGGTTGTCTGGATCCAGAGAACAAATCTTGCAGTTATATTGTAAGGGTTCTCACTTAAAAAGTGGAATATTCAATTTGTAGTTTGTGCTCCAGTAAATGTTTGATTGCCTAAGAAAAAAAATTGAAATATTATAATCTCTTAAAGTAACAAAAATGATGACTAGAGCAGTTCAGTGAAGGTGCAAGCTCTCCTCAGGCATTCAGGATTCAGTCTCAAGCACAGAAAGAAATTGGCATGCAATTGGTTTGAGCTGTGAATCTGTCTCATTTTAGAATAATCCTTCAAGATGAGTCGTTCTTTCTTCAACCCCCAGTGTAACTGAACTCCACAAGTTGGAAAAAAAAGAAAGCCAGCTATAACTTCCAATTCTTTATTTCTCCTCATACTAAGACCCTCACAAACTCCAGAGGAGCACCTTTGAGTGGCCATTTGCTCAGGCTTTTCCCATCTGATATTCCGAAAATGAAATGGCAATTAGCCTTTGCCTGCTAGGCTAATTGACCTTTGGCCCTTGTCTTTTCAGTTTAATTACCAAAGCAGTCTAGTTGGCTGTTTCTCAAAGCCTTATGAAGTCTTAAGATAATAGGAGGCTTCAGGCTGAAACACATGTGAAAAGACAGTTTTTCCCCACTCTCCTGTTTTTATCACCTGTACCAGTTCTTTAGCTAATCACTCTGTCATAGAAATTGGTCCTGAATCTACTATATCCTGAGGGTGTGAACTGCTGTGCTGGGGACTAAGAAAGACTACTAACTTGACAACTCTGGCATTTCCTTTACTGTTAGTTCTTAAAATGAACTTTTCACAGTTCATACCTCTCTCTAAGCAACTAAAATGTGTTAATGGTTTTTAATTTCAAATGAATTTTTTTCATTACAGATTGACTGACATGGATTTCTCTCTCCTTTCCTGTTTTGTCTGCCAGACAGCTAAGCTGGATATGGGTAGGTTTCACAACCCAGATCAATCAATACAGTGATAAAGATTAGGTATCAGCCTTTTTCAAAAGATGGGATTTTCATCTTAATGGCTTAGCCTTCTAGAAAATAATTCTCTTTTGGTTTTGCCAGTTATAAGGGCATAGCCTTGTGCAAGAGAAAAGTCCTTTTAGCCTCATTAAAAAAAAAAAAAAAAACTGGTTTTTATGAAGGTATTAAAATTAGAATTTTAATGATTATCATGAGATATTTTCTTCTGAGCCTGTTATGAATGCCACAAAAAATGCAAAGCAAAATGGGTGACTCTAGTCAGTGGTATTTAGGATTGTTTCCATCAGTAGTGTTAGAAAAAACAATTACTTCCTACTATTACGATTTTCTACGAATGAGCAGAGATTTTGTCTTGCACAGCTGATTTAGGGTACTGCTTGTGTGCCTTCTGATTCATGTGTCTTTTTAATCTTAATAGTACGAGATGGACTTCCTTAGCAGTCACTGGTAAAATAATTAGAAGAGTTAGACATGAAATCTGAATTAATAATTTCAGTGACAGCCCGCTCCATAGGAGAACTAAACAATGCTTGACACGCATTACAGCTTTTATTTTATAACATTTGGCACGAGCATCTTGTTTAAGTATAGCACATGGCTGGCATTTTTTTGTTTGTACAAGGACGTAACAATACAGGCATTATTATATATGTCAAGTCAAGTGATATCAGTTTCCAGGTATCTTTATTTTAGGCTGAGTTATCATCATCGTGTGAAGGCCTGATTCTTAAGCATATTGGAACAAAAGATTTTTGTATGATTGCAACTTGAAACCAGCTTTTATATTAGAACTTTTATAATATTTTTATATTAGAACTTCAAGAATATATACTGGAGTGATATATCATTTATTTGCAGACTGCAAATGTCTGGGTGGTGTTTGAGTTAGCTAAGGAAGATCTTGTGGGAGATGATGTTCAAGACATGGTTATGTTCAGTTGCCATGGTTATTTCATGAAAATGTGTGTGTAGTTAGTTAAATCCCCATATAGTTTAATTTGCACAATAAATAAAAATATATGGGTGCAAACTTGTCACTTGAAACAGAATCCTTATAATCGCAGGTCTTATGAGAATAAATTCAAACTGAGATATATAATATGCATAGGTACACAGAAGCAGTGGCAGCTGAGGTAAAAGTATTCATCGTTTTTACATAAGTAGCAAAGCGGGTCAGAAATGCAAAACAGGTCAGAAATAAATGAGTTTCTATAAACTGAAGTGATGATGTGATAATCTGAATTTTGGAAGTGATTCAGAATTACTAATAATGAAGCTGGCTCTCATCCCCTCTCTGCTTTTTTGTATCATTGAAAGAGGCAGCAGAACGAATAGAAAAGTGTCTATTCTGGTTGTGCAAATGAGCATGTAGAACTAGTTGTTCAACTGAAGGTGTAATTTCTCAAATGATCTCTCAAATCTTTACTGACTGTTTATATTTCTGTTTAAGCATTGAATGACCTTGATGGTAGAATGTGAATAATGCCTGAAAGGGAAATACAAGTTTGTCCAATTATTTCTTGCTGCTAACAGCTTAAAGATAACATTACCTTTATTAGGTTGTCTGCTTAGATGCATAAACATGAAATATATACAGTTATGAGCCCCTGTTTATAATGGTCTGGTCTTTCCTGTGGTGTAAAGGATTAAGGTAATCCATTAAATAGGAGAAGAGGGACAGCCTTCATCCTTTTCTGTTCCTTCTCTATTTGCAAGTCAAGTACAAGGTGTTCCTACACATGGAAGTCAAATCCACCACAGGTTTGAACAGAACTCAGGTTTTGTGGTTTTTTGGATTGTGAGAATTCTGATTTTCAGAACTCTTGTTTTTATTCTGATCTGGAAATATTTAAGCAACTATGCATTAACATAATGGAGTGATCTAGATAAAATGTGGCAAAAATACCACGTGTCCTAAAGGTGCAATAGGATTTTAATAGGTTACAAATTAAGATAAATGGTATGAAAGGATTTAATATCAAGTGGTTTTTTTCTTTCACCATCAGACACTTTAAGTACAGATATAACATCTCAAATGTCAAGTAATGTAGAACAGATGTTAAAAAAACAGATGTTAAAAAAAAAAAGTTTATCACAGATTAGATGTATGAAGATGTGTGATGAACTTCAGATACTAAGTGACTACAGTGCAGAGGGGCAGTAAGGTGTAGGTAGCTCTGAGTGGGAATGCACCGAGTAGTGTTTACTGACTTGAAAGCCAATATCAATTCCAGAGCAAAGGCAGAGGTCCATGTGTGAGTTCTGGTGATAATGTGGATAATGATTCTGTCAAGTCAAATGCACATGCTGACCGATATAAATGAGTTATCAAGGCTTTGTGAATAATGTCCTGGTGATGAGCCATAAATCAAGGTGCAATCATCAATCCATCTGTAGAGGCCTAAAATACTTCAGTAGTAACTCTCAAGTTGGTACACATATTAATATGAAAAATAATGAGCCTGCCAACTTAAAGCAGGGATTTGTTTTGGATAAACGCTCTGTTAGAATTTGGGCTGGCCAATAAAGCCAATTGACAGATTCGTTTGTCATATGAATAATATCTCATTCAGTGCATTAGAACAACTGGCAGTTCCTTATCAAAGACAGCAGGTCAGAGTGATGAATACTGTGTGACTCTGCAAGCATCCTGTGCAATTACCATTTTCTTAATATAAATATTAGCTATTAATTGCATTAATACTGTGCTCAGGTATCTTGGTCATGGACATGGATGATTTTGTGCTTGCTGCAAAAACAAACGGTAAAAAGGTGACCTCTGTATCAAAGCATTTGCAGTCTAAATCAAACTGAGACAGAAGACAGACAGACAAACTGAAAACTACAAGAAAAAATGAGGCACTTTCGGTCTGTGAGATAAGCAGTGGTCTTTGGACGCTAGCAAACTAATCACTGTCAGATTTTATGTCAGCGCCGCAGAAGGGAGGAATGTTAAAGCAGCTTTTGAATGGGGATAATGCATTACTTGAGCAGATGTTTGTGGAAGCTCCTCTCAATTGTGATAGCATGAGTGTTTTTTGGCTTAGCTTTTTAAGGTGTTAACTCTTAAAAAGTCACACTGAGCGTAGGGCAGGGACAGTGAATGTGTCTGTCCAGTTGACTAACTTGAACTAAATTTAATAAAGTAATAAGATTCCAATAATAGCAAAGGGATCATGAACGTAAGCAAAGCCTAGTGCAGAATTCTGTTTAATGCTACAGTGGAGGAAAAGGCCAGGCAGGGCTTCAGACAAGCAGTGAAGGGTTCTACCTTATGAAACACCAGAGAATCCAAGTACACAATTTAAATCTATAAAAACCAAGGTTCACTGGTTTTAGCGCTCATGTGATCACTTGTTCCTGTTATTAATTTTCCCAGTGGCACTTATTCCAGTATGGTTCCTTGGGTGTACAAGATGTGTTTCATCTACAGCCAAGCTGTAAAAACCTGAACTTTCTATTTATTCCTTATTTCTTTGTATCACATAGAGAAAAATGAATTTTCACTGAAGTCAATTTTGCCATAAGGCAAAACTAGCTTCATCTTTCCTGCTTCCTCCCATCTTATTTTCCCAAACTGTAATTTTGTCTGTGCAAGATAAGAGGTAGTGATAAAATACTCTGACAGAAATCATGTCCTTGTGTTCTAGTGCTTGGATATAAGCTGTCTCCTTTGACATCCCTTGTAGCCCAGCTAGCCAGACAGAGCATCTGCACAGGTCAGTTTTATTTCCTAACCTGCTCTCCAGGGTTTCATATCCAGAGAACGTGCCCAAATGTAGCAAAGAATATTCTGAAAACTCTTTAATAGTTCCTGGACTATAGGCATTGCTATGCAGCAGATATTACCCCATGGAGAGTTCTTTTTGCTCATGCCCTTATTGTTCCTACACCCAGAAACAGCCTCATTGACTCGTTATTGTGACAACGAAACCCCAAAAACCTAATTAAGAGGAAAACAGTAAGCAAAGGTATTTGTTACGCTTTCTAAAATTTTTGATTTTCATTCTGAATCGTTATGTAAAGACAGTCTTCTAAACATAAGAGTTGTTAATACAGACAGAAAATAAATACTTTTCCAGAGAAATTTTATTTTACAATTCTTATTGTTGTCCTTCAGTTTATGTTTTTATTAAGGAGAAACATCTCTGTTGTATGTAAATTATTGCATCGAGAAAATTATTGTCTGGGCACTATAATTACTTTAGGAGAGCACCAAAAAAGACTGCTTGACATTATTTAGACAATTTGATTACTCTTACTCACGATTTCAGAATGTGATAATCTAAGTGTTGCTTTAACTGGGGTACTCAACCATCTTCCACAGTGGTTTATACAAACAAATGTAATGTCAAGTGGAAGTGTTCCAGATGTAGATTTCCTGCAGCTCTGTGTTGCGGCCATTTGTTACTGACATACTCTAAACTTCCTTATGAGCTAATGTATACTATTTACAGTTCTGGGTAAACCATCAAGTTTCTGCCCTATCTCTAAATTTAAGCCAAGACCACTCGACTTTCTGCAACAACAGAACTTTACAAGAAAAATGGTCTAACATCACCCATGTATGCTAAACAACTTGCAGTACTTTTTTTTGTCTTAAAGAGGAAAATACAAATTTAGATAATACACTCCATGAGAAAAAAGAAAAAAAAAGAAAGAAGGTCTTTCCATTAGCCACATAGAAATGGAATGTATGGCTGTATATCAAACTGTTACGATGAAACATGAAACTGGGAGTCTGGGAAAATGCTGTTCTGCAGTTAAAAAATCTGAACAAAATGAAGGAGCATGGGGAAAACAAAGCAGTTTTCACAATTTATGGCTGAGAAGATCAGATGCATCTTTTTGAAATAGATATCCAAGTATTCATAACTGTGGTGCAGTGAAATATTCACGATTATGAGTGTAGAGAACATATGTATAGAATGTGAAAGAACATGCGAAGTTTTATTATTCATCTCTCATTGTGAAAAGATTCCATGTTTGTTGAGAAAAATATTTGTCAGAACATGAGTGCATTTGGTTTCTTGGAGTCAGGTTTCTATAATTCCTTACTTTCCTAATGGAAGGAGGTGCTGGATTTCATCCAAAGACTAAGAGAATCAGTCTGATTTTGTTTATCACTCATGTATATGGGTCTTAAACTCTTTTTGAACTAGGAAAGTTCTGTGAAACTTTGAAAGGTGCCAACTCTAGTCTACCTGTACATCTTCTTTGCATAAAAACAAGTGGTATATTTCAAATACTGCCTACCATTAAGATAAGATGAATATATACTTACCTATGTATTTTTTAATTCCATCCAGAGGCCAAGAGAAGAAACGTATATTGTTCATTCATCTTCTATGTCCGGAGGGATTTCATACTGACACACGCTTGGGGTTCCAGCTGTGGAGCTATTTGTGTTAAAACTAGCTCTTGTCCAATGCAAATTGTGGTATAATTCCAGAATATCTGCAGTTTCTAGCACATGATTGAAATGGGCCATTGCTGACTACCTATTGAAGCTTTAGACTAATATTATTGAATAAATACCAGAAAAGCTGTATAAGCTCTCAAATGTAATGCACACTTGTCCTCTTTGTCTCCAGAAATGAATTATATTGAGTTCAGATTTCTATGTCCCGTTCTTCCTTACATCTAATTAACTAGTCTGTTTTAACTTCTTATCTGCAGGAGAGCACAACAGATTGGAAGAGGATTTCTGTACAGTCTGTGTTGGTGAGTGGTGATCAGATATTCTCAAGGTCAAACAACCGAATAACAAATCAGCAATACCCATATTTTATTGAGCAGTAGTGAAACCCTACTGTTAGAAAGCTGAGGAACTGATATGACAGTTACAGAACTTTTAGTTTATTGTACTTTGCACAGAATGCATTAAGACTGTATTTCTAGTCTTGCAATGGAGAAGAGGAAGAGTAAAGAGGTTGTGTTCATTTTTCTTTCTGTTCTTGGCTTTGTGTCCTATTTAAGCATCTCTCCTGGTTCTGGTTTTGAAGTGACGGCAGGATACCAGCATGTTTTGTATATTTAGACAATTGAGGAATAAGTGTCTCATTTCTTGAGGCTAAGATTTCTTGGGACAAAAGAAGGAGCAGGGAGCATTGTGCAGTACCACTGTTAAACTGCTGCCATCTGGGCTTTTAGCCATTGACCCCGCTATGCCTTGAGCCCAGTGATCCAGCCTGGTTGTGCACCCACTGTAGTCCACCCATCCAGTCCATGCTGCCCTGCAAAGATACCTTCATGGTGCAGGAGAGTGGAAGGAAAAGTGGCACAAGAGCAGGCACTGATAGAACTGGAGTGGAGGAACAGCTGCTGCGAGTGTGAGCAGTAATGGAGGGTGGAGGCAGAGCAGTTTGATAGGCAGCCTGACAGGCAGTTCAGCCACAGTGGCTTTTTTGTAGTGGGGTTGGAGGGTGGTGGTTGTAAACACAGATGTAAATCAGAAGAGAGATAGAAGTTAAAGATCAAAGGAAAGAGCAGGGAATGAGGGAACATAGGAAGATAAATAAGGGATGGAAAATCTAAAAATGCTGCAATGATTAGGTATCAAGGAGTTAGACAGCTTCGATCTGTGATAAATAAACAAGGTTCAAGACATACTGGAATTGCAAAATCATTAGCTCCAAATTTCTCCTATATGATGCAAATATACAGAGACCTGTGTGTGAGAGATTTTGCTACCAAGCTGCCTCTTAGGAGTGAGTATCTGAAACTGGAAGGGATTTATCTAACAGAAGTTCAGATGCTGTGGGGCACATTAGGTGAATTAATATGCACAACATTGCATCTTCTCTTCTAAATTAATAAACTTCACGTTCATTTCTTTTTTGCTAATTGAATGTTTAACTTGTTTGTCTAAGGCCGGTGATAGGTCAGTAAGAGGTTAGGAATAGATATTGCTTGTTTTCTCCAGAGCCCTGAACCATTGCTGGGTTTCATATTTCCTCCAGCCTGTCTCAGTGCAGTGCTGTTTTGAAAGAGATGAAAGAGTTTCTTTCATTATTAAAACAAAAGGGCAATTAAAAGAGTTAGGAAACTGATAATTATATACTAGCTTTTTCCCCAAGGGCAAAAGGAAAAAAAATCAATGTGTTGCAGGTTTTTTCCCTCTCTTCAGTATAATTAGTGACTTAATGGCAAGAAAATTAGTACACATATTTTCTTTTCAGGGCTTTACCATGGATGAAGTTTATAGCTAGAGGATACTTGTTCTTTACATCATTCTGTGGCTGGCTAGGGCATACGAACAATGAGAAATGGGGAAATAGTGCTGTTTAAAAAAAAATAGCTCTAGAATATTCTAGAGCTATTTTGTTTGTGGGTCGGTTTGGTTATTGTTATTTTAATTTCTTCTTTGGAATTTCTTCTTCAATTTCTTCATTGGAAATTTGTGAAAATTATGAAGAGTACTGGTGCATTTTAGAACTACCTCTGAATTTTTAAAGGGAATTTGGTAGTGAGGTTGGAGGTTCTTGTCATTTTAGACATCTAAAGGAACCTTACTTTCTCATGCAGTATCAGTAACCAATGCGGGGAGAGAGAGAGTGTTGGCAACATAAGAAGTTGGATTGCAGAATAACAGTTTGATTTACATCATTCTCTCTTTATTGACTTTGTAAATTACATGTAAGTTTAGATTCTTGTCTCTGATTAGGAGGAGAAATGGATCACCTTGCTTAATGGCAAATCTGTTCATCGTACTTAGCAGGGTAGAGTAGCTGCCTAGAGGAATTTTAGAAGAAAATAGATATGTAATGGAATTCTTTCTAAGGACACGAGTGGAAGTCTCTCTTAAATGTGTTTCGTATGAGGGCTTAACTGCATGGTACTGAGGAAACTGTCTCACGTATAGTGAGCAAAGACCCTGCTTAAAATTGTTTTCTTACTCCTACTAAGGCAAGGAGAGTAGTTGTCATACTTTCCTTTAAGGACCTGACAGCAGCCCTCTCACTCAGTCATGGCACTACAGTTTGAAGAGCAAGATTTCCAGCAGCTTGTCAGTAACTTTGCTCTCCTACCTCTTAGACAGAGTTTTAAGTGTTATTAGCCCAGTGTCTGTGATGCAGAGTAGACCTGTTGGTGAACAACTCCTCCTGTGCGTTGGATTAATCCCATTAACAAGTTGCACAAGGAAGTTAAGAGGAAATATTTGTTCTACACTTCTGCGATACCTGACAAATGCACTACTGTGACCTGGATGGAAAGCTCTCTTTTGAACCACTAGTGTTCATTGTTTCTGTTTGTATCTTGAGAATGGAGATAAGACACTATAAGCTAGCTTTGAATGAATAATCTTTTCATATCCTGTTTTCTCCTCCATTATCTGTCAGTACTGTGTCTTGGATTCCCTGCCAATTCATGAAATTATCCTATAGTATTGTGTGCCCCAGACTATCATTCCTTTGCCCTCCGTATTACCTTCCAGCCATCTCACCAGTTCTGGTTTGTTTTTAATGAATTTTTCCTCTCTCATTAGAAACACATCCCTTCTTCTTTAACTTGGAAATGAAGGCAACTTTTTACATCCTCTCTGTAACTTAGACATAATTTCATCAGTCCTTGAAGAAAAGACAGCGTCCCTGTCAGAGCCTGTGCCTACATCATGGGTAGTGGGCCTGAGTGTTCTATCTGGGTAGAGCAGCCAACATTATTACAAGAGGAGGCATCACAAGCTACATGTGTGCTCAAGAACAGGGAGGTGAAGGTGTGTATAGGACTGGAAAGGGTACCTGTGTACAGTACTTGAAGAAGAGAAGTGCCAAAGTTTAAAGCTGCCTGAAAGAATGGAGGAAAGTGGTGGATGATGTGCACTTAGTTCAAGGTGATGGCATCTCAGAATGCACAGACAAGTGAGCAGTGGTTAAACATTATATGCAGTGTTACCGTGGTCTCAGCTTGTAAAAATTGCAGCTGGTTTATCCATACATTGTTAGTGAATACATGGGTACGTGCATTTCAACAAAAGTCATCACGAAAAGAACAGCAACCAGGGAAAGAACAAAGTGTATTATCTGGACTGGGCTCTTTGTCCCAGACCTCATGAATTTCCTGCTAATCTGAGCATCATCAGCAAACGTTTCCAGTGCTTTGAGCCATGAGCCACAGAAAGATGTTTCTGATGTTCCACAGCAAAATGTTCTAATCAGCTTTTTAAGGTCAAAGATACAGCTGTAAAATTTATTTATGCCAAATTCTTTCTATTATTTCCTTTGTGCTTTTCCACTACGGTTACTGTTTTTATAAGTTCAATGCACTGCAACACAGAGGGCAATAATTTGAGAAAAGGTTCAATTTAAAGGGTAGTCTAGAAAACTGTGAAGGCCAAAGATGTTTTTAAAAGTTTGACTTACAGAATCTGTATCGTTCTTATGGGGCAGCATACCCCAAAACATTCAGTGACGTTTAAGTTATCTAATATGTGAGGAGTCATTCCTCTGACTTGAAAGCAAATGTAGAATACAATGACAAGTGGATGTTTTGTACACTTCAGTAAGAGTACAGTGAGGGCATTTCATATGGGCAGAGAGAAAACACCAGGTAGTCCATGAGTTAAACAGTGAACCTTTGATGTTACTTGGTATAACAGAGTGGATTTATGACTTCAATTAATTCATCTCATGAAGGGCAATGGTAATTGAGACCTCTTTGTGTGTTTTATAGTGTGAATGCTAATGTAATTAAATGCTTAAAATTAAGAATAGATAAAAACTTGATCTGACAGTAGTAACTCTGCAAAGACAAATTGCAGAGCACATAGCCAGTGTATGAATCTGTGATTAATTTATACAGCCGTTTATAATGCACTAAGTAGCTGCATGCCAATTATTATGGAAACAAATTGTGTTTATATTAGCATGTTTGAGGTGATCATTGATCCCAAATAGCATTATTTGAAGACTAATAGAGAGAATAATGAAGGAGTAACATTCTGCCCTGCAGCTGTCCAATGCATTTCAAAATGGAAAGTGAAACTGGCACATTTGGGGTTTTATTGATTTAATTGAGAAACAAACAAAAAAGCCATCTCACTTTTCGTCAGTAAGATTTTTTCTTGTCACGAACAAATAGCTTCTTTCATCATTGACAACAAAAAATAAGAAAGTCTTTTGGAGGGGCTTGGACCAGAAAGTAAATAGGTAAATCTTTCTTCTTCTAAAATGAAATCATCAGCTGAGCTCTCCTTCAGAAGATGGAAATTCAGTGGAAATTACTCAAAAAAATGAAGTCTTCTGAGGAATGATGGATTATTGAATATATACATGCAACTCTTTTCCTTTGTTGCTTATGATATTATTAGCTGCTTTTTGCTTCCAGGATCTGGTCCTAGTGATTGCTACACTGAGTTTCTAGTTATCTGTGATTCTGTGATAGTGTTTAAATGAAGCAGTTGTTTTAAAAGATCTTGCATTAGGTCCTGAATGACAGAAAGAGTGCAAAAGCTGCTGATTTTGATGGAGTTATTAAACTGTAGGAAAATGAGATTTTGTTATCCTCTTTTTTTGTTTTTTTAAATTTAAGAATAGATTTTAGTATTGGAAGCCTTAAGCTCACAGCAAGAAAAGCAGTCACATTATTCCTGATAAAATGAGCTACAGAATTCAGCAGTGATCCTGTTGAATGCTGGCTGCTGTGTCACCCCTATGATACCTGTGGAATATGTCTAATACTAGGAGTATATTCACTTGCCTGAAAGAAGTGATGAAGCATCTGTGGTTCTTCCACTGGAGGGAAAAGAAGCAGTTGGAATATACTGAGGAAAAAATTAAGCAAATATTGCCCTTTTAAAATTGCTATTTCCCTCCCTATGAGCTCCAATGATCCTAATAGATAAATGAAATGAGCACATTTGCACTTGAGTTTTGAGGAGAGGCCTCAAAACTTCATCAAAATTTAATTTAACAGCTTGCTAATGTCATCAATAGCTTAACGCTGAGGCATTTTGTAAGGTAGCTTTAATTAGAGAGCACATGAAACCAAGCTATGATACAGTGTATGATCCTGAACCACTGCTGAGGACAAGTTTTATCTCAAGAGGTACGTGGTATTAGATCAGTCAGAGAACTGGAAAATACTTGTCTAGGGGCCTGGCAAGATATGGGTTAGAAAACACTGACCTGTTTGGAGATGGACTTTATGCAGCTTTCCAGTTATGAATGTGCAGGCATATGTTCACAATAACTTGCAGTTACGAGTTACTAAGAATCCATATTATTGTGATCAGGTGATTAAACCATAAATATTTTCCTTGGCTTACACTAAGTAACATCTGTGAGATGAGATGTCATCTTTCAAAACCAATGATCAATGGTATTCTTTCAGTGGTATAAGATCTAGTTGGTGAAGCACTTTGAAGGGAGCTGTGATTTTCTTTCTTTCTGATATTTCCTTGCCACTCTTCTTGCTGCCTCAGTGGAGGACTGCGCTTGAAGTACTCACAGCTTCTCCAACCTCAACAATAAGCTAGCAAGCAAGAGAGACATTCTTTTACAGACTTCACTTTATTAATCTTGAATTGGCTGATTCACGTCAAGATTATTCTGATGCTTTGAGAAGATGGCGTGGGAATTAAAACAGGGAATTTTGATTTTCAGAGACCCAGTTTTGTATTGTTGAAGCTCTTAGTTTGGGAGCACAAATCTCTTTTTGGATTGCTTTTGTTTATAAATTTTTTCTTTAATTGTGAACTGCCAAGCCTGTGCTGACACTTCATGGTTTTATCTGCTTTAGCACAGCTGAAGAGATGTGATAAATGCAACCTGTTATAGAACATAATAAAACAGAAAGCTATAGAGGGAAAAGACTGAAATGATAGGCTATAATCAAAGGTGAAGGGAAATGCAGCACCACACGAATACCTCTGAGAAATTTGTTGAACAAACTCAAGCCCTTATATAATTAGATGACAAGGTTTATTTTAAACTATGAGGTGTGAGTATGACAGCACTATAATTTGTCTTAAATAATTTCTTCACACCCAACAAGACACGGTCTTCAAAGTTCAGTCCTGCTATGGGTTTCTTAAAAACAAAACCAAACATTTTTACACCTAGATCAGGTATGAAAACTGAAATTAAGCTTTCTTAAAGGCAGTTTTGAAATTTCCTTTTAAGATTAAAGAGATTACTTGATTTAGTGAGGTAATTACTCATGCTTTCCTATCTGATTTCCTCTAGCATAGTCTTGTAGACAGCTCCTACTTTATTTTTCATTGTGAATTGATGCATGCACACGGTTAGCTTAAACATTTTGGAAAAGCATATCTGGTTCTCCCTTCACTCCCTCTTGTAACCAATTCCTGTCCGAAGTACAGTATAGGGTGAAAAAACTTTCCTTTAGAGGAGGCAGTTTAAGAGAACACATTTAAATGTAATATTGCAAGTAAATTCTAGTTTTCTCTGTTTTGAAAGAGGAAGGAGATGTGTCAAGAATGGCAGGAGATCTGGTGATCCTAAATTCTGCCAAGCCGTGTTGTTGTTCCTGTGAAGATTACATATCAAAATCCTTGTTGCCTTATCTATTCATTTGCCACTCTTGTTTTAAATTAGTTTTCCAGCAGTAATTCACAAATGGCAGTGTCTCAGTAGGCTTTGGCGCTTGCTGATACATAACTGCAAATGGTGGCAAGGCACAGTTGGGTCGTGCTCTTTCACTGCTTATGGGCTATGTGGCAGAGGACCAGGAGTGAGATGTCTGTGTCGTACTGCATATTGTTGCATTGATTCTTTACAGCAAAGGACTCTGCAAACAGTTTAGGGAAGATACTCAGGCAGATTGAGTCTTGTTTCCATGGCTCTAAATCGCTTTCTACAAATATTTGTGCCAGTTTATTGAATGCTCGTGGCAAGGTGAGTCAGTGTGACCAGAGCAAATGTCTATAAATATCAGAGTGAATATTTATGGTAACTTTTTGCTGTATTCATGCAGCCTAATTACAACATATGCCTACATTATTCATGACATTTTGAGCTCTTCTGGTTTATTTCCTATTGTTTCTAGATTCTAATACATTTTAAGCAAAAATACTTGCTGGCAGCACAAAGCTTCTCTGTTTTCAGTGATCCATCTGCCATGTCGAATAGTTTGTTCAGATGTAGAGTCAGAGACCCCTTATTTATGTGCCAGCTTTTTCCCTGCATAAGCTGTATGACGCTTTCTCTTTCTCCATACACTCTGTGTGCTTTCATTCTTGCCACAGGGTCTTTAAAGAATTCTGCATCCGTCACTGATATGTCATGAGGAATTTGAAACTTCATTGAAAAGGAAGATAATCAGCTTTATGTTATTTGTTTATTATTTGGGTGTGTTTTATTCTAACTAGGCATAGCTGTTCTGAACCAGTGGCAATCCCAAAGGAAATCAGCTGATTCTTAATGGTGACATAGCTGGGTAGCCTTTCTGAGAAAATACAGCATCATTGCTCAGCATTGTAGCTCTCTGGAGGTGGCGTTCATTCTCTTAAAGCTAGAGCTGTTATATATTCATAAAGCTTTGAATTCATTAACTGTGAATTTGTTGTCAAGTCCCTTTCTAAGAAATGTTAGAATTCAGGCATATGTCTGGTGTTATATCCCCCTTCTTAAAAAAAAAAAAAAAAAAAACAAAAAAAAAACAACACAAAAAAAAACCAACAGAGAAAATCTTTTATCTGTGAAGTTGATAGTCAGTGAAGTTCAGTACATTTAAAGTCCATCCAGATATCTGGTACTTCTTGTGGCTTTGATTGTAATTATTATGGTTAGGTCAGGAATTTTCACTCAGCAAGTTTTTCCCTCAGAAAATGATTAGAAGAATGTCATATTTTTTTTTTCTCTTGAAACCTAGTATATGTGACACATTTGCTAGTACTATGAGACTGCTTTTCTGTCTCTCTTGGTAGTGGAGAGAAGATACAACTTTTATTGGCAGGTTTCACAGATGTTCATAGCAGAAAGGAACAACAAGGCTAAGAATTTCTGACTTTGGTCCCATGTTTTGGATGGAAATGTGTGCTGACGGATCTTCCTGTCTTCTCTCTCAGAACAGAAGGAAATTATAGTAATGGCTGCCACAGGCTCTTAGTCCTAAGGATGGTAGCTTAGAAGCCTGGGAGCCCGATCCTAGATTTACATAAGGAATCTTACATGCTGAAGAATATTGTCTTCATATTGAGTTAACTACTCTATGACAGTGACCCAGCACTGGCTGGGTGGAAGTCTTCACTCAAGCTAGGAATGTCAGATTTTCTTATTCTTGGAAGCCAGTCACAGAGCCTTGGATTTCCACCGATTTGTCTTGTACCATTGAGGGGGAAGTCTTTGGCTCTGGGGATAGCTCTATCAGCTTGCTAGTACGTAGCAAGGACAGCCAAAGAGTTCCTCATGTTCACAGCCTACAGATGTGACATTTCTAAATTGGAAAAAGGGTAGGAAGTTTTCTTGGATTTCTGATATTTTTATAGTTTGTTGTTAGAAATTCTTTATTGGGGATTTAAGCAAAAGTTTATTCATGATACACAATCTGGGCATTTCAAAACACTGGCATTTTCTTCTTGAAAGAAATCATTTTCTTCTCTACAGATAATAACCAGCACTTCTTGGCTGCACGTTGGAAACTCCTGTATCACCACTGCTACAGATATCCTGTAGCTTATATCATGACATTTTCTTCTAACAGAACCTTTGTCTGTGGGGCAATAGCAGTTAAATGGCTAAGGAAGATTTCCTTAGGAAATCCTACTCCTCAAGAGGCTGTTGAGATGTTAATCTTCAACCTGCTTCCTTATTTTGGACTGTAGACAGACACTGTAAAGGCAAACCAGAATACCTTACTTCAAAAGACGTTTTCAACACCAGTGGTTGCTTATTGATTCAGATGCTCATAAATCATTTAGAGATCCTCCTGCTGAACATGTCTTTCAGACAGGATCCCTGATGTTACTAAACTCAGCTATATAAGCCCTCCCAGGCAATCCACCCCAACAACAGCTTGTTTGATCTGCTTTAGATTTTTTTAGCACGAGACCTTTATATGTTTTCAACAGAGTTTAGGTCGAGAATCCTTGATTTGTATTTTGAAGTAAGCAGATGTTGTATGCTGCTCTATTTTATTGCATACTACTAAACAAAGTCAAGCACTGTTAAAAAGAATGAGGTAATTTGTTGAAAAAACAACGCAAAACTCTCAAAACTTTGGAAATGCACAATATGCAGTGTTAAGTCACCTGTGCTTCTGAATTATGAAATACAAGGCTATATGATAGGTAATCAGAATCAGGGAAAGGCTGCTGCTTATTCCTTAGTTCTGCTGCTTCTGAATGCTTAAATCTGCAGCGTTAGCTGTTCAGTTGCTCTGAAGCATGTTATCTGAAGTCCCCACCAAACTCTTAAGTTGTCTAAATTTTGATAAATTTCCCAGCCTCTTCATACATATGCTTGAAGTGAAAATTTGACTCGCGGTTGTAAAGGAGAGTCCTAGAATTTCTCAATAAAATGGCAGAACTTACCAGGTTAAGCACAATGTGTTCTCCATCTATACTGTTCTCTGAAAAAGCTGATTTTTTTTTTAATTTTTTTTGCTGAAACTTAACTTACCCTCAAAAATAATAATAATAATAATAAAAAAAAATGTCAGCCTGAGGCAGACATTAGGCTGGAATGGAAGGTGTCAGTCTGAGCAATTAAAGTGCAGCAACCTATGAAGCAGAATCTTAGGAAAGAAAGTATCTAGGCAATCTTGGCTGAACGTCACTTCAACCAGTACTGCTTTCCCATATATAGGTGTTACAGTAGAAATAACAACCTACTGAAACAAAGAAATTGTCAGCTACTATAATGTCCCATACAGCTAAGGAACTCTGATGAACGTGCCATTACTGCAATGTGGGCATAGAGTCCCTGAATTCAGTAAGTTATCAGTATATTTCACGTTGCACATGTGGAATGAAGGACACCATTGCACCACATTTTAGAGCAGAGTGTGTGACAGACACCGTGCTGTGTATTTGGGATGAACTGGGCATATATGAATAAGGAGGTAGCAAAAAGATAGGCAACTAGTAAGTACAGTGAGTTATGATGCTGAAAGCATCATGGTTCTGTGTATGGAGGTATGGAATTATTAATGGAAACCTAAGAACAATGCTGAATAATTCTTGAATCAGAGGAGTTTCTGCAGTCTAGTAGAAGCACCACAGGAACAGATTATTTTCTGTAGGTTTGTGTAGATGAAAGGCATTGCAGCGTTGCTGAGGTATTGTTTCTGCATCTGCCATTTTACAAATATTTTTTTCCATTTTAAATGCAAATAAGAAACAAGTCTTTCAATTGCAAATATTACAATTAAGAATTGTAATATACAATTAAATAAATAAATTGTAAAATACAATTAAAGAGAAAGTAAAAGCTGTTACAGTGAGGCCTTGTCTCACTGTTTCGTGTACTGTATCTCAGCTCCCCAAGTCACTGAGCCCAAAGTTAGCATTGTCTTTATGCTGTGTATCTCACTTACTCATAGCCTATATCACTTTCTGCTCTCTGAGGAAACATGACAGGCCAGAAGATTTTCAGAAGCATATAGAAAATGAATATAATTGTGGGGAGTTGAAACAAATAAGGCTTGTTCTTCTCACAGGTTTCACAGAGGCACTTAACCCTGCTGTGTAATTACCTCTCTGCCTTAGTACTACACCCTGCAGCAAAATAAACCTTAGATACTTAATAATCTAAAGATACTTCCTCCATGAGAAGTGATAAATTTTTTATAGCTGAGTACTTTTTAGCAACAAAGTCTCATTTTTAGCACTGTTGTTAGTGTTAGATCTCTCTGAAATAGTATCAGAGAGGGCTTTTCTTTAAATAGTCAGCTGCCCAGGGAGGTGGTGGAGTCTCCTTCTCTGGAGATGTTCAAGACCTGCCTGGATGCCTACCTGTGCTACCTGGTGTAGGGAACCTGCTTTGGCAGGGGTTGGACTCAATGATCTCTGGAGGTCCCTTCCAACCCCTACAGTTCAGTGATTCTGTGATTACCAGGTTTTGGAACATCCTTTATCACAACTTACCACCTTTGCCAGCACAGTAGCTGCTCCTGCTTTACTGTAGGTATTCTCCCGAGTGAAAGCACTGTTAAGTTGTATCTGTGTAAGGTGTTAAGTAGTGTTTTATATCATGGTGGCTCACTTGTTTGGAAAACATGAGTACAACAGAAAATTTCTTTGTCAATATCCATCTTGACAGATGCCATGTTTAGTTGGTTACATCTATGTGAAGGGAGTGCTGAGATGCTGCCAAATAGAATAGCAATGTGAAGGAGCATGCAAATTCCAAATTCTCAGACTGCAGACCAACGTGCTTATCAGTTCTAATTACTACTTAACTACTCCTCATGTGCCTTTGTAAATTCCATATTATCATATGAAGCTTGTAAGTCCAAATTAAAGAGAAGAAGGAAATCGAGAAGGATAGAATGCAAAAACAACACATGACAAAAACCTAAGAAAAATGCTTGTAACGTGTGCTAAGGGATTGTTCATGAATCTTAGAATTTCAGAAGATTCCCTGGTCAACTTGTATTTGTGACAGTGCAATTTTATTCCACTTTTCTCCTTTTTGCTTTTGTCTCCTTTTTATTTCTCACAGCTTAGAACATCCTAAGTGAAAGGACCTCAAAGACGGAAAGTACCATTATAAATAGGACTGTGTGCCCTCCTTCAACCCCATAATAGTCTTATCTTGGTGCTTTAATAATCAGTCTTGTTTCTTTATATCTATGCTTTGTAGAGAACTTCAGACTCCTGAGATATTTCTTTGTGGGCATCACTGAACCAGAAAATATGCTCTAAAAATCCAGAAATTTTCTGTTTCTTGTGATAAGCGCTCAGAGCTGAAGTCAGTCCCTGACCTGCTGTAAGGTCAGGGAAGGTTCAGTGTCTCAGGCTCTTTGTTTTGTCTGTCTTGCTTACCCCTTGAAGAAGGTATTAGGATGGTTTTAGTTTTTAGGTATCCTGAAGCTCTGTCTTTTGAGAATTTTTACACTGTGCGTAGAAGATTTATTTATTTTTAATTCTTTTGTTTGTGAGCCTGTGATTGGTGGGGAGGTTTAGTGGTTTGACGACGAGGTGATGGAACCACATTTTGAGGCTGTAAAAACAAACCAGTCTAAAGCTAATTTCTGAGTTTTATCTTTACAGAATATTTTTTCTTCAACAATTCATTTTGGTATTGTGTTCAGTTGCGGTGCATTTACGAGCCTCTATTTGCAGTGTGCTATTTTAACGTGATGTGCCAGAATGGGTAAATCTGAGGATGCATAGGATAATGACAATGTCATTTTCAAGGCAGTCTAAATGATATGGAAGATAGCTTGAACAGATATTAGTTTCCCACTGTGCTCAGTTGTTACACAGTAGCTAATTAAAAGGCAGTTGACAAGCACATAAGACAAGCGATGCTTGTTGGAGTCCTTAGCAAGCTGAAAAATAATCTAATAACCCTAGAATTAATTTAGACTCAAATGTTTTCATTGCAAATAGTTAATAGGCTGATGGCTGAACTGGTGTACTCAGACACTTTTCTGCATGAAGTAGTACATGACCAGTTTAACTTTTCTCCTATGTAATAAAATTATACAAATCTAAATTATACACACGTTCCCAAGTTCCTAGACTTCATTAAATACTAGGGGATTAAAAACTTGTATAAATTAATCAATGTGCTATAATCCTAAAAATTATAAAATGAGCCCTTGAGGAAGTAATGTAATACTAGCTTTTTAATTAATGTGACACCAGAGATTCATTGTTCTATAATGTAAGTCTTATGTTTATGAATTGTATTATCATCTTAAAAGAGAAAAAATATACAGTATTTTTACTGCTTCTGAGTAGGTGGTGGGTGCTATGGGTTTTGATCCAGTAAACACAGCTTCAGCTTCTTGTCTCATGGGTGATCCTATGCCAGCATGTACTAGGATTCCTGTTTCATCAAGATCTCCGTAAGTATTCCTTGTGGTAGCCAGAAACCCTGCTGATATCAATCAAGTGCTAATAACGCTTAGAATATCGTATGAACAATCCTTTTTTTGTTAATACAGAGGAAGCCTGCAGTAGGTACAGTCACTTTGAGAAGTGTTTGCTGTCATTGGGCAAATATTTCATGCTTTGAAGACACAAACATTTTTAAAACAGAAATATATTTGAAAGTCTTCATTCATATTCTCAGCTCATCTTCATCCTACAGCTGTTATCATGGTCATTGTCGCAGGAATAGAAGTGCTCCTTACTATTACGCAGGACTGCTTGCGGTAATGTTAAATGACTGTCATTCACCAGCGCTTTTAATTGTGTCATGCTGGATGTGTAAAGAAACAAAGTGACAAAATTTGGTGGAGTTAACCTTCATATGTTAGCACCCATTGGAGAAAAAAGTAGTTCAGCTAACTTTCCTGTTGTTCATGTGCAAATGCTGAGCCGCATAGATTTTCCAAAGGTCATTAAAAAACAGTGCGCAGTCAATTGAAAAAATGTCTTACATGTCTTACACACTATCTATGATTGTAAAAACTGCTATGTGATAAATAATTTGGCGGAATGTTAGAACAGAATTCTAAGTTTGTCCATTCCTGTTTAGTGTAAGTTTTGCATGTCTTTTGATAATCTAAAGCTGGAGTCATCTAGACTTGCCAGGTACCTCAAGCGAATCCATTCAGACAGGTTTCTGTACCTAGAAGACTGAGTTGAATCTTAGAGCTGGCAAGGCTTTATGAGCAAGTTTTGAAGCTGCTTAAGTCTGAGAACTCTTCCTTAACATGTATACTTCACACTGGGGTTTATAATTGTTTAGACAGTAGTGTTATCTAAATCATATGCTTTAATGTAGCATGGACTCCAGTCCGTAAATTTACCTTAATCTGGTTTAAATAACTTAATTTTCAAGCGATGCCTGTGGGCACCGTGTGTGGTAGGATCAGGACAGTGCTGGAAACTTGCACAATCTGTATTTAGCAGTGCGATTTAACAGTGGACAGGGAACACTGCCTGAGATTGCCCCTTATTTCAAAGGATAAAATAATACAAAACAAAATAACAAAGAAGAGGAATTGCTAGCTCTCTCTCTGGCAAGTTTCCCCATCATTGTCTCATGAAAATGAGCAAGGAAGATCAGAGATTTGTGCGTTTTTTCATATAATTCCTGTGGAGCTACTGGAAAAGAGACAAATCTCCCATGCAGAACATCATGGCAACAAAAAGACTGTGAATCTTTTTTTCCAGTCTGTATTTTTCAGAAATCTAAAGAAAGAAGTTTGATGAAATTCAAATGGTCCAACAGTATCTGAGTCATTTATACGTATTATTTATTGTACCAATCCTCAGCTGATATAAATAAGCCCACTTACAGTGAGGCTAACTGTGGATTTGCTCAATTACATCCTCCATCTGGGCAGTGGAGCCGTGCTTTAATAAAAAAAACAACCCAAAACAATAAACAACATTTCTCTTTTTCTCTCTTCCTGTTAGAGTATTTAAATAATTCTGTGTCTGCAAACCATCCCCAGGATATCCAAGATTTGTGATGTAATATCTTCTTCTGTTACTATTTAAGTGTACTGTAAATAATCATTTTGCACAATGTTATCAAAAACATTTCCTGAGAGTTAATTTCTGATTCCATCGAGTTTCTAGAATTAAAATGTGTTCTAAAAGGTAAATATTGCAATATTCTTTAAACTTCAATAGGATTTTTTGGCTTTGCTGTATCATTCTCACAGAGGCCAATTTTCACATTAGAACTCTTACATTCATATGGTTTAGAGGATAAATCAACAGTAAGTTTTGTGTAGTTGAACTACAGGAGTAGATTTTGAATACGTAGTTTCCTTCTTGTTATGAATTGATTACTAGAGGAGCACTTGAAGGAAACCCAAATTATGATTTTTTGGTTTTCTGTGCTTGCACGTAGCCTCAATATGCTGTTTCTTACATGAACATCAAACATTACTTCTAGGCTACTAACTTGTATGCCATGTTTCAGGTCAATGCATTTTGAAGCAGATGGGGCAATAATTCATGAAAAATAGTGTTTAGAAAAGAAAAGGTAAGTCAGTTTTACGGATACTGTAATGTCTGCTGCAGGCTAGAAACTGGCTTGTCTGTGACTGGATTTGTGAAAGGGTCAGAACTGCTCCATGGCTAAATAATTTATTTGTAGGTAAAAAAAAAGACAACACAACCCCAGTGAGCCAGAAGCCACGTCCTAGAGTGGACAGCCCATCTCTGTGCATTTCCTGAATTTTCATAGCTCTAGTTGACAAAAATATTCGTAGTCCAAATGAGGTAGCATGTTTTTTATCAAATTTTGTGGATTCTTTTTGCCATTTTAAATTTGACTTTCATGAAGATATGGCAAATAACAAAAAGATGCAATAAACAAAATGATTGAATCATAAGGAAGATGTACAGAATGGTGCCATTGGCTATGGATGGTGGCTGCTGGTGACACTTCTCACCACACACAACTTTTGACCATTACAGTAGCTGAGGGACAGCAATGCCTAAATCCCATTGGTCCAGTCCAAATAGTAGGAATTTAGGGAGCTAAAGAGAGACTCTGTATTAGATGAAGACCAGTGCCTGTGTAAACAAGTGATTGACATGCATTTATCAGGAAGAAATGTGTCACAATTTATGAAGAAAAATTGCTTAGTATGAGTAACTCTGTGGTGTGCTGTTTAATTCCCTGTGTTCTAGCAAGCTTGTTCCTAACATAAAGTGTTGAAGGAGTTTCCATGAGAATTAGCAGTAATGCTACAGCTGTTTCTGTGACCTCCTGTAAACCTTTCTCAGTTGATCTGGATCTGCCCATATGGTTAAAGGTCTGTGAATGGGTTTTGATACTAGCAAGCTTCATTTAAAAATATTGCTTTAATTAGTGTAGTTTTTTTTCCTTTGTTTCTCTCTGAAGTGATCTTAAGTGTGAGCACGCAGATCTTACTGGGATAGACATGCTTTACAGATTATTCAGTCATAAGGCACAAGTGTTGACTACAGGTCCTCTTCCGCCCGCAGGGAGTTCCAGTTAGCCAGATACATCAAAGAGGAGTTGTTCAGTATGCTCTGTGGGTAGGTTGGGGCCTTCAGTTCTTACTGCCATTTAGCTGTCAGTGAGAGCAACATGTGGTAAAGTTCTGTTGTTAGCATACTTCAAAACCTGCTTGTAATTCCTCAGTTCCTACGCACCGTTCAATGAATAATTTGAATCTTTGGCTATCTTCCAAGGCAATAATGCTGACCAAATTATTTTGAACATGCAGATGGTAACAAAAGGGCACCAGGTGTTGTTTTATTGTAATAAAGATGTGTAAACCTTTGCATCTCACTAAGTTATTTATCCACATAAATCATTAGGATTCTCAGCTTCCCAGACCGCTTTAGTAAATTTTGAATAAGAGGCATCAGCTGTTTTCAGAATGTGTCCTTCTGTACATGCCACAGATATTTTGCTTTGGGCTTTTCTTCCACACTGTGACCCATAGATGCATTCAACGGATCCTCTTTTTGATTTAAATGATTACTGAGCGATCAGAAACCCAGATGTTCAGTGGTTTAATTCCTAAATGTTAGCCAATAAAAAAGAGTAGGCAGTTAGTATCTGAAGGGAGGATTTTACTACATATAAATGTTATTTGGTACATTTAGTGACATTATTTACATCCATTTTCTCTCTCTCAGGTGGTAACCTGAGGCAGTGAGTTGCCATGATGGTGAAACAGGACAGCACTTGGTTTCATGTAATACTATGTCTACCTTTATGTATACAGAGAAACAAAATGAGAAGGGATATCACAGAGCAATGGTAAGGCAGTACTGATCAGTAGGGTAAGAAGGCCTTCAATGTACTGCCAACCTAGTGATTGATGATTTTTTTTTTTGTACACCTCTAGGGGATGACTAGGATATATCTAGAGTCCTTTTACAGGAAGGATTTCAAAACTCAACAGTAAGATCTCAAATTGAATATGGCAGTCCCCAAACGACCAGGATTTGGTGGGATCACTGGGTTGAAATTTGCATTTTTTTAATTGTCATGCTAATAAGTAAAATGTAACTTGAGTATCTGACATTGATTCAGTATCACTCAGAGCTGTGCACAAACACTTCTTTTTTGTAAGAGAAGAAATTAAACTGCCACCTTAAGTAGTTTAAAAACAGAGGTGAGGTCTCTCTGAGCAGATCAGAAATGGCTGGTGATAGCACGGCTCATAAATGTTCAATACTCAGTGGCCTTCCACTAGGACAAGGAATATAAACTTCACTACAATCAAGAACAGCGATAGTGAAGCTCATCTGTGGTGGGCAAACTGTTAGTGCATATTATGTTTTTTTTAGTGTGTAAATGCTTGAGCCAGTGTCATCTATTTGAATGTTTTTTTGCTAAATTGCATAGTTACTGACAGTGTGGAGCACCTTAAGACATCATTAAATGCCATTCTGCACCTTGTCCTTGTCTGGATATGTGCTGTTTCTTCTAAGAGTGTATTATATGATAGCATAAATGACAACCTGAATGAAACAGACCTGCGGAATGCTTAGGATACTGCTTTTATATTGGAAGGATGTAGGCTAAGAGTTAATTAACGTGATGATATTTTTTCCAAACAAGCTATGACTGCAAAATCCATTCTGAACTGTAATGAGAATTGTACCTTATCAGGTTATCTCCATCACTCTCCTTCTCTGACTTAATGCATAGACCACTCCTCATACTTTCTGTAATCCAGGTCTGCCATAGTCACTGTCATTGTTTTTTTCCCCATAGAAAGAAAGGCTGAAAGATGACCCATTACTAGTCACGGCACGTTGCTCTCACTGATTGGAAAGCAGTCACACACCACCAAGCATTTATTCTGTTTACTGAGATGTAACACCAAGGAACAGCAATTCACACCTGCAGTGAAGTTGTTATACTTCCCATTTCTTTTCTTTATTCTATTTTTATCCTTCATTTTTCCTGTTTCATTTTGCCTTTTTTTTTTTTTTTTTTTTTTTTAAATCTTCTCTGCCTCTCCTCCCTCTGCTTCTATATTGGGTGTCAGTGCCAGTCTTAGCATTGACCTTAAACCTGAAATGAAGCATAAGTTGCCAGTGGTACACTCTCAGCTATCGAATGAGCATTGCCCTAGTGGTAATTGGTGGTGTGTCTTTTGAGCAATCTGCTTAAATGTCTGATATGTGAAGTATGTATACAAATGTGTGTGTGTGTGTGTGTATGCTCACATATGTATAGCTTACAACCAAACCACTTACGTCATGGGCTGTGAAAGAGGGAGAACTCCCTTCTTATGCACAACTTGTTGTATGATATCGTCGTACCCTCCAAAAATAGGGCATATAACAGGAGTCCATTGACGGGCAATCCACAAAATAATCTGTTCTGTGAATCACTGATTCATTCACAGAATCACCACATCACAGAATATTTGATACCCAGGACTTGTTTTGTTTAGTTTTGGTTTTCGGAGTATTTCTACTAGACAAGATAAAACATAGCTGGAGAAGTTTGAAATGTTGTAATAATCTAGGAGCACTCGTTAGGAAAAAAAAAAGAGAAAAAATGGGCAGGTGAAATAAAAAAAGCTCTCTGAGGCAGCATGAATATTCGTATAAGGATTCCAGAATGCTTTTACTTTGCTTCTAAGGACCATAACCTGAATAAGTAAATGTAGGAAATATCCCGCCTGCCCTATAGTCATCACAAATCAGTCTCAGGGGCTTAAAATTGCTATTCTTACATCTACAAACATGATGCTTAACAATGTAATATCTCTTAGAGGAAAAGGTGGGCATAGTAATGGAATTGCTAAAATGATTTTACTGTAGAAAGAAACGGAGACCTAGGTGGTAAGAAAATATTACTTTAAATTGGTCTCAAGTGTTAAATAATAGATACGTGTGTATATGGGGTATTCAAATGTTTTTGATTTTTATGCTGAAGATTAAAATTTCCATTAGTATTCCACCTCTTCAGTTTTGCCTGGGGACTGTTAATTATATTTCTGAAATTGCAACCAAATAAAAACCTAGCAAAAAAGTAACAACCGGATAACATAGTAAGTAGCTGTTTTCCTCTTTCCTCTTCAAAGAGCAACGTGCTGTCCTCTATATAGTTCTGGCTTAAAAATGCACCTGCATCAATTTCTGCACTCTGCATCTTCCACTTGTATGTGTATTTACTACCAAGCAAGAAGAGCCTATTCTGGTGATACTGTAAGCATTTTCATCAAAATGCTAGTGTCCTGAAATGCCACTAACTAGTTGCAACTGTGAGGTCTCAGGAGCAAAACACTGTTGCACCTAAACCTTCATAAAGCCTCATGCTCAGTGACCAGAGGATATTCTAAGTAATGAAGTTCTACTCCATAGACCAAAGCACTCAATTGCTTTTTAGTTATTGATAATTCTAATATTTTCTATCTGTGGTGATGTTTGAAATTTACTGTTTTGCACACTGTTTTAACTTCCCTGAGCATCGTAGGAAGACAGGAATGTACGGTCCTGACTAGAGTCTCAAGTTCAAGGCTTTGTCAGTTTGAAAGGAGTTTTCTGGTAACAACATAGGGTCTGGTGGGTCTCATAGTGTGATGCAGGCTGGTTTTCATATTTATACTGTGCATTTGCATGAATAATCCATAAACAATGGTATTTATTGGTAGCATTTAATAGGGAATTTGATATGAAAGAAGTTGAAGAGTAAAGGTTAAGGCTTTTCATTCTGTTTCTAGTACAAAGTTGGTCTTGGCATAGCCATGACTCCAGTGTGTGTGACTGAAGTACCAGGGATCCCTGATGAGTGCTGTCCTCCTGCAACTGCACCCAAGCAATGACGTCTCAGCTGCCAGAATGCTGTAGAGAGCTGTTACAGTTTCATGCAGTTGCCATGAGTAAAAACATATGAAGTTAGCAGACATAAAAGTAAACCTGGAAGTGCTACTGAACTTTCTTTATAGCTTATTTCTGAAATCTTAATTGAAATAAATTTTGCTAAACTGAAAGGAACTTCCAAGTGCCTAATTCTGCTTCCCTCTTACAAGCTTTAAATTGTGTTTTTATAATTAAGCTATAAATTTTAAAGCTATTTCAGCTACACTTTTTAATGTGCCACAGGTTGTCCACCTGCCATAACTGTGGCTCAGTTGTTGTAGATCATCTGATGTGCTGCGTGACAAAAAGCTATTAGCATGACACAAAATTCCTTTCTAAGTGAAAGGTGTCACAAGTAGTCTCTATGTAGGGGCATAATGTTTCTATTATAGGTGCAAGGTAAAAGGTTTCAGTAGTGAAATGTTAAAATATCTGTGTAATCTGAAAAATATTTTGTTTTCTGAGATTATTGATACTGACTTCTAATATATCAGTGAAAGTGTAGAAAGGTGAAACATCAAAGATAGGCTGTGGTGCTCATGGTTGGTGCCATAACACAGCATTAGGGTGGAACCCATCCGAGTTTCCAGATGCAATATTAACCATTTTAAAGTTTTTCTAAACTCTGAATCACTGCCACTTATCAACAGGTACATGATAACTCTGCTTGGATACTGGTAAACCATTAGGAGCTGTCCTGATGATATCTGGATTTATAGAAAATGTGATGTAAAGTGCCTGTTAATCTAAAAAAATCAAGTAATTACAGGTATGTAGGTTTGCTGAAGAAAACAGCCCTGGTTCTAATGGGGACTACTTTGATTTTTGTACTTTCACGTCAACGCTAATTAAAACTTGTAATCAAAATATGCTGTGTCTAACAAATGGTGTTGTAGAGTTTTTATGGGTTTGGAATGCTGGCTGCTGGTCAGTGACATGTTTTCTTGTTCAGAAAAGGCATGAAACTCTTTAGCATACTTTCATTACTGTGATTTTCTTTCTCGTTTAAGTGAAGGGCAGATGGTAGAAATGGTGCTTTTGACTTTTCTGACCAGTTTGTTCTACTTTTATTATAAATAAAGTTACACAATGTAGTTTGAATTAAAGCTATTTGTTTCTAGCACAGTGGCTGTGGTGCAGATAAGGAAGCTGATGATGGACTTCCAGTTTTTGTGTACTTTAGGGAAGGGAGTTTAGGGACACTTGTGATTTATCAGCTCCTCCAGTTTCATCATTATAGACAACTAAAGTAATTTACTGTTATGAATACCTCTGGAGAGTCGATGCGTGCTGCACTGAATTAAATATCTTGAGCTAAGCAAACACGGAAAGACAACTCTGCCTTAAAACTTAGTTCAACTCTGAACCTGTGGATTCAGGTCTCATGCTTCATTTTATTGAAGTATATTTGTATTTAATCTTTGTTGGGAATGATTGCTCAGTGTATTCAGTATATCTTTCTTTTGTATTTCCTGGACAGAAGCCTGTGTATATTTTTAAATTGTAATCTACAGTGAAATGTTATAGAAACCAACTCAGCATAAAATAATTCATGTGATGCCTGACCTTTACTGAGGTGAAGTGTACTGTAAGTATGGCATGCACAACCTTCAGCCATAGAAATAAAGTAAAATTAACAATTTTTCTTATTACAACATTTGGACTACTTTTAATAAATTGGTAAAATGAAGTGTATTACTCTAGAGGAAACAAAAACTTCTATCTTTGAGAGCATTGCCATACCTACCCTTACTGACTTTGTGTTAGAGGCATACGTCTTTTAAACTGGAAACTTCTTCACTGTTGGCACATTCAATTCCCAACTGCCCTTTCCTTTCACTCTTCATCAGTGTAGAATAAATAGTCTGGACATATCCCACACCCTCAATTACTTTGAATTGGCCGTGTGAGAAGAAGTTTTGTTTTGTAGAGTTCCTCTTCCTCTCCAATTTCGAAAAGCACTTCATAGGGTCTACGCATTGCAAAGGACATGGGCACTTCTCTCATAAAAAAGTGGATGCTCCCAAATTTTCCTGAAGAATTGTTAGTTCCAGCAGCATACAGTGCAGTACAGAAAGTAATCATAAATCTGCTGTTGAGGGACCCGTTTAGCATTCAACCCATTTTCAGTTTATCATTGTTGCAGGAAGTTTGACATCCATACTGATCCATACCTCGAGTACTGACATCCGTACTAATGCACACCCAGAGCACTCACATCTCACCCCTGGATCCTCCTGTTCTCTCTCTTTTTTGCGGTTACTCCTCTTTCAAGAGAAGTTCAGTAGTTGTCAGAGGGGTTTTATTTGTCCCCAAACTGGGAATCCAGTGGCATTACTTTATATTTTTTATGGACCTCTCTCACTATTAGTTGTGTTCTTAAGAATCCACCTACTTCATCCAGTAATCACAGAGTAGATCTGCTAGATGATGATGTTTAACAAAAAGTCAGGCTTTAAAGGAGTAGAGGAACAATTTCCTCACGTTTTCCTCATTTCAAATCCATATAAAAGTTATTGCGTTAAATTCTTTAAATCTCAGTTCCAGCAGATCACAAGAGATGATGCTTCAGATAGATTACACAAATTGAAGTGTTTGCAAAGATCTTTTTTTTTCCCCTTCCAGATAAAATCCGTGTTGTAATCAAACATACATGTAGAAGAATCTGGGAGAGGCAGTCTGTTCTAGTCTAGAGCCTAGGTTTAGGCTGGTAAGAGCAATTGCTTCTCCAGCCTAAAAATCTGCAAACATCTGTTTTCCATATTCCAACACGGAATTCTAGATGAAAACTGTCTGCACCCTAAACCCAAATTGCAGGGGGTAGCATGGATCCACCCCATTGAGCCAGGCTGCCCTGCTCATTTCAGAGCCCGCTGGGTGGCACTGGATCCAGGAGCCAGCACGGCCTGGGGCTGGCCTGCAGAGGCACAGCTTTGGCAGGTGCAGCCACTGATGTGATGCCCCTCCAATAAGGCAGCACTGTTTTCTTCTCCTGGGGAGATGTGGTGGTAATGCATGCTAATGGCTTGCAGACAGCCTCTAAGGTGTCTGTTTATTAAATGCTGTAAGTTAAACTCATGCAGTGTCAGATATGTCTTTTTTTTAATCCTCAGTGCTTGTTCATTATTGCCCTGCATTGTATTCCTGTCTTCAGTGGGAAGGATGAATAATTTCTAACCTGTGTCTCTGGACCAAGAAATTTAAATTTGAGTCTCTCTGTAAGCTTACAGTATTTTAAATTTCTGCTACATTTGGCCTCAACTGCACAACATAGTTTCAGAGACAAAAACAAAAGGATGATAATTTTCACTAGAGCACACCTGCAATAATGGCTCACAGCATTTAATTTTTCCCTTGGTTTCCTGGTAGACTTTGTTTTGACACCTGCACACAACCTTTTCCAAATCAAAGCCAGCTTTTTCTCTCTGTGTCATTCCGCCACCCAAGTTGAGCTGACAAAGTCCAACCAAGAAACAGAGCAATTATAAACACAGATTCCTCTGGTGCTTGTGCTGTTTTTAGCTTTGCTGCTCTCCCAAGGAGAAACCTGTGCCTACTGTTTCCAGCTTAGCATGTAAAATTAATAAAACCTAACAATTAGACTGAGCAACTTGAAGTACAAGTAAGGGAGCTTTCCAGTGTAATTAGACTTGAAGATATTAAATTGGCTCCTTACTCTTAAACATTTTTTTTGTTTAACACAGTGATCATAAAGTGTGTATCTGGAATGATAAACAATAATTGGCTCTAGGCAGCCTTTTCTCACAGAAACAAAAGAATAGTTGTTATTCCTGTTCTTTCAATAAATGCATTTGTAAGTTGGAGCTCAGCTATACTGCCCTGTCTAGAAGTACATTTTTGTGAGAAACCTGAAAGAAATCAAATCTGTAAGTGAGCATGTAGGCTGAGGGAAAGGTTGGTGGTTTTGGTTGTTTGTTTTTCTCAGTATCAGAAAGTGTTATCCATGCTCATACAACCTTAAGATGTATCTCGCCAGGAAAAATACAGTCTGAAGCTAATCCTGTAATATTCCATAGAAAACAATAGTTTTAGCAGAGATATAAATCAAGTCCAGATTCAGCCTATTCATGGTTGGCAGATTAATATTCCCTATCCTTAGTAGGTTTCCTAGTATCACTTGGGCTGTCTTTTGGATTTCAAGCCTTATATCACAGTATTTCCAGTTGCTATCTTGCTTTCGGTTTGTCTTTGTGGGAAAGATTTGATTCATTTTGGATATATTGAGCAGTATAACTGATCAGGGAACTTCTTTCTCAGTCTCTGCAAATGCTGAATGTGCTTTACAGTGATCCAAGGATTGTAAATAGCTCAGAAGTAAAATACTTTATTTTAAATATGTCTCTTATGTTTTGTTGCTTTTCTTTGAATAACCAAAAATGAGAAATCAGATGCAGACTTTTTTTTTGTATGTGCTTTTGCTTGTGGCCTTTAGGAGATACAAATAATCAGAGACACATTTTTAATTCTGCAGCCAAACGTGGCACCTGTAGCCCTAGTTGCTCTATGACTTAAAAGTTGTCTTTTTTTTTTTTTTCCCTCCAACTTTTATGTTGAATTTATGCACGTAGTGAAAAGGAAACCTAAAGTCAAGACTTTGTTTCCTGTTTATTCTGCTGAATATCTGAAAGCTTTTAAGTTAAGCAACTCTCTAAGTGCCTGTAGAGATGGTGTTTGCTCATCTTGTATGCATTGTATGATACAGGAATGGGAGGGTCAGAGCTTCAGTGACTGCGTTTTGGTGAAATTGTTACCCCACATTGTTTTCTTTTTATATTGTCCCCTTCCACTTAGAAGTGCTGTTCTGCTTGGCTTTGGGATTTCTAGATGTTGTTTGTATGCTAGAAGTAGTATGTGTATTGTAGCATCTCAGTAAGGCTGACTGAAGTAAAAAGTACTTCTTGATGTATGTAATACTTGATTTAGTGTTGTACCTCAGCTTTAAAAAGTGGTTCTTACTTTGTGAAATGTAAATATTTTCCAGTATTGTTTAGGTGCATGGTGATACTGTGGCACAGCATAACAATGTACCTTTTCTAACTGGAAACAACCAGCTCCTCAGTGTTGGGTTAAAATAGCATTCACTATGGATTTGTTCATATGTAGATAAGTTAAATAATTCTTTTCAGTTGCTAGTGATGTGGTAGGGTATCGTTTTATTTAACAGAGAAAAGTGAAAGAACTCAATTTTGAATCATACATCATGTATGAGTGTACACCTGCAAAGGGGGCCTTGAACTGAATATCGAGATAACTGGAAACTGCATAATGTTTAGCCCTGCTTAGGCATGCAAATGGCAATTTTTAAAATCCAATTAAGGATAGGAGCTAGGAGCCCTAAACACGGTTGCTTCCATCTTGAATGGGAGCTGAGCTGCTTCTGAAAACACGTGGCTGGTTTTCTGGCATATGAATGGATTTTTAAAAGAAATCTGCTCTTGTAGATTTACAATTAAAATCCAGAGTAAATAATGGGAAGAATTTTGGGTGCCACCTATTACAGACTCATGATATTGAAAACAGTTTGTATTAAAACTTCTTGTCATACTAAATGAAAATTTTCAGGTGACAATTTTACTTTTTCAATGGCCTCTGTTGCGTTAGGCTGCTTTTACAACCTAAGCTGAAACGAATCATTACCAGCTGCCTTATCAAGGCTGATGTCTTGCTTTAGGTGTATGTTAAAATACTCATCTTGTTTGAGGTCAGCATATATGATCAAATCAGTATGTGCTTATTTGTCCCACTCTACTCCTATATGTGTTCTTATAATGTGTGTCTTGTCCTCTGCTCTGAGATCTGTATGCATGAGCTATGTGTATTTATTTTTTTAAGTAGAATGTCAATATGGAGCTAGTGCACAAACCTAAGAGCTGTTGTGTGTCCTCCATAATGCAGGTTAGTTTTGAAAGCCGGCTTTTCAGGAGAGTTGACAAAATGGGCTCTCTGAGGCACTCGAAAGATTTCAATATCTTTTTATCTGAAACAAAGACATAAAAAGCAGCTGGGAATAAAATATAGCTGAACAGATGAGACACACAGTCTGTTTTCTCCTAAGTAAAAATAGAGATTACTGTTCATTTTGAGACTATATGATGCAGTAAGAGTTCACTTGCAGTGTAACTATAGCTTATGCTCCAGTAGAGTTGCTAAGACATGAGAATGCTTCAGTTACTCACCTCCTTTGCCAGCCTCATTTAAAGAGGTGTCAGGGGAAAGAGCAGATGTGTATGCTGAGAAATTAACTAGTCTTTTTTAGTGATTATCAAGACTTTCCTTGCATAGTCGACCTTATGTCATGAAATGTATATATGCATATTCCTAGTTCTCAAATAAGAACACAAATCAACCCTGCAAAGATCATACTAAAAACATGAATTAAAATTTCAGTAAGCATAAATTTTTAAGCTGTTCCACTGAACTACCAATGTGTTAGGCTTAGCAGATGTCTTCTTTCCAGTTTTGGTAAACATTTACAGTTCTAGCAAGGTAGGCGAACACTTATATTAGTGAGTTCTCTGTACTTACAGCCATAAATTATTTATGATTCATGTAAATATCTTTACGTGCCAAGAAACACTGCCAAGTAGACACTGGTCAGATCTTTAGAAACACCTTGCATGAAAACAGACTGCTTTAAAGTCTTTTTTGTTTGTTTGTTTTTCTCATGTGACCTGAATTAACTGAATCTTCCTCCTGGCGAGCAGTGCTGTTGTCTTTGACACCTGTCTTAAATGCACCTTTTATAGCTGTAAAATTAATTTGGTGAAGTCGGAAACAGTTTCTCACTTCCCTACATTATTGTATTTAGGAAAAACCTTTCCTTCAGTTTGACTGCCGTGAAGACTGTGTGCTCCTGTGCTCTTTCCAGATGTGTTTCCAATGTGTACTAAATGAGATCACTTACTTGCTCCCAGCAGGAAGTGGGAATCATAATTTGCCAGCTGAGTAATGTTTTAAGGGTCAGTATTCTTAAAACAGTCTGTATGTAAAGGTGTGTTGCAAAGTACGCCGCTCTTTTACAGTTCTTACACACTGTATTTTTTCGGTGCAGATGAATAAAACATGCCAAAAAGTAACATTACAAAAATTAAGGAAATTCCAGAGAACAGAAGGATTCAGAGAAATTAATCATGAAACATATGCCCTCATTTTTAAGGAAGAATGAATCATAACTTCTGGCTTCAGACTTCCATTTGTTCACCATTTTTCTATTCTAGTTTTGATTCAGAAATCAGCTCTTGAAAAAGAAAAAAATCTTCATTTAATTAAAAAAAGTCTCTGAGTTGTAAAAATGATAGTATTATGCTGTATATGTTATCGTATTTTATTCTTCATCTATGTAACAAACAACCACCCAGAAACATCTAAAATGACAGGAGACAGCTTTATTTTTCCAGTGAGCCATAAAAATGAGGAAACAGCAGAATACTTAACATTACAAGTTGCAGTTAGGTGTTGTGATACTAAATGGAGAACATGGCAATCGTTTTTCAGGTTGTCCAAGTTATCTATCAAGTGTACCATAACATACAATTTCACATAGTTTATTGCTTTAATATTTTTCTGCTAGATAGTTCAAATCATGCTCTGATGAAATCTATTTCAAGGAAATTCTGGCAGTGTAATGAAGAACAGCATTTGTATAATATTTAATGATATATTCCTTCAGTTTGAAGCAAATAATTGTACTTTACATTTTGTTAGCTGAGGGTATACAAAAGGAGAATCATTTTGGTCACAAAAAACAATTTGTAACTTTTCAACGCGCTTGAGGGCAAAACAAAAATTATTTGAGCTTAGTTGTAAAACTGCGTATTACAATCAAGAGTTTATGTGGAGAGTAAGAGAATCACAATGCAGCTTAGTAATTCAAAATATATGGCCTTAGCTCATTGCATGTGAGGTGACTTTGAGTTCATACAAACATGGTTAACATTCCTCAAAATCCATCTGAAATGCTATTAGAAAACAAATTGTGCAACAAAATCAAACACCATTTGTTGTACTTAACAATAAATGTTATTGGTGTTAAAAAGTGAGTTTGGACTTAGTCATCCATTCTGCATAGGCCTTCTCAACCCTTCCTATTCTTGAAATCTGTCTATATGTCTATATCTATATAGATATAATTGGAAGAAAAAAAAAATAAGAAGAAAATATCCTCTTTCTTTTCAGCTTTAAAGTCTAACAAATATTTGACTGAAATCTCTATGGTTTGAGGGATATTTTCATTAAGTTCTGAATTTATATTGATGAAATTGGATTAGATTATTTCTTGAAGAAAAGGTGTTTGCTGGGGCAGCAGAGGAGTATAATGAAGTGAGCTTCTGTGATTTCAGTAATGGTTCCCTCAATTTAAAAAACAACCACAACAAAAAACAACATTTATATGAACACTGATTAAATATGACAGTTCTTTGTCTAATGAACACTCAAATGACAGTAGATAAGTGTTGCATATTCTATCCTAGTACAATTGTACTTCTTTCTAATTGTTGCCATTTATAAGAACATGGAAACAGCCTATCTATCCCCTCTTCCAGATGCAGAGCCCACCATTGTGCGCCCAGAATCCTTTGCAGACTACACAGGTTGTGCATCTCCTGTTTATCTAGTCCAAAAGAGAGCTTTCTGAAAACACTGGATATGTGAAACTGTGTTTGTCATCTCACAATTTTTAATTTTCTTATGGCTTATTTACATTTTCTCTTCCTGGTGAGTTGGAAGTGTGCAGTTTGGCAAGATGAGAAGCAATAGGAAAGAGATCAACTCACTAAGGTTCATGACAGGACTTGCTTGAGTTTTTGATGGTTTGAGTTGGTTTTTCTTGTTCTGTACCAGTTCTTCCACCGTCTGTACAATTTCCATTAATAGTCATGAGTGATTTGTATGTCTTAATTCTTCATGTAGAGTGTTGAAAATCTACCCTAAAGCTATGAAAAAATAATGGAAAAAGCATGTATAATTGAAAATAGTCTTAATCACTGGAATGTTGAAATCCACATGGTGTGGAAGACTTGAAAGATTTCTTGTTTTAGAAAAGTTGAATTGAAAAGTGCTGTCATTTTCTTTAAATACATTCTTTTGAATAAAACATCCATTCCTGGTGCCAGCAGCAAGCTTCTAAACATGTTCAGGATGACATGATTGATAACTAGAATGCTCTTCTCAAGATGTTTCTAATTTCTTCTTTCTGGTTCAAGAATGTTAAACTTCCAACATGATATATAATATAATAACAAATGTTTTAACCTAAGATTAATATTTTTCTTAAGAACATATAGCAACTGGAACTGAATAGAAATCTGAAAACTAGTTGCTACAGAATGCAGGTGAATTCTATAAGCTATTATCTGAGTACTTCCCACTTAATGCAGTAATGGTAGACACACTTCTAGCTTTCATAAATGAATTGACCCTATTTGTTTAAGTAAAGGACTTTCCTATTTGACTCTAGCAGTGCACAATTTTAGGTCTTATTGGATTTATTAAATTTATATTCAGATGGTAGTCCATATAGTTTTTGCCTGATCTGATGTAGATATCTTTCTTATGGTTGATGCTAGTCAAATCTAGCCCATATCAGAAAACTGTTATCAAATAGTAATAAATATTCTGTCTCCATCTCTGAACTTCAAATTAATTATTAAATCTTGGCTTCTTGGTAAGTCTGTGTCCCAGAGTTTTCAGTCTTTGAAACTTATAATGGTGATCATTTGATCTGAGATTAGATCCTCATCTAGTTCCAAAACTTTCTGCTAATACATGAAAAATTAACAATGTTAATCTTGTTATCTAGGTCAGCAATGGTCCATGTCTGTTTGACAGGAGCCCACACCCAGGAAAGAAGCCGTGCCACTGGCTGTTCAGACAAAAGGCTGCATGAAGCATCTTAGTCTAGCTTTAGGTAACAAGCATAGAAGTCTTTTTTCTGTGATCTAGCATCAGAATAAGCTTAAAATATAAAGAATGTATTTGACGTTTTCATTGTAACATCCAAACCAGACCAGCTCCCATGTTTTTTGGCTTTGCTGGATATAAACTGTCATTACTGGTCTCTGTGATTTTTGCAGCAGAGACTTTCATGTCCAGACATCTTGTATCTTCCAAAAAAAGTTAGCACAAGATACATTATTGGGGTCAAAGCGATTCTTGCAGTTCTCCCAGAATAATCAGCAGTTGAAAAATTCCACAGTAGCCTATAGCAATGAACCTAGTATCCTACCCCTCATCAGCTGGACCTTATCAGTATCTGTGTATGGTAGCAGCTCTAGTGTATTTCATGTGAGGATGCTAGGAAGTGTGGCTTTGGCTGATGGAAGTTTAACAGGATTCTTTATGGTGAACCCATTAGACGTGAACACTTCCTTTTTCTATAGAGGGAGGGATGCCCCATTAAAGTGAAGCGTTTTAGTATGATTTTTGTAGCTGTTCCCAGCAAAGAGTAGGGGTTTTGGTTTTTCATTTGAAAAAGGTGATGTCTCAGAGGGCTGAGGCACAAACACATGTTTCAAGGTCAATGTCATTTTTCATCTAGAGCTTGCCAGCTGGCAATCTCCACCTGTAAGTCTCTGAATTAACACTGCAGTTTTAAAACAATTAAATTTCAGGAACAATATGTGGCTGATTAACGACAGTGGAACTTGGTATGGGAAAGCACTGTCAGTTCAATTTTAATTTAAAAGGTGTCAAACTACGTGACATGGTGTTTTATTACTGTATATCAATGCCAGACAATGACATTACTGTAAATAATGTTAACTGTCTGACTTAGGGAAATACAAGAAAATTTACACTTGAGGTATCAAATTATAGCTCAGATTTCAGCTTCAAATTATACTCTTGTCAGAAAACATGGCTAAATAAGCAGAGTGAGCCACTTATTACTTTGAGATAAAATGGAAGCGTTATTCTGGTTGTTTAACAAGTCTCAGTTTCTGTAATTCCCAGAAAACTGTCTACTGGCATCTTGAAGAAAACTTTCTGTAGTACTGTGACTAGATCTCTTTACTGGTTTTCAGGGAGAGGAATAAATTTGGGGTCAGTCAGAAATTAAATTCTTTGCAACTGTTCAATTCAAAAAGTATCTCCAAGTGAGAGAAATTGCTAACCAGGAGGAATGATCTCTGTTAAAATCATGCAGAACTAGAGGTCGGAATAGATTGGCAGTTCCTTTGCCATTTAGAAACAAGGTCAAGTGTGTTATTTCTACGTGATTGTCTTACTGGACTATCAGGGAAGCTGCCTTAGTCTAATGAAGTGCAGTATCCTGCACATACTCTTATACCGAAACCTTTTTCTTTTAACATTGTCCTTATTTTTCCAAACCTCTTTTCCAGTTGTTGAGTTAACCCTTTCAAAATTGTATTCCTGCTAGCAAGGCCCACAGACAAAATCTGAGGTTCGGCTAGAGAAAAGATAAGTCACACTTGAGGGGAAGGAAAGAAAGAAAGAAATGGCTTCTGTGTTTACCAAACCAGCCTGTGGGAATGTATTAATTATATAAGAATATGTACGAAGAGATAGCTTCAATGAAATGTGAAAAAAAGTTAACTACTTATATGACTACTAACCATCAAGAAAGGAAATAAAGCCAATAATAAAATTCAAGAAGATTGAGCAGAAGTTCAAGCCGCAGTATAGGCTTTACCACTGAATGTGCCAGTAGAGCCACCAATCTCCTCTCTTGTGGGACCTTTCCAACTCTGGTTGTTACATGATTCTCTATTGCGGTTTCCTTCTTCCCATTTCTGAATCCACCAGCAGTTGCTGACTGAGGAGCTAAATTCTTGCATGGATGTTTGGAGTGCAGATCAGTTCTCCTGCCTCTCTTTCTCCCCTTTGCTCACTGCTGAACAGTCTGAAGAAGAGTTTCAGCAGAACTACACTCTGGCTGATAATTAGCTTTGTAGAGCAGCTAGGGAAGAAATAATAGAAAAGTACCATGTCTGTCTATAATATAAAAACGCACAGTATGTAAATATGAGCAATGTAGCCCTTGTAACAATTTCAACCCGATGTACACTTGTGAGTATTTATTCCAAATACCTTATTTATTGTTCTCTTTGATTTCTACTATCATAATGTTTTGCTTTGACACTTAGAACTGATCATTGCTTACTTGTTTATTCTTACCTTTAAAATATGAGTAGGAATTGGAACTTTAATTCAAGAATGATATACTTTTTCAAGTTTCAATGACAAGCCTACTTGAACATAACAAATAAGATTCTTTATTCCCCTAGAATAGCTGCAATGATTGTAATAAGTTGGCATGGTGAACAAGTAAATCACTCCTAGTGGTGCCTGATTTTCTGTATGAAGTCTTCACAGAGAATGTCTACTTCTGCATGCATGTCCTCAGTTTCTTTTAAAAACAGTTACAGAATTGGGCGAAGGTTAATTAAACTGATTAATATTCTTTCCAGACTCCATGCTCCTAAAGTGCAAATTTATGTATCTTAGATAAGTGGAGACTACATAAGCATTTAGTCATAACTCAGAATGACTTGGAAGAAAAAAGCTCCCACCAAGTCATCACCTAGATAGGTTAAACTGTGCATCATAGGAAATTCAGATTTGATGTGATCTTCTGTTCTCAGGGAAAGATTTCTCACTGCTACAGGAAGGCAAATGTTGGGAAGGTCTTTGTTGGGACCCTGAGCAGAATCAGCCAGTGGAACCTGCTCATGTCAACTGAAGCTGTGTATGTAGAAATATATATTTACCCATCTATACATACATATGTATTTCCATATAAATGCAAAATGCAGGGGGCAGTTCTGCTGTCTTTCTGGAAAGGTAAAATACAGTCATGGATTCCCAAATAAAACAAAACCATCATCAGTTTTAAAATTAGTTTTAAAATTAGGCAATTTAAGTCAATACAGAATAAGTCAGTTTAGTCAATTTCAGATTGAAATCTAACTTTTCAGAGAAAGCATCTGGAGATGCTGTTTGTTGGTTCATTCTCTGAGAAAAAATTCTCTTCAAAGTCCATTCTTTAAAATGCATCTTTCCTATCTGCAGTGGATATTCTCTTGTTTAGCTCTGGGCTGTTACTCTCGGACTTTTCACCTCAAACTACCTCAAGCAGTTCCTCCCCATCCTTGTTTTGTTGTTATATTTACATTCCATTGATATATCTTTGTGCATTTTCATCTTTCTGCTACCTACTTCTTCAAATGCAGTGAGCTTAGTAAATTAGATTAGCTCTCCTCTGGCTAGGAGTAAATCAATGGGACTGCCACTGTTTTACACCAGCTCAGGATCTATGCTACTGCCTTTAATCGTTTTTATAGCACTTCTCCAAGTAATCAATGGCATGTCTGTACTGTACTGAACTCTGGAGTGAGTTCCAGCCTTTGGAGAAAATTTGGTTTTGCTTATGTTGATTGAATTTCATTTAAGTGAGAGTCCATTGTATGTACCTAGGGGTACAACATAGACTTTCCTCACCTGAATAAAGAGGAGTAATCATCCTTCTAAACAGAGAAAAGTGGATCTGGTCCTTTTACGATGTTGGCCCTCAGGATAGTTTGTAGCTATTCTCACAGAACCTGCTTAATCAGAGAAGAGAATTTTTTAAAAGTAAATAAATAAAGTGAAAGATGAATTCACAAAGGGTAGAAAGGTAGGAGTTAACTGGATTTTAATTACTGCCAGATTGCATCTAATTTTTAAAAGCTTTCTGGGGGAGGATACTCAGATTTCCCATCTCCAGCTGGGTTTGGGTTTCCAAATCTCTGTCAAACTAAGCCCGTTTCCTTAGTAACTATCTCACTCTCCCACCTATGTACAAGGACAATTACTTCTTTCTGCTGAGCAATGATGGTGGAGCCAAAAGAGAAGGAATAAGGTGAGTCTACTCCACAAGAAGCCTTTGCACAGATTCCAAGTGGTTGGGTCTCCGTGGGTTGTGTGAGGATTACTTTAATTAGGTGAGGATAGGGAAAAAGACACTGCATACAACATGTTTTCCTCTGTGAATGATATTTTTGTTCCATCTGGGGACAGTTTTACATAAATAACAGTTGCAATGATAAGTGAAAAAATGTATTACATACGTGGATGCTCAGGCAGTGTTTTTTATATTCTTGAGACACTTTCCTTTTCCTTGTGAATTGTCCTTCACTGAACCTCTAAATCAATGCCTAGAGCCAGCTATAGATTTTTTATAAAATTTTCAATATGTTTCTATTTTTTTATTTAGATTTCAGAAAAAAATTAAGGCCCAATTTCAGCAGAAATTACAATTTTATCTCTTCTGTACTGTGACAAATTTAGAACTTTTCTCTGAAAAAAATTCTACTCCTGAATTCCTGCTTTAGTAGGATGTATCTGTCATAGATGTTAATGCATATGATACACACCGAGTCTCACTGAATGTATTAAAAAAAAAAAAAAAATTGCTTCAGAGTCCCCTTTTAAATACTCCTTCCTTAGCTTATGCTAAGGGAGCTGACACTTCAATTATGATTTTACAAAATAGTAATAGACTGTTCAAACATGAGGAAGGCTAAAAATTAATTCTCTCCTTTCTTGTCCCAATTCATCTTTCAACAAAATGATTTGCTTATGTATTGAATGAATTTTCTATTACTTTTTAAATATAAAACTGCGTTAACTATTTGTGATACTATTAGAGACACTACATCAATTATTTATTTTAATTGCTTCATCCATCCATTTGTCCATCTGTTTTCCTGTATCTTTCTTAATTTATACTCTTTAGTTGGTGGATATTTTTCATGTGAAGGTAAGATAGAAAGTGAGCTTCTATTCATACATCTTCTTCCTGTAGTTTTTCAACTATTTCTAAGAAGATGAGTCGGGGCCAGCGAGCTGCTGATGGAGTTGTCAGCATTGTTAGTGCACAATGGGAAGCTCATTTGAGTCTCTGCTGTGGGGAAATGTAGTCAGCTGCACATAAACCTAATGAGTTAGTTGTTAATGAGCTTGGTCATTGGAGGTAGAGGTTGGATCTTCACAGGTCAGCCTTAAAACTTGCAACTCCTTTTTTTAAGGTGATCTGAGCGTTGTATCTGTAGAGTGAGACAAAGATATATATAGATAGTAAATAGGAGACTAATGACATCTAGTGAGTGCATAATGTTTACTTTGACTTTTATAAAGAGGAAATTTGTGAGAGTGGAGATAATCCCACTGTACTTTATAATTTAAATGTCACTCAGAATATATGCTGACATGTAGCTGATTAACAGCAAAATTTTGTGGCAAATTAATTAGTATTTAATCCAGAAGACCTACTAAGATGTGATGTGATAAAAATATCTTTTTTTCCCCAGTATTCATTCAATTAAAATGCATAAATGATCTCGACCATTTTCTGAGTTTTACATATTTTATTTAAAAGCCTAATAACCATGTCTCACTTATATGAAAGTTGGCACGTATGCAGTGAATTCCCAAGATACAGCTTAGATTAAATGTGAAGTACTTATGATAAAAGAGCAATTGTACATTTTTGAAAGGAAAACTAATGCCAATAAATATGGCTTAGATGATTCTTCCTTTTTGCTGCTTTTAGCATTTTGTATACTGTTAGTATTCCTTACTCTTCCCTTAGTTTGCTGAGAGCACTGTGTGGTAGTTTTAAGACTATCATTTATCTTCCAGCACCTCTTTGTTCCTATTCTGAAATCAATGGCTTAAAAGAATGTGACTTTAAAAAAGATTTTTGTGCTCCTAGATGGAATTCTGTGTAAATAATTTATCTTTTTGCAGCGGATTTTAGTTCTTTTTCCAACATCCTTCCATCTACTTCTTGGAGCCCCTAATAATATTCTCTTTTGCAGATAAGAGCTATTCCACTGCAAGCTCTCTCTTAGAACAGTTGTGCTTTTATGGTGGGAATGTTAAATAGAATTCTGGTGACAATGCTTCTTGTTCAACAGGAAATATCCCAAAATTAACTAGGAAGGGAGGGAAGCCATAGACTGGAGGCAATAGATCTATATGTTATTGGAATATGTGTGTGCCCTTCTTTAAGTTATTCACAGGTACTGTCTTTTTTTTTTTTTATTATTCTTTGGACCACTTATCTTTTTTATAATGTCTAGAATCACTCCATGTTTATGTGTTTTCTCACTAGCTAAACTTGGAAAAGTGCTTTCTTACCTTTCTAGTTTTTGTCTAGTAGCAGCCTTCCAGTTAAGGATGATGTGGCTTTCAAAATCTTTGATTTTCTCAGGTTTTCTTAAGATAGTTCTCTTTGACATTTTTAAAAAAGTTGTGCTCACAACATCAGGAGAGTGTCTACAATGAATATCAAAGCATACATGTAACTGAAACAAAATTATGATAGGTCAGTGTAGATCAAACCAAGGCACAACTCATTTAGGCTCAAAGGTATTGTAAATTATGCCTCAAATGAACAATGCTAGTGTCTCTTTTGTGTAAAAATACCTTTAAAGCTCAATTTTAGGTGATGGTCGACAGAGCACCAGAGAATAGAATCAGTGCTGAGAATAGAAATTTCAGTACTGGAAGAGAAAATTCTATCTTGAAGATAACAAATCAGTTTGTGCCACATGTTCATGGACTGAGAGGCCCTTCCTGCATCGTTTCCTAGAGCACCTGTTCAGATGTGAATAGACAATGTCAAAATGGAATGGTGGGTCTTAAATAACAGGTTTTTTTTGTTTTGTAGTCTCAGATGTTTGTTGTATTTGCTGGCAAGTTTTATCATTGTTTGCCATCATAATCACTGTCACTGTGTTATAGTAGCTTCCCAGAGATCAGGAGCTGCTCTGAAATTAGATTTATTTATTCATTTTAACTATTACAAGCAGACTTATTGCTGACACTGTGATGTATCTTTTATCTCAGCAAATCTAATAATATGCTAAGGCCACATTCATGGCTGGTGGAAAGCGGGATGGGCTCGCTTAGGACCAAGTCAGCACACAAGCTGAGAGTCTGGTTTACAGTCTTTCATTAAAGAACCAAACAGTGAACCATGGCCCTGATTTGCAGTCATCTCTTAGCAATGGAGGAAGGTCCCATAGTTACTTTATTCCAAACTTACTATCTGCTTGTCATTTAAATAGAAATTGTTGTGTTGGTTGCCTAATATTTTAGTTTGTCTCTTTGCAGTATTTCTCCGATATTGCAAACTTTCTTCTGAGCATTTCTGGCTCATGTTCAGCAATGAAAGTCAACCTACTGTTGCTAAATGTCAGCAACACAACTACCCACACTAGGACTCAACACCTCCCCTCCCTCTGTCTGTCTCTTTTTTCCATGTGGCAAATGACAAGTTCTCAGGAAAAGCGCAGCAGGTGCTGGTGTTCTTGCATCATACAGTGATTCCAGGACTTCCTAATATTGAATGAATGTGGTACTTCCCAGGAATACCCTCTTCACCTGATTTCCAGAGTAAGTTAAGCCAAGGGATCGACATTAGTCAGAGCATTATTCTCATTGGTCTTTTGACCATATTGCTCAACATCACTAAGGCATAACTCTGTCCTGGCATCAGTGAGCATTTTCCACTAAAATCCATGAGCTGTCAGTGAGGGTTAGTTCCCAAATAAATTGTTTCAGCATATGTGTTTAATATGAAGTGATACATACTCATTTCTAGTGAGAAAGAATGCCCTCAGCTTTTACCATCATACCTTTCTCACTGCCCTGCATTTTCTCTATTTGCTTTGCATACAGTTTCTTGCACAGCTTCCAGCTAAAAGCAAAATTGCAGCATGCAAAGTGAATGCCTGCTGTGCCAGGACAAAACACAGCTACACTGACACGGGAGCAGAGGAAACCATGTCTGTGGTGGGATTTTGCTGGCCCTGGCTGAGTGCTGGGCTCCCACACAGGAGGCAGCCCCAGCGCTCACACAGCGCTGTGGGCAGCACCTGCACACATCCCTGGAAGCTTGGGACCAGCTTTCCCCTCCCACAGGGGGACAAATGTTATTCAGAGTGATAAATGGTGGAGCTTCCTGTTGCACAGTTTCAGGAGATGCTACCTAAAGCAACCTGGGACAGCTTTAAGTTGAACTGCTTGAGATTCAGTGCCATTAGTAACTGCAAGATCTTAGAGCAAAGCATGTACAGGAAAGCCCATCTGGGATTTGAGACAGACAGGCAGCTAGTCTGCTGGCTTTCCTTGTGCTTTTTAATAGATTTCATTGGTACCTTAACTTGAGAGAAAAAGCTAACATAAAGCTGAGCACTGCTTTGAGTGCAGCCTGATTTCTAAGCAGCAGCTGGTTTGCAGCTTCTGGATGTGATTGAAATAAGATCTAAACATCCTTAATTTATCAGACTACCCAATTGCCTTCTGTAATGTAGCAGTTGGAGGCATAAGGTAATGAAGGATCTGATTATCAAATGTACTAGAAACATCTAAAGTAGAACTGGACTATGAGGTGAGCAAAGATAGAAGTGTAAAGCAGTTCCATCTGCCTTGTCTTCACTGCACTTACACGCATAACATTTCACACTGATTATCCCAACATCATAAATGGTGTTGCAGGAAATCATCAGAAGTATTTGTAGGCAATCTCCTAATATGATCATTTTCTCCTTATGCAGATTTACTGCACCAGTCAGATATTCAGGATTCTTCTCGTCATGAATTCTAGAAATTTCCTAGCATGGGGATCATTATTTCAGAGGTCTCATCTTTTAATGGAACAGTGCTGTTTGATTAAACACTTAATATAGTGATACCTTTCATGAAACAAAGAAATGCCTTGATCAGGTATTCAGACATCAAAATTCCTATCTATTACCATCCCTGTGAGTATAAGGCATGCCATTTCTTCAAGTAAGGTTACAGTATTCATCATAGCTTGAGTTTATTAAAGGATTTTCATTGAGTTGATCAGATACCTGTCTGACTTTCCTGACATCTTGAGTCAAGTATCTTTTCATTTGCAGATTGATTGGGATGTACGATGAATTTAGTGTCTTCCAAATCACTTTACAACTCTTACAAACTCTTTTATTTTACCCTTTTTTTTTCACCTGAAAAACCTTGCTGTCTTTATAATGTGATGCATAATAGAACAGTTAACCTATATTGCTTCCTGTCAACACTGTTAAAAAGCATATATTAAAGTATGATCAAGAGACACACAGAAGAAAATGTAAGATATTGATAGAAGTCAAGACTAGAGGAAAAACTGTTCTTGAATCCTATTTGTGTTTTCAAAGCTCCATTATTATTTAAGGGAGCTATTTTTTACTTTCGGTAAGAATGGAGACTATCTTCCATAGGGTGTAGACAAGTGAGCCCTAATCGTTATTCAAGTAGTGTTACTGGTGTAAAATAGGTATGAGAGTGCTACCTATTTTCACTGATTTTCATTGAGGCTACATCTAATATACTTGAAACTGTGCTTCTCTTCAACTGTGACAGAATCATGGTACCAGATTTTGAAGGCGTGGGCTTTAACACAAGTAGGAAGAGTCTTGTTACGAGCAAAACATTAGCACCAAAAATGGCAATAACTTCGCATACTTAGATTATACATTCTAAATGGTTGTGTGTCAAACACCACTACTTGGAGCAAGTAAATGACTATTTTTCCACCGGCTTGAATACCTGAAATGTTTAAGATAAAGTTCAGGGGCTTCATTTCAGGAGCTTCACTTACCTGAATTGATACAGGATTTTTTATACTAATTTTTCTTGTAGCTTCAGTAAATATTATCTTCATTATTCATAGTGAACCAAAATTTTTAGTTTTGAGTAATTTGTTTCAGTATCTAAAATCATTGCTTGTGCATGGCAAGGAATCAGGACGTTTTGTTTGGAATTTAGCATAGTTTTAGCATGCTATTATTCTCTAATCTGCTTCTATTGTTTCAGTTCTTTAATTGTTTCTGCTAACACTTATATCCTGTGCAACCTCTATGAGGAACGTAGCTATTTTAAGGATATACATAAAAGCTGGCAATTACATTGTCTTATCAAGTTTTTGCAGCCTATTAAGTTGTTCAGTGGTACTGGAAATGATTAGACTCAATATTGTAGGAAAGAGAGTCTAAAACAGGAACCTGGGCTTTCAAAGCTGTGATAGCTTGAAAAACTCTACCTGTTGCATTGGTTTAGAAAACATTGGCAAGAATAAATACACTCAGTGTGGAATTCAAAATATTAACTCTTTGTTTTTTAAAAAGCAACTACACATTAAATGGAATGGATGACTGAATAAACCTCCAGCTTGGTTTTAAAGTTACTAAACAGTGTTCCTCTGCTTTGTGAAAAAGGAGATGAGTTACATCTGCAGGGAACTAAAGGAAAGTGGCTCCCTGAGGGCTCTCTCCTGAGGCAGTCCTGGACTGGCGGGCAGCACACAGACCAGGGACCGACAAGTTCCTATGCCAGGAACAGAGAGGCTCTGTACTTCTGAATGGGGCGTTGGATTGGGTTTGCAACAGGGGCTTACATACATCTTGCGTTTAGTATGCCTTCATTTTACCTTCTTGCTTTTTCTTTCTCCTTTTTAAAAAATTAGATGCGTCATTTCTGCCAGATAAATTCTGCTGAACAATGCTGGAATTTCATACAAAAAAAGAATACATTTCTTCAGGGAGGTAGAACTGTTAGTGTGCAGGATGCTAAGGAGCTTGGGTTAATATGCTGATCCTGACCCACTTAAGTCTTTTGCCTGCAGAGTGGAAAAACTACTTTTGGTAATGCTCTGATGGTAAAATAAACTACTTGAGAACCGAGAAACATATGTTGGACAGCTGCTGCAAGTCAGCCCTGTGTGAGGGCGAGGCTGTGAGTCTGTATTCTTTGAGAAGCTATTATGATGCTGGAGTCCAAAAACTATTACAAATTAAAAACAAAGGCTGTATTTAGTAGCAGGAAATTTCCTTTGCCTGATTTAGTCTTCCCAGACACTACAAAATAATCTTCTGAAGATAAATATTACACAGAAAGAAGAGATGCTTCTGAAAGGACTTTGCACTAAATTGCTCTCAAATGCATGTGTATAAATATGTATATATATATTAGAACTTAACCAAACATTTGTAGGCTCTTTTGGAGTTAAGTATTTTTGAGTTTCCTTGGAGAAACCATCATTATGATTAATTATTGTCAAAGCGTTGGTCTGGTAGATAAGTAGATATGCAGTTGTTTATTTATACAACATCTGATTTTGCATAGTTTATAAGAACTTATTTCTGAACATCCCTGTTTGAACCTACAAAAACTCAGTCTGGCTCTTCCTTTTTAAATAGTTGCCAGCTGTGTTATTTTCTTTTATTCATTCTACTAATTTTTTTTTTCTTTATTTAAATAGATTGAGAGCTATGTTAAGGCTTCATTCTGTTCAAAACTCAAATTAAAATTCTGATTTCTGCAGTGCCTGGCATTTCTGACTAGCACTTTAGTGACTAGCTCTGATCTTTTTACTGAAGAGTTTACACGACAGTTGCAATTTTAGAGGGAAAATAAAAATAAGCAAACAGCCTTTTCCTACTGACATGGGTGTTTACAACACAATGTGGTTCTCTTCTTCATGATGTAGTCATGTACTTCTCTCTTCCTTTGTGGGACACGGAATCTTTTAGGAGGTAGTTCTCAGGAATTTTTGTTGCACTGGGTACTACGATTTTACAAATGGAATATGATGATTCTGAAGAATGGTTTTCCTCTACAAAATTGCTGAGAAAATGCAGGTGGACATAGCTATCTTGAATTCTCTTCCTCAAGTTTCCCTTTTTGGTTGTCGTCAAGCAACCGGAAAGAAGTATGAGACCTGTATAGTGTGGGAAAGCAGCCCTATTTGACACACAAAAGGTCCAGTCTAGGTCATTTTCTCTAACTCCTATAAGTCTTGACTGAAATGCAGAGCAACTATTATGCATCATGGAAAAAATCTATCTTTGTTCTGAATGCAGTTTAAACTACTGATCCAAGACATTTGCTACAAGCTATTCTGGGTCAGTCCTGGAGATCTCATGTTACTCCCATTTCTCCCAGATGCCTGTTAAATCAGGGTAAATTCTTCACTCGTTTTGGAGGAAATGAAGTGCTAGCACAGATCACAGGAACAGAAGATTTATTTAAGCGTTTGTCCGTCTTCGGAGGACAAAGTGGTAGATCTAAGTTAGAACTGCCAATATGGATCATGCTGAAGATAAGCAGCGTTGAAACCAGCACTGTCAGCCTTTTTGCAGACTTGTCCTTGTGCTCCTCTGAAGAGGTGGGAGAATGGCCACATGGCTCTAAGATGCTTGCCCTGTTTCAGTTTTTCAATTCCATGGATTCATTCATGAAAGGAACTTGGAGATAAGCTCAGCCTGGATTTTTTTTTTGTCAAAAGGTTATGATCATTTTTGTGGAATTTGCTCTGGAGGGTGTTACCTATAATGCAGATGGCTTTCAACAGTTCAGATCCTTTGCCACCCGCCAGCTCTGTGCATGCAGGTTCCTGCCAACGCTTCTATTTGAAAAGAGCATGTCACAGGGACTGAGAGAGAAATCCTGACTCAAGCTGGATGAGTGCAGGGATTTTTGTTTGCACTTGTGGACTCTGTGAACACTGACCTATCTAAAATTACCTGAAGGGAGCCAGTAATTTTACATGGAAGCAAAGAAAGAAGGTCTGTGTTATCAAGACAAGATCAAATCTTTCAAAATTAGGTGTTTTGTATGGAAGAAACCCAGGGAAAAACTTGAAAGGCTAAAATGGCAGTAAGAATCTTTAAGCCATTTCAGCTATCTCATTCCCAGTTACATCTCGGTTACATTAGTTCTCTGTCTATACTCTCTCCTGCCTGTTCCTACCTTTCAGCCTGTAATATCTCCTCATTTTTATTTTATTTTACTTTATTTTATTTTTTCCATTTGCTGCTTGCCTAGCTTTTTTTCTTCCCCACGCTATCAGTGATCCTTCTGGTCTTTTTCCTTCAGCATTCCCTTTTTCTTTCCTGCAGAAACTCACTGAGAATTGCTATGCATGAAACTTGGCCACAGAAGTTCACCTGGCCTAGTTCATAGGTGAACTATGAGTCTAGTGACATCCCTGTGAAACCTTTTTCAAATTACTCTGATGAAGCATGGCTCATGACCAATATATGTGTAAAATAGTCTACTAGACATCATACATATTCTACAGGATGTTATCTCATTGTCCATTGCTATGGCTCCTGATGTTTTGAAAGTCTAAGCGATGCTGCCAGTTACTGACTGTTTGTTACACTGTTAGAAATGAATATATATGAATAGAAATATATATAAATATATATTATTATTATATTTTAATATTTAAATATTAAATATATAAATATATATTATATTATATTATATTATATAATTATATTATAAATATAATATAATTATAAATATATAATTAATATTATAATATTATATATTTTATATATATAAATATATATAAAAATATATAAATATAAAATATATATGAATAGAAATAAATTCTGCTGGTCAGAATTTAGTTTCCTCATCTTCTGTTAATCCTGAATGGTTGGAGACAGTCTGGCTGCCTGTTTGCTCTGTCAGGGTGTTGGCCGTCATTGTTTTCATTCTGCACAATGTGTGAAGGCAGTATGATGTATGCTAAAATGATAGAAGCTTAAATTTTGGTATAAAAGACCCATCTCAGGTGATTTTTCAAGGAGGAGGAGAGAAATGCAGAACAGCAGGAGAATGTGCTGTAATACGATGAAGAAACTGTATTACAAATAAATTACGAATTTCTTATTTCTTATGCATTCTACTTTTGAAATTGCTTAAAAAATAGGTATGTATAGTCAATAGATTATTACATGAAATGGTGATGTTAACCAAAGTTCATCTGACTTTTCATAGGTCTTGCAATACAGCAAGGACATATCTCCTAATTAATAGAAGGTGGAAACATGTCTGTATCACATCTGCAGATTTTATGGTTTCCTATGAAGTTTTTGTATTTTAGAGTGTGCTTTTACTTGTAAGGGAGAAACAAGTAGCTTTTTATCTGTCATTTGTCTGTCCTTAGGTGTGACTTGCCCCTGAATCACAGAGAGTAGACACTTCTAAGTACTGTATGCTATATGCATTTTAGTACCTCAGCATTTTATTCCAAATTCTTCCAAACTGGATTATGAATTTTTGGTGAGCAGTGTTATCTGTGTAAGCACTCTGGTGACATGCCCTGCCCCACTCTGACTGCTGATCTGACACATCAGATGAGACACATCAGTAGAGACTTTTGCTTAGCAGGAAGCAAGTTCTAAGCATTCCAAGTGCCAAGCTCTTGCCTGTCTGGGAGACAGAATAACAACCTGCTTTATTCATAACACCAAAGGAAACTCTATGAATCTTGAATTTGATGTTCATTTAGAATGGATGGATGTAGATAAATTGGGCAAGCTAGAAAAACAACGACAACCCCAAACCACCCAGTTGCTTGTCCTGTAATATATTTTCGTCTGGAAACTTTTCCTGAATTATTTTTCATTTGAACTTTTATCGCAGTATGAGATGAAACATTTTTATGTGTTTCCCCTGTCCCACACCCCTTCTCATGCCATGCTATAGTAAAAAATATACATTTTTTCCAGGCATCTCTGGTAAAAACTATAATCTGCAGTTTTGATAGCACCAAAAGGAAGGATTGGAACGAATATGATCATGCTATCTCCTTTTCTTTGCTGTGATCCATCTGTTCATTATGCCAAGGTCAAAGCTAAAAAATTTTAACTCTTATTTTACAAAATGGGAAATGTCAGAAAATGTCAGGATTAGGAACAGTGTTGACAGAATCAATGCTGCAAAGCATCATTTATGAGGGCAGCAGAACACATAAACGCTGTGAAGTTCTTTGCTTTTAAGAGAGGAACATGTTCCTCCCCAGCAGAGCTATATGCATTTATATTAATACCCTTACTAGGCAAGGTTTTATGGCAGCTTAGTTTGCTACCAGCATATAAATCCCCCTGATTTAGATTTGTTTTGACTTCTTCCTTTTTCCAGTACATTCCTCCTTTCCTGTGTTAGTTGTTAGAGATCAATTCAGGCAACCTTCTACCCTTTGAACTTACATTCTCTCTGAACTCAAGATGTTATAAAGCTTTTCCCAGAATCCAGTGGCACTATAAATGATGGCCACCCTTTGCCTGTGTGTCCTTTTGCTTGAGTAGATTGCAGCAATGAAAAAAAAAAATCTATATTTTGTGGCTGATTTTTTGTCTTGCCTCATTGTGTGCTTCCAGCTCCCTAATTGGGGCAACAAACTTTTGTGTATATTTTTTTTAAGAAGAGATGAACTCAGTTTGGTTTAAGTCTACAGTAAACAAACAAGTGAAGAGTGACTGTTGCTTTTGTTCCATTAAATACTTAAGCATGTCCTTAGTTTTAGTTTGAATTATGGCAAGATATGAGCAAATTTTTAAAATGTCTTTCTCAATCAGTTAAATAAGTTAATAAATTACAAGCAAAAAAGAGAGAGGCAGCGAAGAATTTTACACAAGAGACCTCATCCTTTGCCAATCCCTCCACCACAAAACCTGCAAAATACATAGGAAAGCAGATGTCTGAGTTCTGAACAAAATATTTTTAAACATAACTGGCTGAAAACTGAGAAAGTGACATTGATCCCAGGAGAATTTTGTGGTGGTTTTCTTACCTCTAAAATTTAATAATTGATTTGCTGAAACTCAACTATTAATTCAAGTTCTTCTCAGCCATGATGCATGACTTTGTCTACCACCAGTTAACTACTTGGGTTTCTTAGGCTCTGCTTTTACAAGCTGAAGCTTTTGGTTAGAAAAAGTGTTTTCAGAAGCATAGGCAAGTAACACTGCTGTTGATGTTGAGTTAAAAACCATTGTCAAAAGCCTCTTTCATAGATATTTATCTAATTCAGATTTTCACTTAGTGATTGCCATGGTTAAATTTGAATCTGATTTTATATTCTGAATAATATTGATTCATAACTTCACATCTTTGCGTTAGATACCTGTATTTCCTCATGTGCAATACTACAGATCTACCCAGTCTGTTTCTCAACTCAGGTGTTACGCTGGCATGGCTCTGGGGAAGCTAGTGTAGTTACACACTCTAAATGTAATTGAAGATGTTGTGTCAGGAATGGCACCAGTCATGTGGACTTTGTGAAAGTACTTTGTGGGAGCTGTGTGCTGCATCTTCAGCTCAGGAGTAGTCTGAAAGGAATTTGGAGCTTGGCTGTTAATACTATACAGGGAAATAAGGATGAAAGGGGAGGCTGCTTTTGCTAGCATGAACACACTTCCATCCATATTTCCTTTTTTATATGAGCTGCTGCTTCTGCTGATGCTGCCATGTTCATAACTTCAAAGTCCTTCTGTCGTTGTAGGCCATAATTCCGTGTCGTGGTCTCCATTTGCTATCTTCATAGCTGCTCCGTTGCTGTTTGTTTTGTTCTTATATCTGCCTTTATGCTTTTGTTTCACCCCAAGCAGATTTTCATCCTTAGCGAGTTTGTCATGTCTTTGTAGCTTTTTGGCTGACCTGCTTTTGAGGGTTTATTAAAACTTAGTTCATTCCCAAAGCGAATCTTTAGCACATATGAAGATCTTCTAGCTCCATGTTAGTATATTCATTCTTGTTTGTTCAGCATGTTATTTCATTTCCCTTCTATACATACACAGTTTAATTTAGTTCTCTCTCAAGTATTCATTCAGAGGTTGGGTTTGTACATGATATCACAGCTTTAACTCATGGACTCCTGCTTATGTGTTTTCCTATTTCGTCTAAAGACATTAATCTTCCTTTACAATAGAACAACTTAATAAGCTGCAAAACATTGATAAGGCAATTTAATTGCCAATGTTTATGTATTTTTTTAATATAGCTGAAATCCCTCCAAAGGTGGTAGGCAAGTGCTAACAGAGGTTCTCAATGAACTAAAATAATTGGAAAAGATAAGCAAATGCAGCAAAAAAATAATAATAACAAAAAAATGACAAGACATCTTTACCAAGTTTAGTTTATTTATTCAACTTCTATAAATATCATAGATAGTGATAACTTGGTTTACAAGTTGAAGGAATAAAGTGAATATGCCAACTTGAAAAAATGTAAACAATTATATTGTCAGTTATTGTTTGAATTATTCATTTAAAATATCTTTGGGGAGTTTTCATTGCATGTGTAAAGCAAAGAACCATTCCTATGAGTAAAATGCAGTAAGAAATAATTGAGGTAGGCATCAAAAAACCCTTCTGACTGTTTCAGAATAAATATTCAAAGCTGCCACTTCTCCTGATTTTATTGTCGAGTGTTGGTATATTTGATGTTTTCTATAAGGCTTCAAACCCGAGGCAAACAAACTTATATAAAAAAGCCAACTTTTATCTTTCAAAGGAAATGTATAGCTATTGTGTCTGGCTCAAAAAACCATCATTACCAAGAGGACAAATACTAAGGCAATTAAAAATGTATTTAATCAATGGGAACCAATTCCCAAAGTTGAAAATCTTGTGTTTATTACTCCAGATCCACCACTGCTTGCCACTTGGTAATACCATGTAAGCAGAATAATTATGAAAAACTATCCACTACAAATGCACAGACTTTTTTCTTTCTGCTTGAAAGCACAGTCATTCTCAAAAGTAATTTTCAAAGTCTGTCTGTGGAAGAAAAAAGTGCAGCTTCAGTTGAGGGCTGGGGAGAATTGGCTTTCACTGGTCTGATTATATTGTTCCAATGTATCTATTATATTATATATTGCAAGCTCTATAGCTTTTAACAATTTTAATTCTAATCTCAAAATGGCATTTTTAGATAAATATGCAATAGGAATATCCAAACTATTCTAATTTTTCTGAAACAGAAAAGTTTCTGAAAACAAATTAGAGTGTATTTGAAGCAGACTTTGAGACAGGTGAGAGAGAAGCATTAAGCATGCAATGGGAAATATAGATAAGAAAAAGTAATATTGTTTCTCAGCACAAAATTAAGTCTTATAATGAAATATTCAGACCATATTCAGTGCTTGTAACTCAGATCAGACACAGTCCCAGATCTCTTGATCCTTTTGCTGTTAACAATTAACAGGGTTAGGATCAGGAGCCCCAATTAATAAAAAATAGCTCTCAAAAAGAAGAAAGGTATTTCTCAGTCACTTCAGTGGTGTGAACATTTACCAACTGCTTCAATATATACCAGTGTGAGCAGTATAAAATATTTGCAAGCCATGATAAAAATATTGAGTAAGTATTAAAATTGATAGAAGAAAATGATCATCACTGGTTCCCAGGTTGGACTCGTATCTTTCATCCTTTCTGTTCAAAGTCATGAATAGTTGCACATTTGTTATTAAAAGATTACTCAGTATTCTTTTTTAAATGTAGTGAAGATGGTGAATTGGATTTTTCCACTTCCAATTATGCAGGTTTGGATATAAAATGCTTCAAAGTATGCTGTTAATCTGTTACAGTCAAAATAATGGGTAATTGGAACCGAATGTCCTTTTTATCTGGCTGCATCTAGCTATCAAACAAATCCTCCTATTAATTGTTAAATCATAAGGACTTCAAAAGACATTTCTCAATTCACTGTTGGCGCTCTGATAATCTAATCTCCATTGGGCACTGGGACTGCGCTGAACTGTGTTGTCATTAGTCTTGTCAGCTCTGGTTCCTAATTTTATTTCCTCAGATTAATGAAATGAGTTATATTTTTGGAGAAACTTTTCAAATGTCGTATTGCAGATAAGGTTTTAGAAGACACAGTTATTTTGTAATAATAATGATTTTTTTCACTGTTCCTTAGTTTTAGGATTCCTCCCTGGTGTTGCTCAAGTAGTAAAAATTGAATGTAGGTGTAACCTTAAGATGAAGGTTATGTTTTTTGGGGGGCTTTTGGGGAAGAGACAGAATATGGAAAAGATATTTGGCTGCTATATTTCCATACACTTATAGCCAATGTATGTTTAGTTTGTGAAGGACTTTCTTCAAATTCTGTAGAGCCATTTACATTAAAAGTTAGCTGGGCCACCTGAATTCATTTGGCTGAAACCCTTTGAAGACCTGCATTTTAAAGTGTTTTCATTTTTCTTTCTCTATTTTTTTTTTCTTTTCTTCTAAAGTATTATTTAAAGAGTATATTAGAAAACTGGGATGCTGTCATTTAGAGAGTATCAGTCTCTTGTCTACATGAAGTGCGCTGGAGATCATAGCAAATTGAACACTTAAAGGATCATCAGCTTGGCACTGTCAAGAAAATTATTTTGAATTTTTTCTTGAACTTTTCCCCCTAGGGGTCTCTTTCTGCCTGCGCCTCTCTTTCATTTGTGAAACCTACAGCTGTGGTTCTTCACTCATGTTAAAAACCATAAAAATGCAAGAACAAAGAAAAAAATCAAAAACATTGAAAGAGAGTACAAAATAGCTGCTATTCTGTTCCCTAGGCTCTCTGCTTAAGAGCTCTATTCACTTAAAACATTTTCCAGCTTCTGAAACACTTGATTAAAGTCAATTGGGAAAAAGATAAGCTCTTAAAAGTGCTAATTTGTGACTCAGAGAACTTGAATAAGTCTAAATATGACATTCTCTGTTGCTCTGTATTCATGATTGTGGAGCTTGTTTGGAGAATGTTTTAACATTTCATTGCACAGCCTCTTGTGTTGTGTGTTTTTTAAGGCATTCACTGATATAATATTGCAGTGCAGCTATAAGCTCCCCCCCGTCTCCTTTCAATCTCTCTGAGTTTTAGAAAATCTTCTTCAGATCAGAAGTGAAGTGTTCCTTTTGTCTTTGGCCACGTTAGCCCATAGGCAGTCCTTGCTTGACCTCATGTACCAGACTATGAGTTAAACTGATATTCTTGTCTAATTAATGTCCTTTCATTCTTAGGCTCTGGACAGATAGAAAAAATTGAGGAATCGAAACAAGTTGCACTGGGACTAATATGTTCAAAGAAGCAAGCTCTACACTGAGAGGGTAACAAAGGAGCAAGCCAAATACTAGAAGGTCAGTCTTTGAAGTTGTGATAGTTGTGACTGTGTCCCTCACAGGAACAATATTAGTGCTGGAGCAGACGGTTTTCAGGAAATATATCCAGTGTTCGTAGCTTTTTCCAAATTAAGATTCCTTATCTTTACCGCTGCATGTGTCAAACCAACTTTATTTTTCATATGGAAGGCATCTTCTAGATAGCTTTTTCTTTCCTACTTCAAAGATTGTTGAATGTCTTCTAATCAAGTAGTTCCTAACTCTTCTGTCTTCTCTCTTTTTGCAAAAACAAGGTTATCACTGCATATCTTACAGATAACCATACGCCTTGTCTCTCACACCTCCCTTCTCATGTCAAATCCCTTTTCTTCTGGTGTACTTGTGAGATATCCCAGTATTAACAGCGGTTACGTATTTGCCTTAAGATTATGATTCAGTCTTTCAACTGACAGTTTCTGTTCTGCCCTGGGGCTGCTCACAGAGTCACACTGTATAATACATAGATATTTGCACACAGTTGCCACTGTCATACTGTAAAAGTTACGTTTCACTGACCACCTTCTGCACATTACTTCACATTTCTCCAAATCTCCTTGCTCACACAGGTAGAAAAGGTTTTCATGCTTGTACAGAGGTACAACTTTTCTTCTGTTTCTTTCTGTTTGACTCATTGTGAGAGTAATGAATGCAGGAAAGGCTGCACTGAAGATTGAGCCAATAGTGTGAACTGCACTAGGCTTTTGAGCACTCAAAAATCTTGTCAGAATCTTGACTATTTAGCTGTTAGGGCCTTAGACTCAGTCTTCTATCTGTAAGTATACCATCCATGCATTGTATAAAATTAAGAGCTGCCTGGAAACTGTCTGCACATTATGTTCTTGAACAGGGTTATGTTTTTCCGTCATGCACTTGTTACCTCAGTGAAATTTGTTGCCCTGGTGTTAGTGATGGTTTCAAGACATGATATTTTAATTAATAATAACAATTAATTAATTCATTAATCATCTGTTTGATGCTTGAGACTGTCAGTTGCATGAATTAAAAATCTTAGAGTCTGTACCTTTCTGTCTGTACAAACAAACCAGTGCACGCGATACAAACTGTGGTTCTACATTGCCACATTAAAGTAACTAGGCTCTGGACTTGGCATCTTTCTTTTTATATCTCTTTAAATGGATATACAAAATAAATACTATGCATGAAGTGACACGTGAATTTACTCATAAACAAAAGAGATTAACTGTAAAAAATACTTGCATTTTCCAATACCTGCATTTTCCAAAGATGCTTAAGGAAACTGAAATAAATAATAAAAGGTGTTAATAGAGGAATTTTCACCCCAGTGCCAAAGAACAAATATTTACGTGATACTCATACAAATAAAAATGTGATTTTTGATGCTATTCATAACAAATCAGTCCCAAAGCCTACCTGTTTATGATAGGACTGTTGATATTTTTAACAGCACATGTTTAGGTTCCTGTTCTGCCCTATTCTGTAATATTTTCATTGACAAAATATAGTACATAAGAAAGAATAGATTATTTGATAGTGGTATTGGGCAAAGAAGGGTGCTGAATGTTAAAGGTACTAAAGCAGTAGTACAGAATATAGGGAAGGAGCACGGAGGAGCAATCAGTATTGTAGAAGATTAAATCTCTGCTAATCTAATGAACAGTTTGAAAAATTTTTCTGAAATATGCTATTTATTGAGACTGAGAAGTCAGGATAGCTGATGTACCTCATTTCTATTCCCATGATTGTACCATGCAGTTCAAAGGACTGACCTTTGTAGAAAATCAGCCCATTACTTGTGTGATGGTAGCCAGAAGAACAGAATAATTATTTAACACTTTAAAATAATGAGGAAAGCAAATGTCTCATAAAATTAAAAAAATTAGTGTGCTTTGGAAGTACTAAGGCTGGTAAGCAAAAGTGTGGGTCTAATGGCATAACAGCAAGAAAGAAATATATTAATAATCAGAACTACAATAATTTAAAAAATCATATATGAAACAGTCCTTAGGATTATATAATGTAATTTTAGCCAAAATTCTTCCACATCTTTTTTCTTACCCCCTTTGCCAAGAAAAAGGTGTACTCCATTCAACATACAGTCAGTGTGTACATACTATGACACTGAGGACTTTCCAGCAATCTCTGAGCATATTGATGTGAGCATTAATGAAGTAGTGATGTAAAGTATGTTGCAGATTAAAAAGCCCAGTTTGGCAAAGAACTGAAGATGCTCAGGCAAAGATTCATCTCTTCTAACTGTGTAGGTTAGGAACCTCGTTGTCCTCCCTTCAGTATTCAGTCAGTGAAGAAGCAGGCACCTCCAGTTTAGTCCTTGCTAGAGGGTTTTTTGGCTCACCAAAGATCTGAATCAGTCTCTGAAGTTGTTTTTTTTTAATATTTCTTAAACTACTGTATATGAAGTGTGAGGTGACTAAGTTATTAGCTTTGGGCTTCAGCTCTGTTTGGGCAAATACAAGGCTTAATAAATTTCGAAGCCTGATTAATTATGGCTCAGGTAAATGCAATTTAGATCAAATGTTTAATTTTTAGATTGCAATGTTGTGTAAGATCAGGTAGTTAATTCTAGTGATTGACTAAATTCTGAACAAAATGCATTGTGTGATACTTTTTTCATGGCATTAATAACTGACCCGTAAATGCCCCTGTTTATTTCCCTCTTATTAAGAAATACCTTCGAAATGCAAATGCTACACTTTGTGGTGGAGGGCATGTTCTGCAAGAAAAGAGGCAAACACTCTGTGTTTGAGGATACCTCAGCCAAATAAGAACCTTTTAAAAGTTGAATGTTACATTGGGGTTACAACAGCCTCAGTTCTTGTCCCACGTGTTCTTATAAACTTGGGCAAAATTAATGAGAATGAAACACCTTGATTTTTATTATTTCTCACTTTGTTTTGATAATAGCTTGTAATAGTTTGTGTCTAGCTGAATGATGCAATTCTGTGTCTCATGAAAGAGAAGCCACTGGGATGAGGCCACCTCCACACGTGTGAATGAGTGTCCCTCTGACATTTATAGGGTGAATAGGAAAGGCCAAGTAGGAATAGATCATGGTTACAGGCAAATTCATTTTCCCTGACCCACGTGTGTTTAGCCTGAGGAAAATGTATCTCCTTTGCTTTATGCAAATCAAGTTTTCCTGCAGTAGACTGGTAGAGCATAAGGGAGGTCTTTGGGTGATTTTGCTGTTGCTTTTTTTCCCTGTTTAGACTAGCCAGAAGATTGAATGCATTTCCTCAGTATTCAGACATGACAATCCCTAGTAATTAGCTGTCCCAAAGCTAGATTATTAGTAAGCTATAAAAAAAGTCTCTAATTTCCATCAACAAATACAGTTTCCAGTCATTATAGTCTGCAAGAATAGCATCAGTTTATTTGAGATTTTCCTCTCCTAAGCACTGGTACGAGGAGTTATTCCCATATGAATTTAGAAGGATGATTAGAAAAAGACTTCTTCAAGATGGCTTTAAAATGAAGCAGCCAGACATAAGAATGTAAATCATGTTCTATGGGAAGAAAGAAAAATAGATCAGGCTAAGAATGCAAATCATATTCAACTGAAAAATTCAGATCAATATTAGAATCTGCCTTGTGTGACTGCAGTAGCATAAAATTATCTGCTGAGCTGCCTGTAAAAATGATGGTAGAGAGAGGAAAACGATTTCAAGCAAAAGATGGCCTGCTGATAATTTTGCACAATTAAGCCATACTGTTACCCAAATTAGGGGTGAAATATTGTATGAAAACAGATGCAGAATACGAATACTTGTAGAAAATGTCAGGTACGTTCTTGTTTCATTGTTACAATGAGGTGGATTATGAGGTGTTGGAGAGGTGAGGAAAATTACTTCATCAGTACTGAGTTCCTAAGCAAAGGAAGCCCGATTGAATGTGCAATTAGGGAGCAAGTCATTGACCTTATATTTCCAGCATCATGTCTTTAAAGGAGGGATCCAAACTTTGAGAGGTGCATTCTGGGGAGAATTTATTTTGGAAAGGTTTTCATTATGATTTTCAACATTGTGTGGAATTGCTAATAATTTGATAGGAGGAACACATAAAACAACAAAACACCTAAAACAACAAAAACCACCCAAGCTCCCTGAGTTTGAGACAGAGTTGACTGCATTCACCTTTCACAGGCTTCTCTGCGGCCAGCTTCTGCAGATCCAAGACGATTTCCAGACTTCAGGGTATATTTTTCTTGTGGATGAGGATCCTGGAAGTCTGAGGGCCTTAGCTGAAACACATTTCCTTCATGATCTTCGTGACACCTATTTCTATTCAGTGTCAGAAACCGGATTGTTAGGAGTACTAGTTCAGAATATCAGGTTCAGATTCCTTTCTTCATTGCTGGGCTCCACCCTCAACTAGCTTCATGCACAATGTGATCTGAATGGATATCTAAGTCTCCCTCATTCCAGAACAAAATATCTGACGGTACGTCCTGAAGTTTAAAGTTTTCTGAAATTGAGCTAGAAGTGTGAATTGTTTGCTGGCTGAATACTTTCTGAGCACCTTGTTATGAGTTTTCTAAAAAATTTGGCCACAAATTTAGCAACAGGAACTTCTAATTTCAGTATCAAATATTAATCAAGACGCCTTTGATTTCTGTCACTTAAACACTGTAACAGGTTGATCATAACCTATTTGGTGCAAGCATTCAATGATTGCTAGACAGAGTCCCTCTCTGGTGACTACTAAAAAATCATAGTCACATGACTTGATTATGGTGAATTAATAAATGTGTAAGCTCTGCTTACACAAATTAACAAACTTCTGAATAAAGGAACGTAGTTTTCAATTTCTCTTTGTTGAAAAAAAATTCAGATTCCATTGTTTAATAAATGATGTGACAAAACAGGGATTGGATGGTTTGACTATCGTGTAAGGAGTAGGATGAGTCAAAAACATATTTTGTCGAGCAAAGGATGTGTTCTGCAATGATTTTCCTGCTTTATATGTAATTCATGAAGCAGTGATCTCTAGTAGAAGGGAAGGGAAATTAAGAATGTCTAGCACCTCTGCACTTCCACACTACAGCTGAATGATCACCAAGACTCTGCCTGCAAATTTGCCTGAGCAGTTACTTGAAAAGTCACCTGCAGACTTAGAATTAATTGTTATGTTATTACGTTATGTTGTGTGTTATTCAAAAGCTGATTTATTTATTTATTTATTTATTTATTTATTTATTTATTTATTTTTCTGTAGCCCATTGACGCTTTTTTTTTCTTGTTTATTTGGAGGACAATCCACTCAGAGTTTTCTGACACTGACTAGAGCAGGCATATTTTTAGGCGATACAGACAGTCCCCGCTCTTTTCTTTGCTTTCCAGATGTTTTCTCTTTGAAAACAGGCACAAAAAAGTGTAACTGGGAAAGCAACTTGTTCACAGAAAGTTAAATATAACCATGGGCTCAGGAAATAAGATGTTTGTGAAGGATGTGGATGTCCAAGACCGGCCTTCACACTTATCCTTCAGAGAGCCATAAAAATTGCTTCAAACAAACACTTTTAATTTTTCTATTTATTGAGAATAAAGATTGCAGTGGACTTTTGGATAGATGAACCTAGGGGAGAGTTGATAGGTGATTTTGTTCAGATTCTTTTGATTGCAGTAGAAATCAAATTTATTTTGCTTGAGGGCAACTTACCAAGTAAAGCACATTAAATCACTCTGCTTCCAAGGGAGAGTGAAGCAGCAGATATACATTCGTGCTGGAGAGGTGAGATGTCTGTTATATGCTCATTACACATATTTATGTCTGAGCTGCAAACTGAAAAGTGTTCATGAATTTTATATATTTTAAAAGTGTTTCCAGGTATGCCTTTAGCTTTTCAGTTTAGTCTTGGCTTGTACAAACTGCAAATTCCCTTTATGCCTGCTATACTGTTTAATTTTTCACCTGTCAGGAAGTTGTGGGAGTTTCACTGCACGAGAGTAGTACAGAGATGGCAGAGTGCAACCAAGCATGTTCAGGTATATGCGTTCCGTGCTAATGGCACAAACAATGACTGTCAGGTCTTTGCAGCACAAATCCTGAAAAGTGTCTCATCTGGTTCTGTGAAAATGATGAACATCTTTGTAGGTTCACCTTCTATATAAATGTAGGGCTTACTGGCATGTGTTGTGTTGTTATCTTGTTCCATGGCTGTTAGTCTCCTTCAAACCTTGAACATAAGAAAATACAATGTGTATTTTCATCTTTCGGAAAGTTTTACTTTAGGTTAGCAGTGCTGGTAGAGAAAGGATGAGAAATGCCTTAGTTGGGCCAAGTTCACCATGGGTCTCTTTCTGGAATAGTCTTGGTTGGACACTAGCTCATGCTCAGACATACAGAGCTAGCACCGCCAAAAACAGGCATTTACTTTTGATGCAGCAATGTTAGGAAATGCTGAATTTCTCAGTGAGAAGTATACTTTGCTCAGTAATGTTGGTGAGGAGACCCAGGAGGAGCTGAACCCTTTCAAATCCAGAGAAAGAACTCTGCATTTTTCTTGCTATGTATTTACTGCACTGAATACATTTAGCGGAAATGAGAAGATGAACAACAAAGCAGTAGATAAGGGAGAGACAAAGACTTGCTTCAGCTTAGTAAGAGTCCTAAACTTTCAAGAGGTTTTAATCCCCAATGAGAAGTAACAACTTTTACAGTTCACTTCAGGTAAACAGAAATTTCAGATTTCCTGCTGTTGAGAGGCTTCAGTAAAATGAAAAAACACTTTAGAATGCCTCAAAATCCTGTATAACATTTTAAAAATTTCAGATAAGGGGACTATTTTTAATTAACAAGAGATGCAATTAAACTGTAAAATATAAGTAGATCAGAAAAAAACTATTTGTGTGGAGAAGTATCGCAGATTTCAATGTTTTAGGCTGTTTTCTGTTGATATACATGAAGATGAAAGTGTTACCTGCACACTTTACTGTCAGTTGATGGTAAACCTGACTCATCTGTTCTCATTCAAAACTATCTTGGTATGTGCATTGTAGCTGGCTCTTAAATAGTTAATATTATTTGCAGGATTGATGCCACCCCACTCTGTGCTGCTTAGCATAGTATGTAATAACCTGATGCTTTTCCCCTATGGACTTTGAGTAGATGAAGATAACTTGGAGTTTTGTTTTGCTTTTCTATAGTGTGGCAATTAAAGGAAGGAATTGTGAAAATGCCACTGAAAGTGATATAGAAAAATATTAGAAGATCCCAATTAAATTAGTGGTAGAACAGTTGTAGGCATATAGAGACTGCTTTCTATCACTGGAAGGAAGAATACAACTTTTAAAATGTCTCTGATGCTTCTGAAATTTGTAAGTTTCCTGCATTTTTCTCTCAAGGTGGTATAACTGGGGTCCTATTTCAATGAAGTATTGGACTACAATCTGTAAGATAGGAACCCAGGATCTGTAATATCTTTTTGTCTAATTTTCTGTGAGTATTCAGAGCAGCAAGATTAAAACTCCAAGAATGTGGGCAAATCTCACAATCTTAGCCTTAGGTTATCTGAAATCAAGGATTCCCCCTTCTTTACTAAGAATACTGTAATATATTTACAGATGAGGTGTTACTTTGAAGTCAGGATCTTGTCTCTGATCAAAAGCATACATCTTCCCTCATGTCTCTCAGAAAGAGACAGTAGTTATATTGCACTGGTGTGGGTTTTTTTAATGTTTTGGACAGCAAAAATGACATTTACATGAAACAGTAATCCCGGGAATGTATGAGATAAGACAATTTCTACTAGGAGTTGAGAGAAAGTCTCTCAAGCAGACTTCAAATCAAGTATAAGTAATAGCATGTCAGATTCACTTTGCCTCCCTTACCTGCTGTTAATTAAAGTACTGATAAAGGAGATCTGTCAACATTAATATGATGAAAAGTAAAACATATGTTTAAAATTTTCTAGATATTTCTACTGTTAATCAGTATTATGGAAAAAAAATAAAAAGGTTTTTGTGGAAATGCTGTTAATGCAGCATGGTTGTTTAAGAAGTATAAATATCCTACAGTAGAGCTTTTAAATCCACAAAAAGAAAGGACATGTAGACATGAAGGGACAGTTCTTTTTGTTTGTTGCTGTTGTTGTTCCTGAGGAAAAAGAAAGCAGAATACGATTAGAAAAAGGAAAGTCTTGAGCACTGGCTTGCTTAGTCTTTGTAGTCACTCAGGGCACTAGCTTTATCAGACCTGTGTATTTGGATCAATAGCATTATTTTTTTAGTGTTTTTATATTGACTTGCAATGGGTTGTGCTATGATTTTTTTTAATGTAAACATGAATGTGTCTGTCCTTGGGGGAAAACAAGAACTGTGGAAGAATAATATGCTCCATACATACAACGAGGTAACACCATTGAGGCATCTCTGGAAATCTTTCTTTTAATAAAGAGTTTGTGGTTTATTGTATAATATGAAGTAGTCAACTTGAATGTTGTGGATGGGCCAACCATTGCAGCTTCTCTTTATCCATAAATAAGCAGTGTCTTCTTGTCTAGCAATAGAAATAAGCAGCTATATCATTTTGTTCTGTGTCACATTAATGTAGCAATGGATTTTTTTTTTAATGATTTTTTGCAGCAATCAAAATTCCTTTACTGAAATCTGTGCTGATAGAGCTATCAAACACAGTCATAGCACAAACTACATTTTTATACAAAGATTGCATTATTTAGATATCATGTCTCTTTCAATATAGCCATGAAGTATATCTAAAATGGTTGCTTACCTAAAAAAACAGGTATTAGGAAGCAATTTAATCTATCAGTCTCTTATTGTCATCTAATAGCTCTAAATAAGCAAAATTAGTGCCACGAGACCAGCTATATGTTTATTCATAAGCCATAGTACTAGAGAATATCTGTTACAATCAAGAAAGAGTGAGTTTAGACATCTTCACTATGGCAATTTTGTTTCCCCTTCACGGAAGTTAATTGCCACCATTGGGAGATAAATGAGAATTTCAGTTTCAGCCCATGTCACAGCCAGCTTTATCATTTGTTGGGCCTGAGCTCAGCTTCCCGTATGAGCTTGTCTCCAGTATGAATGCCTGCCTGGAGGCAAAAGGACAAAGTATTATGATCCACGCACATTTCTATATGATTACTTTAACTAGGAGAAAGCAAAAGCATTTTCATTTTAATGTATTTTTGTGTAATTTAGTATTTTTAAAATACTGAAACCAAAATGGGAAAAAATGGTATGCACACCCAAGCAAATGATAGTTTGTTGAAAAAGGCAAAGTAATAACCTAATACTGGTGAGAAATGCAGACAAATAAGAAACTACAGCTACTTAGAATTTGGGAGAAAAAAGGCTCTAGTCTTGCGAAAAACGTTTGGATCCTGTACTTCCATTTACTGAGTGGGATTCTGTAAAGCAGATTTCTGTTGGTGAAATTTCTGTAGCAGAACCGGACTGTCTTTCCATAGTAATGAGTGAGCTGCTCGTGTTATACGAAGTCACAGAACTGAAATGTTATGCATTAATTAATTCTTGGCCTTGAAACAAAATTAGATGAAATAACCAACATTAGCTTCAATAAGGAAAGGAACTATAAATAATTTTGAAAAATAACCTTTGTCCTTCAAATAGCATTTGTGCAATCTGTAAATCAAACCTGTATCTGAACTTTGCACAGATGTGTCTGTCTGGAGCTAGGAAGCACAGCTGTGAAAGAGGGTAGAAATGGAAAGAGAGAGCACCGCCACACACGAGATGTATCTGCCATACTTTCTGCTTTGCTGTGGCTGTTCTCCCTTTTGCTGGCTTACTACTGCTTCCAGCAGTCTTCTGTTGAGTATTTCTTCTTCAGACTCTTTCTCCATCCAGGGATCTCCTCTCTTTACAGTGATTTCAGTGATCATTTTTTGATTTTTTTCTCTTTATATTCTGTTAGTCTCTATCCCAATAGCTACAAATAATAACTCAAAAAAATGTAGTTGTTTTTTTTTCCCTCCTATGCCTAACTGGCAGCCCTGATGAGATATGTCTGTTTTTTATCTTCTTCCTGTGCTTTGCCTGTCTTTTAAATTCTGGAATGGCAAGTATGTGTTGGTCTATGTCTGTGCTAGCATAAGGAAGATCTGCTCTTGCTAATCTATATTTTATAGATACTTAGTTTTGGAGAGGGTTTCATCACCTTGAATTTAGAACTGAATAAGCAAAAATATCATTATTCTCAAATATAAGTGTAAATAAATAAAGAGAAAATACTAAATCTTGAATGATAAACTGTTCTGTAGATTTCCCTAGAGGACAATAGGATATAAAAGAAGATGTCAATGATGTGAAAAATTAAGATGCATTTAAAAAACTAGAGTGTAAGGTCTCAAATATATTAGAGTACTTCTGAACCTTCACGTTGTGCTGCGTAAGCAGACCACACTAACTTTCAGTCCAGAGTTGTATTCTCCTCTACAACTTTGTATTAAGAGTTCACAACCACAAAAAGAAAATTTTGATATTTTCCACATCAGTTCTCCGTTTTCCTTCAGCTGCTGATTTCTTTATGCTTCTGGTGCCCTGAGAAGTGTAGAAATGTGAGATATGGAAAAAAAACAAAAAAACAAAAAAACATGCCAAAGAACTTTGGAAGCATTTTACAAAGCAGCTTTATTGTCTTTTCAGCTTCTGTCCAAATGTATGGGTATATATACAGTGAAAGTTCTTTTTTTGCATAATTATTGATGTAATAAACTGAATAACATAATTACTTTATAACCATCTTCCAAAATTAATGCTGAATTTGGAGTTCTTTAAAAATAAGTATAAATCTGCCAATTCCGTGAAGTCATAGGTGCCAAGTCGTTTCTTACATACACCAGTGTAATTCCTCATGTAATTTATCATGAAATTCATCTCTCAAGCTCCTATTGCTCATGTAATGAAAATCATTTAAGGTCTTTCACAACTGTCGAGTGCAGTGTGTTTATGTCCATCCATCTTTATAGAACATTTTTTAAAGGTTAACCCAAATACTTGTCACTTGAAATGTCAATTAGCGATTCTTCGCAATTAACAGTGCCGAGTCCTATAACGGAAGAGTGCACATTTGCAGGATAGTAAGGCCAGTGCATATCTGATGAGGACGAGTTATTTATTCTGTTTGTCATGTTTTGAAGTATGATGTATAGAGCCATTTTAAAAAGTGAAAGATTTTGAAAAAGAGATGCTATGTACTTATGTGCAATAGGATTAGGTTTATTTCGTCTAACTTCCAGAGAGTGCATTGTTACAAGATGCATGTGGGAGAATGCTAGTGACCTACACACACCTTGAAAATTAGTACAAGGTAAATTAGCAGAGTCGCAGAATTTGCCCACGGCGTTTGTTTTGAAGTGTTCAGGGAATTAATAACAAGGCATTCAGTGCAGATGATTTCTGTACAACATGTAAAGTCAGTCAGCATTGTTCATTTGAAAACCCAGGCTATCACAGACGTGCACTCTGTTCTGTGTGCTGGCAATCTGAAAAATAGATGTTTTATAAAATAAAGTTCACTGGCCATTTAAATACATTTGTGTCTGATTATTTTTTTTTATTATTTTTTTTCTTTTTTTTTCATTTTTTTTCATTTTAGAATCCTGAAAGTTTAAGAAGAACCAATGTTTTGGCCCTCAGGCATTTCCCTTTCCTGCTTAGGAGTGCCAGCAGCCAACGCTGACTTGGTTACAAATGTGTGAGCACCATTTGTGTGAATAGCAGAGATACTCTTATTTCTCAAGAATGAGAAGCAATTCTATGGCCAATTCTCATGATGCTGATTTTTAAAACATGTTCAAACATGGAAACAGCAGGGGAAAAAAATCAAAGGTGTCTTTCCTGTTTAATACAGACTCTTGGGTGGAGTAAGCATCCAGAATTACATTTCAGAAGCACGATCCCTGTTCTTTGTAGAATGAAACATTATAGACTTTTCATACCAAGGGAGAAAGCAGGCTCTCCTAGTACATTCTCTGTTACATAAAGTGCTCAGACAGCTGATTAATCTATGGGAGTTGGTAATCATTTGACTTCGGATATTTTGTTCAAATTGTGTGGTTTTGTTTTTTTTTCTCCCAGTGATTCATAAAGCCCTTATCAGATTCAAAAAGCACTTCACAAATCAACTAGGAGCTTAAAAAAAATTAGCAGTAATGAGCTCATTTCCATAGAAATAGGACTGGGCTCACTGGTGGGTCAAACCGTTTTCTGCACTTTTACTTTCCAGTATTTTGCTCAGTTTTTCTCCATTTATTTCATGCTTCATTATCTTCCATATTCGGTGTATCTTCACCATATCATTTCACTTTTTTTTCTTTCCTCTAACCAGCAACTGTCACCTCAAGTTATTTCAAAATTGTGGAAAAAACTGTCATCCATATTTCATTCAAGAAATTGTAGAATTCAATGTCATCTTGAAGCCCTTTATAGCTGATGGTTTCCTTAACAGATTACAAATCCTAGTTTGAAGTAGTATTGAGCAAAAATTTTAAATCAGTCTCTTGATCCCTTCTGGATTAGTAATGTGTTTTTTAAATGATATTGCATTTATATTCTTTCAGTTTTCTTTCTTGAAACATCAAAGAAGCAGCATAGAATGCATTTTTCATATTCCAAACATACACAATACTTCAGTGTCTTCCATTCCTTCAGATTCACTGCTAACCAAGATGAAAGCTGAGGTCTTGTGAGCACAACCTAAGCCATCTGTGAAGAAGTGGTATCCCTTTGAGGTTCTCAGTTTGTTGGGAGGAGGGAATTGCTTACAGGTTTGCTCTATTTCAGCACACAGCTTTTATGTATAAGCAATTGTGGATAGCACAGCTAAGACTTGATTTGGGAGGTTCCAGAGAAGCGATGTTGTAGTCACATTCGACAGGCTGGTATACAAAGTCAAACACTGGTGCTGGAGACAATTCATGTCTCAATCAGAAAATGAAGAAGGAGCAAGAAATGTTTTATGGCTCGAAAACATGAAGGTTTGGTCTGAAATATTTACTAAACTGCATATGTAGAATATGCTTATGAATTATACATGTGTAAATTACATATAATTGTAAGCCAAGGTACAGGTGTTGATGTTAATGGGATATCTATAATGTGTTTTTCAGCAGCAACATCATGCAATAGAAAACATTGTCTTCTTGGAGAAAGAAGTATTAGAATAGGAAATTAAAATTATTGAGATCCTTTTTATAAAGAAAATAAAATCTCTTCAGAAAGTATGCCACTGACAAGGTCATTTTATGTCTTTTTATAAGATGTATTCCACGATCCCATCTGGGTCAGAAAACAAAACCAGTTCTGCAGGCATTAGGGTGGTGTATCTGCTGGGATGAGAGGAAAGATAGGAGGCAACTGTATCTGGTAAGGTTGATCAAGTTCGGTTCTGAAACAGGAAGGAGTTGTATGCCAAAATAAGAGACTTCAAAGGAAAAAACAAATTCTAGTTCTACAGATATGATGGACGCTTGACCAGAAATTCCCTTAGAGCAGAGATATGTCACAGAGTTACAGTAAATCATACAAAGATCCATCTCCTTTTCAGGAGACAGAGCATTTTCCAAGTGAATATTGCAGAATGCACAGTGTAAGGCAACCACTACATCCCTTCAGGGAAGAAGAGTTTCATAGTCTTTCCTTTTTCTTATGTTTACTGTAAGTAAGCTTATAGGAAATGAAAATTTGGTTTAGTGTCTCCTGTATCCCATTTTCTGTGAGAGCGATGCTACCGGGAGTAATATGCGTATTTTAACACTGGACAAAAGTGCAAATGGCTTTAAAAAGCAATTAGACAAAAGCTTGGAGCATAACGTCATTAATGACTATTAGAGAGAATGGACAGGATAAAGTAATAGGTATGTCAGAGATTGGTAACCCTATAGGAACCCCACTTCTTGCACTGGTTATTAATGGAGCTGTGGCAAAATGCTGGTGGTGGTCTCCACCTCTAGCAGAACTTGTGTGTGTATGAAGAGATAGATGCAGTGCTGTTCTTCTTCCTTATTGCAGCATGAAACACAGCAGGATTGTGATTCTGAAGTCCACCTAAGACATGCAGTATTTTTATATTATTTGTTTCATACTAAAGAGCTGGTAGCTTACATTTTAAGACTTCTGTAACAAAAGTAGGTAAACCTTTGCTGGAAAAGAATAGGAAATCTTACAGTATAAGACTCTGCTCTCTTTCTCATGGTAAGTGCTACCTTGTTTTGTGAATACTTTTATTTAAAGCTATGGTAGTGTGTGTACAGTGGATTGAAAATAAACACATGCAACTGACAATGAAATCTACTAGAATACAGACATTTTTGTGATTTCTTTCCTTCTCCCTTTAAAGTGTCATAAATAGAGATGGTAATAAAGGACGTGCTAGTCTTTTGCAGAGGGAGATTTTTGTTTTGTCTTTTAGAAAGTACAATTGAGCAGGAACAGGTAAGCTAATGGGAGAAAGGCTATACAATGCAAGCCAAGTGATTAGCTTTATTCTCGTATCTTTACATTTGCCTCTTGTGGGAAATTCTGTCAAGACTAGGAATCATACAGCCTTGCAATAGTTCCTCCCTGCTCCTCCCTACTGCAAATCATCCCTGGCTTTGTAAAAGAAATTGGGAACTCTCCTGCTGAAACATTTCAGTGACTAGTTTTCTGGTTTATTGTTAGCTGATTTTTCTGACACGGATCCATAATGCCGTCCTTCTATGGAAGAATTACTGAGGATGCCTTACTGAGCGCAGATGAAGGGAAGGTTCCTTAGCAACAGGAAAAACATGGAATGCTGAAAAGCTCTCTGGTGACTCTCCTTGTTTCTTTACCACATGGAAGGTGGTTTTTTTTTGTTTTTTTGTTTTTTTTTTTTCCAATTTAAAGAATCAGATGCATACCTGGACAATTTGTTCATACTTTGATTTTTCAAAGCAAATGAATGAGGTTAAAAAGTAGTAATCCTTCAGGCATCATTCAAATAATTCTTTTAGTATGTCCAATTCCTTTATTAATTAATTTGCAAAAGCCTATTAGCATATAGTTTAAAAAAAAAACAACCCAACGCTGAAATGGTGGTGTAGCCTGACTTGTATCCAAGGAAACCTGTATACTTAATAACCGAGATAATACTTTGTACCTCTGCAACACTTGCCTCGCCACTTTTATCAACCTGGATGGCTCTAAGGCCAGATATTAAATGTGCTTGGATATCTACAGACATAGATGGAGATTTTTTGAAAACTAATTTTGATAATCCATCAGTTATCTGTTAGCTCCCTTGTGAGAGACAGCAAAATATTATTTTCGGTGTTACAGATGTAGATTAGTTTAAAAAAAAAAAAGTCAGAAAAACACAATAGAGCTCTGAAAGTGTTAAGAGAGAATCCAACCTTATGACTCCTACCACTGTGCTTTAATGACTATCTGATGTTCCCTGCAAGGTAATTAATGCAATTTAGGGAAAAGGAGTATGTTTTGCTCGAAGCCCACACCTGAGTGGTGAGCCATCATCTAGCTGTTGCCCTGCAGAGGCAGCTCACCTTGAAACTGTGCTCTGACTCAATCCTCTCCACTACCCACTGTGTCCACTTCATCATTCAGCTCTCCACTATCATGGTAAGGGACAAATACAGAACTACAACAAACCTTGTGGGGCAATATCTCTACCTGCTGGCAGTAACTAGCAGACGCTGCTTCTTAGCTCATTTCATAAGTGACTCCAGTTCCATCTTTAAAGTCTGGGATTGGTAGGGTTTGGTTTCATTTTTCCAGCCAGATACGACTGCCCTTTATAAATAATACGCTCTTAGCCCTAGATTTGCTAAGAATAAGCATTCCAAAGGTTTTATTTTCTCCAATAGCTCCTCCATCATTCTGGTATTCCTTGTCTCTGCTTATTTTGGTTTGAATTCATCTTTTCAGAACATGGGGTTAAAGTGCATTAGAACTCCAGTGCAAAACAAAATAATTGGCTTTAGGTCTTCAAAAAACAACTTTTGCCTCCTCCTTAAATGCAAGCTAGCCAGAAATTTCTGCATATCCAGTACCAGAAATACTGGAAATTAATGCTTGGTATTAGATCCAGAGAAATGAATTGTTGTTCTTAAGTTACCACCTGAAATGGAGTTTTAGTCTCAAAATCTTGCTGGTTTATTTTTTTACCCTTTCCCTGCTTTTTTACTAGCATAGACAATCTATTATATTAAAGGAAAAGAGTGTGTTATTAAGACAAAACCAAGAGTATTTAGTAACACTTGCAAAGCGGTGTTGCCTGATGGGAATGAGAATTCAGGGATGTTATTCTGATAGCACTATGATTTCATTGATTCTCAACTGAGAAGTGACAGTTAAAATCTACTGCCTAGTCTCAAAATATCAATAAGATGAAATATCTAGTACTAAAATATAACTGGAAATCAGTGAACATGCAGGTCAATGAGAAAAATAAGGAAAAAAACAAGTTTTGGTTGATTTTTGTGTGAAATCTCTATATCAGTGTTATTTTTATGCTAGCTTACATATCCAAAGGACAGCATTTAAAAGCACTTAAAACAAGCAAGCATTGCTCATTACATTTTCTTGCTGGGTATACATTTATTTGTACTTTACACTGTGCAGTAATAAAATGGCATAACAGGAACATCATTATGGTCAGGAGAGATTTAATTGTAATGCAAGTTTAATTGCCATGAATGACTTACAACCGTATTATTAGCAATACAATTCATTTGATATTTTTACATGTTTGTGGGGTGCAACATTGAAATATATTTGCCAGTAGCTGACAAACTAAATTATGGTTCAGAGAACAAAAAAGCTATTGTATCCCATTGTTATGTGATGAACATTATATAAGATATATATAAGATATTATATAAGATATATAAACCACTGCAATGGAGTGTTGGAGTATTTTACATCAAATCTCTCATGACAAGATGACATTTTCCACCTGTTTAAAGAAAAAAAAAAAAAAGAGGATGGCACACCTGCTAAATTTTAGATAAAGAGTAAAAGAATGACAGCATCATGTTTAGGATTTCATCTTATAGGCCTGTTTTTTTTTTGTTTAGACATCATATTGTACGTGTTTTTGGCAGCATTCTGTAGCTATTGCCTGCAGGCATTTTGGATATGCTGGCTACTTAAAGCAAGAGATAAACATCCTGGGATAGTGGTTTTGAAGACTGATAAATAAGGTCTGGGCTATTATGCAGCTCCATTTATCCCATTTCTCCTGATATGGAAAAAAATTGAACATGTATTTCCAGCAAGTCCCATGACCTGGAACACTATCCTGAAATCCTCAGCAAATGCTGTCTGCGTGTGTGTGGTGTTGTCTGATGCAGAAAAAGTGATGCTTCTGCACGCACCTAGGAATTTGAATCATGTAAATCCAGTGATCCAATGCAGCATATCCTGGAGAACTGGTCATGGTGAACTGTTCATTTGTTCAGGCGTTTATTTCCAAGTTTCTCAAGTTGGAAACCTTTTGGAAACACAGAACATTCGGGATTTCACTGCCCCTTATGCCAGAGTACATCAGTAGGGATGACTTGGGAATGATCTTTTCTTGAAACGCAGACTTGTGAGTTTAGAGGGATTCTCCATTGGCAATGCGCTGTCTTACGTATGTGTGTAGTTCAGAATATACTTCCTGTAAGTAACCAAATATATACTACCTTGTAATTAAGTTATTTGACTAGTGTGCTGCAGACAGGAGTATCTATCTCGACTTATGACTCAAAATAATTTCACCTAAAGACTACAAGTTTGGAGTAGATGAATGTATCCACGCATTTGTTTCAAATTTGGCACATAATTTGGCCAAAGAAAAATGCAACTCTTTCCTCTAAATACCGTAACTTCCAAAATGCTTAGGTTTATGGCATTTGTGATAAAAGCAGAAAAACATAGCAGTGCTATTTGTGCGTTCCTGCAGCAGCATTGAGTGGTTTGGCTCTGGGTCCACCCCCTGTTGCAGGGGAGGCTTGCAGTCTAGTGAGGAAGACCACCGCTCTGAATCAGATGTGAGGCCCTCTTTTTAGGCTGGTGAATTGGATTTTTCTCCTCAAACATCGGTGCAGGGTTTTGTTTGTTTCAGGGGTTGCAGATTGTGTGCCTGGAAAGCAGGCAGGGCCGCCATGCTGAGGACAGAAGCAGGCACCCAGGTCAGCAGGCATTTTGCTTTGCTTCTAGCTGTGGAGGAGGGCGCTCAGGGTTTCTGTAGCAGTGCCTGAGAAAAGATGTTGGTACACTGGGATGGGGGAAGATTCCAGCCCCGGTTTAGAAGCCAGGTGGGCTTTGTTTTTACCACAGCTGCTGTAGGGGTACCAGTAATCCTAAACCTGTGTCTTTTTGTATTAATATCATGTTTTCTTCAGCTGGAATCCATCTTCCACATTGGTTTTCCTGAGGTGAGGAAGCTGGGCTCTTACCCAACCACATTCCTTCTGATTCACCACCTGTGTGATCTACCAGGTGTAGGACTGTGCCCTTCCCAAAGGCCTAACGCATTTCACCTGTGTCCATCACAAATGAAGGCACTTGGCGGTGCCCCCTGGGTCTCCCCCCCTGCAGGCCCCAGCCTTGGCACTGCCTCCTCAGTGCTGCTGAGGGAGCACAGCTGCGCCCATTTATGTGGGTGCTGCTCTTCTGACTTTAGCTTTGCTCGTGGCAATGGTGCTGAACCTGCCTAAAGGTGTGGAAACTTGCAAGCAGAAGTCTTTCTGACTGGTTAGTTTAAATAAGTGGCAGAGGTAGCTGCACGAGAAGAAAATCTGAGCGTGTGGAGCAGGCCAGGATCAGGTTTATAAGCCACGTTGCAGTCACTGTGTGTGCACTGCGCCCATCGATCAGTGTGGCTCCTGAGTCCAGAAATGTTGTTTTTTTTTTTTTTTTTAATTTTTTTCTTTTTCTTTTGCACTCCTTGATGGCTCTGTGAGTGTGCAGGATGGGAATACAGACCCTGTCACGCTGCTGCCACTCGTGTTGCTTTCATGGTGCTCACCCCTTCTTCGTGTCACCCTGTGGTAAGTGTTATTTATTAATTGTACTCAGAGTGGCAGTGAAAATGGTATTTGTTTTCTGGTTGGAATATTGTATGTATCTTGGTTCATCATGCTGAAAAGCTGGTTCCTATCGTGTTTCTTTATGCCTATTGTATCCCACTGCTAATTACAAGAGATTCAGTTAAAAGAAGAAATGCATACATTTGTTGGTGTATTTCCAATAGTATTTACGTAACGTGTACAAATGAAACTCTTTGAGAGGAGAGTGTATGCAATACTGGATTAAAATGTTTCTGCATTTGGTCTTCTGTTTGGAAAATAAAGGGTTTTTTTTTTTTTTTTTGGAGCTGTAGCACTTGCCCAGAACCTAGGAAATTTCTTCTTCTAGAACAGAGGAAAGAAAACAAATAACAGTTCCAGAATAGTGAATCCTGAAAAGCATCTCCCACCTCCCAAGTGGAGTTGATCAAACTTAATGATTTTAAGTTGTAAAGCTATTTCTTTTGAGCGGTTTCCCAATGTGTCTTAGATAATGAAGCTTTTTAATGATACAGTTTGTAGGATTATTTTCCACAGGTATCAGTAAGTGAATATTTTACATGTGGGAGCTGTGCAAGAAGCTATTACAGATCTTTCCAGACAAACTAGGAACCACATGTGTTCTTAGGTCCTGGGCTTGGATGATAGATATTATCTTTCAGTTGTGGATTTTGGCTTACTGTTTTTTTTTTTTTTTTTTTTAATCAATTTAAAACTTCAGCTTTCAAGTTCTCAAGTGTATTTATAGCTACTATTTTAATGCTGGAATTTTTAGGTGTGATTTGTAGTGGACAGGATAAACGTCAGTAAAATAGGTTTTAAGACTTTTTCTTTCTTCAGTTATCTTTCTCTTCTTGCTGTGACCATATGCTTATTTATAGATGCTTTGTAGTGCTTTCCTTCTAACAGTGTGAAAGTGAGCAGAATCTAAACCTAACTGCTGCAGAAAGCTTTGTCAGCCATATGCTTGTGTCACAAGTACATCACCAAGATCTGTGCAGGGGTAGAGGCTGGGTTAGCTGTCTTAAATGCTCAAAGGAAGAGGAAGCAGCTGAGAGCAGCATGAAGCACTTAATGCTTCTGAGCTATTGAAAAGATCCCAGCCTACAAGAAATGGGGAAGCAGAGCTTGGAACAACAGCTTCTGCTCTGCAAACGATTTCTGACTGATCACTTGGAATTGAACTTCTACTGTTAGGGGTAGAGTCAAGGCTATACAGACAGTTGGGAGTATCAAAAGGCAGAATGAGGAAGCATTAGGACTGCTTTATGCTTTTTATAAGAAAATACAAATCCTGCCTATGAACCTTCTTGTTTTTCATAAGTAGTTTAAAATAATATGCTGCTTTAGAAATGCATCTCCCTTTCTGGTGCCAAGTTATTTGCAGGTATCAACTCATTTACTGTGGTGAAGAAGCACCAACCTTGCTAGTGACCTGTCAGAGTTGGCTATTATTTCAAAGTGTTTGCCTGCTGAAAAACAAGAAGAGCACTATCCTGTTAGTTCCTCCAGCATCTTAAAGATTTCAGTTGTATCCCTCTTTAACCTTCCTTTTCTCCAGTGTGTGTAGTGAGTTTTTTTAATCTTGAGTTGAAAGAGTTTGTCCTTACTGAAGTTCAATGAGGCTCATTTTTCTTCAAAGCTTACAAAACTCTTCTCTTTTTCAATAATACATTGATTTTTGTTAACGCATCTCAGTTTACATATGCTATATTAAAACACTTGCTATTCTGTTAACTGATGATAAGATTATTTTCAAGTGAAAACTGGATGGTTTTATGGAGATTCAGGTTTTTAGTATGAGAACGTTCCTTTGATTTATAATCATTGCTCCTCAAATACATATAAAGTAGACTGTGCACGTCATTCCAGAAATTGGTGGTTTGAGCTATTTTTTATTTTGTTGAGCTTCACTTCTGTTGCATAATTGCATTTGCCGGGTGGAAGTGAGAGCTGTCTCTTTGAAATCACAACTAATAGCATCTTGGGAACTTACTCCAACTAAGTGCTGCCCCAGTTTGTTCAGCTCTGTTTATCCAATACGTATCAGTCTGCCTCATACAGCAGCTTTCAAGGTTAAGCCTGCACGCCCAAGGATAGATAACCTACTTATTTACTTTAAAAAACAAAACTTCCAATGAGTGACAATGGATTCAGTGATAATATTTCTGGAGTAAGTTTGCTGAAAGTTGTTTTTTTTCCTTTTCTTTTTCTGAAGCTGAGGAGTGAGGATTTTAATCTGCAACAATAGGGAGTAGTTTAGATGATGTTAAAAACTAAAACTGCATGCAGAAAACCATGAAATAGTTTCTTCTAGGTCATATTAGGATGTAAATGTGATTTAAATTAAATGACAGAAAGTGACCAACAATTAGAAAATCCTATTTCTGAAAAATGGAATTTAGGATCCGCACTATTTCTCTATCAGACCTTTATGCTATCTCGGTAATAAAAGGTGAAAAGGTGACTTACGCTATTTAAAAAGGAGGTTATTGCAAATTGAAGATAGAGCTATAATTGGGTCTCCTGCTGATGCAAATGAAGAAAAAACAATTAGTGAAACACTTAAGAAAAAAGGCTAATCTCAAAAAGTGACTGGAAAGTAGAAAGCTCTTTCCGTTGACGTGCTGACACAGATAATAATAATCAAGGCTCTGCTGCAGCCGCTTCCTGCACGTGTCTCTGGACCAGGCCACTGGCTGTGTGTGGCTGACTGCCTTGGTGCAACGATCTTCTTGCATAAGTATTCACTGGTCTCTTATGTTGTTGCAAGGTTTTGAGTTTGTTATGCGGTAAACTTATTTGCTAATTAGGAATATTGTAATTTTGTTGTTAAACCTGCTTATTTTTCAGTGAGGTGTAGAATTCTATGTCCAAGTCTTTGAGTACTTTGGTATTTCCCTATTTGCACCTTTCTCATTGACATCATCTTCCTAGGCAGCTGTTAACTACATCGCCCTGCACACCTGGGCTGCTAAGCATTGGAACTTAAATATGGAAGTGATGTTTGTAAAGGTTGCAAGTGTCAGGGCCAAGGCTGCAAGGCATTTATTTTATGTTAAGACTACAAAATGGCTTCAGTTTGGCAGACAACATGCTCTGTACATCCATATGCAAAGGGTGAGCTCTTTGCGTTAGGAGCCCCTGCCCATGTGAGCCTGGTATCTATCAAATATTGTCATTGTGCTCTTTGTATCTGTTGTAGTTGCCATAGAAATAAATAGGAGGCTTTACTTTTAGGGCAACCTACAAATCGGGGATGTGCAGTCTGTCAGGGTATCACAGAATCTCAGGCATTTGCCTAGTTCTGAATGTGCCAATTGATATTTTTATCAGCAGATGAAGTGCTGATCCCACAACTCAAATCCCTTACAGGGGGCACAAGTTCCTGGAGATCTCTGGCATGCAGCTAATGGATCATTGATTGGAAAGCTTGAGTTAAGGAAGACAGGTCTTAAAGGTGATGCCATGGATGAGGTTGTCCCCATTTTTGTTTAGGCATTAAGGGGCCTACTGTGCCACATAATCTTGAAATATCTCCCTGTCTTGAAATGGCCTATTTCAATTTGTAATTGAAACAGTCTATGAATTTTGGTACATCACAGGCGTTATTTAACTTTTTCCTCAGAGCAGCTTCTAGCTTGCTGTAGCTTTTTTCATGTATTTTATAGCAGGCTGGCTTTATTTGTTTCAACTGATTGGAAGGAAATATGTAGTTGGGTCATTGATCAATACCACAATTAATTGATGGATCTGCTTTTAAACCATGGTTTTTTGTGTGTTACTATTGCTATTCTAAATAGAAAAAAATCTAATATCATCTTAGTTCCCAGAATATATTATTTTCTTTTTTTTTTAATTTTGAAGTATTTATAAAGATTACTTAATGTTTTAAAAATGCCTACATACACGATTACTTAAAACCAGGATTAACTTGAGAAATAAAAGGAGAAATTCACAACCAGGGCAGATGATTTGGGGTTGTCTCTGCAGAGTGATTTTTGCTTGTAATTCTGAGTTGACTGCTCTCAGGGAATCTATACTGTTAGCTTATGCTGGGTCTGTACTTAAGTTTTTTGTTTCTTTTTATGTGCTGATCTATGCTCTTTACTAAAATACTAACTTTTCTAGTGAATCATATCAAGTAATTTATGACTTCTTGCATTCATCTGGAGTTAATATTAGTATAACCATTGAATAAAATTAGAAGTAAAGATGGTAAAAAGAGTAGTGATATATTTCAGATAATTAGACTGACCTTGAACTACATAAAAACTGATAATAAAGAGTCCCTTAAGAAATGGCATCTGAAATATCATAGGGCCTTGCAATAAATGGATCTTTTTTATTTTAACATCACTGAAAGTGGGGTGAAACTGCATGTGATAAATCTATTTTTTTTCTTGAATTTGCTTGTATGTTGGTTGCTCTGAAAATAATGCCTCCAATTTATTTCTGTGGAAACGGCAACAGATACAAAGAACACAACAACGCTATTTAGTAAATTCTCAGCTACAAAACACTACTTTTCAATATAGTCATCATCATTAGCTGTGTTTTTTTGTCTGTGATGGACAGCAGGTATGCCGGGATATTTTATGTGAATTTTCATTCTGTGCTTGAGCCCACGTTTATCATGTTCTGGTTGTAATTGTACCATCAAGCCCTTCATTTCCTAGATTTTGAAATTTGAGATTGAGGGAGGGTACAGGATGGAGATGGAATCATTTTAAACCTTTGCTTAAAATCAGCTAGTGGCATACACTGTTGGGTCAGTGAAGTTTACAGCAAGAACTGCGGCACAAAGTATATGGAAGCAAAGAGAGGGATAGTTAGGCTTTCTGATCTGCTCTTCACAAGGCGTTTTGTTGCCAAACCTATTTTCAGCTTCTGACTGAACTTGTAATCACACTACTAGGAGTTTTCAGAAGTGATATAGTTAGAATTTATGGAAGTGTTTCTCCCCCTGAGATGTGGCCTTTGACAAATTTTCTTTGCAATACCTCTGCAGAAAGTGTTCAGCAATTTCTTGGCTTTGATAACTTTTTCAAAATAAAATCCCAGACAGTCTCCATCAGTTTGGAATGTTCTCAAAAATTGTGCAAGTCTTGGGGATAGAGGATATATGCATGCACACACAGATGATGAGGATTTGGAAAGGAAGAAAAAGAAAGGAAGGGAATTGGCACTGAATTTTGTTTGAGGGTACATTAGTGGAGGGGAGGAGGGAGAAAAGGCAGCTTAATGTTTTGAGGGTAGATTTGAAACCTCAAGTATAAAATGAGAGGGATGGTGTTAAAATTCCTCTAAATGACCTTCTCAATGTTAATATTAGGAACCTGGTATATAAATAATTTCAGTACGTTTATTTCTATGTTAGGGTCTCCATTGCTCTTGTATAAGCTTGGGATTTTCAATGAACTTTTTTTGTTCAGTTTTAGGACTCCTATGGGATAAGTTTGTATTTTTTAAAATGCTATGTAATCATTAGCTTTTAGATATAGTAACAGAGTACTTCATTTTTCTTTTACTGTTGTTTAAAGATTATAAATTAAACCTAGCAGCACTTCTGGCTTGTGACGTAAAGCAGCATCTTAACAGCCACTAGTATCTATATTTGCTGTAAAAATGCTTTTAAAATTTTCTAATGGAAACACAGTCGTGCCATTGAGTAGTAAAATTATAACTATGTAAAGATTGGAAATTCTGTTCTGTGGTGTAGCACAACTTCACCTTTGTTCCTTGTCTCAAGCTTTCTCACAGCAATTACGGCGTTATTAGCAGAATTTTGTAACAAGTTGTTTAGTTAGGATGTTAAATCTATTTCCTAGTGGAAAACTGATGAATCCTCTTCTAATGCTTTTACTCTCAGTGGCAAACGATATGCTGTGGCTGTATGTACACATCGCGTTGCATGACCTCAGAGCTTTTGGATGTTTCTTGAACTGCATTCCAACTTGCGCTTTTGATTTTATTGTGAATTTAGACATTCTGGTGGGAAGATCACCAATGTAGACTAAAAATCAGTCCTGTCTTGGCAAAATAAGATTTACACAAGTGTGCATGTATAATATATGAAAATATATCCATCTATATTTCCTGTCTTTAAAAATGAAATTCTTATTTAAGTCTTGAAATATTACAGTACACCTGTCAAGTTTTTTTAATCGACTTTTTGACAATGTAACTTTAGAACAAGACATTTTTTATGGAGTCATCTCTCTGAAGCTTTAAAGATACTTTGTGTGCACTCTTCCATTCAAGCTAAGAGGCTTAATTCCTTTTCAAATAGTGAAAAATACTGTTATAATATTGAATGTTTTGACCATATGATAGGAGAAAGCGTGGGCAGTTAGTAGAGAATGATGTGGATTTTATTTCATTTCTCTTAGTATCGTGTTTTAAACAAGTAAATAGGATACGTGGTTGATGCAACAAGAATATTTTGGAGGAACATATTAACTTCTGTGTTCCCACACTTGGTGTTTGATGTAGATCCTAGACACTGAAGATCCTAATGTTCATTTAATATAATGCACATGCATAACGCATGCACGTGTATTTCACTAAGCACTTTTGTGTAGAAGCATGCACTTCTAACAAAACTGAACAGATTTCTCCAGGACAATCCACTGGATTTTGAACTTGGAGCTGAAGTTGCTTCTTTTGAGGGGGTGGACACAATATATCAGATCTAAACTTTCACTTTTGTTGGGTCAGATTAGTAGTACAGCTAGCATGGTGTCCAGTCTTAGGACAGTCAACATTTTTATCTTCTTTTCAGGTTTTTTTTTGTGTTACTGAAAATCATTGTGAGAATGATTAGCAAGACTAGTACATGGGTAAGAAAAATCACATCCTTCAGAATTAAGCTTGTCTCTTTGCATATTTAGGGACAGACTCTTGTTAATCAGCCCACCTTCTTGGGTCTTTTTCTTACAAGTGAGAATTTCTACCAAAAGGAGTTAGTGAGAGGAGTCGCAATTAGGCAACAAAACTGTTTGTACACTTCATGGTACTGTGATTACAGAAATGGAGAACTTAAAGTTCTATGTCCAATTTTAATTTGGTGGGTTGCAGAGGCTGAGGTAGGCGTTAGCATTAAGATGCTTGTTTCTGCACTGCTGTCAAGCTGGTGCCTCAAGCTAGACCTGGAAGCGTTAATGCTAACAGTGCAACGTGTGAGCCTTGTCCTTAGGAGCTGCTGCAGAAGTGAAGATGACTAGGGGTGAGAGGCTGGAAAACAGTGTTTCCATTTAAAAGGCAGGGTAGCATCTTGCCTAAGGATATGCTTAAGGGTCTGTGAGAGAGACAAGAACTAAACTCAGATCTCCAGGGTCCCCTTCCAGTGCTTTAATCGCGAACTCATTCTTCTCTCAGAAGAGTTCCTGATTGGCATGCATAAACAGTGAGCTTTCTCTTTTCCTCCTGTGATGACTTACTTGTTTGCTCCTGAATTAACTGTGACAAAAGGTGTTTATTTTTATTCTGAAATTTGGATGTGCACTCAGATGTCCCCTTTCTTTCCAGGCACTGGGTGTGATGTTTCTCTGGAATCCATTAATATCCCCCAAACTGTGGGTTTTTCATTCTTTTGGACTGTAACCTTTTTTAGGTTTCTGTTGTTTGTTATGCACATGGCAGCGGTGGAACAAGGGAATGTGGAAAAACATGAGAAGAATGAAATAATTCAAAAACTTAAGAAATCTCAAAGGGTTCAGTGTACAAGAAAGCATCTTAAGGTTTTGCCTGGGTCATGCAACTGAAGTTTACCAGCTGTCCTACTGCTATAACTTTTCTAAGATGTTACAGTGTGTTTATTTTAGTCTATTGCAGAGAAAACCGTTTTGTACAGTAAACTTGTTGCAGAAATGTAGTTTTCACCTATGTTTAAGTCTAAACTGGGGTGTGGAGGGTGGACAGGAATAAGTGAATTATGATGGAGTGCTCTTTCCATAGCCTGTGTGTAATCTGGGCTATCAGCTGGCTATCTGCCTTAGTTCTGTCAGCTTAGTGTGATGCTGACAAAACAGTCAGATGGACTGTTTTGTATCCTTAGTTTAGTATTTGTTGTCATGCATGTTTGTCCAGAACAGAAGTTGTTGCACCTAATTTAAAAATGATAGTTAATTTATTAGAAAGCTACTGATTTAAAAACCCAGTGGGGTCAACTGAGATGACAGCATGTGTTGGATGGTACAGAAGGTATGTGACAACATACATATATAATTTGTTTGCAGAAGCCTAATGATACAAAATAACCCTTGTGGCTACAGTAAAAGGAAGAAGCAGTATCTTCCCCGGCAGTCAGTGGTTGCGCTGCTGAGCACACAGTTTGCTCTGGGGACGTGAGGCCCTGATCTAACAAACACAGCTTCAGTTGTGTCCTGCTGACTTTATTGGAGTTCTGCACGTGTTCAATCAATGCTGATAAAGTTTTTGCTTGGCGTTAATTGAAACAGGCTTGTCCAATGTAAAACACTTAGCAACTTTTCTCTTGCATTCATTTGCATTCCTTAATATAATATTCTTCCACTTATTTTCCTCCAACAGAACTGTGTTATCAATTTTTATGCTTGCCTCACCAGCTCTATCTTTAATCTCAGTTCTTAATCTCAGGAATAGTTTTTTTTTTTTTTTTTTTTTTTTTTTGTCTTCAGGTGTTTGAATCTAATTTTAAAGTGCAGTTACCCATAACATTAATCAGTAGGATTTTCCCAGAATTTACCGTATACTTTTCTTAGAGTTAGCCTGCAGTATTAAACTATCTGTAGCAACCACCTTGATTTCCTCTTTAGGAAGAACTTGCCCTTGTTGCCTGGAGATGCTGCGTGCAGTGAGGGCTCTCTGTTATCCGAGGGTCTCTGGCAGCTTGGTACCATTGCCACCGTGGGCATGTTCTGGTGTTATGCCAGCGTGCACAACGTTTGTCACCACTGAAGGATGAGGCAGCATTCAATTTGATACCTCAGCCAGAGGAACAAGCACTGTCTCATTTTGTTCCTTGTGCCTGAATGTGTTCAGAATGCAAGAACTTGTACTAAAGATGATCAGGTTGTAGTCTGAAATCTCTGCTTTGTTTCAGTACATGACATTGTGTGCCAACTTCATGCCATGCTTTAGTTGGTCTTGGGCCTTCTGAATCTCTTGCCCAGCCTGTCAGAAAGTTTCTGTTTCTAAATGAAGTGAAGACAATCTGGAAGTTGTGAAGAAGGCAAAATCACTTTTCTTGCAGCTTAAGTGCACTTCTAAAATTTGCTTGCACTCGGGAAGCAGGCTCTGAAAATTTCTGAAGCTGCTTGTGTAACTTGCTGTATCAAAGAAACAAGTATTATTCTAAATACAACAGGAAAGGAAAAAGCAATTAAGAATTTGAAATTAATTTTCAAAGAATTTGCTAGCGGACATCTTGTATCATTCCATCTCTGCCCTGCTGTAATTGATTTAGAAGAGTTAGGCATTTAGGAAGTGCAGGTTTATCACTTACTGAAATCAATCTCTTTCTGCAAGCTTGCTTTCTTCTCCCCTGAAGTCAGCTAAATTGTGTTGGCACTCCATGGCTGCGGGCTGAGCTGGCCTGGGGCTGGTGATGTGATGCAGGAACAGCCCCAGAACCACGCTGGTGTAGATTGACCTCAGCTGACCTGGAAATGCCAACCCATTAGAGAAAATGGTGTGTGCCTCTGACAACAAATAACAGTAACCTCTCTGTGAGTGTGGAGCAGGCTAGAGAAACAATGAAGCATAATTGTTCTGTGGTCTGGACGAACTGGATGTGGTCTGGATGTCCTCTAATGAACAGTTGTAATTTGTGTGCATATGGTTATGTTTTAATAATAATCATATCTCATAAAAATGCCTGTGATACCCTTGTACAGTCTGTGGAGTAATTAATGTAGTTCAGATGTTTGTTTTGCATTTGAAAAAAAGACTGTGGAACATCATCTTTTCCACTAGGTATTTCACAGAAAACCTGTAGGTTTAATGAAACCTGTCTGATGCTGGGGAAATTGCCATATTAACTATGATTCATGCCTTCACAAGTAACTTTCATGGCTGACAAAGAGCTAATCTAAAACATATGACTGAAGTTATACAAGGCTACGCAGCTTTTGTTTGTTTAGGAGCAACTGTGTCCTTTAAGAGAACACTTTGGATTTTTGCAGCTCTTTGAGTCCATATATTGCAATCAGCTGTGGCCTCCGAGAAATTAAATCACTTTTCCTTGTGTTCTGGGTACAGTTACAGGAAAGGTTATATCTTTGTTAATGTACTGCCTTTGTACCTTCTCAACTGCAAGGCTCCTTTGCTTAATCAGCACAGCATTCTCTGTGTCTGGCTGCGTTTTGTTTGTGTCTGACACTGTGGTTACCTTGGGGTAGGTTTTTGACTTTGTTTTCTCTACGCCTTCCAGTAATTTCGTTCAGACTAAGTGATCTTACGTTCTTTAGGATCGCTCTTTGTATTCTGATGTTAAGTTTAGGTTGAATAACCTTCTTGCTTCTCATTCTTGCTGATTTTTCAGGTAACGATTGCTCACCATTATGCCACAATATATTTCTCCATTATCTGTATTATAGCTGTATTTCATTTCTTCTTATCAATTTAGTGAATCTGTTCTGCACTTCTGTACGGAAGACAGCTATTTCCAGGCTGCCCACTAGCTAGTACAAAAGGAGAAATAAAAAGCCATTTATTTGTGAAATAATGGAATTATCTGCATGCAAGGAAAATGTTAGTAAACCTAGCGGATATATCAAGGCACTCACTTTGGAGCGTGTTATGATAGCAATACGCACTGAATCTATTTTGTAAGGAGTATCCTTCTTTGCATTGGAGATGCATTATATAATCTGCTTTGCCTATCAAGACAGCTGCATGAGAAGCAGCACTGCGTTCCTGTAAGCCTCAGTCAGGTTAAATTCCTCCATTTTCTGGACATGATATGCCAAAGGTCGTTATGAATGTATTTTGCCTTTCTTGCTGATATTTGGAACAGGAAGAAAAATGTCCCTGAGTTACCTTGGAAATGTGGTGGGATTTTTTGTTCGTTTTCAAATATGCAGCACCCTCAGAAAAAAGTATTTGTAGTCACATAGGTTTAGAAGGAGACTGGACAAATATTAGGAGAATCCATAGGTGTTACCAAATACACAGACTACAACTGGATTAAAAAGAAGACAACAATATGAGCTGAAAACACATGAAAGATAGGAGAGCATTCTGAGATAAGTTTGTGTTCACCCTATTCTTACTGTTTTCTCTGCTTATAATTACAGCTGTTGCAGGGGATGAAACAGCATTCTGCCTCAGTGAAACGGCTGTTGGGTAGTGAGAAGCACACACAGTGAACTGTGAGATATCCTAATACCACTAACTCCACATACTCAAGCCAAAACCTACTTATTTTTTTTCTAATAGGTTTATTGTCCCCTTTCCTAAACTAGACTTAGAATTTCTTTCTTGAACTTAAAAACCTTTGTATTTGTCACCATGGAGTTTTTTCTCTTTACAACATGGTCAGCTTGTTATTCAGGTTATGAGGGGAATAAAGTTGCTTCCATCCCATAGATCTGGGGTTCCATTTATTAGGTTAATGCTACCACTTACTAATGTTTCTATCTGTATTTTAGTGATCTCTAAAACTGAATTCACGTGTGTGAGTTAGTGATACTACATTTAAGAATTCAGACTTTCTCAAATGAGTGTGTTTTGATGTAGTGGATTTTGTACGGTTCTTTTAACTTAATATTTGGAGGCAGTGGTTAAGATTGGTTCTCATCTATGCTGTGACTTATGAGGACAACCCAAAGCACAAAGATAGTTCTACAGTAGAAATGGCTGCTAGAGTCAGTGGTTGTGTATTTATAATATGCTGTTGGCAAAAGCCACTGAGTGGTTGGAGATATCATTGTGAGGATTTTATTGTACCTATAATTCATTTCAGGATGCATTTTGGAGTTACTTGTTTGGAAATATTAAGCACTTCTCCATATATGGAGCCTGACTTCTGAAACCATTAATGTCCTACCTTGGCCTAAAGGAAAGCCGTGCATTGGTATGCACCAGGATTTCCCTTGCCAGCATAAGGATGTGAGGAACTGGGGTTACTGTTGGCCCAGAATGGGGTGTAAGTTGAATACTTGCAGTGAGGATCATTGCAATTAACTGGGAAATACAGGATCAGTAGGGGGTAAGTATGAACTAGAGATTTGCCTCTAATGAAGATTATAAGGGGGAAATTTATTTATTTTTACCAATTCTACAATTGTTCATACAGGTTTATGTAGAGGCTTACTTTAACCCAGTTTCACAGAGTTCTGTCATCACAGACAGATATAGCATTGACCTATCTGGCACTGGGACTGGGCTTGTTTCATGGATTTAATTTGGTGTAACCTTAAGCATCCATATAAGCTTCCAAAGCTAGGAGCCTGTTAGTTCAGTGAAGGTGATGGGAGGAAATAAGTTTGTCACTATTGCCTGTGGGTTGAACTGCCTATTGGAGAAGATGATTTCTCTATATTGCTCTGTGGGGAGCCCAAGGTAATAGGCTTCTGGGTTAGGATCCAGAAGCTTCAAAAATTATGAATGTGACTCTGTAAAATGTGGCAAGACTGTAGGGCAAAAGTGGATGTGAAGTGCAACCAGAAATCAGAATGTAATGGCCACAGCAGAAAGTGCTAAGTTCAGTTTCTCTGCTTCTTTCGTGCTAGATTTACTAGATGAAAATAGGCATATTTTATTTTACAGCAAATATTTCAAGTAAATGACATCAATCCCCGTCTGAGGCTGCCCTGGGGCATAAAAATAACATAAGGGAAATGTTTGGCCAGCATCCTTCATACTGAAATAAACAGTATCCAAACAAATATATCTGTATTGTTCCTTAAGACAGGCTCTGCCAGACAAGTACTGTTAGTAGAGTAGCAGAATGGCAGCAAGGCAGCCTGCTGCCTGGCTCTCCTCTGGGCAGCAAATGAATGGTGTGTAAGAGCTGCTGCTGCTCCTTCTTCCAGGGAAGGTAGGGAAGGTTTGCAGCCCTAGCAGGGCTTCTCACTCTGGCAGAGGGGTTCTGCAGTGGAGGGGTTGCAAGAGCCTGGCTGACCAATCTGGTTCTGACCAATCAAGCAACAGCTCTTGTCCCTTGAATCTGAAGCAGTTGCTGTCTTTTAAAACAAAAAATAGAAAAAATAATTTATTTTTTCTTTCACTGCAAGCATTTATAAACATTTTTAGAGAAGTGCGCCAACACTGAAAGTGGGTTTTTTTTTTGTATTTACACAGTGAATAGGATGTTTACCTTTTTAAAATGTTTCCTGTGAACAGATTAAAAACTGAAATCACTTTCTCAATTTAGAGGAAAAGTGAACTATTTATTTAAGTATTTAATCCGTTGTGCATCAAGGCTCTTTAATGATTCAGACAAGAAACAGACCTGAAACACGACAAATGTGGTAAAAATAATATGTGAGGAAAAACTCTATCTCATTTACTTTTATTTGTGAGGTGGAGAGAAAAAGTGCTTGAAATCTTCTCAGTTAATGGAGCTCTGAATGTTATCTTATGTGACCATGGTATCTTGAAGAACAGCTTAGCAGTTGGCTGGATCACTTTGCTGGCAAAGCAGCGGAATTCTTGAAGTCTGGAGGTCTTTGGTTGCATACTTGGAGGAGAGACGTTCCAGCTGTGGACTGGTAGGAAGTCAGCTGCCCCAGATGGTTGTCCTTTCACTGTTCCAGCTGGCCAGCTTCGTTAGCAAAAGTTGATGATTTAAAAAATTGTTTTAAGGAGCAATATCAGTCATCAGTCCCGCTAAACGTTGTTTGAATCAGTGGAGAGAATGCTTTTGTGGAAATGCTTCAGTCAATTTAATCCACTTCTGCTCCCAGAACTTACTCTGAGCCATTCCTAGCATTTTTTCTGTGAGAGTCTGCACGAGAGCTTTGTCTGCTTGGTCACCCCTCAAGGCGAAAAAATGCTTCTCCATATGTCTTAAGCAGAAAGCAGCCTAGACTGACAGCTATGAATGAGATTGTGTGTTCCAAGAAATGCTGAGTCCGTGACAAGGTAGCAAGTTTGGACCGGGGTAGGAAATAAACAAAACTTGAATGTGAATGTAAATTCCAGGGAAGGACACAACCCCTGCTTGTCCCCATAGGTGGGGACCTACATGTCAAGGGATAAAAGAGCTGAGGAACAGGCAGCACGTCAAAGAAGGTGTGTGTATGTAGCTCGGTGTGAAGACTATCTTATGAAATGGCTCAGAAACATTCAGAAAGTAGCAGATGGTTGATAGATAGGAAGAAATAAATGGAATTAGAGAGTGAGGGGAAGAATAGGATTTCAGAGATCTTGATCTAACAAAATTCTTCTTGACTGTGCATGTGCAAAGTCAAGTGTTAATACACTGCCTTTTTTTACAAAATATTTTTACTGTGCTTATGGTTACTCTCTCCATGGTACCAGGCTTCTGCAGGCACAGTAGCAAGTCCTAATAACTAAATGCCCACATGCCTATATAGAAAATGAACTGTTGCTACAACTGCAGGTTGACCCATTGCTGTTGCTCCTCTGAAGTGCCGGCTGTTATGCCAGGAGCCAGAGGGAAGCCTTCATTGGTACTTACTCTCTGGGCACATTGCAGAATGTTTAAATTTGGAGACTTCAATTTATACTGTGAAACTGTGCCTGATGCTGTGTTTCTGTCTCCTGAGTTAGCAGAGTATTGCTACACAAAGATAAGTAAGAACTGTAATCACTCACAAGAATGAACAGTGATGGTGAGGTTCCATCTGGTGAGAGATGTTTTGGTAGCGCAGGGTGGTGGAAACACTTCTTTTTCACCTTGTTCCTAACAGCCAGCTCACCTCAGATATTTCCCTCCCCCAACCCCCATGTCCCCATGTGGACAGATTTCCCAAGGAACAATCTTCTGTTGAGCTACTGAATGTGATTAAATGAGAGAGTGCTGCTGTGAGTCAGAGAGCTGACCTGAGGCGTAGGTCATGACTGAGATGTTGGAAGGCACAATGGCATGAGGGATGGAGGAGGCAGACCTTCCCTTCTGGTGGTCATAGGCTGTTGGAGCACCCTGGCTGCATCATTGATCTCTGTCCTTATCAGCAGCTTATTACTTCTGCAGTTAGCTGAGATGGTGGAGAAATCCATGGCCCAATTACTTAGCAACAGCAAATACCACTTCCCAGGTATTTGTAAATAAATATCAGTATTCAATCTGATTTCGTATGTACCTATAATTCCTCCTTTTTGGGTTGCTTTAGTCTTGTTAATGCAAACAGACAGTTTATGTATAAATATAACATGGACTACAAAATGTTTTGATCCATTTAGCAGATCACAAAGTATATGAGAGTAATGTGAAGATCCCACAGAACTGCAGGCATCGGGCAGGAAAGTCATGCGCTGCTTTGGATTGGTCTGTTTTTACCTGGCACGGTCAGTTGTAAGGCAATGTATGCAGAATGGAAATGACTATTAACTGTTTTGAATCATTGTCATTCTTGTGTCTATCCCTCTGTTTTCTGAGGATTATTTTTACTGAAATAGTTAAGAAAAGTGTTTTGCAGTTTCAGAGCAATTACTGGGTCCTTCTGTCCCCCACGTTAACCATACAGGTAGGTGTTAGGGAATAAAATCTTTCCGTAGGCTAAACCAGATGTCTTCCTCAAATCAGCAAGAACATCACTGTGAAATGTGTATTGTATGTGGCAAGGTCTTGACTTCCTGGGAAGTGCTACTAAGGAAAGCTCCATCTTTTCCCATGGGTTTTACCATTATTAAGAGTTCTTCATATGTTTCTATGTAGCAGTGCTGACAAGCTAGTGTGTTTTTTTTTTTATTCTGTACCATTTCTGATTACATTCAGCCTTCAGGCAAATCTTTATACCCAGTAAATCTTCTGTCATACTGTAGGAATCTTTGTAGTAATAGATTGTAATGAAGATTAAGTTGATAGACTCAAGTGATTTATTAAAACTTACTGTGCATAGTTTATTTTTTCTTTTCCTTAATGATACTCCATGTATAGGAGAAGCATTGTGCAAGTCTGGCCATGGAGTAGCCTTTAGGGAAACAACACAAGTGAAATAAGGCAGCGTCCTCTGCTCTTGGATACCTTTTCATAAGATTTGCTTGGAAATGGGGAGATTATCTGCTTTGAATTCTTGAGAAATGCATTGCAATCGCACTCCAGCATGGGGTGGTGCGGACCTATGTAGGAACTGTACATAAGCGGAAAGAATACAAATCAGCTTCAAGATGAAAGCTCTCAAATCTATTAGCTGGTTCTCCTGCTGATTATCATGGCCCCAAGGCATAGTTACAGAAGAGGGATGCACTCAGGAGGGTGACTGCAGAATTTCCACAAATCATTACTGATTATGTTTGTGTATTTTTAAGTGTTTTTAGATGGATGATTGTTGATACACTAATGATGTACCTTTTGGAAATGCGTAAGGAGGAACAAGTCTTGACTTGCATGTGGCTTTTCATTATTTTACCTTTTTATTACTACAGTCCATGTCTGCTGTTCTATAAGCAGCAGCTGTAATAATGCACTTACGAAGGCCTTCACATGCACATACATATTTGTATGCATATTCATATTCTTGTCATAAAAGCACCTTAAAGTTTTCCACTTATTATGAAATACATTACAGTCTCTCAAACTCATTCTGAAAAGGTATCTATAATCAATGAACTGATTCTCTAGAACAGCCTTTACGTGTTGATTTAATTAATGCCATGTGCAAAGCAGAGAAAGCTGCACCTGAACTCCTTTAGAAGTTCTTGTGTTTTTCACTCTGCTTTGCAAATGTTGTCTTTCTCCGTTTGCACTAATGTTTTAGGCACTTCTGTTTTACCATTCTGGTTTTGCCTATAGGATCAAAAGAAAAACAACGATACGATTCCAGAAGAGCTAGTGTACTGCAGTATGCTTCCAGGTAAAAAAAGATGAGAACTGATTATGTTGTATCAAAACCAAACAGATCAGTGTTTTGGGGGCCACCGGGGGCTTCCAAGCTCTGTACTTGAGCAGAAAGAACCAACTGCAAAGCTGAAAACAAGATATACACACTGGGGAAAATAATATTCAGCAAAAAAAGAAAGTTAAGGAGGTGGGGAAAAACTAGTATGTATATACCAGAGGTGTTTACTTTGGTATCAAGCATCAGTGGTGATGTTATCCCTTTGATTAAAATAATAGTTCTCCGGCTGTGATTTGACAAATTACACATGTTGGTTAGCATTCAGTGGGCCTCATTTGGAGGGTTTTATTACACTGAACTGACTGTACAGCTGTTGAATCTCTTTGCTGGAGTCAATAATTTAAACTAGTAAAAACTGTTGTTTTGGTATTTAAATATCTCATGGCGTTCTTCATATTTCTGATCTTTTTTCCTAGGGGGAAGATCTGTGCCATACCTGCAGTTCTGAGTTGTTTGTATAGTCATTAGTTACGCAACCTCTTTCTTTGTGATCATGAACAATTATGATTTAATGTAACTAACCACTTCAGGTAAGAGTTACCCTGCTTTCACTTGTGGTTTAACATATTCTATGTGATGAAGGATCTATCTTGCTGGAAAGTAATCATCCATTTTCTTGGGTTACTTTTTTTGATTTTACTATTTGTGGCCACTACCGAGAAAAGGCTTTGTTAAAAAACACTGAAAGCCTCCTGATAGTCTGTTTGCAGACAGTTTGGAGGGGGGGAGAAAAAAAATGGGACGTGTCTGTCATCAGGAGCCTTAAGGAAGTGTGCTGCAGGGCTGGGTTAGCTGTGACTCGCCACTCCTGCCACTGCTTGCTGGAGGCTGGCCAGGCGCATTGGTTTGGGGCTGGTGGTGCCTGTGTTGGGTTGGGGAAGCAGCAGCTGTTTCAGACCACCTGCCCAACCACTGGAAGGCAGAATCAGAGCATCTTCTCAGTGTGTGGCAGAGACACAAGTCTGCCCCAACGAGTAGTCTGAACAGCCCAAATAGATCACGAATGATTGAATTCCTGCTGTGTATAATAATTACTATATTGATAGAATAGTGGAGTGAGCTTGCCTTAATCTGCTTTATCAACCTGAAAAAAAGCACTTTGGGAATGATGAGAATATTTTTGTACTAGTATTTAATTTAATATCACTGTTAGCAAATGAGTTGGTGAAGTGAGGGTGTTGTATTTTTGGCATTAACAGGAGTGATGTATGGTCCAAAATGCATTTGTCTTCTCACTCCCCTTTGTTTTCCTTGGCTTCAAGGATGATGAAATCAGTCTGTGGCTTTGCTTTGAAATGAGCAAAATTTTGGTTTGGCAAAGGCAGGGCAAAGTGAAGTAACAGTGAAGCTACTTTTTGGAAATATGCAAATAATTTAAGATAATAATATGCTGTTCAAATGATTTGATCTCAGTGGGACTCTAATGCATCCAGCAGAGCCTGGTTCATACTAATGTGAGTGTTTCAGCATCCAGTTCTGCTCCCATTGAAAACATTGGTCCCTTTAAATTGAATTTTGTGGGAATTGGAGACGAAAGCAGATAGACTACTGGGGTGGGGGAAAGTTCGTTTAATACTCCATGTGTAATTATGTGGACCAAAGAATTTCAAATGTCTCAGTTTCTAGATCAGTACCAGCAAATACCAGCATTGCTGGAACATCTGAGTATCTAGATGTTTTTCCTACTCTGAAATAGGGGGAGCTGGAAAGTGTTGATCTAGATACATGGAAAATTCCTTGCAGGCTCTTAAAACTCAGACATCCTGTGAAGACAAAAATGCTGAGATGAAATTATGTGGTTTCCTTCTCATTTGGGACTTGAAACTTCTTTGGAATAAATGAGAGTCCAAAACAAGAAACAGCATTTCAAAAGCATAGGGCAGGCATGGAGATTCAAAGGGAAGGGAAATAAGCTCAGGGTGCTGCACAGGCAGCTGGCAGGGACAGGATGGGATGTGCAGGCAGCCCTGGGCAGGGCTAATGCCAGCTCTGCCGCTTACCATCCACAGCTGCAACTGCCCCTCGCTCCCAGGATGGCTCCCATTCTGCAGCAGAAATGAAAGCTGATGGGGAAGTGCTGCCTCAGCTTTTAGAGGCAGCTTTCACCCCCTGACCCTTGCATTTGGGTGGACAGAAGATTCATGCCTTAAGTAAGGGCTGCTAGTGTACTAATTATGTACTGATGGCAGCCTCTGTAAAATAGCAATTTTCGCTCAATTACTCAGTGCACAGTGTCACTATTATAACCCAATTAATTTTTAAATAACATTCTAATTTAAAGGAAGGCAATATGTTGCATTTCCGTGAGTTATCTATAGTGTTATGATGGTTAATTTAGCTAGCTCTCTTCAGAGTTCCATTATAGAGTGATGCAAACAAACCAGTGAAAAATAACATGACACAAAATGACTGCATTTTTGGTGCTGAAAGCTTCTCAGGTCTGTCACAGTAAGGTAGGAGGCTGCAGAGGACACTTCAAGCAAATGCTTAATTGGCAGGTGGTGTTCCATTATACCTATAGTTTAATGTGTAAATGAAAGAAAACTGCCAACTAAGATTAGTAGACCATTAAATAAAATTTGTTGTTTGGTTTCCATTGATGATATAGGATTTTATTTCACTTATAATGAGCAGAATTTTAAATAAAATCTTTCCTGAAGCGGGAACACCACCATCATGGTGAATGTTAATGACAAGAGACCGATTTATAGCGGCAGTCTGTCTATAGGAAGCATGAATTTACAGTGTGACATAGAAGGAGACCAAAATACATAGGTTGGAGTGATGTGCTGGATGCTTCTAAGTGTCAAGGAGTAATCTTAATACCAGTATCAATGAAACAAACACACCCATTTCATGTGTCAACCAGAAGTGTGGGCTTGGAACAGTTCAAGTGAAGAGAGAAAATACCTGCTGGTGTGGGAGGAAAGCTGTCTTTTGGCTTCTGGAAGCTGCTAAGGGCCTGCCAGCCCTGGTGGTGTTGTGGGTGACTTGCAGTTTTGTGAGCACCAGGTGTTCACACTGCCAGGAGAGCAAGGGTCTCCCCTTAGCATAAAGCAGAGACTTCCAACTGGAAATGAAGAAATTAATTGAGGAGCAAACAAACTGCAAAGCTTTTGTTTGGCCTTAATGTAAACAGCAATAGCAACTTATTTACTCCTGGGTTTTGCTATTGCTTGGTGAGGCTTTTATCAGGATTCCATGAGGGTTTTAATGTTTAGGCTGATGGAAGAGTTAGCTTCATTTGCTACACTCCTAATTAGATAGGGCTAATGCCTGGTAAACTGCATAAATTCTTATAAATATGGGTTGTCGTTGACTAGATGAGAACAGCCCGCCTGTTTCACACCTACAAGATGTGCTTGCAATTATTAATTTTTGAAGTATTTCATGCTAAAGTTGCATGATTCTTCTGTTGGCATATGTTGGTGGTGTTATCAAGCTTCCATTTGGTTGGGAGCTGCAAAACCTAGGCTTCAGAGCTGCACAAAAATCCATTTCTCAACTTTCAGATCCTTTTTTTTTTTTTTTTTTTTCCCCCTCAAAGGCTTCTGCAGCACCCATCACTGCAGTATTGAAGTCTTTAACTGTCACTGTGATGATTTACTCATTTTAAGGAAGAGGTAGAAGCAAACATGTTTAAAGTACAGCCGATGGAGAAAGTCAGATACTCATTAACAATATCTTCAAACCATAATCAGCTAGCCCCAGAGAACATGTTTTATCTTGCTCTCAGCAAACCTCTCTGCCTGCAAGTGATTTGCACTCCTATTGAAAAAAGTTGGTAGCAGAATGGATAATAACAAGTCTGAGGCTGCTCTCTGGTCTTGAGGGTAACTAACTGGGCTCAGGGACAGCAAACCTGAAGTTTAGAGTGAAAAGTAAGAAGCGTTATAAAAGCCAGGGCTATTGAAATTTGCAGCATTAGGAGTGTCACTGGATAATAAATCTTTATAACAAAAAGGATTGGAAAAAATACCTGCGGCCCACCTGTTTGCTTTCTCTGATGCAGGGATCTGTTTGCAGTTTCTTAATGATAATGGATAGTCCACATAACTTGAGTTGTTACTGTGTGGAAAAGGTGATTAGAGAAAATACAAAGTATGAATGTCTGCTGCTGCCATGATCGGAGCATGTTCTGCTGTTTGGTAGTTATGGCTTTGATAATTTAAGACAGTTGTATGCCTTCTTTTTACAACTAAGGTAGGATTAAAAGAAGTGTATGGTTTGTGGCTGTATGCACACTGTGGTGCTGCTTCTACTTTATGCACCCTTGACTTGCTCTCCTACAGTCTGCTTCTCACAAGAAAATTCTTTGTTTCAGAATTACATTTTTATAGTTTTTGTACATCCAGCATCAGAATGTGTGAAAGGGTGAGTTGTTTCCAAATGAGTTGAAGGTTGAGCTAGATAAACATAGTGGTATTTTCCAATCTAAATGATTCAATGATTAGTTACGTGTGTAAGAGTGCCCTGATGCAAGAGTATCTTACGTAGCTCTGCAGCTAGCGGGGTGGGCACCTGGCCTAGGACTTTGCAGCCTATTAATGAAATAGGAGCGGGTGCTTTATGTGTGGTGGATGACCGCTTAGTTCATTTTCCAAACAAACTATGTCAGACAGAAAGGTATTTCAGTCTCATTACAAAGCTGCAAACCTAATCTAAAAGTTCTTTCTCCCCCGTTGTGTTCAGTGCGCAGTTGGTGTGTGTTTACTTGTATTTATTCATTTATGTGTTCTAATACCATGCTAACTATCTAATTTATATCTGAATTGTTAGATGTAACAAGGCTTGTATGGAGCACTCTGTACAGCTGCTATGGATGTTTCTTTAGCTTTCTAATTTAACTCCACTGTACTGTTGCATTTTCATGAGAAACATAACAATACTGCAACACACTCCTAACAAAGATTTCATTGATTTTGCTATTTAAAATTTATATTCTAAGACTTCTAACTCTATTTTTCCACTTTAAATAATGAACAGTAAACAAGAATATATACGTCTTTCTCCTGTGAAGTTTAATTGGCATAGTTATCAACTTATCTTTAAAAATTATTTGTGGCAGAGCATGAATTAGTCAAGCTTTATAAGTATGAGGTGGATTTGTACTCATAAATTGATAATAAAGGGGAAAAAAAACTACCTTAGTGGAATCAGTCCCACAGGTAGAATCCAAAGGGTTTTCTGAAAAGTACAAGGTGAGAGAGAAACACCCTGTGCCTCAGGCTTTTGTTTGGAATTCCTTCCCATGTCACTTGAAGGTATGTAGGATGGAATATGGTTCTGTGGGATGAGTTTTTGTTTTTTGTCTAAATCTGGAGGCTAAGAGCAAATCGTAGTGCTGCATAAGGAGATGCTTTGTGTTGAAAGGTCTGCGTATGGCCAACCTACCACCTCAGTCTGGCTTCAGCAGTGGTTAATTAGAGATTGAACAAAGTTGTGCTAGCTTTTTGACTTTAAGTGATATTTAATGGTACTCAGTTTTACATGTAGCAGTGCTACACTTGACCTAAGAATTTTTGAAGAATATTGTACCCGGCTTTTCACTTTGGTGCAGATATCTTTAAAAATACTGACTTGGTCCCGTCCCCTTTTAACTACTACTGTTGAAATGTCAGCTTTGATAGACATGCCTAGTTTTGATCTGTCTGAATTTGAACCAAAACATGACAGTTATTGACTTTAATGTGACTTAGCTCTATCTTCAATCCCAAAGCTTTAGGTACTTGCGTTAATTAAAATGCATTGTAATGACAAACTGATGAATAGTCACAATGTAAAGTGCCAATTATTCTGTTTTTGAATGCATTTGAAATAATGAACAATCATCAAGCCACAAATCTCCTACTAAACAGATGTCTGTGATGTAAATGGGTAGGAAAAGTCAGCGCCTACAAACATTTGCCAGACCTCAAAAGACTTCTTAAGTCTTTTGATGCTGAAGAGTTGCTTGCGAAAATCTGGGTTGTATTCTCCTTGTGTGCCAGCAACTCTGTGAGATGTCAGTAAGCTGCTGGCCTTTTGTGTGGGATGCTGACAAAGAAGTTGATTCTGGGGTACAGAGGTGCAAAGCCACCCATTAGCTGTAAGTTTAGGCCTCTGTGTAGAACATGGCATTTGAGGTTGTTTTTTTTTTTTTTTTTTTCCTGTAGACTGTCATTCTGTATCAAGTACTAGGTTGTGCTAGTGGTGTGTTGTGGTGGTGGGTGTGTGTGTGTGTGTGTGTATATATTTTAGTTAAAAGAACAGAAGTGTGCTTAATGTGGCGAAGATAAAAAATGAATAACTGCAGGACTGACTTCTGAAGTGAGGAAGCTCTTTCTTTTGGTCAGTCCCTACCAGCAGGTGGATGGGAAATGCTCATCCTTTGGGCAAACTGGGACACGTTTACAGGCATTTGATCTTTGCTGAATTGGTGTAACCATATGAAACTCGTCTATTATTAACTCAGTCTGCTTCAAATGATTCCGGACTGGCAGTGTCAAACCACTCTGATACAGCATGCCTACGATATTAAATTTTCAGCAGCTGCATTTTAATCAGGTGACAGTTCAAAAGCACGTTGTTGGCTTGTATTTAAGGAATCCGGATTTGACTGCTTCAGAACTAACTTGTGCCTGGAAATGCACTGGCACATCCAGGCTCTGATCAGACAGTCTTGCTGCCTTTACTTGCCCAGTTAATGCAGCCTTGTTTAAGCAGCTGAGTGTACTCTGTCTAATATATGCTTGCCTTAGTTCTTGTATGTTTGTGTCTATATGATATTATATTAAAGCACTGTACTATAGATATCAGAATTTTGTGACATTTAGGGGCAGGTAAAGTGATATCAGAGGCAATGTTCAGCTAGAAATAATACCAATTAGAATTGGGTATTTATGTTAATTGCTTTTTAGCAGGATTCAGTTCCCAAACTGCTGAATGCCTGCAAGTGTTCATACTGTTGGCTTGCTTTTTCTCCAGACATTTTCAGACACATCTGTATTTCTAAACATCTTCCAAACTCTGAACACATAGAAGGTGAACAGAAGTGTGGACTGCCTGGCTCTTTATGGAAGTAGTCTGGTAGAATTTCTGACTACCGTTTCTATACACAGACAACATTGCAATCAAATGTAAGGCTTAAAAACCTAATGTACTGCTTTTAATATGGCTCCATCTGGCGTGGTCAAGATAAAGCACTGCAGGTGAAATAAAGGGAATATAGTGCATGTCGCACTGAAGAGTATTAGGACAATACAAAGGATGTATCATTTTTGTTCTTTTCTGACCCCCACATTGGATGTGTGCAGACCTGGTTATGGAATTACACATCTCCTTTGAATTTTTTATTTTGTGTGCCTACACACCAGCGCATGGAATTAAGACTTGGTGGCATATAGACTTTTATTCTTAAAAATTGAAGGATATGTGAAATTTTTACCCCAAGTGGTGTTCTTATTTAAATGCTTGGTTAATGACATTGCTGACTGTGTTGCATAGAAACCTTAACTGTCTGTTTTTGGAATAACAGCTATGCAACGTAAAGGCATTTGTTTTGGGAAATCTTTATATAGCACTGTGAAGTCCCTCATGTCTAATACTGTGCTTTGAACAGTAGGTGGAAACACAGTGATTCATATTAATTGGTTTCTGTGGTTAAGCTGCAATTGTGGTGAAGATTGAGGGAAAGATAACATCTGGAAACAGTGGGAAGAAAAAGTGGAAGCGTTTGAACTCTGAAAAAGGATCCTGCTACGAAATATAAAAAGTACAAAATATTGGTGGCTCTCAATCCGTAGAGATGTAGATCATCTTTGAGATATTCTTCTTCGTTTATGTGCCGTGTCCCCAGTTGTCTCATTGTTAAGAACAACTGCCAGAAGTCAATGAGTGAGGCAGCAGAAGTTTTCTGTTTCTGTCCTGGGAATCTCTTAACTCACTTGCAGTAAAGATCCCCTCTGATCAACTCCCCCCATATAACATGTGAGCGTGAAGCCCCTACTGTGCAATTTGTACCTCCTCATACTCTTGCATGAAAAGGCTCACCACCCCTTTCTAGGAGAGAAGGCAGTGCCAATACAAGTTTTACCCATTCATTCAAAGAAAAATTAAAAAAAAATAAAATGCCAGACATATGAAATGAAAAACAAAGTCTGAATTTCAAATGACTGACCTTTACCATCAGTTCACAAAGTACCCCACAGCACTGTGTGACATGGGAGGAGTGCAAAGATGACTGTGCTTCATTAAAAACAGACGAGCGCACAAGTTATTTTGCATATAAGGTCATAATCTTCTGCTTGATGAATAATTGGAACTTCATACATTGAATTAGAAATCTAACTCAATATATCATTTGCATTTGCTAATACAAATCTGTATATTAAAAATCCATCAGAATGTTTTCAGCTGTGTAACTGAGTTATTGTTGAGCCACAGACTGTGTGCCTGCACAGGGCGAGCTCTGTTATCACCACTGGGCTATTGCTTGGTGTTGCATTTTGTGACCACTTGATGTTGGTGTGTAAGTTCACTGCTGTGGTCCAGCTCTGCTCCAGTTAATGCTTATGGAAAGAATTCTTCTGTCAGTAAAGCAAACCACCCCGTGGGTGCCCTTGTGGCATAGCTCTGCAAGGGAGATGAACCTCCTTGAGCAGAGTGGGTGTCAGCACCATGCGCTGCTGTTAAGGCCTTCCCCATCTTTCTTCTGCCTCATTGTGTTTCCTTCTCCTTTTGCTGGCTTTCTGCAGTGGTGATCCTCCTTTATCACCCAAATTATATTCACTTCTCTAAATATATTTCTTTGCTCTAAATATATTTCTTTGCTAATGCAAAGTGATTAGACTATAACAAAAAGCTGAATGTTATTTAATTCTAAATACCTGGTTTTGCTGAAAATGATGGCATGACCTGTTCCATTCATGCTTGCTTCAGGCAGTAGAGGGTTTAAATGCATATGCAATGGCTTGCTTTAATGATCCTATTTTTCATACAGTTATAGCATATAAATATTTTTCTGCCTTTTCAGGGGAATATTCATGATTAATTGATTTTTTTATTTTTTTTTTAATCCCCCCCCAAGTTTGTTTTGTACCTGGGATTTGGTGCCTTTCTAAACATTGGCAACACTGTGTGCAGGTGACACCGCAATCACTTGCTGTGCTCTGAGTGCTGGTGGCACAGCAAGAGTCAGTGTAAACAAGTGCAGATAGGCCATGCAGGTAACTTGAGCCTTAGGGGGATGCCTGGCAGAAAGCAGGTGGGTAGCTATTACCCGTTTCTGTTAATTTCTGTTTTCAAGTAGAGTTTTTATTCATCCCTTTCCAGAATATAGCATAAGTAGTATTGTAGTTGAATAGTTGCACTGAAATTAAATTAATATGCTTGTGTATTTTAATCCCTCTTTCACCTGAGATTTAAACTGGGAATAAGGGACAGAAGGTCTAGAACTCAAGGTAACAATTGCACAGTGGCACACTTTGGAGGAGCTGTGCTGATTGTATTGGAAACATTCAGTTCTTTTGAAGCTGGAGTTCAGCAGCAGAAGCTCTTTTGGGGCAGCATATTTTAGCAATGGTTTGTACTTAATATGCATTAGTGTGTAAAGGAAAAAACTTTTTCTTGAAATATGATCAACAACTACAGTAATAATAAATCATTATCTATAGTATCTTTCTAAAAATGCAAATGTTTGAGTAGCGTTGTTTATTTTTGCGTAAGAGAAGTTATATGCTAGAAAATATATTTCAGAAAACAGTCTTACCTGTCTCTTATGCCTATTTCTTGTTATGTCTAACCTATGGGATATAAACTCAAGCTTTTCTCACTCATCGAGGCAGAAATATCATTTTTCCTAATAAACCTTCACTTATAATTTCTAAAGAAGAAATTTGAGTTATTAATTCTAACTTTTGTTTTTCTGTAATTATCTTTTTTCTGTAATTATCTTTCTTACCTTTGTTCTTTTTTTCCTTTATGGGGCAACAGATAGTTATGCTAGATCTTTATCTTCTCCGTGTAGAATGTTGTAGGATTGTGTTTATTGTAAATCTCTCTCTTATCAGAATATGTAGCAATAGGTTGTTTGGCTTTGGCCAGCTGACTTGGACAGTGCATTGTGATTGCCTGTGCTTTCCCCTTTTAACTTTGCCTTGCCAGGTGTGGGCTCATCACCTTGGTGGATATCTTCTGCCAAGTCTCATACATATTTGAAATGCCTGCCTCCACTTATCAACTCTGTCATTTGTTGGGGGTTACCTCTTTGCAGAGGTTGCATTTAGAGATTTCCCTTACATATCTGCTTGCCATGTTTTCGTTGCTCTCTAATGTATTGAACTATGTATTATAGTAGAGATACACAGGTAATGTGGTAATGATTTGAACCTTCTCAGCTTGATTTATGTAGAATATTTTAGATATTTAGAGGCTAGCTGAATCATGGCAGCATGTCTGTGCCACCTGGAATCTGCCTTGAACAAGTATGTTTTGAATTGCCTCTGGTAAGATAGACTTGTATTTATTTACTCTTCATTTATAATGCTTCCAGTCAGTAATTCTTGTTGTCATCTCCGGTGTGGGATGTTCTTCATCACCAATCCCCTTCTTTTTGAATTAGAAAGTTGAGTTCTGGATGTCAATGTGCAGAGGGAGAAAAGGCATCGCTGCACCTTATTTGTTTATAAAGATAACATTTATAGGAAGGAATTCTAATGGAAAGTGAGCAAAACAAGTAAGCTGGTATCTAAAGCAATCTTTGACTGCTTCAGGGCTTAAGTTCTGTCTGTGCTGATGCCTATAATATAACTCACATTGAATTAATTGCCCCTGTAACCTCTCTAAGGCTTAAGCAGTAAGTCTCTGTGGCAGGCAGAAAGCTGCATGTGGTCAGCTTTGACTTTTTGAGTACAGTGTCTAAGAAGTTGGACACCTGCACACAAGGGCAATGCTTGATGAAGAGGATCTTGGGTCTTAATGGTTACAGCTTGCTCTCCTTTAGAATTCTGCTTAAACTGTGAATCAGATTAAAATTTGGGCCTGAATGTTGCCTACTGGGAGAAATTTGATCAGTGATTAGAAATAACAGTACATAGCTATGTGAGATTAGTCCTTGGAACCATGAAGTGCTCTGATTTTAAAAACAAAATAAAACAAAAAACACAGAAACATTTCCAGATTTATTAGTGCTTTCTAAATTGAGATCTTAATCTCAACATTAGGAAGATTAAAAAAAAAAAAAAAAAAAAATAGCACATAAATTTCCTTAGATTTATTTCTTATTTAATATTGTGGCAACCAAGACTCCTATGGCAGAGGATCCTCAAAATAAATTATTAGAATGCATCAGAAAAGAAGCTGTCATGCCTACTAAGCACTCAGAACCAGTCAGCAGCATTTTAATCTTTCTCCAGTTTAAATCCCCTAAACTCAGTAGCTCCCCATGCCTACTGTCACACAACCTGTTAATAGTGCTGTCGTGCCAGCAGGACAAATGGCACTACTGTAGCTGTGCTACATACCTGGCAGGGAAATCATGTCCTGGGAGTGGAACTGGTCACTCGTTCGGTGTTGTATTTGTTAGCAGAAACACTCATCAGCTTTCTGTTAAACTCCTTCTAAGCCTGTCTGTACATTACGTGGTTTTTAGGTTTCCTTCTGAGCCTGGTGTGTCAGCAGGTTATTTGTCTGTTGGGGAGTTCTGACATGCATGAGGAGCTGTGGGAGGAAGGGGCAGGCGCTGGCAGTAGGACTGACGCAGGGGCCACTGGTGCAGGGAGCTGCAGAAATGAGTTGAAGCCCCAGGACACTCCTAGGTAGTGACAGGGAGGGAAGTTGTCCACAACTGGAGAACTGTAGCTTTTGATGAAGAGTGGCTATCTAGGCAGCTACGAGATGACACTGAAAAACATCCTGATGTGTAGACGTGTAAGTTGTGTAAGCCATTTGTATCTTCCAGTACTTCTCCATGCAATTTTAAACTAGGCTCTTTCTTCGCTGCACTGCTGTGGGCTCACTGATCCAAAACTCTCAGGAAAGAGATGTCAGCAGTTGCACATAATGGATTCATGTTATGTGCTTTCTCCCATCCGTGCAGAGTTCTCCTCCCTCGTGTCTGGTGGAACTGCAGACTAATTCTGATGCTTCTTTCAGTTCTCATCCCCAAAGAAATTCTAACTGGATGGGTGCAGCATTCCAGAACCTCTCCTTCTTGCTTCTTTGCCAGAGCAGGTGGTATCCTAATTAAAAGAAGCTTTTGTAATTTGTGATACACAATATTATGCTTAGTACGTTACCTTTTCTGTAAGACTTTGTGATAATGGAATTGAAAGCGAAGTTAAATCTTTTGAAATTTCTCTTAGCAAAATTTTGTCAAAATACATTTTACGCTTATGTTGCATTGTGCTTGATCTGTGCTCAGCCATGAGATTGATCAGGGATCAACCCTCATGAAAATAATGCAGAACTCTGAATAGCTTCCAAATTGTATGTAGGGTACAGAGTACATTCTCTTTTTCATGAGTCTTTGTTCTACTTTTTCACTTTCTTTATCTTTCCCAGTTATTTTATATTCCTTAGCTCCCCATGGATTACACCTTCAGATGCAGAGTCCAATCAGTTGTATTGGGGGGAGGAGGGGGGGAAATGAAGTTGGCATTGCAGAGCTTGCAAAGGCACCACCAGGCTGACACAGTAATCGCTGAGCATCTGAGGAAGGGTTCCTCCTAATTTCAAAAGAAATTCCTCATAAGGAATAGCGTTTCACCTAATTAAGAGAATATGTTAAAAGGAGTAGATGTGCTTCAAAGCATCCCAGAGAGGAGTCTGCAGAGACGTGCATCGGCCATTCTTTGGCTGGATCAAAGTGGCACAGAGGCATAAGGCAGGTGTCTCCCTTTTATCTGCTTATTCTCTGTTGGTGCAATGGGTCTGACTGCTAAAGCTTGAGCAGTTTTTGCAGTGGTTGAATGGTGTCCAAAGCTGATTTGCTAGACAACACAAAAAGAGCCATGAATTATCTGCTATGAAACGGCAACAGCTGGCCTGAAGATTAAGGAATAAATGATAAATTAGACAAAATGAGGTCTTTTTTTTGTTTTATTTTGTTTTTAATGCAGATAACTGGAATTTGCTGAATCAAAACTTGTTAAATGTATCAAGTGACAGAATGAAAACCACCAAGAATTCTGCGGTGTTTTCTGATACTCTTGCTAACTACAGAGGGGGCAGTGGTTTTGTGCTGGCTTTACAGTAAAACAGAAAACTAACAAGAGAATTTTGGAGAATTTTGGTCTCTAAATGTTTTCAGTTTTTTTTCTTCCCCTTTGAAAAATACAGTTTGGATAGTTAAATTTTGATAAAAGATAGCATATACAAAATAAGCAACAGTTACTCAAAACCAGACAACATTGCTAGGTACAAAAAAAAACATGCTTTCTTATCAATTCAATAACACTAGTAATCTAAAATTTAAAAAATATTTCCTTATAAATGATCATCTCAGTAATCTTGAGCGCTGGTTCAGATTTGAGTCTCAGTCAAAAATTCTCAACTTTCTTTTTCTGTGGTTTGAAGTCCAACTGGTTGTAACTACTTGCTTTCTGGCAGCTATTTCAGGCTTTCACATCCTGTGGAAGCAGGAAAGGTACCAGGAAGACTTCAGTGCATGTGTAACTATTGCTTGTCCTGAGCCAGGAGAGGATATATTAAAACTTGAGCACTGAAAGAATGTTAAGAGCTGGAAATAGTCTGAAGGTTATGTCCAAGATTTTCCTATTTCCTCTACCATCTCCATTTAGTAAATCCTAGGCTGCAAATAAGGTACATTAATCATATGTAGGAAGCTTCAATGATTAACAAAGGTAGGTGTACATTAAAATGGCCATCTGTCTGCATGTTTTAAGCTGCTCAGCAGGAACCCTGACATATTTTTTACTGGGGAGATAATAAATGGAATGCTTCATGTTTTCTTTGGTACTGTGTAATTATTTAATCACTGTAAGTTAACACCCTTCTATGATGCAAGAGAGAGGTCTGGTGAACTTGCTGCAGCAATTTGCTGTCAAAGCTGAAGGAGGGAGAGTAAATGGAGGTTTCTTTTCTCCTGGATGTTAGCTGCTTATTTCTAAGATGTGTCAAGAACTTGAGTGTCAATGCCTGAGACTCGTAGTACTGTTTGAAAAGCAAGAATTGATGATAATCCTTGTTTTTTCTTGACTTTGCAAGGAAATTTTGCTAATAAGTTTGCTATCTGACTTTGTGACTTTTGGAAGTGGTTTGTATCTTTCCATAGAATTTGTCAGTCACAGACATTACTTTTCTATTTCTGTCTGGTTTTGATTTACTACTGAGATTTGAGTAGCTGCTCTGACATCTCTTTGCTTGTCCTGCTGGCCGCTGGTAGGTTTTGCATTTGTCCTTAGAGTTGAGTGATGTGGTAAACAGCAGAAAATAATGCATTTCAAGACGATTTTGCCTTGGTTCAAAGTTTTGTTAAAACACTTCGTTTTTATTGAATTGGCTTTCTTTGGGTTTCAACTTAATGTAATGGCTTTGTGAAATCTAAAGGGTATGAAATCACATACTTTCACTTTGACAGAAATTGAAAGTGCAATAATGCTGTGAACTCTGGGATCTTATTGATTTTTTTTCATGTGTAAGGGTTAGCCACCTTCTGAGTGGTTGCAGAGAGCAGTTGTCACATGCAAGTGCTACGTCTCTAAGGTTGTAGTTCGATGCAACTTAACAAATTAGGACTTAAAATAAAGTCACCAGTTACTTACCTGAATTCAGCTGTCTTGTACTGTTGTTATTCATGTAGCTTTCTGCTCTTCTGCCTTTGCAGGGCTTTAATGAACCTCCATTGCTCTCAACACACTATTGATAACATCACAGACAGCGTTACAGAGTTTTGTTTAGCCTGTGCTATGCCTGTTTTTGTATTGGCTTGCTCTTTTTAGTGTTTTTCTTCTGTTTGTAACAAATGAATTTCCAGTCTAATCATGTTGAGATCTTGTAGGATCTTGTCTGATCTATGTAAATTGTGGTCAGAATTCCTGAAAAGATGAATATTTCTAGAAAGCTATTCAGTATTTTGTTGTTTATTTGAATAGTGGTCTTATTTCTAAGCTTTATCTTAAGACATACTTCAGATTTACAAGGTCTATGAGCACATAGAACTTGCCAAGAGAACTCTTAAGAAACTTCTGAAATATGATGAGAAACTACTGCAATATCTGTAATGTTATCTTGTGAATAATGAGCAGGTATTGTGCCAACAGATATGCTTTAAAATAAAATGAATGAGGTATCAACTGAAAACTGTTACTTCTGGGAACAGTTGTAAGCAGCAGAGATGTTGATTAGCTGGCCCTTTGCCTTTCTATTGCTGAATTACAAAAACCATAATGAAACTGTTGCATAAGTAGATACTGTAAGAATAAAATGGAGAGTTATTATTTTCTCTAGAGATAATGTAAGCAGACTTCTTCCCACACTTAGATTTCAGTTTCATCTGTTTGTGGATTTGGTTTTGTATAGCTCCATGTGTATATATGTTTGGTCATTTGAATAGGACTAAAAATACGTTATCTAAACAGGGAAAACTGTCCATCATGCATGAATGCACATAAATGAGATATTTGTTAAAGTAAACATATAGACTGCTGGCAGAAGAGGGCACAAATCTAATCTGTATACTTGAGTCTTAGAAAAGCCTTGATACCCGTTCTGGTTCTTGTTTAGGTGTTTGACATAAATGCAAAGAATAAGGAGCTTTTTTTTTTTTTTTTCTTTTTCTTTTTTTTTTTTTTCTTTAAGGAAAAGGTAATTATTTCAGACCAAAGGCAAATTCCATTTCTTTAACTTCAAAAGTGCATTTTAGTATTGATTTTGGCTTTTTTTCCTGCTTTTTAAACTTCTCAACTAAGCCAGGAATGCCAGCTGCTACTGGATGCCTTACAGGATAAGGGAAGGAGTCCTTTTGAAACTTTAACAGGCAGTATATAAAAAAGTGATATGGAAATAGTAATGTCCAAAACAGAGAAAAAAGCAAAGAAGTCTTTTACTTATTTATTTTTTGCAGGCACAGTCATGATGCTCAGCAGGCAATGAGCTGTAGGTGAGAAGTTTGTGTGTCCAATTTCAAAACCAATGTCTTGATAAAACGTTACACAGGCTGCCCACTGAGCTCTGCTGGGTGGTGTTGCTTTAGCCTAAAGGTGCCGGCTGGAATCTTGCTCACTCTTTGTGCTGGAGTCTGCCAGGGTAAAAATACCAGTTTCAGAAGTAACGTCTCCACCTAAATTCATGTACTTAATTATGTGTTTATACTCCTAAATCAAGCAGTTCCTATTTGAGAGAACTGAATTAGTTTTTCTCTTTTGACAGTTAGGTTTAGTAGTGAAGCTTGCATTTCCCACCATGAGGCTGTTTGCTTAGGGAAAAGTGAAACGTCGATTCTATATTCTGCTAGATTGACTACATGTTTAATATAGATATGCACTATATTTGGTGTGTTCTGTACATTGACAAAGGAGATATGTGGTTGGTCTGGCGAGATATGGTACAGGACTTGATTTCAGTCGCGTGTCTGTTTCATATAGGGAAGGTATGTATTGGTAATAGAAATGTTTGAATTTCATGATTAAAAAATAGTATAAATATCTCTGTGAATTTTGCACTTAAACTGTTAAAGGAGCAATAGAATTGCTGATTTGCATCCTTATGAGAAGCAACCTCCTTCCTGTTTTTTGGGTAAAAAGTCTTTGGTCTTTTACTAACACTGGGTACAACTATATTCACAGGAGTTCTACACTGCAGGACTGATTGCAGCTGGGAGGCCTAGGTCAGATTTAATATTAAACTGAATTTCTATCGTGCATGCTGTAAAAGCAGGCTAAAGCAAAACTTTTCAACATGGATTTTCTTTTAGGGAGTATGGTTGTTCCAATTTAAAACTTGGATAATTTCTGTCATTCGATTCGGACCGTAAGTTGTGTGTTTTTATGGCTGTCACACTGTAGGTACAATTCAAGATGCAGATATGCTGAATTGTACTTCTGTGGATAGAAGATACTGCCACAAAATATTGCATGCTTTCCCAAAACCACTCCAGAAGACAAATCTGAAAAACAGTGTATTTTTCTAAATATGGAACCCAGAAACAGCAGTGAAGAATAACATGAATGACTAGGGTGGGAGAAGCAATCCAGCCTTTGGGAGTGCTAAAGGCTCTTTCCTGACTGTTCTGCTTATGAATGTGGGTTAAAGAAGCACTACTTAAGTAAAACAAAACCATTTGTTCTGCTCTTTTCATAGCACAGCCATCTGCTGGAAACAAGTAAGGAAGTGGGGAAAAGTGCATTTCCTTACTTTATGTAATAGAAAGGGTGCAGGCTGTGGGATTCTCTGTTGCTACATCAACATCAAGGCAGGGTTCTGTGGAGATGCTTTGCCTTTCACTTGCATGACTTGGTGACTGAGAAGCTACCTGACAGGCAGACCAATTTAGCATGGCGAATTCAAGTCCCACTGGGGGTGCCAGTGTAAGTCTACACAAATAAACAGAATACTTTCTGAAATGCTCAGAGGAGGTGTAACAGACTTCAGCCTCAGAACATCCAGAAAAGTAGCAGACGAAGTAATGAGTGTGGTCATAGTGCAGCTGTGTTTGAGTTGCACGTATCCTAAAATAGCCTCTTATTATCACAGTGCCTTCTGTGTCATCGCTTCTGTATAAATAATAAAACGTTTCATCCACACCTAAGAAATAAGTGTCTTCATTGTGTGCTGCTAACGTGGTCCCTCCAAATACCTCCTCACTTCACACCGCCGCACACAGAAAGCAAATTGCAGGGAGGCAGGGGGCAAGCTGGTGTCCTCTGCTGTGATTTGGTGAAGGGCTTCTGCGTATGCGGAGACAGCTGCTGTTTATTCCTATCATGCATATTGCAGCATTCTCAATTTTCCTCCCACACAAAGTTGTATTCCTGTGTTCAGTTGAAAGGGCACTTAAAAAGCAGTATGTCACTTTACCCTTGATTGCAGTCAACCTAACAAAGGTTGTATATTTTCCAGAACTGCAGTGCAATGTCAAACATGCTTTTAATTTAGGTTTGTAAGTGTTAAGGCTAGAAGGGTGCAGAAAATCGATTATGACCTCCTATGACTTAGTCCAGAAGATATTGCTCTCTTGAGCTCAACTGAATATGTTTGTGAGTTTGTGTCTATCTGAGGAAAAAAAGTATATCTTGAAGTCTTCTAATCATTTCTCTTAGTAGTTTGCTCCACTAGTTGCTTGCCCTCGCTTTTTCGAAATCTGTGCCCTAATCAAGTGATTGTTTATTTTTTTCTGTTTGTTTGGATTCAGTATCTGTTTTGTTTTTTGTTTTTGTTTTTCTTATTGCTCATCACTTTATTTCTGAAAAAGGAACCTCTCTGCTCTTTTGTGGTGCAGTGCATCTTAGCAGAGATTAGTGAAAGTCCAGAAAACAACACTGTGTGCCAGAGGAATGTTCCTCCTGATCTAATTACTCTGTCTTCTGTCCCTCCCTCCTTCTTTTCTGTTTAATTAGCTCAGATACAGCTCTGTGCTGGCATGGCTTAGGCATTTCCTTTAGGTGGGCTCGAGCTTGGTTTGTGGCACATTACAAAGCAAGGATTCCGGAGTGCTGGAGATGCTCCTTTGTGATGAACTGAACAGACTGAATCCAAATGTGAATGTAAGGCTTTTTTTCCAGCACTCAGTGTTCTACTGTAATACGTCTGTTCATCTGGAACTCTCATATACAGGCACAAAGGAGGTTTTAAACATCTGAGGTTTTATAAATGTTAAAGAATGTGGCAGAAGGGAAGTGAGGCTTGTAGGCCTGCAGATTCTGTAGCATTATTTCTAGAAAAATGTTGCATTACTCAATCTGTGGTTGCATAGGATAGAACAGATCAACACTGAATAGTAGTTTCAGTTTATAAGTTTGCTATGCACTCCAAAAGTTTAGGCAGGAATTAGCACTTGTCAGTATGATGCATTTTTGCTGCACGGCAGTGACTTTTTAATGCTAGAAATGTTTCAGGAAATAACTTTATCTGGTTGAACCTTGACAACTTTGTTACTTCCTTACTGTCTTTTTAAAGCTTTCTTAATGTGGTGTTTTCCCAGAGTACAGTTTTTATTTTCCAAACCTTTTATCATCTTAGATGCTTTTCTCTGAACTCCCTCTGATCTGCCCGTCTCCTGAGCGAGCTGCTCCAAAGCACGCGCTCTGATGGAGATCTAATGGGACTGGGTAATCATGCTTACTTTACATACTTAGTGCTGTGACCTAAATAGCATTCATTTTTTATGTGACAGTGTTTATTGTTAACTTGGACTCGGTGTATTATCCAGTATGACACACGGCTCCGTCTCTGTGAAGCTCCTGTGCAGTCTATTCATAGGGAAAATCCTGGTGGCCCTGTTCAATTTAAACTTGTCGCATCCTCAAGCAAAGTTAGTTGATCTCAGTGGGAGTTGCCAGATTAAGACTGAACAAAGACTTAGGATTTGGTTCCCTGTTGGTACATTTGTTTGTTCTTTTCAGCTGAAACTGTTTGTCATTTGTTTCTATTGAATCATAGTACAAATTGATTTAATTATTTTAGTCCCTGGAGGTCTTTGACATCTTGCATATGGTTTAGGTGAGGTGTAATGGCTTCTGATTCCTCTATTATCCCATATTTAGAATAGTAAGGTTAGTATATTCGTATTTTAAATATGAATTCCAATATTTTGGAGAATTTACTCAGTAGCCAGACATTTTCTTCATCATGAAAAGTTGCTGAAAAATAACTATTTTAGAGGAAGGATACAAACTCAGATAAGGATACAAACTCAAATGAGTTTCTCGATCACACAAATGTATTCCTGGATTGAAGAAGAAATAAATTATGTGTTCTTAAAGACTCTTTGTGATTTTTATGAGCAAAGGTAATAATTGGAAGAAAAGAGTTGTAAAGATCCCATCTTGGCTTAATTTTGTGGGATTCCTTTGTGGTGATCCTTGTGGATTCCTTCCAACTCAGGATATGCTATGGTACCATGATTCTGTTTTTGTGTGTAAAGTAACATAAAAATCTTTCCCCCACCATATTTATATCAAACCTACAAATATTTGGAGTAATCGAATTTCACAGCATGGATATGTGGATTGATGAATAATATTCTGAGCATGTATTTAGATTGATTGCAGAATGCTTTTTGGGGAATCGGTGTTATCTTTAAGAAGCAAAATTGTTTAATTCCTATACAAGTGATAACTTCTTGTTTTAAAATAAGTTTTGGGAAGGAGAATGATGAAGTTGGCTATCGAGAACTTGTAGTTACATTTATTTTTTTGTCAGCAGTTTTGTCTCTTTCCAATGTAGCTAATAACAGGAATAATTGTGGGGCAGGAAAAATGTCAGATTATCTTCCATTTGGAAACGCTCCCTTTGGGCTATGTAGGCTCATGAAACCTGACAAGTATTTTATTACCTCCCTATAAACGATTTGATTACTTGATGTGTGTCTGAAGTCTCTGGAAACCACAGTATATGTATTCATGCTTGGGTATCTCCTGTAAGGCTAGGTGCAGAACTTGTGGCTGGAGGAAGCATGAGTGACCTAAGGCAACTGAAATTGGACTGCTCCTCAGCTGTCCTGCCAGCTGCTGGGGCCAGTAACAGCAAGAAATATGTAATGGTATCCTTGAAATGAGGCTCTGAATGGCAACGTTTTTATCCATTTAGGTTTTACTGCTGTACTTCTGAAGTAACTGAAAAACATGAGATGTATTCAGCATGCCAAAACTTGATTTTTTTTTTTCTTCAAAATCTCCAAACTTTCAAAGACTACAGACTGCTTAGCTCTGTCGTTACTGCATCTTCTACTACTACTACTACTACCAAAAATATATAAATAATTATATGTATAAAATTCTGAAGATCTGGGAAAAACAGGGATGGTTGGTCAAAGAGAGATGCTGAACCACATTGTTAATGACAAGTGTGACAGACTAACGTACATACAGAACAGCTGTTGAGGTCTAGTGCTGTGATTGTTGTCCTAATATTTCCCATTATGACGTTTCCTGTGGTGGTACATAGACACATCAAGATTTTGTCACATTGTCTGCTGCGAGCACACACATGAAAGAATGATGATGACAATTTGTGATTTGTAGTACAGAAAGTAACAAAGAAGTTTTAGAATACAGCACAGGAAAGTGGTTATTAAGGTCTCCTCTCTAGTATAGACAGTTATATGCTCAGAGTATGAATTTTGCACTAGGCTTTTTGTTTCCCTCCCTATCACTTTCTAACTAGAAGAAAAAAAGATGAAAAAAAGAGAAATCTTTCAAAGACCTTTGGCTCTAATTAGATTTTCATTAAGGTTTTATAAAATCTATTACACAAAGTCTCATAAGAAATGGGAGCACAATTCATGGAGATGATTAACAAATTGGCTTAATGAACTTATCTTGAACCTCTTAGACCCACTGTGGAGTTTTCCCTGCCCTGAAGTGTTAGAAAAGAAGCACATCCAGCATGACAATTCAGAACAGTGTAAGAAGCAGAAATGAGATCAGATGGTCTCAGCCTTGCTTGTACTTTTTTTTTTTTTTTTTTTTGAAAGTGCACATCAACAAGCCATACTGAACTGTCACTAATTTGACAGCTGTAGCAATGAAAAGCCCCATAAAGCCACAATAAGGCACTGGGACTTGTGCCAGCTGAAGGCAGTTTTATCTTCAAAAGACTAACTTTGGTTGTGTGATGGAGCAAGAAGCTGAGCTCTTAACTTTCATTTGCATAGGAACGAAAGCAGGAGCAGCTGCCTATCCTGTTTTGCTATTTGCTTGCACTGGTGTAAATAGTGGTGGTGTAACACTGGACTGATCTGCATATGGTTGGCAAATGCAAAACCAGTTCAAGAACAAAACTGCTGCAACAGATGATACTTCCAGAAATTACTAAAGCTGTTGGAGAGGTGAATTAAGAAACTTCTTTATTCAGTTCTGTCAGGTGATCACACTATGACTTTCAAAAACTTTACTGTATGATTTATACTGTAAATCCACATATGGCATCTTATAGCATTTTACATAGAAATGAAAAAAGTTTTTTGATGTGAAGTAAAAATAGATGGGAGGTTCACTCAAATGCAGAGCTGTTTTTCAAAACACTGAAGGTAACTGTGTGAAGTCAAGAAGTGTACATCAAAGCAAACTGCAATCTGGAAATTTGGACCAGGGTCATCATGGGGAGAAAAAAACAAACAATTGCCACCTTCATTGTTTTTGAAATATTGCTCATAACTTTAGTCAGGATTACCACAATGATGAGAGCATAGCTGTACTCTGTTGGCATTCATCAGCATTCACATCCCTTGATCTCAAGGCTGTAGTTTTGTCTTTTTATTTTGATATCTCATGAAATAGCCCTGTCCAGCCCCTTAAATGAACTCTGTACAAGGCATGGCCTCCTATCCCTTATCCCAGTGGATGGGGCTGCTGCAGCATCTCTCTGTCCTCCCACTGACAGAGGCCTGAGAAGGGGTAGCCTGTCACATCAATGCCTGCCTGTGGGGCTGCTCAAAAACCATTAAGTTCCTCTGGCTCAGCAGCAAACTGTGCTGTGACTAAAAGACTACATGGACAAGTAACTCGTGACACAAGTCCCGGAGCTGTGTTCTGCCCAATTGCTTCCCCATCTCTGTCCCTGTGCACAGCGTGGCGCACTGAGGGAAGTGGGATGGGTGGCTGAGGGCAGACTGGGCCCTGGCAGCCATTTGGTAGCACTGTTGCTGAATGTGCAATTACACTCGACTTTTTTCAGCCTGAGAATTAAAATTCAGCTATTTTGCCTTATCAGGAGGGAGTAAACACCATAAAGCCTCTACTTGGCTCTGTTTAACTCCTCGTTCAGCTTGCTGTATGGGATGTCGGCTGTGTCCTTTTCCCATCCATCTGTGCATGAGCACAAGTAGCAGCTCCCTTGCCGTTCCCCAAACTGTCAGCTGCGAAAGGGGATTTGGAGGAGTAAAGAAGCTCCCTGTGTAACCGTATGCCCCCACACGCGCTTGCAGAACAGGAATCACAGATTGTCCTTATTGTTGTTGTCTCTTGCCAAGCTCCAAGTATCTCCTCTTCAGTTGTTGAAGAGGGTTTCAAATGCTTCTAAGGAGTTCCTGGAAACAAGACTTCAGGAATTAGGCTTCTGCCTTCTCAGAGCATCAGATTGGTACTGGAGCACTGTGCTTGTTGTCAGCATAGTATATCCCAGTTTCTTTTGGCTGCTTTGCTCCAGAGTACTCACCTGAAAATAAAGTTGATGCTTGGAAACATGTGATTTGTTCACTTTGCTCAGCATTTGCCTGCACAATAGAGGAGCATACAAATAATTCAGTCTTGTCTTCCATTGGTGTTGTAAAAGATAGCTTTACTACAAATATTTTGCAAACTCTAAATAGATATTAGGAAAAATCATTTCATCTCAAGGTCAAAAAAAACTACTTTGCCAGCATTGCGGATTTCATTTTAAAATTAAAACTCAAATGGTAAGGTGCAATGAACTGAGGTTGTCCTTGCAGCCTTTATTTAATTCCTTGTGGGTGTATGATAGCTATTTTAGAGTTATTTTAATTGCAGAGTAACAATTTTAGAGTCAAATTTTGCACTTCAGAAAGGTTAAGAAATTGCACCAGAGGGTGCACAAATACGTCGCATGAGGACTTTCTTAAATGTTGCTCTGCCTGAAGCTAATGTGCATTCCTGTTGAAAGAATGATTTGTTAGCCAAATAAACTGGGGTTGTCCACCTAGTGCTGTCCATGCTTGGTCTTGCAGTAAACTTACATGTATATGAAGAAGTGTCCCTTAGGGTTGAGTTCAGTTTACTTTTAATTTTGTAGTAAAGTTATCCGAAGCTTGTTATTTATTAAGGGAAAAGAGGAAGCATAATTATTGGAATAAGAAAAAGTGCAGAGCTGCAGTTATGTATTGTTCTTGAGATTAATTTTCCATAGAAGGCAGTGCCAGAGCACCAGCATGGGCACATGGAAGACGGTTTGTTCTGATTTAGTTAACATTAGGGCCATGTTTCTCTTAAAATTATGGCACAACAGTAGCCCTGTTCTTATTTTGACTTCTGTTAGTAATTGCTTTGAGCTGTGCTTCCTGTGCAAGAGTAGCATTGTTCTGAGAAAACATAAAGATGCCACATAAATCAAAAGACCTTTACTTGAATTGTTTGCAGAAATAAGAGACAGAATTTGAAGCCTGTTGATTTGTACCCGATTAGCAGACATACAGGCATACATTCCACATCCATGTTCATGTTCAATGTAGTAATTGAAAGTAGCCGGATAAAAATCCAGATTATTTTAATCCAAATGGTTGTTATCAGATATAAAATAATAAAACAAGAGAGCAAATACAAAGAATACAATAGATGTATAAGCACTTGTGGACGTGCCATGTCTTATTTCATAGGATCACCTGAAAAAAGAACCTAAATGTGGTAAAATGTATAATATTCTGTTCATTTGCCTGAAAAAAATGCAAAGATTTGAATCAACCTCAGTGGGCAATTTTGGATGTAGTCTAAATCTTGTTTAATGTATATATAAAAAGGCTGTTACTAAAACTGGAGTAAATGAGTTCTGGCCTTTTGTTTTTACTGTAATCAACCTCAGAGCCCCTTAATGAATTCAGTAGGATGAAAACGCGGCCCATAATTTCTTCTCAGCAGACAGTGATATAACAGAATTGGACTGATAAAATGCAAATGATGCATATACTGATGAGCTTTTGGTTTTGAAACAAAGAAGCGTTTCCTGCAGAAAAAAAAGATGTATTTTGGGACTTAACCGCATTTTGAGTAGTGGAGAACAAAGAGGTGTCACCATCACACTATGAGAGGGGGCGATGTGTGTGCATTACCAAATTACAATAGAATAATATTGGGTTACCTTTGTGTGTAGTGGCCTTCTATCATCAAATTATGTGATCTTAAAAAACAAACCTTTGAAACATTAGGAGAGAAAGTATATGTAAAATTTATTGCATATTGTTTACTGGAAAGGATTTATTAATTAAAATCAAAGCAATGTTGGCTATTATGATTTCTAAATGGGATAGTTGAATGATCTGTCCCACAAATCTACGTTCTCACAACTCACCTCGTTAATGTTGTGTGTGACATTACATGACTAATATATAGATATCTTTTTCCTTTTTCACCATCTGCATAATCTGTGAATTGTATTATTTGTTGGGATGCTTGCTGCTCATTATATTGAATCTCTCTCAGTATGTATGTGTCTTAATTCCTCAGACAGTGGTAAAATTCAAGTTACTGAATAGCAGTATTCAATCCAGTTCAAGAAAGTTTTGCTAGTAGAAATGCAGCATGTCAATTTAACATGGTTTATGGCACAGACTATGTCGTGAATTATTTTCTCTTATTTCTTGTCATAGTTTCACTTTCACATGAGCAGCAGCTGTACTGGAAGCCATTCAAATACTGACATGAAGACTAAGCTCTGAGCAGAATTAGATGATGTGGACCTTAAAATGCTGTTGGCCATCTTGAGCTGTATAAAATGTGGTGTTTCCATTGTGCTTGCTCACCTGAGCCAGTGGATGCCACAAATTTTGTTGTTTTTATTTTTAAAATTTCTTGGATTTTACTTTTTCTCCTAATGGCATACAAATGGACAAACCCTAAGTATTATGAATGTGGGAGCAAAAGAATGCCTTTTCCTGGTTTTCTTAAAAAACACTGATTAATCTCCAGCACTTTGGTTTCAGTATCATGAGGTTCCTGACTCTGAAGGCAGCAGTCAAATACACCCATTTGCCTGTTCTCCCCTCTTTTCCTCCCTCAGTTTTTATTCTTAGCTAATGAAAACTACTTTAATAGTAGTAGCTCTGCAATTCCTAGGACTCTTTGTGGACCCAGGATTGGTTCAGCATACCTCTTTATTAACTGTTGTTGGCACTGCTCATCATGACTGTGCTAAAAATAAAGGGGGGTGGGAGGGGCATCTGACTTCAGGTTCATAAATGTCGATTTTGAACCTCCTCGGCCTTGGTGCTGAAACATCAGCTTTTATATCCAGTTTCTGATATTTGCTACTTCCTTTCCATAGAGTCCTGTCTCCAGTATCTGGTGGCTGAAACTGATTGCCCTATGCTCAGCAGCCAATGGGAAGGGAGGGTAGCACTTGTGCTTCACAGGGATTTAACCCTGTCCACCCCCTGGCCCCTGCTCTGTGACAAGTACAAATCCCAGACAGAGCTGAGGTGGCTGTTTTGTCTGTTACAGACATCTGAGCTATGGTTCTTTGTTTTCAAGAAGTGGTTTTATGCAGCTGTCAGATTGTACTTCAAAGGATTGTTCTAAATTTACTTCTGAAAGAACTGAACGGCCCCAATATGCTGCTTTGGCTGCATGAGGAAGTATGAGTTTTCCTCCAACAGATCCACAAAAAAAACCACCAAACAACCATGACTTTAGGCATTGACCATGAAGAGCAGGCTGAGGAGTAGAAGTGTCAGAACCTGTCCTGCTGTGCATGTTCAGCTCCTGGCCACTCATGCCACGGGTTGCCCCTGCTTGGCAATGCTCAGTCTTGTTCAGTTCCAAATTCAGGATCATGGGAAAATGCCTGCTTAGCTGCTAATCTGCCTCAGGTGGTGGGGAATTGCATAATTTCTTAGAATGGCCTGAGTATAGGTTAAGTCTTACAGTTCAACGAAACTAATGCCCACAAGTTTGTGTAGAAATGTCAATAAATTGCTTTCTGATTTAAAATAGGAATAGGTTAAAATGTGAAATAGAATCTTTTGTCTAAACAGCCAATATTTATTTATTTATTTTTTAATATGAACTGATGTCACTTGTTTTGATAGCATTACTACAAAACTGTAGAAACTTTTCTCACCTCATTTTGAAAGGCTCTGACTCCTCCCCCTTTTCTCATGGTGCTAGTTACCGTCAGCAGTTCATTTACATTTCAGAAGAGTGCACAGTCTCAGCACTTGAACATGCCAACAGTTATGCGTAAGTTTAATAATCTTCTGAAATCAGTGGGACTACTTGTCTCCTTTAAAGCGACTGGAGGGCTTTGGAGACGGCTGGGAAAAGAGCAGTGCGCAAGACCTTTTTGTCCACGTGGAATAAAACGGCAGATGCAGTCTTCATCCATTGAAAATAGCTTCATTTTTATTGAAGAATTGGTATGAATAGGAGCAGGTTAATTATTGCTGGCTATAAAAACAATATTGAAACACTGCAATGATTCATTAAGCTTTATCATGCTTAGAAAGCAATATACCACCATTTTATAAGCTTTGTAGTTCTGGAGCTCCGAACAGCTCTGAGGAAAATGTCATCTGAAATTAATTTAAACATTGTCATTTAACTCATAGCTCTGGATACTATTTGAATTCGAGCAGCATAACTATTTATCTGCTAGTGATAGCAGGTGCTGATTACAAACCAGCAAGTTAGTGCTGCCATTAACCTGAAGTATCCGTACCCTGCTAGCAGCAGTCTGTCATCCTGCAGGAGAGCTGAAGGCAGTCCCTTGCTGTGGCTGAAGGCTGAGGCTGCTGTGCTGCAGCCCCTACTTCTCTCCCAAATGCAGTTCTGACTCCAAACGTGTTTACAGTTTGGGGAATGTGTGCTAAAGGCTAACTGCTTGCTAATGTTTATTGCCTCATCAGTTAGACATGGTTGGAAGCATCTATGGATGTATGGAGAGTTCTCCGCTGTCAGATCTAGTTAAGAGGCTGGAGGCCTCATTATAGAAAGCAGTCTCTCTGCTGTAAGCTTGGAAGTAGTGTTCTTGTCCTAGGAGAAGTGGCGTTGGTAAATTCCAGTATTGATAGTGCAAGGGTTACTGACTAGGATGTGCTGTCCTTACTGAGGGCGTCCTGTCTGGGGTGGACTGCCCCATGGAAGATGAGATGTGCCAGATAGGGGCATACACAGCATGTTCTGTGGATGGATCATTTTCGTGGTTGCACATTATGTGATTTATTATTGCTTTTCATGTTCATTATATTTCAAGTCCATTCAGGAGGAATTAGATGGCTGTGGAAAAGGATGAGCTCTGGAAGTTTGGGCATTGGTATGTAAAAGTTCTGAAGACATAAGCAATCTTTCCAAAATGACAAGTGTCCCTGTGACTCCTCCAAGTCACACTGGTGCACTCAACTCACAGAAGGATAGAATGCATTCAAGACTGTTTGAAAAATCAGTGTTTCATTTACATGTATGATGGAGGGTAGGTGCAACTGCAGGGCTGTGTGGATTGTGTGTATGCATGCTCTTGGAGAGCAGGCAGGGGCTGAGGCTTGGTGGTGGGTGGTTTTGTGTTCTAATCATTTATGGGGAGTCTCTGGGAAGGGACTGTTATATCATTTTTGTGCTTGTTTTGTCAAACGTTCTTCTAAAACTATGTTACATGTTCGTGTAAGAAATTCCACTCAGTACAGCTATGAGATTTGCCCTCTAACAGTGTCTCACATCTGGGCAGTTGCTACCTACTGACTTTGTTTGCTACATGCAGGCATTCACCATAAGTAAAGAATGTAAAAAAAAAAACAAAAAAACAACCTGTGAGATTATAAAAAATAAAATGAAACGAAAGCCCATCCAGTCCTTCATTTATTTCTGTGAAAAAGAGTAGTGAATTTTGGTATTGATTACTCCGATAAATAATTATATGTTGCTCATATTTCAAAATAAGAGAGAGATAAATGAAATTAGTGGATTTACATTTGCTGAAAATCAAAGTTTTGCAGTGGTGAAATTCAGTGTTACTAGCATTAGCCAACTAGCCATGGAATTAATTTTTAACATGGCTGTAATTATTGTATCATCTTTAATAACGAAAAAGTAACTGAGTTTCCACACTTCCTTCACTTGTCTGATCTTCTAAAAAAGAAAACTAATTATAAGAATATTCTCATGTTTTAATTGTTAATGTGGATGACTGATAACAAACAAGTCGTTAAGTGATGCAAAAGTTGACATAAGACAGTTGACACAATGTTTTTGTATATCATTATGTGAAGATATGTAGTGAAGCAATTAGTCCTTCATTAGTCCTAAGTTAACTCAAAAGCTCTGAGATACTTGTGTACTTAATTCTTAATCATCAAGGAAATGTATCTTCTAATGGTGTTAACTTCATGGACTTAAATTAGATATGCTCTCCTGGGATTCGTTTCAATGAGATAATTGCTCTGCATGTTACTGGGCATCCTGGAGCTTCTGGGCATCAACAGCAATGCTGTCTTTTCAGGACTTTGCTCACTTTTCCACCTCTCTAGTGACTGCATGGTGCCGTATTGGAAATGCTGTTATTGCACATTGGAGTAGGGCTGCTGTCTGTGTGCACATGCTGACTGCCACTATATCTCCTTCTCCAGCACCCAACACTTTTAGCTTCTTAATTACTACAGCCTGAAGCTGCGAGCTGGGCTTGCATATTATTTGTTTTGACTGCTACTGCTTTGCAGTTTAGTGTTAAAAACATCCAGGTGCATAACCCTAGTGAAGGGTAGGCATCTTAAATTTTTGCTACATGACACGAAGCTTTTGTTTCTAGTGTTTCTATTCTGCTCATTACACTGGCTTTCATGGTAAATCTACTAGGAAGTATAATTCTTAGAGTCTTGTGTAGCTTTCACTAAGATGTCAGTTTGTCATCTTCTTTGCTTTTAAGAACACTGTATACAGGTGGACTGGATCCAGTAAAGCAGAGAAGATGTGTGTTCCTGCAAATCTGGTAAAGGATCTTGATTCTGTGGATAGTCTTCATTAAGAAAAAAAACTTGTATATTACCTGTATGTTATAAAATTCTGGGTACCAAATACAGAAGAGCAAAAGTGTGGGAAAGTGGTTTGTGAAATACAGCCATGCAGTAAGAGGAACCAGTACTAGGAAAGCTGGAGAATTTGGGGAAGGCTTGTTTGCAAATGCAGATGTCCTTTAGGATTTACAGCTTAAGTAGTGATGATATGACTCAGACGAAGGCCTGTTCTGTTGATCTGAATGTGCCTGGAGTTTGCACACCAGTTCAGGCAGGTCTTTTTATGTATTACAAAAATATTCTTCAGTTTGCTACAAGTATTAAAGCTGTGTTAGATCACAAGCTAATGTAAATTTCAGTAGTGTGACTTGAGCAGAGAAAAAGATTACAGAACGCCTGAATCTTTGAAATAGTTATAATACCTTTTCTATGTATTTTAATTATACGAATTTGCAATAATTTTTGAATTTCAGTTATGCTGAAGTTTGTCTTTCACTGTTGTTTACCAAAAGCTGCCAAGAAGAGCATTTCATTTCTAGCCTGAAGTCTCAAGGTGCACTTCTTCCTACCATTCTTCCGAACACACATTTTTTTGGTATGCTGAAATGAACATTGTCACATTATATTCTTTCATCTCAGCGGCAATTAGTCATTGGTGTCACTAAAATCACTGTGTAATAAAGATTTTATAATGCAGCATTCAGGTATTCTGAGGCAGACTCTGAGAAGATGCTTTTGCTAGAGATGTTTATTCGACTTCTTTTGTTAGACAGAAATAAAACTTTGATGTGCGAATAGTCGTACTCAACATGTGTGAACAGCACTAGCTAATTATTTTTCCTTGTACATTTGCAGCTTTAGGAGCCCAGCTACATTCAGTTGGTGGAAAGAGAATGAGGAGAGAAAAAGAATTGTATGTCATGTACACTGCATGAGCCTTCCTTCCTATGCGTGTTTTTGTGCTCTGAAACAGATGGTGGATTTTGGGCTGCGGAGGGTGTTCACAAGTGACTGTAGAACCCAAAAAAGAGTCTGTTAAGAGGGTTTTGGGTATATCTAAATGCTTTCCCAATCTTTTTGAGAAATGCCTTGTAAAGGAATAGTAACAGAAGTTTAAATAGTTGCTTGTAAGCCCTGGTTCTACCAGTTCTAGGATCTGTCAGTTGTTTAATGCAGAGAAAAGAAAGCATAATGGGGCCATCTGAGTATGCAGTGTAGCTGTTTAGGCTAAAGGGATGCATGTGAGCCTGTATTAGACGAGTAAAAATGAAGAGATGGGGATGTTTCTCAGAAAGGAAAGAAAACTAAATTTCTCCACATGTAAAGAACTGTTCTGTCTTTTTTGCCTTGAATAAAATCACGGTGTCACCTTGATTTGGGTATGATGGTGGGTTCTGGGGATGTACTTAAAATTCACTTTTGGATATACGTTTGCAGTAAAAATTTCTGAGCTTCTGGAAAGTCTAGCTCAGACCTACAGCATACAGGACATGCATATCAAACATGAATAAATAAATGTAATGCCTGAACTGGCCTGCAAAATGGCAGGCAGGTATACTAGGTAATGCCAGAGCAAAGTTTGATTTGTTTGTATTTACTTAATTATAATTTTTATTTCCTGTTGTTAGGATTTAATGCTAAACCATTTTGTAAAATTGTCAAGTTTCTTGTAATTCTGTGAAGATTCTAAGATGGAAAGTAGTAGCAGCACATAGAGGAAGACATCTGATTATGAGGGCCAGACTTGGGGAAAGAGCTGTCACATGCAAGATTTTAGTAGTTTAAATAAAAAAGTTGCTGTACAATTGAGCAGAGTATCATTTGTGGAGGAAAAAGTTACTATATCCATTTTCTAACTTCGATTCAGCATTATTACTCTGGTTCAGAGAACCTTGAAGCTTATTTGGCTGCTATGGAGAGGTAGCTCAGATTTGGATTTCTATACATGTGGCTCTTTCTTTCTCCAAAAGTAGAATATTTCATTAATGAGCTCTTCATCTTCTTGCCAAGATGTAATATGTCCCAATGAGAATGGCAATGGAATTAGTCTATGGAGACAAACATTCTATAAATAGAATCCTGTTTTTAAAATTAAAAACTTTAATTTACTGCACTTATGATAATTTTGGCTCTGTGTTGAAACAGAGGTTTTAAGTTCTGACATGAAGGATATGTCTTTATCCAAATATATTTGATGAAGAATAGGGAAGGAATGAGAAAAGAAATTACCAAATTAGCAGTTCTTAGTAATATACATTCCTCACTACTAATGCTCTGGGGTTGAGAAGTTAAATTAATATCTACCATTAGCTCTGGCTTGCCAGTGACCCAGCTTTCAGCTCACTTAAATTCACGAATGCTTGGTGTTTTGAGCTTTTCCAAAGCACCTATTGCTTTTTAAGTGTAGAATTAAAGACATGAATGGTAACACTACAAATATTTTGTTACCCATGTTCATCACAAGATATTTTTCATGTAAGTCTGTGAATCACGTTGCGTCACTTGAGAAGGCATATGCTACTTGCATGATGTTTGGATATGTCCCATGTATTTTTGTTCCACATTGATTTGTTTCCATGGATTAGTGCCTAACTTTGAAACTCAAGTTCAGTGTTTACAAACAACATGGGAAAAGTTTTCCATCATTTATGTTTCCAGTGGCAGTGATAACTTGAAAGAAATTGCGATAATTTCAACCTATTTCATTGCTTTACTAAGACGACTGAGTTTTCTTTGTACACAGGTATGCTTGCTGAAATATATGGATGATACACCTATTTGTAAAGTGATATTAATAATTTGTAATGGAGGAGTAAATAGGATTCATTGTTTTAGTGTTAGTAATTTTGACCTATAGTACTCTCTATATTTAAATAGTTGTTGTGTAATAGCATAAATAATTGTTTTGCTCTGGAATGACTGAATCGTTTCCGTTCCAGCTCCAGTTTGGCAGACTTGTTCTCATTTACTCATGCAGTGGGAGTCTGTTCAAGCAAGTGATTTGAGCTCAGTGTAAGATGCCTTTCATGTGAATATTCATACATTTTTCTTAAAAAGGGCTGGGCAGGATTGACTTGAATCATATACAATTCTAAATGCCCAAGCAGAAGAAAGTGGTAGCTTTTCTTCATTTGGTAATCAAAGTAGGTATAAGTAAATGGGAGCTTAATTCTTTCAATTCAACATGTGATTGAGGTAAGGAGGTATGGGAAGGGAAGATGTAGAGAATGAGCAGAATGCGAGCTGTGTCTTCAATATGCTGTGGGCTTTAATATCTCGAATTATGGCATTGCTTGGGAATTCTTTGTGGAAATGAAAAAATGTCTTTGTACAAAGGGCCTTGGGTGGTGGCTTTTCCCCTTCACACGTTAATTACCTGTATGTAAAACTAGGTACAAGATGCTTTTTCATACCGCGTAGTGTTAAGACATCTGAAACAGAAAATCTGTGGTCCCTTTTTAATGATTTGAAAAGATGCTTTCTTTTGTTGCCTTTATTTGGGTTCTCTTCTTTAATAGTAGTGTATCAGCGGTTTGTACTGACTGAAAAAAACAATGCAGCTAGATTAGGCAGTCTTTAATCTTCAGTAATTAAATTATGAATTGATTTTACAATAAAAGATTAAGGTGCTTAGATGTCTTCCAGAATAGGTTAGTAACAAATATCTGTGGATATTTAACACTAAGATGACTTAATTTCTTTGAAAAATAAGATATGGTATTGGTTACTATGAAAGTAAATTTAAATGAGTACATATTTTTCATAGTGAATCAGCTTAAATAACAGCATAATGACTAACAATATAAAACATGGTTAAAATCAGAGATGTAGAAGTATAGCAAATGAATGCTACTTTTTTTTATTGTAGAGAATAGATTCACTTCTGCTAAGTGAAAATTGAAATTGGTAAGAAGCCATAGCAAAACTCCAAAACCCAAAGCCAGGTTTTTCTAACACTTATATATCCAAATAAAATCCACTCTAGTAAAGAACAATGTAATGTGGCCAGCTTACGTGAAAAATGGGTACTAAGGGTGAAGAAAGCCAGGGGATAATTTCTAGACAAGAGTTAGGACATGAGAGCTGGAGGGTGCGACAAGAAACATTTCCCGCTGTGCAGCCAGGGCCATGAGGAAAATAGGTTATTTTTCTAGGCGTGTCTCAGACAGTTTGGGTCAAAATATTCGTTGGTGAAAGGCCATTAGACTATAGAAGAGTTACCCTGGGATACAATTGTCCTCAGTATGTCTTAGTCAAGAGAGGAATTCTGGCTTTGAAGAAGGAAGGCTAGAGATTTATTCCCTTTTAAGTATCTCCTCCTATGCTGTTGTACCTTTTTCTGTGTTGAAACTTTTTACCAGGAAGACCCTGACTTTGACAACGATCTGTCAGCCATCCAAGATAAAAGAATTGCTGAAGGCTTTACTGAAGAGCGTTGTGTAAAGCCTGAAACGAATTGTCCACTTTTAAGCTGACCTACATTTAATTATATGGTTAGAGCTTTTAAGTGAGCACTGGGATTTGAGATTGGATGAAGCCTGCAATTTCTGTAATAGCTTTGAGAATGTGAGCTTTGTGACCTCCTGTTTATTTAGAATTGATGTTGCATGTCTGACACTGCTTAACTGCATATAGTGGTGTGCAGCAGAATACACAATGACACAAAAAGCAGAAGTTGACAGTTTTAGATAAGTTGAAGTCTTTGCAAATGTAATAGGTATAATGCATGTGCCAATAAGACTATGTAAGGTTTTATTTCATACTCTGGTTGTCATTGCAACAGAGCAGAGTAAGGATTGTTGAAATGCTGCTGCAGTCTTCAGGCATTGGTTAGCTCCTGCTGGATGAAAAACTACCTGAAGGGCCTGGTAGCTGTATTGGTGTCTGGGACTTCTCAATGCAAAGGATCCCGAAATGCTGAGTCTCTTACAGATTAATATTAGAATGAGTGAGGTACCATGATAAAAGTACAATTTGCCAATATAACATTTTCCTGTATAGAAGTAGCCAGTTGGTTGAACTGTTTGCATCAGAGCAGCTCCATTTGCTGAACCTATTCACCAGTTTTACTGTGGCAAGTGGTCACAGTACAGGTTGAACTAATTTGATGCTTCAACACTGTGAAGAATTAAGATCTTGGATACTACGTGGATATTCTAGTTGGAGTTTTTCTCACCAAGCTGAATTATTATTAGGGATCACTTTTAGTGGCTGCCTCTTATTTCCTGTTGCATATAGCAAGGGTACTCTGTAGTCAGTGGCCTTTTGCTTCTGTCAGAAGTGGCAGAAGGACCCTCTGGCGGTTATGCAGGTAGCAGGATTGATAAGGAGGTCTAAGGAATTTCTTGGATACTTAAAAATTTCCTTTTACATGCTGACTCCATGCCTGGATCCCAGATAGGAAATTACCTGGCAGAGACAGAAAGTAAAATCGTACAGCTATTAGTAGTTTATTCTGCATTTAATTCTCTTTTCTCCTGCTATCAGCAAAACACACAGGGCTGTCAGGCAAAAACACAGCTATTTTCAAGATCAGAAATTGTTTTCCAAACATTTGAGAATACTCTGAATATTGTCTGTTCTGTTTAATTGGGGAGTGAAAAATGTACTGTGAGAGAAAATAAAGCCAAAACTGGCAACTAGATGTGGGACTTTGAATATCTCATTGCTTGGTAACAAGTTTGGTGCTTCATATCAGATTCTTTTTGGCAAAGGAACTCTGAATTCATGACTAAGGATACAGCCAGCATAAAACGTTCATAATAACTGAACATGTTTGTCAGCAAGCAACTTTCTTTTTTTTTTTTTTTTTTTTTTTTTTTAGCAAGTCTGTGTACGGAAGAGTTCTTTCAGTTCTGTCAGGTCCCGAACTTGAGAATATCTTGTTAGAAGGAAGTACTTTAATAATTAGTCAGTGCTGTTTGATCTGCTTTTTGTAGATTCTATCTGAAACACAAGTAACACAACTCATGTGCTGCCACTGACGGTGAGCGCTGTGTAGTACTTGTTGTGACATTCAGTTATTTTTGAGGTATGGAAATTGAAACTGTAGTTGGGTCTTGTTTGCTGGGTATGGAAGACTCTGTGTTACAATACAGCCCAGGTTTATGTGCAAGCAGAGGGGCTAAATAAGACTGCAAAGCTTGATGACTTGGAACCACACAGTAAAAGTCATGTATTTGGAGCGAAGTACATAAGGTTTTTTCTACTACTGGGGCCATAAAGCTGTGTGTGATGTAACAGCAGAACCATTCAGATGTGTGCTGCTGCCATAAGGCTGGAAGCAGTGCAATGAGAGCTGCTCTACTTCCTGTGCTGTGCGTGTGGCACCGTTTTAAAACAGCCTGAGGCAACATGAGGGGGGATAAAGAGGCTGTGTACTGGGCGACCAGTTGTGGTGGGCACAGAAAAGTTCAACAGGAACGGAAGGGAAAAACAATAAAGTAACCTACAGGCAACGTGATCGCTGCAGGGAGAGGAGCAGTTGGAAATGCAGGAAGTTTTCATACATACAGGCATTATGAAGAATCAGTCTGTGGTAATCATCTCCTACCAATGTATTTTTAAATCTTGAAAGTTCTGCAATCTGTTTTCCTAAAACTAACCCACCTATGATTCTACTGAGAATCTACGTGTACACAAAATGTAACCTAACATTTGTGCCTTGCACTTAAACCATACACACGTGCTTCTAACATAACCTGCAGCAAATAAAATTCCTTCTTCCTGTTTGTTTTCCTCTGCTTAGTGTGCTGTGCAGCTTCTCTGTGTCTTCTATTCCATCTTTCTCCTTCTCATAATAATCTGTGCCCTATCTGTGCTATACCTGTGGGAGTACTTGCTCCTTGCTTTCCTCTCGTGCTTCTGCACCTTGCAATGTAAGCTAAGCAGCAAGATCTAGAAAGATCCTCTTTCTTTCTTGCAAATCATAAGGCAATTGCAGGATCTAGGGTCATGAGCAGTGATGCTATTATAAAGGCAGAATATACATAGTATAACATAATGCATATGTGATTTAATAATTTCATGTTTTAAGATGAGTTCTTCAAAACCCATAAATGTGATTTGAGTCCTTATCTGTCCTTGATGTGATTTTTTTTGTAAGGCATTCTAATTGTATGAGAACTCTTCCTTAAGCTCCACCAGTGTTGCCACCTTTCTCAGCTGTGCAGCTAAATAAGACCAGAGAGGGGTTAAGCAGGGGACTTTTACAAGGACAACAAGGGCTGCAGTGAGGCTGCCTGTAAGATTTTTCTCCTAACTGCTTACACATCTAGAGCGCTTTTTTTTTTGTATGCAGAGTGTAGAAGTAAAGAGAATATCACTGATGAGGAAGAAAAGGAATAATTGCTGTTGTCATATTAAAAGAACTTAATGGGAGCTTTCATTAAATCCGCATGACTTCTAGTTATAGCAGCATCTTCAAAAAGTTAAATTTTTAATTTCTGAACTATCTCATTGTGTTTTTTCAACTTTGTAGAGCACTCAATCTTAAATGCACTGGTTCAGAAATAATACCAGGGAAAGAATCCAAAAACGCTGTACATTACTCAGATTTCTGCAAAAAAAGCCAATTTATTCGATGATTTCAATAAGAAAATGAAGCCTTTATTTGGTATTTATTTTAAATAACTCAGCTAATAATTATTGGATGCCTGTGATGATAAAGCTGGAACATAACATAAAACAGGGTATGTGTAATACTGATCTCTAGCAAATACACTATAAGAAAGTTTCAATTAATTAGATTGAGGTCATTTTTGCTGAAATGTAGATGTGGATAAATAATGCATAGGAATAGAGTCTACTTGATAAAATTGTATGGGACGTTATTATTAGAGCTTGCATTAGTATTGTCTTTATCTGTAGAATGCAGGCTGTGTGCATATGCTCATTTCATACTGTCTTCTTACTGGAGGTGCTCTGTCAGTGGTGGCAATGCTCTCTGTCGTATCGTTCCGTTGTAGAGAATTTCTTAATAACGTAATGATGGCAACGTCTCAGCAATGGCTATGCTGCTTTTGCTGCCATCGTGGCTTTTTTGTTAATGGCATATAAGCAGTAGTTTTTCCTCAGTCTCCCTTAGATTGATCCCCAATCTGTTTTAATCAGTCTTTCTGGTGGAAGTTGTGGATATTGAAAGTATGTGTCAACGAAAATCAGCTCAGGTTCTATAGGTGTAGCATTTTAGGCATTTAGATATTTGAGTGCCCTATTAAAGTCACGTCGTGTTGGTAATATTTGTTGTCTGTTTAGAGCTTTATAGACGCATTGCCATTGCAGTCAGTATGTAACAGGACATGCATCTGAGCAACATAAACGTACTGTTAGAAAAGGCAGATCTTGTTCTGAAAGCTTTTTCGTTTATGAAGCGATTTTGTGCTTTATTTCACCTTGGTAGAGTTCAACTGTTTTTAAAATGTAATTGTGTTATCTGTATGTAACGTAATATTTAAAACCTGCTCCACGCTCTTTTACATTCATTGTAATGTGTAAGCTCAAGACTTGTGCATTAAGTACTAACAGGAAAACAGTACTAGAAGAAGAATGGAGGCTGAAAGCCTGACAGTGCAGCCAGCTTATCTTGCTCCTGGTTGTGTTATTTAACAAACCCATTTTGAATCTCTGTTAGAATAATGCTGATCTCCTGTAGGAAAAAGGAATTGTCTTCTGTGTAATTTTTTTGCGTAGTGATGTTTTCTCTCTCCAATCCTTACTTCTTACCTAGCTAGCTGCTATTTAGAATAATTGCATTTGTTTTGGAAAGGTTTTGTTTGGTTTCCTGTCCAGAAGAACTTGTCAGTACTCTGCTTTGCCTGTTCGATTGGATGCTGAAACAATGCTGGTAGAGTTCAGAGGTCATGCTGCAGAATTTAGCCTAACTGATTTGGCTGGTTGTGAATGAAGGAGATGAGTTAAAGAATGCAGAGTGCTATCCATAGTAAACTGGGGTGCTACTATAGCATAAAGAATGTATTTGTTCAGAAGACTTGTCATGTAGAAGTAGAAAGGTATTTTTAGTCATTGCTTACCTCTTAGTCCAATCTGCAATTTCATGTTGCGACTACATGCTGTTTGAAGAAAAAATTGTTCTTATGACTTGCTAAACTACTTTCTGCGCTCCATGGACGTGAGAAGAAGGCTGTAAGTAAGATTTTCTGATGTGCATGATCCAGTGAAATGGAAATATTTGCGTTCTTCAAATACTCCGATGCACGTTTCTGGGATTTACCAGATAAATCAGTATTTTATGTTTATTCACATCTTCATAGTATTAATCACACATATTTAAACGGGGTATTTGGTCTCTGTAAAGATTTTAATTTTAGATAGTGAGCAGAAAATAAAATTGTTATTGAAATTCTTTAAAAACAACTTTTTACTTTAATATAACATTCTGTGATTAAAGATCTATCCTTGTCTAACACTTGGGATTAACTGGTCACGATTCCTCCTGTAATACAAGTGTTTTAGCTGAGTAAGTTCGTGTTTACTTGAATATCAATCAGTGTAAGGGGAACTTAACAATGCTCTTCATATAATGTTGCACCAATCATTACTCATGATTTCTAAATACAGAATTTATATGACGTGATGTAATTTCAGTCTTCAGAAAATGAGGCTGCCATTGAATCCCATCTTACTTCTTAAATATGTATTTCATAATAAAATGGTCTGCAATTTTTATTATTAGGAACGTTTCTTGTCTTGGTTGTATTGCTCCCTGTTTAGTCAATGACAGATTTCAAACAAATACACAAGAAAAATCCTTCATTTCTGTGTACAAAGGAACTTTCCTGTAAATGCTTTGAAATTGTGATGCTGCATTATGAATCTGTTCCATTACAGAGAACAGTATTGAGAAGGGATAACCAGATACATCCTAGGTTAATTAAAAAATGTTCTGTTCTAGCAGAATGCAAACTTATTTTGGGTAGTTCTTTTGAAGGTCTCCTATGATTTTACTGCCATTTTTCTCCCTTGCATTTCCTAAACTGTCATGCCAAATATCTTTTGTTTTGTACTTCATTATACTTCTCAAAGTTTTTTAATAAGTTTCATATCAAAGCTCATATGCTACCATCACATGGGATATTTAATTGATGTCTGTTCTCAGGTTTGCTGTAAGACTTCTTTATTCATCTGCAGAGAATTCAGAGGAAGGAAAAAAAAGACAAAATATCTTAGTTATGAATTCTGTTTTAATAAACGTGCTTTCTATGGATGATTCATGGATTTTGATTACATTCAATTATTTTTCAACAGCTCATGCTTCATCTCATCAAGAATTTCAATCATTGCCAACAGATTAATTATCATTCTACTGGTAGCCTTTTGTCTAATAAACAGTCATAATGAGCATGTTCGGTCTTGGCATATATAAATGTCAGTGATGTACTGTGAAAATAATTCTAGAACTGGGTGCTGGATGGAGTCATGTTTTAGGTGTGCTTCTGAGGAGAGAAAAATGCACTCGCCCATCCCTCATTTCCCTGTATCCACCCAAACTAGAAGCCATCCTCGAACCAGTAGGAAAGGTCACATTTCTTTAGTCAAGAATTTTGCTGAGCCTTGGTGACATACCAGAAGTCCATTGCCTTGCACTTGATTTTTACACGGTAGTTTATGCAGTGTGTTCTGGAAAACTTTCTGAGTGGATTTTCTTGCATTAAATTGAAGTGTTCATATATGTTCTCTCTGCTAAACACAAGATTCCCACAACCCCAACCAAAGGAAACTGTACAAAATGTCTTTTTGTGAAATAGTATGGTGACATAAGTGCTCTTTTTACATTTGATTTCAAAGCAGCAGTACCTTTTCAAACTGTACATATTTCACAAATGAGAGAACTAACTCTTATGGCACAAAATCACTCCAGTCTTGTATACCTTTGGACAGATGGTTCATTTATGTACTGGCAGTGTAGCTTGACTAATTGCTTCAGACCTTCCCTTTTACTGCTTTATTTGGTTAAGAAGTGGGCAGCCCTACCCGCGCAGATATATGAATATATGAATCGTAAATAAAAACAGAATATGGGATATGAAATGATGTTTGATCATATGAAGAGGCTCTTTCAAATGATCGCAGAATGCATTAAGGAGAAGCAGTATGGGAAGCCTGGATTTGAACTCCAGAGACTGCTCTATACCGAAAGGCTGCAGTGCTCCCTGCAATGGGTGCCTGTTGGGGTGTGCAAGGCGGAGATGTGGTGATGATTTCCATGTAAGCAGTGCTACCTAGCCTGGATTGCTGCAGCACTCTTCCTTCCTGCTGTGAAAATGCATCCCTTTGTTCATGGTCTGCGAGGACTTTTTTGTTCTGTGACAGTTCGGTATCTTTTAAGTTAATTTGGAGACTAGGGGAGCATGGGCTCGGCTGTCCTTGTCTATATTTCACTCTTTCACAAAAGGCAGTGTTTGCTGATACACGTGCGGTATGATAGGCAGGGTCTGCTCTTCTGACCCATGCTGTGCTGGCCATGCAATTGGCTACTGTGATTCATTTGAGATTGAATTGGCATGTGGAAACCTCTCAGCACAGAATTCATTTGTCTCCTTTTCATTACAGTGCACGACAGCGTGCTTACCCAGCACAGGAAAATGCCACTGCCCAAGGAGCTTGCTTGTTGCGTTTAGACTCCAGTCTTCATTTTGATTATGGAAAATACTATTTTTGACCAGTTTTTATGGTTGCTGTGGGAGCAGCCTGGTTAGCATTGCATCTGGACAGGCTTGGCTTTCTAGCTGGCATAATATGATCAAGTGAAAATGACCTTCTGCCTAGGTGAGGAGTGAATTCAGCTTCTTGTGTCTTTGCACTATTTTCTTGGCATGGTGCTATATAAAGATCCAAGGTAGATAAACACACTAAGATCCAAGTGGCAAGATGAGTCAGGATTACCTTCCCATGCGTTGCTCTTGTGCCTTTTAAAATTATAGAGGTGTACTTCAAGATTTACAGTACAAAGGAAGCAGTGGGAGAAAGCAGGGCATGAGATAGTAAAATGTAACAACTACAAATATATCATTTACTATGGAAATCTGAAAAAAATCTTTTTTGGCATGGTTGATAAGTGTGGGTGTTTCTAGCTATGTATTTAGTGAATAGACTTATTTACACAGTAATCATAATGTTTCAATCCCTCACAACAATGCAAGTAGTCTTGGAAAGATATTTTTCATACAGCAGGTTTTTTAATGTTTAAGTTCTGTGCAAAGATGAAAGTGCTGTCTATTGCTTAAAAGGAAGCTAATGAGATAATATTATATGTGGCTTCCTGAGATTGTTTGTTGAATAACTCTGCCCCTGCATATTGAGCATAAGCAAGTTTAAATATAACTATTACTGTAGTCCTACTTTCCTTTGTGGGTAAGCAGTGGTATTTTAGTCAATCTTTTGGGTACTGCTGTGCTGAATGAGTTCGGTGTTAGAAAACATCAGGGTGCCTCTTGCATGGTATAATATACAGAACAGGAATTTTTCACATCAGCAGTCTATCCATACCAAGCACAGAAAAGGAAGAACAAATATTGCTGCCTAGAATCTAATAGGAGAAGGAAGGAGGAGAAATGAGAGCGAGATAATATCTGGAGGTATTTTCAAGGAGCGTTTAGAAAGGCCGCTGCTGTGAGGTAGACTCTATCCAAGATAAACATTTCATTTCGGGGCATATCACCTTTCACAACAGATAAAAATATTAGAAACTCTGAAATGGATGGTAATGTTGGTTCTCAATTGAACCTTTGCTGTACTCTGTATTTTTTTTATCACTTGTATTTATGGATAAAAATATAATCAGGGTTGGGAACTGTGAAGCATTTAAGTAAGATAAATATAATACCTAATACCTAACAAAGCTGAAACTTAGCAGATAATTACAATATTAAAATATAGAAATATATTGTAAGATATGAAGTTTTATCTGGCACAATAATAGTATGTCTTCGCAGCTGTGGGTTACATGATCAGAAATTCTGAATAAATGAGTGAAGATGAACACTATTCCTTAGCTTTTACATTTAATGTTTTTAAGTGAGTTCTACAGTCATAGTGTTGTGATTAAAAAGGTTTGGTTTATGTCTGCTTTAAAGACTTGTGCGTCTTTGAATGAATGGTTTTGGTGGAAAACTAGAGATATATCTCACTACACATCATGTTCAAGCCTTTTCTTTGAAAGCTGTTTGTGTCCCTATTCCAGTAAAGAGATGACACTTGCCTGGGTCTCATTTCTGCAACTTCAGTACTATCTACTTAAGCTTCGTTCATTTTGGAATGTATTTAAACTTTTCTAGTGTTTGCAGTCCTAACAGATATATTGAAGAGAGTACACTAAAAAATGTTTTTTGTAAAATCTATGCAGTCAGTTATTGTGTGGAATCAGAGGATCACATTTGTTGTTACTACGTTTCATACTCTGTGCTATTTCTTGAAAGAAATGTAGAGGCTCTTTTTTTTTTTTTTTTTTTTTAACATTGAGTAGTTTTAAGATATTCCAGATAATCTTGAAAAATTGTGTTCGGTAACTTTTTTTTATGATATCCAAAGATAGCCAGGAATCCAATATACCATTTTCTTCCCTGTATTTGTACTCTAAATGTAGCATACTTCATTGTGGAGGAAGTGGTACCTTAAGAAATCAATACAAATGTTCGGTGCATTCAAAGTACGTATGAAGCTCAAAAACTGAATGCACAATGTGGGTTGTGTATTTATAAACAAAGCTTAATTTTTTCCAACTTCAGGATGCTACTTATGTTACTTAATGCTTTGCAAATTTTGTTGATCTTGCAGTTCTAGGTTGTATTTTTTTTTTTACTGCCCCCAGTCTTGGTATTCCAATTAAAGATAAGCATTCCAGTGGCTGTGCCCAAATTTTGCGTATGATGAACTTGGTATGAAGAAGTATAGTATTGCTACTCAACCCAGAGTACTACTTGAATACTTATTCTGGTAAAATTGCTTAAATTGAATAATTCTTTTTGCCTGACAGATGCTTAGTTGACATGTCAAAAATTATTTCCATATGTGCAACGTGGTTTTATCATGCCTGCTTTATCAATAAAGCAGATTTGCAGATAAGCCTCTTCAGATATCTGAAGAGACCAAAAATCTTTACCTGATGCATTGGGAATTTTTTCTTGGTATAGGCAAATGAACCATAAGTGTACTGTACTATAGGCTAATATTGTCTTACTGGCTTACAATGAGTTTGTTACAAATGCAAAATAATTGCAGACAGAATTGATATTACACTTTTATAAAGAACAGCAAAATCGATAAGACTCCAACATTTCAGACAGCAGTATCTTTTTTTCCCGATTATTTATATATGTAAAAACTGTGAATATGATTCTCCCTAACTTTTTTCAATCTCAGTAGAAGAGCATTAAATCCGCAAGGAAAAACAGACTTAAATGAAACAATGCTACTTTTTGTTTTAATGACTTAAGTTGTGTATCGCGTTACATAATTCTGAGCTCTTTCTAGAATCAAATCTGCAAGTTACTTCAAGTATGGTACACACGTAAAAATGATTATTGAAATGTTGTAATTACTTGGAGGGACGTAAACCAGAATGATGGTCTCTTAATTAAGTTTTTGTCTTGAGGAGGATGGGGATGGGGAAGAAACTGAGGTTCCTACTTAAGCGGCATCTGTTAGACAGAATCAATTGAAAATTGACTCCAAGCTCCAGACTCAGACACATTTTAATGCGTGTCTGAGTGCTTTTAAACCCCATTGACCAGCTTATAAATGATTAAAATACTTTCCCTGCAGCATATGGAAGGTCTATTTATCATTATATCCTTTTGACGGTTCACAGTTGTAGTGACAGGGTGAGCAGCTTTAACCAGTTTGCAAATATCAGATAACCTTCCTGTCAGTTGTGCTGCAATATGGCAAAGAACAGAATTTTGCTAATATTAGTCTATACTTGCACAATAGTACTGTCTGATCACCTCTTATAAGTGGGGCTGTGAAGTACGTAACTGAGATATGCTATAATATGGATATAATTTCTGAGATCTTGCTTTCAAAACTATTAATGCTTAAAAATAGTAATAAAAAAAAGTGACCTGAACATAATGTATATACATCTAGATTAATAAAATTATCTACTAATGTGGAGCGGGCAGGGGTTGGCTAGTATATGCAGCTGGAGAGAAATGAAGACCTTGGATTGTTTTTTAATTATTTTTTCAACTGTTTATTTCTGCTAGTTTTGAAAGCAGCATTTTCATCAGAGATTAAATAAATGAGTTAAGATTTGATTTTAAGACTACTTTTTAAGAGTCTTACATTCTACATCCAGATAAAAGTCCATACAAAAAAAAAAGGAGTGTTTTCAGCCACCCAATCGGATTTACTCTAATTAGTTAGAAATACCTTCCCAGCATGCCTTCCAAAAACAGAACAAGACTTGCTCCAGTTAGCAATTGTTTTTTGTTGACCTGAGGCATCTTGGTTTAGCTTAAGCGAATCACTTATTTTGTTGTTTGATGAACTTTTGTTACCATTCTAACATGATTTGAATCCTATTTGAAATGGGTATGTAATGGTGAAACATTAGTCAAGGAGCTGGTAGTAGACATTTTGTAGGTGATGCATACAGTGGAGAAGTGACAACAAGTCAATGGAGATTTCCATTACACTGAACGTTCTTTTTGAAATAAAATTTAAAAAAAAGTGTTTATTTCAGTAGCCAAATGGATTTGTATATTCCCCATTGAATCATCTCAGATGTGGGTAATTAACCTTAAAGGAATCTGTTTGTGAATAGAGATCATGGCATCTGCCTCGTCTTCGTTAAAATGACAAAAAATGAAAGCTTCCCTTGCTGCTGTGATGTGGAGAGCAGTGCGTGGTGCGGATGCCCGCTGTGCCTTGTGCCGGTGGCTGGATCCCAGCATCCCGCAGGTGCTGCCAGGTCAGGCAGAGGCGCAGTGCCCTAGCAGGGCTTTTGACAGCAATGCTTCTCTGGAAAGAGGGTACCAAGAGAGAAATGGGTTTGGGGTGCTCTGACATCCTGCTGCCCCTTACGTGATGAAGCTTGATTGAGCCTGAGTCACCATTTTGGGTGACTTCTCTCAAACTGGCCATACAGTTACCTTTTCTTTTCCTCATTATGTGATTTCTCATTTGCCTTCCCTTTGCCTTCTTCTGTTTTTACAGGCCAAGCACATATTACGAAAAATACCATTCTCTATTGACTGTGTGTAAGTCCTAGGAAAAAAATATTTCCGTTTACAAAAAAGGGAATTAGGGAACAGTTCCAGAAACAGCAACTGTAACACCATTGCTACCACAAACTGTTAAGAGCTTCATTTATGAGTGCAATTAAGCATATGGATAGCTCAGGTTTTATCATCAGCCCAGAATGGGACAATGCTGTTGAGGTAGATTCAGTCTAAATCTATAACAGTAAAATTGGTTTAAGATGTAACCCTTTAATATGCTTGGAAATGAGAAGTTGTCAGGCTGCTGCTATGTTTGGCAGCATTTGCCAACAAAAGGATGCCATTTAATGCAGTGGGGAAAATGATAGCTGACAGATACACCTGGTGTATGCAGGGTATTAAATGCCTCAAATTTATCAAAAGTAACTGGGGCTGGGGAGCTGGTGGCTGGAAGAGGAGGCAGTTCTGTCCTTCCAATTTAACCGCTCAAAAAGGAAAAGCGGCAAAGGAAGAGAATACTTTTGTTTATGAAATGAGACCAGACTGTTCAGAAACATTATACACAGGCAGGAACTGCACCAGAAAGTTTGTAGTCTGTATGTTAACAGATATTATTATTGCAGATATTAAGCTTTGATACCCAACAGGAATGAGCATAAGCATTTCTGTCCCTATCTACATCTGTGCAACTGTTTGACAACCAAGTAATTGTGAACATTTTTACTTAAGAAAAAAAACCAAAAACCAAAAAAACAACCACTGCTGTTTGAGATAAAAAGCAGAATAAAAACCAGTAATTTCCATTTGATAGCTTCAAGTATAACTAAATAGATAGATTTGTACTCATTAAATTACTGGTTTCTCTTTGTGGAGTTTGTGGGATTTGAATGAGAGTGCCTCATGTTGGCATTATTATAGAGGGGCAAAAAGAAAAGGAATCACTAGGATTAGCATATTTTGCTATAAAATTTGTTTTTTCCTTGCTTCTCAGGCAATAATCATATTTAGCAACTTCTGTAGCTGTAGACCAGATTGTGTCAGAGAACAGACATCTATGGGGGTGGATCTCATAAAATTCCGCTGCTTGCTGAAGTAGAAAATGAGTATAATCAACAATAGGGCTGTCAAACTGAGGCATACCCGTAGAGCCATGGGTTCAGCGGCTATGTTATCTCTCTCTCCTGCAGTATAAATCTAAGGCATACTATTTTTCATTAGTATTTTCTGATTAGCAATACAAAAATATTGCAGACAGGTAAATTTGAGATTAATTTGTACTGTATCCTTAGATTTTGGACCTCTAGATAGCGAAGTTTTGAATAATAAATTCTCTGTTAACTAGCCAAATTTTTGCAAGTATGTTATTCATACTTTAGCTAATCTTATTCTTTTCTTGCTCTCGGTGTTTTCAATTCAAATCATAAATCTGTTTTCCTCAGATTCACTGTTCTGCCAGAGAGGTATCAGAAAGCAGGAGCAGACACATCAGTTGGATTCGTAGGCCAGCTGGGTTATTAAAAAGCCCAGTGACAGCTTGGTAGCAAACCGCTGTCATAGGCATATTTCTACGTATGACCAGAATAGAACGGTAATGTTTAGTAAGACAGATTGTTTCAGTGCTTCTCCAGTGCTTTTTATAATACTGTTGTAAAAATCTGCAGGTAATGAAATGGTCTTTCATTTTAGTGTGAATTCAGATGTTTTGAACACAATTTAAAGTCAGCAGCTACTACAATTGCTTGGATGTTGGTGAACTAGTTGAAACAGTAAAGCACATACTGCTAATAAGAGTGCTCACAAGTGTTCAGTGAGCAGAGATGTTTTGAAGTAGTTATCTGACACAGTTTTGTACTTGTGTATGATAATTATAGTTTTTGTAGTTTGCATGAATGAAGTGTACCTGAATTTCTGGGGTGAATGATGTGCGCTGTTGTTTTGTTCTTTTTTTTTGCCTCTCAGACTTACTGCTTATGTTTTGGAACTTTTTCTCCAAATTCCAAATTTTTGTACTCATTAGTTATCAGCTACATACAAAATTGAAGTGTGATGTTGTCAAGGCAATGAATGAAGTTTATTCCTGGCAGTAATATGTTAATTTTTGTTTGCCTCAATGAAATAGTCACTCAGGATTGAGATGTGCTAATGTGAAAATTAAGTGAAGGGTGTAATGCCCATCAGTGAATTTGAAAATCATTATGTTTTCTGAAGTGGTTCCTTCGTGAACCTTGTAAGAGCTCGTCTACACAGGAGCTATTTTAGAACAGCTAATCAGGAGGGGGAGTATTCAAAATAAGTTTTGCCAAGCGTGGCACAGATCTGGAGATAGCTTGTAGATTCTACATCTAGTGTCAGTCAGAAAGAATTCTCAGTTGCTGAGGAGAAGGAAAAAAATTAAAACTAAATGATTTTTTTCCTCCAATTCATATTGCCTAACTGAGATCCAAATACTAATTTGTAACTGAACTTGATAGAGAAACTCTTTTGCCTTCAGCATTGGCCACCAACTGCTGTAACAGTTTTGCACGGCCCAGTCAGTTCAAGCTTCTGACAAAGGTGCTTTTCTCATTTCTAAGCATCTTGTTAATGGATTTGTGATCACACAGAGCTGCATTGCTACCCTTCTTCTCTGAATAGCCCTGCTCTGCAAGTGACTGCATTAGTATTAATGGAACAACTTGAGTAATAAAAAAAGTCCTGCTCAGTTCAGGTAGATTGCAGGATCTGGTCTTCAGACAGGACTAAAGTGAAAAAGAAAATAGTAGCTTTTCCCCTTTCGTGTTTCTTATTTGGCTCAGCTGAATAAAAATTGAGATTTTCAGTTGTACATGATCCTGATGAAAAGTGAAACCTCACCATTTCGTGGGAACATTTTTGCACACCTTCACAGTAGGGATTTTCCTTAATGCCTTTTGCATTAATGGCTGTGAAAGGAACTCTGCTTCCAGCAGTTTCAAGTGGTTAAATCAATAATAGAAATAGTTTAAAAATACTAATTCACCGCTGCTATGTGAACATTCTCTGCCCAGCCTGCAGACTGTGTATGCAAACAGATAATGGTGGGCATCAATAATTTTTAATGTTGAATTTTCCATATCTAAAATTTCAGTAAATAGCTCTTCAGATAATTTAATTTTTCAGAGGGCAAAAGTCTAGTCAAACACATGGTGTGTAACCATATGCTAACAGAAGTGATTCATTATCATTGATGAAAGGAATTCAACCAGTATGAATTGGCAGTTGATAATTTGACATATGCAGCTAGGCAATGAATAGGCACAGAATTTCTTGCATGTGAATTCTTTTCATTATACCAGAGAAATATGGGTAGCAGAAATTATGTGGTGTGGTACTTTTGTCAGGAGCTGTTCCTCGTCTCTAGTAATTAGAAATGTTGTGTTAAGTTATGATAATTGTCTTCTGAAATAAGATTAGAGTAAAGAATAGAGAGTGAATTGGGGAGCGTATAAATAATATCTGATAATTACAGCAGCAGCATGAAAACTGTTTGGTTGAAATAGTGTAGATCTACTGCAGGTAGTGAAGGCTGAGTTTGTACTTGACTGAGAGTTGATTTGGCTGATCAGTACTCAGGGTGATGAACCACCACAGGTTTAGTGGCCTCGGATAAGCTGAATTTGAGCTACTCTTGGCACACCTGTGTTGTCTGGTGGAGCATGCTGGAGTGAGATTTCCCATCCACTAAGCTGGTGGAGTGGACGTGTCTGTGCTAGTGAGTGTGTTAGGTCCCACTGATTCTCTGCAGAAATGTGTATGATGGGTCATAGGGGAGGTGTCATATGCATATGTAGCCTTTTCTTAGGCTACATCTGGGCATGGAAGCCATGGAAAGATTGTTATGAGCATTAAAATAGCTTTGCCTGTTGTTTTCCCACCACCCCCCCCCCCAACTGGGAAAAGGACAAGTAGGCTATTAGTCTAAACAAAAGTGCATCTACTTTTTAAGCCAAAAAGATGAGTATTTAAACAAACAAACAAACAAACCCTAGTGTGTGTGTGTGTGTGTGTGTGTGTGTATATATTTGACTTAGCAAAGTAAATAATGTGTAACTATCCTCCTGTAACCCCTGCCCATATCCAGTTACATCCACTGCACATTCTAATGCTGCTGCATTGTATATGCGTTAATTCAAGTGTCTTTGCAGTTCAATGACTACTCTGTTAACTAGAAGCAATATACATAGCAAAAGACTTACCTTCTTCAGCTGGAAGGTGCCATGTAACTTCCCTCTCCTACACTCTTCCTGTCCATTATTTATGATTTTTGCTTTGAAAATAGTTTATCCCATAATTTGCTTTTGAGTGCATTCAGTCCACACTTTGATCTGAAAGATTAAGAAGATGAAGGTTTTGGATGTTGTCCCAAGATGAAGGTCACAAGGACTTGATGAGGGCAAGGGGGATCAGAAATAATTAGAGAAAATGTCAATGTACAACACTGCAGAGAAGTTCACCTTTTTGTAAACATTTCCCAGAAGGAAAATCAAACTCAATCTTGGTCCATGTATTCCCAGTGAATCTCTGCCATATTAAAACCCTGAACGGGAGTTAGAAGACAGAAATAATATAACCAGACTTCCACTATAGGGAATTGAGGCATTAGTTCATCATTCCATTCAAGGCACAGTTTAGAATTTTCTTCACTGTAAAAACAAAACACAAACAAACATAAAAACCCTCTGCATTTTCAAATAGACAAAGAGACCTTTGCTTTTATCACAGAAAATGTATTTTCATATTTGTGGAAACCAGCAATCAGATTCCATCAAAAGGAAATCCATATATCATTTGGTTTTTATATCTTTTATGTAGTCATGCATGGCTTTTCACTGTTCAAGGAATTAGTCAAGCATATAATAAGTAGATCACTGATAGTTTAAGAGTATTTTTTTCTGAAATTATGCATTGTCAGTTGACTGGAGACAAGTTATTCTGGGGATTTCTTCATTTTTCTGAGTATGCCTCAAGTTTTGGCCATTGGCTTTGAAGTCTGTGTGTGTGTGTGTGTGTGTGTGTGTGTATAAATATATACATATATAAAATATATATATATTCCCAACAAAATTAAAGCTCAGTAAGTAGAAGAATTTGATGCATGTATGTGACACTACTGCAATATTTATATTGTATTTGAAAAAACATTGCTTTTAAAATTGGAGGTTAACTCCACACTGAAATTTAATCTTAACTCCAGCTAATTTTACGTCTGAGGTCTAGCAGTGCTATTTTGTTTTGCTAAAGTAGTTTCAGTCATGGGATCTTGGAGAACACTGAAGAGAGCCAGGTGATGGGGCGGCAGTGTATGCAGATAACCAGCCTGAGCTGTTAGGCTGTGGTACTGGTGCTGTGGAGAGATCTCTGGTTTCCCAGTTGCTGCCAGATGTGCAGAGGCAGCTGAGCACTGTGAGCATGTCCCTGCTGGGCTCGGAGCTGCAGTCCCACCAATGACCGCTGTGCCCAGCTCTCTGAAATGGCTTTGCAGGAGGCTTGAGCTTCTGTGAGCTGCAGAGCTGGCTTATATGTAGCTAATGACAGCTAATGCTGTCTTGGGTAAAATGCATAGTCTTTGCGGGCTTTGTGCTAGCAAATACATGCATCTCTGAGCATGTTTCAGCAGATCTGCTCCCTGCTGCCTTCTCATTATGTGTTTTGACAATATCCAGGATCAGAGAGCTCTAATGCTCTGAAACTTTGTTCTACTTGCAGAGTTCAAACCATTTTCCTACTACATCTCCAGAATGACAGGAACTTTTGGTAACAGCGAGCAGACCTGGGCTTGCTTCTGGAGAGGCTGCAAAACTAGAAGGGCTGGTAAGATTCGTTCTGAATTTTTGTGTCTCAGCTTGGATCTGAATTCTTTGTTATTCTTCTTCAATGTCTGAACCAACCAGCTTTGCTAAGAGGTAGAGATATATCTGGAACTCATTCCTAGTTAAAAATGACTGTGCTGTTAAAACATCCTTGTAGGGTGATGCCATTACTTGTACACTTACAATAAATCATGGCTACAGTGAAAGTCCAGCAGCTTGGGCTAGTTTGAGTAACTCATTGCTGGGGAAGTTCTGTTATCTGCCAGAAGGAGTTACTACTGTTCAAGTTCTTCTTTCAGTGACAGTAAAATAAAAATGTGCCTGTCGGGTTCTAACTAAACGTATGTAGGTTGCTCCAAAGGTAATGCCTACTATTTACTAAATGGATACAAATTGCACAATAACACTATTTAACAGAGCGAATTCTCAGCTACAAAACACATTTTTTCAATGTAGTCACCACCGTTAGCTATGCATTTTTGCATGGAAATGCTTTTAGGAAAAAACAAGCATTTAGCATACCTGTTCTGTATTGACTAAGGAGATAAACATAATGATTCTCTAATTTCCTTAAATGTATTTCCATCCTTCAAAGG